>NC_137681.1:14755763-14780763 GCF_963989245.1 Nansenia antarctica | reverse complement strand
TCAGCTGTGCCAGAGAGATGAGGGAGGGATGAGATAGAGAGAGAGAGAAAGATTAAGAAATAGAACACCCAAAAAGATTTTGAAGACATGACTATTGACAAAATACGACCATATCTGCTGGGTGAAGTACACCAATGTGCAAACAGAGCAACAGCGAGATGTGTGAGCTGTTGTGACAGTAAAAGGACATACTGTACAATGGAACACAACCTTAAAGACTGTAAATAAGTAAGTGAGAGAGAGAGAAAGAAAGAGAGACCACAGGAGGGAAAACTGACTGAAGACCAAGGGCGCCACAGCAAAGTGGACGGTTACTCTCCGACCCTTATCTGTCAAAAAACAATACCGTCTCGGGCGTGTGTGTGTGTGTGTGTGTCCATGCACTGCATCGCCAAGCCCTCTGGTACCTCATTCTCCAATCTTACTCCAATTTTAACCCCAACTCAGATGGCCAGCAAACCCCCCCCCCCCCCCCCCCCCCCCCCACACACACACACACACAGGTTTGCTATTCACTGTGCTATAAAATAACAATTTGACTTCAAAAACAAAAACAAAGTATAATGGTAACAAAGTATACCAACATCTCACCGTGTTAACAAAAACCAGGCTTGACGCCCATTATCTGGCCTAGGCTACAACGTATGAACATATGCCAGCCAATATGAATACATGGCACAGTCATTAATATTCCAGTAGTAACACCGCAGCATGTTTAAGCATTTATATGGCCATGAATAATGAATAGGCATCAATATGCAACAGTGTGCTGTGTGCGTGGGAGTACCCTACCCTATTGCTCCCTGCTTTCGGTTGAAGACCTTCCTCCCCACCATCCACCCAGTGGGGTAGTGGCCATTGCCCTTCAGTCTACAGGAGGCTGTGTATTCTGAACACGCTTCCAGCTGGGTATGAAGATGGGGCTAGTGGTTACAATGTGTATGAATTATGAATGACCCGGTGGGAGGCTATATAACATGATGATCATAGAATACTGGGACATTATCGACAATGGAAAGGGAGACCGCACTTCAAAATAAGAGGATTATGTCGTACAGTGAATTGTGTGAGTCCATGGTTTTGACTGGGTTTTCAGAGCTAGGCTAGGAGGAAGATTTCTTTGGAGTAGTGTTGATGAGTAGCTCCCCGGGACCGGGGCTGGTGACTGGCAGCGGCAGCAGGGTGGAGGTAGAAAACAGAGGAAGGGAAGGCTGTTTGATACCATTTCTCATCCCGTTCCATGCATTACAATGAGCCCCTCGTCTGATTTCTGCCTCCACTGCACTGCAGTAGAGTTGAAGGGATGGTGGGAAGGACAGCTGTCCTAAGTCAAGGTCATGTTCAAGAACTGAAACTGTGTTTATATAAAGCAGACAGAAGAGCCAATCGGGAGGATTCCTTCGGAGGCCCTCCCGGATGATTGATCTATTTGTTTTCTCCTCCTCATCCCTCCGTCACCATCACGGACTCTATTTACAACCGTTTTCCGTATGCATGGAGCAGGAGTGACTGCATGGGGGAGTGAGAGAACGAGAGAGAGCGAGAGGGAGAGAATAAGAACAAAAAGAGTGTGAGGGGGAGAGAGAGAGAGAGAGAGAGCGAGAGCGTGAGAGGTACAGAAAGGGTGAGCGGAGCCAGAAAGAGAGAGTCGCTGCAGTTTAGATGGATGATGTATGTCAGTGTCACCTCTGTTCCACACGACACCCCTGGTCCGGTCAGCATCAGCACTGACTAAACACAACAAGACCAGTCTGTGACAGCTCTGAATACAGCAGTCCCTGTCCACATAACTCACAGGACGGGTGTATTTACATCACAGTACACACACATGGTTAAATACAGATTCCTGGATCTAATGTAGAACGACAGGGCTTCGATGGCATGTGTGGTGAGGTAGTATCATCATGGTTTCAAACAAAACACAGCCACAGAGGCTGGCGGAGGCAGAACTCAGGGGACCGGCACATTGTAATGCATGGGGCGGAGTAAGGAAAGGTATCAAACATGTGTTTAAAACCATTCCTCATTTCGTTCCATGCATAACAATGAGACCTTCCTCCGAGTTCTACCTCCACCAGCCTCCAGTGAAACAGACACAGCTGGAAGTGCCAGGTGGGGGGTTTTATGACCTGTTTTCATGCAGCATTGCTGGGGTTTATGATTCATGGTCCCCTTGTTCATGAACCATAGCAGATTTGTATGTAGCACTGATACTGATAAGACAGAATAATCTATGGCAAAGTACGACAGCGGGCAACAGCAAAGTACTGTCCTTGACTGATAGGCTTGGGCTAAGATGAGGAACACACATTCATCTGAGAGCTTGGAGATGAATCACACTTCTTCAAAGTTAAAGTCATTAGAGAGCTCTACTGCGCACACATTAGAGGGATACCAAACCACAAAGCCCAAACCACAAAGCCCAATCTAGACAGACAGTCGCCTGGGGTATCTACAGCAGTGGAGGCTGATGGAGGTAGAACACGTGTTTGATACCATTCCTCATTCTGTTCATTACAATGAGCCTGTCCTCCAATGTCTACCTCCAGCAGCCCCCCCCCCCCCCCCCCCCGGACTACAGTGATGTCTGATCAAACACACAGTTTTCATAAAAAGGGCTATGGAATGCTAAGTCCCTGTGGTTAGTCCAACCAAACATATGCTATCTGAATGGGTCATTTAGACATCGCTGGCTTCCTCTATGTGTGAGACCTTCCGTCAGCCACTCAGTTTGTTTCAATCTTGACAGTTGAATGTGGGGGTAAAGGGCCGCTGTCGGGTGAGTGCATGAGTCACCTTTAAAAGGAAAGGTGAATAGAGAGTGTCAGTGTATTCAGGTCTCATCTGCTAATGCATTGTGCATAGGCTCTAGCTGGAACACAGGGGAGAATGGTGGAGGTAGAAGACACTGTCATGTATGGAATGTGGAATGGTATCAAACACATTCTGTTCCACGCCTTAGACTAAATAATATATCCTACGATTTCTACCTCAGGTCGCATGCATCTACACTACTGCGCTTATTGCACACACACAAAAAAGTATGGACAAGCACACAGCCCACGACAGTCCTACTGCAGAGCTGAATATTCCTTTTAACAAGGTTCTCCAGATGCTGTCTGAAAATGGAATGACGGCATCTCTGCATTTGAAGATGCCAGGATGTGTTAGGTGCTATTAACACTGCCTATGGCCGGGTAACATGTGTGTATCTGCATAGAGAGAGGTGGACCTATACCCCCGAGGGTACTCAAGGACCCTAAGAAGAGCACTGCATGATGTTCGGCCTCATTAGGCGAAGTCTGTCCTGTCCTCTTCTCTTCTTCGCGGAGGCGGATTGTGAAGAGTACAGATGGCAAAGCAAAGGAGGAAGTACATATTTAACTAGTTTGAGGCACCACCAATGTACCTACAAATCGGGTTCACATCCTTGTGGAAAGCATACAGGGGAATATCTGTGTTTATTGTGTTCATGACAGATTTCAATACATAACATTAGACACCTTACACATTTCTTTATTGATCAAGCAACAATATAGGTCTACAACGTATTGATTGCTACTACTACTAGTACCATCAGGGTATCTCAAAAGCCAGCCACAGCTAATGAAAGTTACACACCATGAATCTCTAACCAGAGAGTCTGCTAAAATGTAAAAAATAAAAATAAAATAAAAAACAACAAAAGAGCTTCTCAATCTCAGCACAGGCACATACATCAATCATCGTGCAAACATGACTGACAGGAGAGGATGCTGCTGGCCAGAGATCTCGTACCTACCTCAGGTTGTCAGTTCGCTGCCCAGCAAGTTACCACACAACACTACGTGAGCTTAGAATGATAAGGTTCTATCTCCGTTTAGGGTAGTTCAGAGATATTGAGCGTCAAAGTTTTTACATTCCATTATGTTTTGTGAGATGGAACCTTTGTATTTTATGAATTACTAACTCAAAAATGTCAACATTTTTAAAAATAACACCACACAGGCATTAATAAACACCTAATGGATCAGATTATGTAAAAAACTCAATTTTGACAAATTGACAATTTTAACGTCACGATTACACAGACATGATGATGACGCTGGTGGTGATGTGAGAGCCGGAGTTCTGACAGTACAATCTGATATACAACCAACAACAGAACAGTGGCGTGTGCCTTGAAGGCTCCTAAACTAAACACACTAAACTAGTGTGAGCCCAGTGTCAGCCTCCTGTCCTGCCAGTTGCCTGTTTTTTAAGAATGTATTTATTATTTCGTAACATTGAGTGGCACTTGAGCGACCCACTGCTGCTGCACCTCACTGACTCACCGTCGTGAACACACAGTGAACACACAACCCCCCAGCCCCCCCGTGAAAACTGTTGTCTGCGACTGCATGTTTGCATGTTTTTCCAGCTTACTGTACCGTAGATAGGGTTTATTTTGTTTTACCTTGCGTTTCCTGGTTTCAGCAGACCCACTCCACACAAAGCACTGGTAAATGACCCGCAGATTCTGCTTCCAGTTATCCACTTTGTAGCCGTTCACATGGGGGCACCCGGCTGGACCCATGACAGACACAACATTCGTTTTCAGTCTTTTTCTCAGCAATGAAACGTGATCCAACTCAAGCTAACTGCTAACCCAAGTCACTCCAGAATGAGCTAAAAGCTAGCTTTCGCTATCCACCAATTGTTCCGAATTGGCTAGCGTGAGAGGTAGCCCCGGCCGGGTGGGAGGTACGTGCAGTAAACATCAAGGCACATTCTGGAGAAATTCCATTTTTAGAAATAAGACATTTCTTCTGCAAATATATCCACGTTTGGGTCGTATCTTTCCTTATTCCCACAGGTAAATCGCTGGATATTCAATTTAGTTCGCAATTTTAATGGTAGGCAATGGAATTTTAGCAGCACATTGCGAGCTTTTGCAAGCCCCACCTCAATCATGTCACGGTAGGCCAATGGGAATGTCTTGGTGAATTTCATTGGTGTGGATGGAACATCGTTTCCCTGTTAAGTCCCACCTATTTACCGGAGCATATCTTGTGATTGGCGCAATTATTACAATCCATATCCGCCAGTCAAACGTCTCCCATTGGCTGTAATATGAAAGAGCTTGGTCGCGTAAATAAAGTACTGTACCATTGACTGTTATATTTTTCTATGAGGTCTAGTGTATTTTTTTTTACAGTCCCAACGAAGGGACGGAAACATCTTTGCATTTCAGAGCCAAGCTATATATAATGCATAAAATCCAACATGTATGACTCATGCCAACCCAAGTCAACATCGTAACGCTCGAGACCTTGACATCATAGTAGAATTCTCAGTACTCCTCCACTAGAGATTTCCACTGTCCAGTACGTGAGAGACCTCTAGAGGACAAACAAAAAAGCTGACAAAATGTTTGCAATCTCAAGGGCATGTGAACACAAGTTAGTGATGGACTTCAATGCCTTGTTTTTAGCTTCCGAATGATTTCAAACTGAAGTTAGTTTAGGTGAGGGAAATCAATGACCAATCCTTGAAACAGGAAAATATTCAAATGTACCCCTAATAACATTAATGCAATTCGAATAATGACCATGCAACAGAAACAGTGCTTATTCACACATTTTTGAACAAATAAGTCCAGTTTTTATTATTGTGGTTGTTAATGCAGCAGTGGCTCTTCCACCTGAACATTGATAAATAAAACACTGACAAAATTGTTTTTTTGTTAAGGTTTCCTCAAGACACCGTGAAAGAAATAACCAAATTATCATTCCACACATTTAGATTTTCCTTGACCAATGTCCATACTCAATAGAATGTTTTCCTCTTTTAAAAAAAGACTCCTCAGAGAACCTGAAGGGTGGCAGTGTTCTCCTCTGTCCGAGGCCCTCAGGAGTAACTTGACGTTTTGCTTCCCACCTCATCCTCCTGTGTTCCCATGCTCTGTAACACAGTGGGATTTAAGTTATGGGATGTCATCGATCAGTATCCATGCCCAATACCAGTGTTTCCCCTAGGTTTGCTGCCTTGGGGGGGGTGGCATGGACCGTGGCATGGACACCCCCCCCCAGGGGGTAAGACCCTGCGACATACCAGCGTCATGTCCAGGGGTGTACTAACTTGTACATTAAGCCGCCTCACGCTACTGAAACAGGAGATAGGCTCCTGCCCTATGGGCCATTAGGCTGGAGAACCATCGGTTCTTAAAGCTACTTACTTATGTGGTCTTGACTACCTGTCCACTTTCTCACCTGGTTCTTGCTCTCTCTCTCTCTCTCTCTCTGGTGCAACATCCTGCTCTCTCTCCTTCTCTCCCTCTCTCTCTCTCTATTTTGCTGTCAACCAAAAGGCAAACATAACAACCAGAGTATTTATAATCTAATAAGAGGTATACATTGATCCATATCAATTTATAACATAATTATAATTGAATATTGGATTACTGTGGGCAATGCAGTCAGATAATGTCATTTTGACTTTACTCTCTCACCTGAAAAAAAAATCGTAAAAATAAAATCGTATAAAAAACAGACATTTCCAATGCTTCAATCCACTGTCCATGTACTGTAAATATGCCATTATGGTATTACCATGAAGCCCAATTCTAGCAGAATAAGAAAGATAGTATATCTACTTTAAGTAAAATAATAAAGTGCATCCAGTTAGCTCTTTAGCTGGCATGTGTGCAGCAGACTAGCTCATCTAATCACCTCTGAGCTAGCTAGCTAGCTTGCTAGTTTTTTTTACACTATTTTACATACCATGGAACTATAATCAGACACTTTCTAGTCATAATAATAACGACCAATTTGAACCAACTTGCTCTGTTAGAACACTCAGCAATTATATTTGCTAACGTTTCAACTTGCTTACTTTCATCTGCAGACATCTCACCCTGCAAAAACTCTCTCGCGTCGCGCACACACATTCGCGCACAATCTTGTACGCGAGTGTGCGAGTGTGTCCAGCACGAAGCGAAATGTGGAGATAGGTTTGGCTATGTGAAGTGTGGAGATAGGTTTGGCTATGTGAAGTGTGGAGATAGGTCTGGCTATGTGAAGTGTGGAGATAGGTCTGGCTATGTGAAGTGTGGAGAAAGGTTTGGCTATGTGAAGTGTGGAGATAGGTTTGACTATGTGAAGTGTGGAGATAGGTTTGGCTATGTGAAGTGTGGAGATAGGTTTGACTATGTGAAGTGTGGAGATAGGTTTGACTATGTGAAGTGTGGAGATAGGTCTGGCTATGTGAAGTGTGGAGATAGGTTTGGCTATGTGAAGTGTGGAGATAGGTCTGGCTATGTGAAGTGTGGAGATAGGTCTGGCTATGTGAAGTGTGGAGATAGGTCTGGCTATGTGAAGTGTGGAGAGATAGTTCTGGCTATGTGAAGTGTGGAGATAGGTCTGGCTATGTGAAGTGTGGAGATAGGTTTGGCTATGTGAAGTGTGGAGATAGGTTTGACTATGCGAGACTACGGCGGACTAACGTTACCAACGAGCCTATGGGCTTGCCACTCGCTAGATTCGGGTTGGGTGCATTTTTAAAAAAGCGGATATTTTAGCCTACTTGTCAGATGTTTGTCTACGTCTGTAATAGTTCCTCTTTCTTGGGGGGGCGGGGGGTTCCGTTCAAGGCAATGCTAGGGGAAACACTGAATACTGTATAACTGGTCTGGTGGAATTTTATATGGTAACATAGGGATACTTCTGAGAACGAGAGGAAAAAAAACTAATAACAAAATAAAACAAATTCAATCAACATTCGAATTGGAAACACAGTCTGTATAGTCAAATATAGGAGTCCATGGCAGTTGGTGCTTCCTTACCTTCTGCACAAATTGCGGGTTTACTGTGATTTCTTGATCCATGGACTTTAGCTTCTCATCCAGCTCTATACACTTCAACATCTGTGATGGAGCGAGGACAAGACATATTAACTTACAGTAAAAGCACTAGTCACTTTGCACAATATGAATCATTTACCAGGTTAGACCATCAACATCGTCATTCTCTTACCTCTTGGTCAATTTTGTGAAGCATTGCAGGATTGTTGTATTTTTCCGGGTTGTCATGGAAACAGACCATGCCATCCTTTTGATTGATACTGGCATAGATCTCACCATCTTCAATCTGCAAAGAAGGGAAAGTCAGAAAGATGAAAAAACAACATAGTAATAGCAAGGCCATTCACAGCACTATGGTCGAAATGCATCTGTGTGCCGACGGCGCTGACTTACCATGTGCAAGACATACTTCTCCGCCTCCTGGGGCCCTGACAGCTGCACTCGACTCGCCATGTCTTGCAAGGACAGCGTCAGGAAAGTCTGTAAAAGGAGAGAAGATTAGACCCACAGCTGACCATTTAATTCATTTCCCCTTTTCCACACTATAAGGAGACTGTAGGGGTGTCTGAGGTTACTCAGGATGAGGATTGTTGAGGTGAGGAGGATATAACTGGTGAAAGGAGTATTTGGGGAGAGGATAATATATTAGAGGTGTTTACCAATGCGTGTTGAAATGAGGGAGGTATGTTTGACAGAAGTGAGCTACTGTGTATACAAGATGAAGGCTTATATTTGAAATGGAGTTTATTGGACATGAGCAATGTATACTTGAGATGAGGAGGGGTTCATATTTGAGGTGATGGGGAGGCATATGTGGGGTGAGGGTTGACCTTTGTTAGCCTCTGGATGTTCTTCTTGTACAGGGAGGACAGACACTGCTTGACCAGGCCTGTGTTGTTGTCGCGTGTGAATGTCTCATTGTGTTTGTTCACCACGCTGCGCAATTCCGCTGGGTTGTTGGTGGCGTACACCTGAGCGAGCTCATGGTAGGCGTTGCTGAGAGGCTGCAGAAAACAAACAAGCAATAGGAGAAACTAAACTATATGGAATACACTGGTGCTGCAATATTTCTCTATAGGTTTCTCTATAAAGAAGTTAGTCAGAAGTCGCAAATTCAGGACTGCGGTAGTATCATGTTCAAGGCAGTGAAAGGCGGCTGTTGAGAGTTCCTCACTGAACACGTAAATAATCTCCACACTGCTTGCTATAGCAAAGTATTTAGTTCGTATGACTCGTCACCACTGCCCATTGTGAGGCCACATCCATTCTCACCTTGATGAACCTCCCAACTATCTGTGACGTGTATTTGGGGAGCTGCTGCACTTTTCCATGGAGAATCAGGGAGACCAGGATGTACTTCTTATAGGCCTCCAACATGATGTGACTGACTGCCATGGCTGGAGTGGTTATTGCCTGAGGGATCAGAGATCGTCAGGGGATCACACAACAGAAGATAACTAATGGTAAATACTACAGACATACCGTCCATATTGATGAAAATACTGTGATATGACACCAACACTAACTTTGGGTGTAGTGCAAAACAAAAACAAAAACAAAAACATCCATGACAGCTTCAGCACACCTACACCTCTCCATTAACACAGTACCTGTTCATAAAAATACAGTGCTCTTTCAAAGTTCTTCAGACCCGTGTAGATCATGCCTCCGTAATAGTAGTAACATAGAAAGTGCTTTGCGTCGTAGGCGCCGTTCTCCTTACAGATGTCCATCATGTCGAGCTCCAGGAAGGGGAGGACAGGCTTGAAGCACTTCGCTAACAAGCACAGCTGGAGATGGGATACATTAGATTAGGGCTGTGTAATAGAATTGATACAGCTGATTTATCTGAACATTATAAAGAAATGTGTTGTTTTGGGAGGGGAGGGGGGGGGGGGGGGGGGGGGGGTTGTTCCATGTGTTATTTCAATCAGTGTTTCCCATACATAGACGGGACTGTGGTGGGCTGCAATAATCTACATGTCCGTCTAATTTGTCCTGAAAGAGGAATGTTTCCTTTGTCTCAAATGTCCCATCCCCCGGAGGGGAGTGGCTGCAAGTCCTGTGGAATGTCTGAAAAAACTGTGATGTCATGAGTTGAGTTCCAATAAGATGATAAGATACGTTTTTAGGATGATATAAAAGTGGAGGTGAGGAACTAGTGCGAGGTTGTCCTTGTCCCTGGGTCCTGTTAGTGAGGTTGTCCTTGTCCCGTGTGGCATCCCGCTCACCAACACCCCGAAGCCGGGGACTAAGTACCAGGGACAGCGCCCCGAGCCCCTAGGCAGGGTGATCAACGCCTGTTACTATCCACTCGCACAGCTGAACCAGCGGACCAGCTGTGCGAGCCGAGGAGAAGCCAGGATAAAGCAACTTGGGAAACCCTCATTGGGGGGGAAGCATTGCCAGTACATGGCACGATGTAAACAACGTTTATAATAACGGATGTGTCTTTTGTGACCAGACCGAAATGGCCTGAGTGGAGAGCCCAGGCAACCAGAGCTCGAGTGACGACAAGACGGAGAATTACCGAATAGCCGGTGAGAGGTACGGAGTACCCCCCGGAGTACAGAGAGTGATGATTGACTGTTCTGCTAAGTTACCCTTTTCCCCTAATGATTGACTTTTATCCCTAAGTACCCTTTTCCCCCGGATCATTGACTTTTAAGGCTACGCCGTAATCCCGAGTGGGCAGTGCCCCAGTCTATACCTTCTAAATTAGGAATAAATATGGCGATGCGCCTAAAGGTGACCTCCGTCTCCTCTTCTCTCTAGCTCAGTGTGTGTACTTTTACTCCGGTCAAGTGAGCGGGTTGCCACACCCTGGGTCCTGTTAGTGAGGTCGTCTTTGTCCCTGGGTCCTGTTAGTGAGGTTGTCTTTGTTCCTAGGTGCTAGTGTTGTTGTCTACATGTTGTAAGTATCAGAGTGTTTTGATGACCATGGGTCATCTCTCTTTCTCCCTCTTTTTCTCTCTCTATTCTCTGTACTAAAATGTAACTTTTCTCTATTAAGTATGTGCCTTGATGTATACATTATTATTAAAGCCTCATTGATTAATTCTATTTGAAATATCTTGCTCTAAATAAGCACTCAACAATTCTCATAGTGATAATTACATTGGAGTCAGATTATCAACATTAGATGTATTTTGCTATGGAGGAAACATAACCAGAAATCTCTGCCGTATATAACAGACGGAAACAGATTGTAGTTTATTCCGATTTACAGTTCGCCATAGTCTCATTATGAACCGAAAGTATTTTTTGTGCTTTTTTGCGCATTTTTCTGCGCTACTCAAGCAGGTTGGTAGAAAGGCCGGAGCTACAGCAGAAAGGCCGGCCGCCCAAACACTTCCCTGCCCCCACGTCGATAATTCTGTTCCAGATTTTTTTTTTATGTGGTCCACCAGCCACAGTCTCACAAAGTCCTGTGGGAAACACTGCATCAATAATGTATGGCATACATACTGTACAGACTACCAAGGTGCAACACAACACAGTAGGGTTATATTTTCAGTAAATATATCGCAACTATCTCCATATGTATTGTATAGCAGTAGTATCCTATAGTGATACATGTACTGTGACACTTAGTGAGGTCCTTGCCAATACCCAGCCCAACATTATATAATGAGAAACCTGGAAGGGGGCCGTTGATTGTTATTCCTTATGAATAGACTTCTGTAATCATACAGGGGGCATATCAAGTCAAAGACCCGGTGTCCTTCCAGTTGTTTGCTCACCTGACACAGGTCTGCATGAACTGAGGTAAGTTGGTTTGTGTTCATCTGCATTTTGTCTATTGCCTGTTTTAGGATGCCGACACCCCTCAGTGGCTGTGAATGGAAGAGATGCATTAGAGTTAGATTACGTGTGTTGCTATCTGCAGAAAATATGTTGACAGCTAATTACACCATACGTTGAAATGCAAACATCCATTTTGTCTCATGCTGTTTTTGAAATTAACCTGTGTAAAAGTAGTAACGATAGAGTAATCTCTAAAGAAAACATTTCAAACACAGATACAATACACTGCACTTCACATCACAACAACAAAAAACACAGAACACATAAAGGAGTCTTCTTACTGGGCAAGTAAGTTCATGCAGTATCTCCTCTGTTTGAAAATGTGAGCTCCTGTTTGGCAAGTCTTACCTGTTTCCGCTCTACAAGGGCATTTGTCAACTGATGGCAGAGGCCAGCAACTGAAAAGAAAACCAAGAAATGGCTTAGTGAACACATTAAATAACCTTTGCTATGAATGTTTGACCTTAAAGAATGCATCATTTCTGAACTTAAGTTGAATCCATGTCCGCTAGAAAATAAACGAGTGTCTTAAACTGGGTAAACTTACAAGTGTCTGTTGCATATCGAACATGCTCCCCATTGCAGGTACTGATGAAGAGCTGGACTTGGGAAAAGAGTGTCTCAAAGTCAGGGATGTTTGGCATGGAGAACTTCACAAACCTGTAGAAATTGAGAGGTGGGTGAATACAAGAAACGGCAAAACATGAAACTGCATTATAGCAATTAAGAGAAAACTGTATGAGGCAGCTCATTTCACTTAAACCTAATTCTCACTACAGAACCGAATTGAGCTAAAATGAGTTGTAGTGGACTGTCCTGGTTACGCATCCACCACCATAGTATTCTTTATTTAGGATTGGTACACACACCATAACAAATGATTGTCAAGAAGCCTTCCCTAAAAGGTAATAGAATAATAACAAAATAAAATAGAACATTTATAATATTAATAATAAAATAAATAATGATGATATTGTTGGCTAGCCTAATATATTGGCTAAATTAAAATGTGCATTGTGAGACAGAAATAAAAAATGTTAATGAAAACAAAACCTTTTTTAAATTAAAATAAAATAAAAATGATATGAAAGGGAAATGTGATTAATCAATACATTCAAAAGGAATATTAAGACAGACCAAGAGATGTTCCAGAAAAACAGACCTCTGTAACTCATTGACAAATATCCTTTACTAATTCTGAAATAGACTAATCTGGTGATTAGAGGAGGATCTTGTGGGGTAGCCGTGAAATTGTTTGTTAATGAAACAGTGCTAGCTAGGACAATGTGAAAAGAAAATATGTGAGCCAGCATGGTATCGTTTGGGTTGGCCGTGTAGTGTATAAAGCCCCATACAGTTAAACTAAAACCAGGGTTATGGTCAATTTGATTTCAATTCAGGAAGTGATATGAATTTACAATTCTTGATCTGAAAAGCTTCTTATTGTCAGTTTATTGAGATAACATTGAACATAAATGTCCCATCCACAATGATTGAAGTGTTAATATCATTTTACTTCCTAGATGGAATTAATTGAAATTCAACTGACCATTAGCCTACAAAAAACACTATGCTAAACAGACTCCTTTTTTGTTTTGTTTTTTTGCTGTGTTTTGGCAAATGTTCATCAACATACATTCCAGAATCACCAGAGTGTGTGAGCCTCAAACGCACAAAGGTAAGCCGAGCAAAACTGGCTCAAATTCGTTGAGCTGGGATTACAGAACACCAGTGGGGAGAAAGCTACTCACAGCACTGCCAGCACCCCAAGGGAGTGCTCTTGGATGTCCAAGGCCCCCAGTACAGTGTCCAGGTGGGACAGGTTCTTGGCCAGTAGCTCCCCGCTCTTGTTGATCAGTTCACACAGCTGAGTCATCTGACCTGTAATAATGAAACAGGAAAAGCAATGGGGTAAAAAAACAAATAGTGCAGCATTTTATTGCTGACATATATTAACATGTCGATGAAGACTACAGGCAGCAGGTCACACATGCCTTCCAGGTTGAGTCTATTTCACCTATCCTACAACATCTAGCAGTAGCCTAGTTTTGGAATTTACAATGGAGACCCCCTTCTCTCACATCCAACAATTTTCTCCCCAAGATAGCTAAAATAACCACATTATCTAGAGGTGAAAGTGTATTGTGTTTGTGTGTTGTTCCCAGGATGTTAGTCCCCACACATCCTATGTATGTAATATACTATCAAGCATACACACAAGTACAGGTTTCTAATCTAATCAGCTTTTCTAAGTAGCCGTTGACTACATCAGCATAGCATATGATAACAGGAAAAAGGGAATATAATGTTGGGTATCAATAAGAACCATGAACCTAAATAAAATGGTGTATCAAATCGAATGTGCACTGTAAAAGATATTCGGCCGGTCAAGTGTCCTGTCAAGGCCTTCACAGGGTACATTAGCAATGGAAGTAATGCATATTGCGTTACAGACAGGGCTTCCGACCAATACCATTTGTCAATCGTGCTCTCCAACCAATCGGATGTGCCTTGGGCGGGACTACCGGTAGGCAATCTCCAGAAATAATTTTAGCTAACAAAAACAAAAAGTGCGATTTATAAACAGGTACACATCAAGACCGTTATTAGAGTTCTGCAACAACGCCCCTACATAAAACCTTATCACCAATAATAACTTTATTGAAGTCCCGTAGTCTAAAATCAGCATCTTAGCGGTATGTTTACATGATAAAGCAAAAAAGGAGGATATATCCCAGTGTGGCTATCTAGCTAGCTATGCGTGCAGCAAAAGCATTGGTTAGCATTAGCTAATAGATCCAGCTCATATGAGAACTAGTAACATGTTTAGTGTCCATACCTTGAGCGGAGAGCTGCCGCACATTGTTCACGAACTGCTCCAAGGCTGAAGCCATTATTTCATCTGTCCAAACCGTAGACAATTCACACTGTTTGTCATTCAAATGTCAGAAACAACTCCGTTCGGGCTGAGACTGGGGGCCACACAGCCGCCACTGACAAAGTATCGCGAGATAGTCGTAACCGACGGGGTGAAACGAGATTTACGATAGGAACTACGATTAAAGCCACAGTCTGCAACATTTCCAGTCGTTTTAAATAATTGGATGTTACCCTTGATTTTTAAGCATATGACTTACTTACAGACCCTAATTAGAAATTAAAATCTACCATGAAGATATTAAGTCTTACCATTACAAAAACAAGGATCAAGCAACAAGCATCATTACTCCATTGTTTTCATATGAAACTTTGTTAACACATTATGGCTGTAAAAAAAATACGGTCCACTTCTCATCTATTTGATGCAATCCCCTGAAGTAACACATCTTCCCTCATCTGAAGTAACTGTTATGTTAATCTTTTCGCCTCTTTCTTGAAGATTAACAACATCACTTGAAGCGCCTACCGGTTATTTTATTTGCTGCTGGCCCTTTAAGACAGCTGTAAACACAGGAACTGCAGAAGACACTACCGGGTTGTAAATCAAAGATCTTAAAAAATCAAGATGTGGCACGTTCTTTCCCAGACCCAGGTTACGATTTGTGGGCAAAACAAAAATGCTAAATACTGGAACCTTTTCCCTTTCCCCATGAAGTCTTGCAGATTATCTCTCTAATGATCTATGTTATAATAACTAAAACAGAAACCATACAGTATATGAAGGTTATATAGGTATCAACGATGAATTGAGAATCAAGGACCCCAATTGAAATAAGCCAGTGGCTTTCTTGGGTTTTTATCCTGTTAGTTGACCTTGTATGTAATATGTACTTTCATGTACCTACTTCTGCAAATCTTCTAATAAAGTTTTCAATCAATCAATCAATATCATACCAGTGCGCTATTTGTAAGTGCAATTTCTAACTTTTTTTTAATGTGACGAGAGGACATACCTCATTGTCATTTGGGAATCAGAAAATGTGAATGAAATGATAAGTGTTTTTGGAGAGTTTGTTGTATGTCATATCTTTCCCTGGTCTGATACATACATCTCATATCTTGGGTGGATGGAGAAAAACGGGGAGAAAAAAGACCACGTGAGACATCTTGTCCTACTTCACTATCTTTCTTTAGCACCAAGCTAGATGTACACAAGCTGTGCATTTTTTGATTCTGACCTCGCTATGTATGGTACAGCAGCTGGGCAACACACGTCAAGGACCATCAACTCCAACCCACAGCCGCTGTGTGATTGATAAGACCCGTGAGGTGCAACATTAATCGTAGGACACTCAATCCACATTGAGACCCATGGAAAACAAGTCCAAAAACACAGTGGTCAAGACAGAGAGAAGAGGTCACCTTTTGCTGGACAATAGCTAACTAGCTAGCTCATTTTAGGCAGAGAGTGCAAGCCAGTGCATGCTTAGCCCGCAACTATTGTCTGCAAGTGCAATTCAATAACATCGGAGTAGAGCATTGACAAATAGTTTGCAAGATTACAACACCCCAGAACATTTTTCATTGACATGTCATTGAAACACTGGTGTCGCCAGATTTCATGCGGACTTTCGAACACTTCTTAATCTTATCTCGTGCTGACAGACTAAAACACGTGCGTTTTGCCAAGTCACATCATAACATGTCCTTATTGCCTAAAGTCATACGCCTGCTCGGAGGACGGAGAACCTTCTCTATCTTTCCCCAGTTTGAGTCGATTTGCGCAAACAGAATGTCGTCCTCCTCCTCTTCTGGTGGTAAGAGACTGCGGGTCCTGGTGGACATGGACGGGGTCATAGCGGACTTCGAGGGGGGCTTCTTGAAGAAGTACCGAGCCCGGTACCCCGACGAGCCCTTCGTCCCGTTAGAGGACAGACGAGGGTTCTGGGTGTCCACTCAGTACGGCCAGATGAAGAGTGACCTAAGCGTGAGTAGATCAGTGGTGTACCCCTCAGTAGATCAGTAGATCAGTGGTGTACCCCTCAGTAGATCAGTAGATCAGTGGTGTACCCCTCAGTAGATCAGTGGTGTACCCCTCAGTAGATCAGTGGTGTACCCCTCAGTAGATCAGTAGATCAGTGTTGTCCCCTCAGTAGATCAGTGGTGTACCCCTCAGTAGATCAGTGTTGTCCCATCAGTAGATCAGTGTTGTCCCCTCAGTAGATCAGTGTTGTCACGTCAGTGTTCATTCAAATGTGTGTTTAATGAGGCTTGGCATACATATACAGGTGCAACTCAAAAAATTTGAATATCATGCAAAAGTTCATTTATTTCAGTAATTCAACTTAAAGGGTTAAACTTAGATATTATATAGACTCATTACATGCAAAGCGAGATATTTAAAGCCTTTATTTGTTATACATTTGATGATTATGGCTTACAGCTTATGAAAACCCCAAATTAAATATCTCAGAAATGTTTAATATTACATGAAATCAATAAGAAAATGATTTTAAATACAGAAATGTCAGCCCTCTGAAAAGTATAATCATGCATATGCACAATGCAATGAGTCTATATCATATTTAAGTTTAGCCCTTTAAGTTGAATTACTGAAATGAATGGACTTTTGCACGATATTCTAAATGTTTTAGTTGCACCTGTACATTCAGTTAGTGAGTGGTATATTCTTCTCGTTCCATTGCGTCCGAGGGCCCGTTGTAATGCACACTTGTGCTAGAGCGTGGCTGTCAGTTGTGTCAGATGTCTCATAGTAAAGTATGTATTTAATAATGATACATTTTATAGGCACCTTTTTTTCACACACACACACACACACACACACACACACACACACACACACACACACACACATCTCTTCTCTTCTGTAGCCCAATAGCCACCCACACTCATGTGCACAGTGACAGTCACATGCAGGCTTTGATGACAAAAGGTCTTTTTATTTGTCCATGATAAACCAACCCAAGTTTACACAGAGACACACTTCTCTAGTCCATACAGTAGTTTCGGCCAGGCATACACCATAACGTGTCTCCCATAGTCCCACCATGTTTCATAATATTAAACTGTTATCTTGGGGACTTTGGACACATGGAGTATGCCTTTCAAGAGTAGTCCTGTGCCTATATACATACACTATAAAAGTACGTTGATGATAAGCAGAGGCTATATTGACTGTAGGAGAAGGCCAGCAGCATTTGGGAGTCTAAGGACTTCTTTGTTGACCTGGAACCACTTCCAGGAGGTGTGGAGGCCGTCAAGGAGATGGCTAAAATGGAGAAGTAAGTTTGAGTCATGGTTGTGTGCACACCATATTTGAACAATACAATAAAAAATGATCTGTAGGTGTTGTTTTATTTCCATCCAAAGAAACATACATTATTCTTCACATACTGCAAAAATAGTAATAATTCCCACAAAGGACCCTTGGTCATCATGACCATCATGGCTAAAGAAAGCCACTCAGTAGAATGTCCCTCTCAGTCTCTGAGACGTTAAGGTAATGTAAAGGTGGTGTTATTGAGGAGATAGGCAGGTGGCCCTACTAGAGCACAGCCTGTGCAGTAACACTCAGAAAGAACAACGTTATGTCATAGTGGGCTGTATGCTATTGTCATTCTGCTTAGCTCTTTGAAATAACAGGCTCACTGGCCATATAATGAGTGCAGTACTTAAACCCTGTGTTAGTGTGTCACTGTGGCCTATTCTATGTCAACAACTATTTTGCAGCTATTTCCTCAAGAGTATTATATTGAGAAAGGTCTTGTACAGGCGTTGTACAGTATGGCACACACACACACACGTTACACGTGTACACGTTGTACAGAAAGGCGTTGTACAGTATGTTTGACTTCTTCTTTGCTTCCTTCCTAACACCACTCAGGAAAATTGTGTATAATGGCTACATCCGTAATCACAACAAGCAAAGAGATATTGTTTTGTCTGTCAACTTTCATAGGAAACCTTACACCTCTCTCTTTCCGTTCTCTCCCCAGCACAGATGTCTTCATTTGTACCAGTCCAATAATGTATTACAAACACTGCCCATATGAGAAGGTGAGCTAACACAGGCTCAATGTTCTATGAGTGGAGTGGGTTTGTTTGGACAGTGGTTGTAGTTCCTGTTTCTAATCCTCTTTTCCTGTGTGTGTGTGTGTGTGTGTGTGTGTGTGTGTGTGTGTGCGTGTGTGTCCGTGTCCGTGTGCGTGTGTCCATGTCTGTGCATGCGTGTGTGTCCAGTATGCATGGGTAGAGAAGCACCTGGGCCGTGACTTCCTGGAGCAGATTATACTGACCAGAGACAAAACTGTTGTGACTGGTGACATCCTCATAGATGACAAGCCAGACATCCTCGGTGAGTACACAGTACTGTACACCATCCCAGTGTTTGCCAGCTGGCCCTGACAACAACTAAATTGCTTTTCCTCAATTCAACCAATTTGTGTCACTACACAGTCATACAGTAGAGTAGGTCATAGATGTTCTTTTTTCAGGGGTCCTACCTAGCAGGGTACTTTTCAGAGACCATAAGATTGACCAGTCCACTACAACTGATATCTGTGCTTGTAGGTGTGGACCCCAACCCGACCTGGGAGCACATCCTGTTCACTGCCTGCCACAACAAGCACCTGCCCCCCAGTCCCACCCCCCGCCGCCTGCTCTCCTGGTCAGACGACTGGAGGGGCATCCTAGAGAGTAAGAGGCAGTAAGGCCCCCCCTTCCCTCCGGTTTCCACCCTGACGACCCACGGAGCACTGGGGTACCGAGGACAGGGGTGGACACCTTCACTAGTCCATCACAATGAATCTGACAACCTTAAACAGACCCTCAGATCAAAAAAAAAAAAGTTTGAGGTTTGAGAACTGTACCATCTTCCTTTGCCAATGTGAGAGGATATTCATTTGTTTGACCACTAGGGGGCACTCATAGACTGAAGCATGGGATAGTCTTGTGGAACTACTATTGAAAATGACTGCAGTGAAGACCAATTACAATACTTAGAGAGCAGAGGAGACATTTTTAGTTTGCAAAAAAACGGATTCATTCTAGTTAGTTATTAACATACTCTTGTGAGTGAGCTGCCTGATCTGTTTGTTTATACATTTACTTTTTTGAGAGTAGTTAGTTACTGGTTTATTTTTTATCTGACTACAGTTTGAGAGTTTTGTGGCCTGTATTAAAGCTTAGATCACAAGTTTGGAGAATAGAGTTTTAGTTCAGAGGGAAGAAATCATCAAAAGCCATAAAGCCACAAATATGCTCTTCTTAGACATTGTTTACAGTTACATAGTTGAAAGCGTGCACTTTAAGCACCAATTTGTAGCACCTCATAAACTACCTAACTATCAGTCTCACTCACTACCGCATCCTAACATATACACACACACACACACACACACACACACAATATATATGTGTAGATATAGTAGTAGTAACCAGTATTATCTGAATATACACAGAACGTGTATGTCATTTTGTTTGTTTTTTTACCAGGGCATTGGCCTAAGGGCTATACGGTTTCTTCATATATGTATTGGGGAGTATTGTAACTGATCCTCTGTCTTTGGTCAATACGTTCCACCATGGTGCCAATATTGATTACATTTTATGTTTTCTAATCATAGTTTAGCTAGATTTTGTAAGGGTTGATTAACTGAAGTGTGTTAGGCATACCTTATTTTAGAAACTTGCTTAGAAAGCTTGCTTTTGAAAGCTGCACCTATGTACTGTAGGTATTTAACAATGTGAACAAGAACATGCAAATTATTGTACGCAGTCATGTTTCATGATGTAGTACTGGATAAGATGGCATACTGATGAAACCTGATCTTAGCTAAATATTGTTACATAATTCATTTGATATATAATACAAACATTGTTATATATAATACATTTAAATTATATAATTAGAAGCATATTCTGGATTGAATATGAAATATATAATATTTATATTAATATAGAATATTAGAAATATGAAACTAAAATTATAGACGTTTTTTTAGAGGAAGACGCATCTAATATATATTGTGAAGGAAATGGAATGCATATGAATTGAATTTTTTTTGTATTTACCTAAACAAAATATATTGATATTAGTTTGTGTAAATCTTATAAGCCCTCACTTTATCGTCCAAGTCTGTATATTAAACCTCTGCTGTCAACATACTGTACATGGGTCAAGAACCTCTACCACAATGCACAAAAACGTTCTTCCATTTGTCTTTTTTCTCAAACCCTCTGAAGGTCTTGCATTCAGAAAGTGTTTCCGTCAGGGTGTTTTGATCAAGCAGCCTTAGTAAACAACAGAATTGATTATATGAACAGAACCCTTCCAGAAAGATTGTATCCACTACTCATTGGAAATGATTGGAGGAAAGTTCTACATGATTAAATATGTTTAGCCTTGTGTTCAATTTGAACAGAATTGGGTAAAATGTGTGCTTATTATTGTCCATTGCTAGGTTAGCTGTTGTGTGTCCCTCTCCCCACTGTTTCACATGGAGGGCATAGCTAGTTCTGACTGGTTTCAGTCTAACCAAGCAGCGGTGTATCCACACATACTAGTACATTTGAATTGTGTTTCATGCAATGGCTGTGTTTTAATACCTATTTTTTTCCTTGTCACGTTTTTAAAGCCACTGGGCGGTAAAAGGACTAGGTTTTCCTTATATTTTTACCCAGCAAGTAATTTTTGGTCAGCCAGGAAAGGAGACAAGAAAAGCCTGTTGGAACATACACAGCACAAGTGTTGTTGTTGATGTGATTATGAGTGTGTGTGTGTGTGTGTGTGTGTGTGTGTGTGTGTGTGTGTGTGTGTGTGTGTGTGTGTGTGTGTGTGTGTGTGTTGGAGCTCCTGCATCTAATTTATTTTACATGACAGCTATCTTCTTAATGAATGTCTCATGTTTTTGGTGCTGAACAATATCTGTCAAAATGTTTTTTGGGTAAAGGAAAAAAATACCAAATGTAGCTATTCACAACCAATAAAATAATAATAATAAAGTATGCTACACTTTGACAATGAATATTCAATTATTTAGCACAAACATACTTAATTTTGGGATAAATAAAGGTGAAATCTGGAGTGTATGTTTTCATAATACGGTTATGGTTAGGGTTTAGGTTGAGTAATTTGTCATTTTGGTAGTCAGGTCATGTATCACTTCAATTAACATTGGAAAAATTAAGATGACTAAGATATACTCCATGCATTCTGAGGATTATATAGTAAAGAATGTATCCATAATTGATGGTGTGTGAGTGTATACAATATTTGAGGAGTGTCAAGATTTGGCAGCAGGGGGCACTTTTACGTTATATTTCAGACCCAGGAACATTGAAGCGCAGACATTTTTCTCTCCACAACATTGAACATTGTTCAGCTAAGGACTAGTCTTTGCTGAGCACTGTGTTAATTCGCTTAGCAGTGCAAACACTTAATCTCACATGACGCACGTCAACAACATTGTCCTCAAAACACATTGAACCCTGCATGGCCTTGACCTGAAGATGAGAGGGGCGGGGGGGGGGTTCTGCCTCCCATCATTCTCCACTGGTATCTAATGTACTGTTAATGCTGCAGCTTCATCCTGCCATTCCTTTCCCTTAACATTCACTCTCGAGTCCTCACATAACTGCATTTCTCTGGCCCACCGCCCTGATGAACAAAGAAGCTTTTACATTTACATTTCTGCCATTTAGCAGATGCCTTTATCCAAACCGATTTACAACAAATACATTTGTCTAAGTAATCATCTATCCAGTCATCGCAAGAAAAGGTAATCTATGCCAGAGGCCATTGGCAGTGAAAATACTAGCAGAAGGATTTTTTTTTAATTATTATTATTATTATTTACAGTACAGAAACTCTACAGGGGGGTAGAGAGGATGGAGAGGTTTCGGGGGGGGGACAGTTGGTGAAGGTGAAGCACTGTCCACAAGCAGGGAGAAGGTTGTTCAACTTCACCTCCCAACCATGCCTTAGGTTTGACAGCACACAAGCTGATTAGTATCAGCCATGTCTTTTCCCTACTGTCCTGTTTGTTTGATCATTTACTGTTCGTAACTTCAAATCACACAAAATCACATATTCTGGCGAAACCATAGCTAAGACTAACTCAGTAGTTTGAAACAATGCTATTGAATATTAGTTGAACACTCATCTGTTTTGAGTCATAACCATGGTTTCATGGTTGACAGTTCCCAAGTAATTTGTAACCTATTAACCTACTTGTCTGTATCTTTGGAATTGATCATTACAAGCACCACTGTGCACTATTTGGTATCAGTTATACTTGTTTTGAATTATTAGTAAGCAGTACAGTAGTGTAACATAAGTGTCAGAGTTTAGTCTGTCAACTGTACTTGTGTTGTTGATGTCAATGACACAACACGTGTTATGACAGCTGCCATTTCATTTGTGTTCGTCTTGCAAGCATCACACAAGGCCACCTAAAAGCATAATGTTATTTTCCTCTACTAGAAGGTGTCTGACTCGAGCGTTTGATAGCCACCATGACTTCAACATCTGCTATCAAATTCTGACCAGCCGTGACGATCATGTGACTCAGCTGCCAAGTTTTTATGTTTTATTATTTAGCGAAAATATACAAACAATTAAGGCAGTTCGACTGTAAATTTTAGGCATAAATATAAATAAATAAACATATCAGCTAGGGGTCCTCCTCACAGAGTTCATTTACCAAGTCCAAAATTATTCTTGCATTCTTCCAGTGCAGTAAATAAATACAGTTATTATAAGATAACAGTAACATTGTTTTGTTTTTTTTTAAAGAGAAAAAAAGAGCTTCCAGGAATACCAATAACAAAAGCCCTTGGTGGCCTGTAGATATGCCATGGGAGTACAGTTAGAGGGGTCTGAGGAAAGCAAATGCGTCAGAGTCCTAAGCTCTCCCGTTGGGACTGATACTTAGAGGAGACTGAGTAATAAAGCACTAGCAGAAACACATCATAAGACTGCAAAGAAGGACATTCCGACAAGCAGGACTTTCTGTCTCCTGTGATGTGTGTGTGTGTGTGTGTGTGTGTGTGTGTGTGTGTGTGTGTGTGTGAGTGTGAGTGTTTGGTACGTGTGTATGTGTGTGTGTGTGTGTGTGTGTGTGTGTGTGTGTGTGTGTGTGTGTGTGGAAAAGGAATTAAGCTCTGCTCTCTGTGATATCATGAGTTGGAACCTTTTGTGAAAAAAACACATTGTAAAATCAGTACATCATAAATACCGGAAAAATAGACGAAGGGAAGTGATAATGAGAGGAAGCATTGAAAAGAGTAAACAACCCAGAATCATCTGAACTCCCGCATCAATCTCGTTTTCCATTTGTCCTTTTCTCCACTGTTTGTCTATGCAATTGCTTTATAGCGGAAGAGAGACTCTCTCGGCTACTCTTGTTGAGACAGTTCTTTCCACAACTGACCAATCAGCCAACGTTGCACTTTGCTCCTCACAAATTGCACACGGTGTCGACACATCTCTGTCTTTCTGATGGAGTCTTGGGGGTCTGTTATTTTGACGCTAACGCAGTGATCATTTGGAGAAAAGGGGGAACATTTCCCCTTTGACACTGAAACAACAGCGAGCCATAAAGATATGGAATGATCCTCCTTGTCTTGACTTCCTATTTCCTGTTCCTGACCAGTGTGTTGTCTTTGATGCTAATGTAATACCTGAGTCAGGTGCTTCCCATACCTACCTGTTGGCCCACATTATGCCGGTGCCAGTGAATACCTCCAGCAGCCTTCCCTGGCCGGTGCAGCCTGGAGTTGACTGGGGTCATTGGATGCTTGAGCGAGGAACAGGTTGGTGTTTTGCTGAAGTGGTGTTGTGGGAGGAAGTTAAATCATTCACCAACAGTTTTCTACAGGCTGAGGCCCCAAGGATGTTATCACTGTCATCAAACCACTGGCTGAAATCCGATGACAAGAACTGCCATTCTAACTCTAGACCGAGAGTCTAGGACCGGGGTTGGCCTCACACTTGGTCACACTGCAGGATATGCAGGCTTTTGTTGCCACACCATCGCTGGCACACCAGATGTAGACAATCAACTATTCATTGCCTTCAATTGAAAGGTGTGGTAGAGCTGGGCTGGAAGAAAAAACATGAACACGTCTCTCTCTCACCAGGGCAGGAGCGGACCACACTTGGTCTACACGAGCGAAATGAGTAACCCTCAATGTCTGCCTAACTGTCACGTTTATGACCAAAAATGCTTCTGGGGTATGAATAGGGTTTATTGAATTGAGCTAAATTGAGTTAGCTCTGTGTCTCAACACCGTTGGTCTAGGTTAGTGTTTAGAGGCTTCTGACGCAGTCAGATTACAATACATGAGACTTGTTTTTCTTTCAGAGAAAGAGATGAAGGAATTCTCCAGAGATTGATTTAGAGCACACTTTACGCCTGCACATGAACTGCTTATTAGTCTCAATCCATCAAACAACTGGGAAATATACATCCA
>NC_137681.1:14640763-14750763 GCF_963989245.1 Nansenia antarctica | reverse complement strand
CTGGTCACCAAACTCAGTGACCTTGGTATCAGCACCTCCTTCTGCAACTGGATCCGAGACTTCCCGACCAACAGACCCCAGCTCGTTAAGTTGGTCAACCACTCCTCCTCCTCCTCCTCCCTGACCCTGAGCACCGGCGCGCCACAGGGCTGTGTGCTGCTGAGCCCTCTCCTCTCCTCCCTCTTCATGTTTGACTGCGTGCCGATGCATGGCTCTAACACCATCATCAAGTTTGCAGATGACACCACAGTGGTAGACCTGAAAAGTAACAATAACGAGTCGACCTATAGGGAGGAGGTCCAGCAACTGGTGGTGTGGTGTGCTGACAACAACCTGGCCAACACCCCCCCCAACATGGGGTACACTGACTCTCAGTACCCCCCCCACTCCAGTCACTGTGGACAACCAATTTAGCCGTTGCACTACTACTGTTTGCACTCAACCCTGGTCAATATGAACACTCAATTACCCTTTGCACTACAGCTGTTGCAATACTACCTTCGCACATACCATATTTCTGCACATTTGTACATACCTCTTTTGATATAGCCTCTAATTTATACAACTGTATACACCATACTGTACATAGATTACTGCTCTCCATCTCCTGTATATACCTCTAACTACCATACTTGCCATACTGTACCTATCACTATCATGTTTTATATCACTATTTGCACTTTTGGTTAGATGCTAAACTTTATTTCGTTGTCTGGTACGTGTACTCTGCAATGACAATACATTTCAATCTTCTCTAAATCTAATCTAAAAGTGTGTTATTGTCCTCATTGTAAACCACCTCATGCACTGAACAACACACAACTCTTTCTCTGTATACTTGAGGGAATGATTCCTTGAAAACCAAGCTGTGTCTGTAATTGGGTTGCGCTATCTCAGTCTCTGTAAATGTCAACAACAAGGTTATCTCCAGGCAAAGCCAAGAGTGGATGCTTGTGGGGACAGAAGATAAATGGATTGAAAAGTGTCAATTTGCAACCTCATCGCCTGTTGTTAAGAGTCATTTCCTCAAGTGGTAAGAATTGTTGAAAGTACCACTAATCAAAAAAACTACTCTTTTCATGAATTTGTGTTTAAAGCTTTGCACGTTTTCAGCGTGCCTGAGTGAGTCCTAGATGTAATTAACTCCAGTGTTTCCTCTACATGCATTTATTGGTGGCGGGCCGCCACGATGGAATTTCCTCCGCCACGAATTGATTCTGTCCACAACAACAACAAAAAAAAAAGCTCTCAAAAAAACAAAAAAAACAAAAAAAACATTTTAGCTGATTAAAATATATCTGATCCTAGATCAGCGCTATAATGGATGTTGACTAAAAGTGCACCTAAATCCACGCCCATCTCTCTCTAACCGCTGATCCAAAATCAGATTAATGACATTCAGTTGACGACGTGACACAAGGGCTCCTGATTGGTCTAAATGTGAACTGTGGTATTATTGTTATTGTGTACAGGCCACCGTAGTGACATCCGGGGGGTATTCCATCAACATCGCTAAAGGGAAAATCAAGGTTTAGTCTGATAAATCTCGCGAGAGTTCTTACAAATATCCAGGCATATTCTGATAGGTCTCGCGAGAGTTATCAAAAATAAGCCAGGATTTTCCTTTAGCGACGTTGATGGAATACCCCCCAGGTCAGGTGGGCAGGTTACTACGAGACAACAAGAGACCAGTATTGTAGAGCTTACAGAGCGAGTTAAAATAAAGACACTTACATTGAAATACAGAAGGACTCACGTGTATGTTTAATAGAATAACACGACATGGTGTCAGAAGTCCTGTAAGTGAGTGTTAAGAGTTAGATCGGCCGACAAGTGTCATTTGAGCTCGTGACGGTGAGAAGGGAGAAGAAAAGATGGATGCTAATGCTAACGCGGGAGCAGCTGCAGTCCAGAGAACGGCGCCAGTTTCAAGTGCTACGTTAGCAGACATTAGCAAGTCAAAAAACGATTCTTATGTGCCGTCACTTTAGCAAGGGGAAAAGAAGGGGAGACGATTTTTTTATTGACAACGGAATTACATGCTGGAAAAACATGCAGCTAAAATTCAGGGAACATTTGGACAATAAGAGACACACGGGAGAAGTACGGGAAAACAGGGCTCATGTGGGTCTCATCAAAGGTAAGAGTTTGTTTTCTTTAACTCAGCTGATACTCAGCTGTTTACCGAATGCTCCATCTGACTGTGATTTTACTTCTGTAATGTGGTGGGTTGACATAATTCACGCACGGAACTATAGGTTGAGACTATTGTTCCGTCCGTAGTACCCAAGTTGTTTAGACTGTTCTATTTACTGCTTGAGTGTGTTGTTGACAATCGTTCATGTCCTTCATTAAACGTTTAGCTTTGTCATTTGATACGCCGCCTACGACTACCATCTCTCTGCACTACAGTAAACAGTTAATCAGTAACGTTAGCCGCTTTTGTGCTCATGTAGGCCTACTTCGTATTATATTATAGCTGATGATCTTTGTGTGTGTATGTGACTGTCAGTCACAAGTTTATATTCTGTATATTCATTTATTTATTTTTTTGGCCATCCTCTAGTTTTGGCTGTGATTAGAAAAGAAAAAAAAATCGTTGTTTTGAGCGCGCGTGCGCGGACACCCGCCACCATTGTAAAAATTCCGGGAGGAAACACTGTATCACCTCGCCTTTAAGTGTCATAGTGGAGAACAGTCCTGAGAGGATAAAGAGGAAGGGCCAGGCCAAATAGAGACAGGAGACATGGATTTACTGATAACTGATATGGTAGAGATACTAGATACTCAATACTGACCACTGTCCAATCTGACTGGTACCAGGACAGCTGCGCTCCTCTCTAAGGATCATCACTTTCTGGTCTATGGGGGTGCAGGAAGAGGGGGGGAGGGAGTGAGTGAGTGAGAGAGAGAGAACAAGATGGAGAGGGAGAGAGAGGAGGATGAGGTTGAGTTCCCTTGAGGAGGTGGATGAGGTAACATAACAGCCAACCATATGGAATATGAGCCCAGACATACAGTACATACAGGCCTTGTTTTGGTCTCATCAGATACCCAAGAGGGAGGAAGGGGGGGGGGGGGGGGTATGACGAGAAGAGAGAGAGAGAGAGATAGATAGAGAGAGAGACAGAGACAGAGATAGATAGACCAGACATACATACAGGCCTTGTTTTGTCATGCTCATCAAATACCCAAGAGGGAGGGAGGTGGGGGGGGGGGGGTATGATGAGAAGAGAGAGAGAGAGAGAGAGAGAGAGAGAGAGAGAGAGAGAGAGAGAGAGAGAGAGAGACAGAGACACACAGAGAGAGAGACAGATACAGAGAGACACAGAGAGACAGAGAGAGAGAGAGACAGAGACAGAGAGACAGAGAGAGAGAGACAGATACAGATACAGAGAGACACAGAGAGACACAGAGAGAGAGAGAGACAGAGAGAGAGAGAGAGACAGAGACAGAGAGACAGAGAGAGAGACAGATACAGAGAGACACAGAGAGACAGAGAGAGAGACAGAGACAGAGAGAGAGAGACAGATACAGATACAGAGAGACACAGAGAGACAGAGAGAGAGAGACAGATACAGAGAGACAGAGAGAGAGAGAGAGAGACAGATACAGAGAGACACAGAGAGACAGAGAGAGAGAGAGACAGAGACAGAGAGACAGAGAGAGAGAGACAGATACAGAGAGACACAGAGAGACAGAGAGAGAGAGAGAGAGAGAGAGAGAGAGAGAGAGAGAGAGAGAGAGAGAGAGAACGAGTGATGTGACATCTCAAAGGGGGTGGCACCCTGTTTCCTTTTTAGAATAGAATTTGGGGTTTACAGTTTTAGCTGTTTTGTCTTACCTTCAACAAGTTTGGTCCCATAGGCTTTCTCTGGGAACAGACCTCTCAGGTAAGTGATGCTGGAGACGGCGATAGCCAGCAGTTTCTTCACCACAGTCAGGGACTGCTGCTCTGTCTCAACCACATTTGCCAACAACTGAGTATCCTACAAAACAGGTGCACATTAATGAATTACATTTTGCTAAAAACAAAAACAACATCTAGCTAGCTAGCTATTTTAATCAATAATGTGTACATAAGGTTCAGAGATAGGAAATGTTAGGATATGTATAGCATAGCATAGAGTACAGCACAGTGTTTTATTTGTATAGTATAGTATAGTGGATAGTGTACATAGCCTTTATTTATGTAAACCAGCTCTTTTCCCTTCTTGTTTTTAGTATTAGTATTTTTTTCCTAGCACCAGGGGAGCCCCCCCTCCTAAATTTCGTTGTTTGGTACCTGAACTATATCAATGACAATAAAGGCCATTCATTCATTCATTCAGAACAATCATCCTATAGCCAAATAATTAGACTAAGGCCCAATCCCAATTCACCCCTAGCCCTTCGTTTTCACCCCTATGGCTCGATTTGCGCGTTCACGTTTAGGGCGAGGGCTGTCTCAATTCATATTTCGTCGAGGGCTAGGGGTAAGGGGGAGGGCTAACTATTACTTCGTTTCGAGGGATTTCAGGACCAGACTAGCTTCGAAGGGCTAACGGTACGCTACCCCTTGATACCAGGATGCATTGCGAATCATCTACAGAAATCTTATGTCGCTCTATTCAATGCGGAAATGTCATTTTACTTTCTCTGTAATTACTTATTAATAAAGATTTGAAAAATTATGATAACCATGTTATTGTCTTAGTTTAATGTCATTACAATGCATTATAGACCTTTTATTTATAACACGCATAACCCAAAAATCGCTTTTATGTCGGTGCTGTGTCTAACGTTACAGTAACGCAACGCTGCATGACAGTCGAGCATTTCAGAGATGTACAGTCATAAATCAATTATTACCTGTGGCGTTTGACAGCGGATGATGGTACACATATGTAAAGTTATCTATCAAACGTTCGGCTGACTTGTACATGATGCGCATTTTGACCTATTTCCACCCGCAATCTAATCCGAGCAGTTGTTATTATGTAATATTATTAATGGGTTGTATCATTCATTTCAATGCATTATAGACCTTTTCTTTATAACAAGCACAACAACAACAAAACGTTATCATGCCGATGTGCTGTGTGTCTAACGTTACAAGCTGATTTGTGCATGACAGCCGCGCATTGACATATTTCCATGTCTAATGGCATATGACACGCGAAATGTAACTACAGTTAAGGATACGTGTAAAGGATGATGATATATCACCGTTCGACTCTACTGAGAAATGTTTCCGCTTATTTGTCATCTCTCCTTCACGGGCAAATGTGGCCACGTCCCCAAGAGATCCTCTTTCTACGTTTTTGACCACCACTATGATGGATTGATTTTTGGATTCTAGACGACGAATTGTTCTGAGAAAGGCGCTTGGTAACGTGATTTTTGGACAACGCTTTATGACTATTGATGGACTGGTTGTTTTGGTTGGAGTCATTCATTGTCATTAAATTCATTGTCATTATTGCGATGTCCACAAAAAAGACATCGCTGACGGAAGAGACTAAAAAAGGAACGTCTAAACACTACAGTGTGTTGATAACAAACGAAAATAGATGCTTATAGCACACGCAACAGAAATAAACACAGCTGAAGAAGGCATTGCGAGATGTGAGAATTCGCCGGCAACACAACGCGTCAACCGTACCGCGTGATGACGTAGGCGCCGTGAAGGGCTGTTCCAATTCATAGGGCTTTGATTTCAAGGGGTAGGGCTTGTGACGTATTCGAAGGCCTTGCCTTCGAATCGAGTGACACTCGAAAACGAGCCATAGGGGTAGAAAAGAGAATCGGGATTGGGCCTAAGAAATGCAAGCAACTAACTTCATCCTCCTTTAACACAGTATAGCCTATGATGATATGGGCTGCTAGCTAAAGAAGCTAGTCAGAAACTTTACCTGAGTGTTTTGCTCACAAGCCATGATGGTTCAAATCAACACCGTCAGTTACAGGATTTCTTGTCAATCGACGAATATCTACTGACGACAGATGAATCAGAACCCAAATATTACAATTTACCAATGAGACAAATCTTCTACGCAGGCTGAATGTGTATGTATGTTAGCTGCGCTGACTAACTAACTGGCGATGACTGGGCCGAGAGTCGTTCCCGCGTGACCAGGGTTGCCAGGGTTGCCAGTCGTTCCCGCGTGACCAGGGTTGCCAGGGTTGCCAGATGGGATTGAGAATGTCCTGCTTTAGAAGCACAGTCTAAAAACCTACTAAATCCTCCAAAAACCAGCCCAAAACCTATATTGTCAGAAAACCGCTAATTACTATTGGGCAGATGCCCATCTCCTGCCCCTAAACTGTATGTCTGTTATCAATGATGTTTATAAAAATAAAATATAAACCTGCACATTGTCTGTAGCTACAAGGGATTTTTATTTTTATTTTTACCGGCCCAGTGTGATCAAAAGTAGCCCGTTCGGCGGTAACCCACCCGATATGGCAACCCTGGTAGGCAATCAGAGTCACGGCAGCTAAAGTAGCCAATCAGAGTGCACGACAGCTAAAGTAGCCAATCAGAGTGCACGACAGCTGAAGTATCCAATCAGAGTGCCCGACAGCTGAAGTAGCCAATCAGAGTGCCAGACAGCTGAAGTAGCCAATCAGAGTGCCCGACAGCTGAAGTAGCCAATCAGAGTGCCCGACAGCTGAAGTTGCCTGTCAGAGGGCGGAAAGACAAGCCACTTCTTGATGCTACAAAGCTTAGCATGCCCTGGCAAAGGTTATTAATTTATAATGTATCCGCTTGTTAAGTCGTGACGTATTTCCGGAGCCAACGTTGGCTGAGGCGCTGTCTTCGAGATGCCGAAATAATAATAATAATTAATTATATTTATATAGCGCTCAAGAGGCTCAAATACCCTGACAATATGGAGAAAACGGTAAAGTGCTGTGTCCCTTGTTGTATGAATAGATCCGAGTCTAAAAAACGATTAAACTGTCATTCTACCGCTGTAGTTCACAGGTACTCCGGTGCGGAGAATTTCTGATTTGGACTCGGAAATGGCTAAACGTCACTTTTGACGTCAGACTTAACAAGCGGATAACAATAACCATTAATATGTGATAAAATGCACATTTGAGATTTATTTGGTTGATCTTAATGCTAATTTTGATGCAGCATCCGAATCTCAGCAGCCGAATCTCCTTATTTTAATGTCGTTTTTTAATTATTATTTTTATTTTATTTAACCAGGAATAAAACAACTCTTTGAGATTAAACATCTCTTAGACAACAGCACAACTACAGGGTTACATACATAACATAAAACAAACATAAAGCAGTTTAAAATAAAGACAAGGACGAATTACACAGAACCGTCATCATTCAAAACATTTGCAGCCAGATGGAACGTCTGGACGAGGAGCTTGTCAATCACTTGGATTTGTCGTATTTCAATTGGCTGTTCTGGCAAGTCAATCAACGTGTTTCCTCTCTTACCATTGGTTACTGTGGATTGTGGATTGTGGATTGTGGATTGTGGATTGTGACATAGCCTTTATTTATGTAAACCTTTATTTATGTAAACCAGCTCCTTGTGGTTTGTGGATTGTGTACATAGCCTTTATTTATGTAAACCTTTGTTTATGTAAACCAGCTCCTTACCTTCTTGTGATTTTATTCTTTTTCTAAAAGTTTTTTTTTTTTTTCTTTCCTAACACCAGGGGAGCCACCCCTCCTAAATTTCGTTGTTTGGTACCTGTACTGTAGCAATGACAATAAAGTCCATTCATTCATTCATGTATATGTCTATTCACACTAATATCACCTCAGGGGACCAGGATTATCACCCTGATGTGTTTAATCTAACACTACTCAGGCTATCTCCTTATCTCAATCTAAGTACACTACTTATTACACTACTGAGGCTATCTCCTCATGTGTTTAATCTAAGTACACTACTTAGTACAATACTCAGGCACTACTCACATCTCCTTGTCTCAGTGGAGGCCCCTCCCCTGGCCTCAGTAGGTATATTCAGGGTCAGGGTTAGGGTCAGGGTCAGGGTTAGGGTCAGGGTCAGGGTTAAGGTCAGGGTTAGGGTCAGGGTCAGGCTTAGGGTCAGGGTCAGGGTTAAGGTCAGGGTTAGGTTTTGTGTTATGAGGTTTAAAAAGGGACAGGGTTGTCCTTTGTGCTCAGGCACACTGCTCCGCTCTACCCCTATATATAAAATCATAAAATAAAAAGAATACAATACTGCAAGCGACAGTGATCACCAGGAGGTTGAATGAACCAGGCCAAAAGGTGTTAAAATACCAGGGTAGAGGCTGCTAAATGGGGTGTTGGGTGTTTATATCTCTAGGCTTGATAAATATTAATAAATAAAATAATTAAAATACATTTGCATAAGTGCTGTAAATGGGGATAATAAGTTAAGGTAATAAGTGCTCTAAAAGGAGAAATTCACACAATAAATATAATAAAATCACTCCTCAATACTTAAAAAAGGAAAGTGCTAAAGTAAAGTGCAATCATAAAACCCTCAACCATGTACATGATAAATACCCCCCCCCACCCACACACACACACACACACACACACATACAGTATATATATATATATATATATATATATATATATATATATATATATATATACTGTATATATATGTATATATATACCCAGACACCTACATGTACATCCCCGTATCCCTATATACACATGTACATGCATAACCCCACAGAAAGTAAATATATGCTTTATTTGTTTATTAAAAGATCAACACCCATTAAAACATCAACCCATCCAATTGGATTAAGCTGTGGCCTGTACGATAAACTACCATTCTAAAACCTCCTTCTAAAATCGTTCATTCAGACCTCCTGGTGTCACTGTCTGCAGGGCCTTGATAAAATATCTCTCCCTGCCCCTCCGCTGTGCCACAGTCCATTCCTGATTGGCCTGTAGCCCTGAAATGGTGAGGTGTGTGATGGAATGTTCTTGAAAGTGAGTGACTAGTGCTGTGTCTAAGTGTGCCCGTTTTATGTTGTATATGTGTTGTTTTAGGCGTGTTTGTAATGTGTGGCCTGTTTCTCCTATGTAGTGGCGATGACTCCTATGTAGTGGCGATGAGTGTGCAGGTGATGATGTAGATGATGTTGGAGGACTGGATCGCGAAGGTGTCTGAAATGGCCATAGAAGTGTGGCTATGAGGGTTAGAGATGAACTTCCTGGACCTAAAGTGGGTGGTGTGGGGGGGGGGCTGCTTCTAAGGGAGTCCTGGAAAATTGGGAATTTATAAGGAGATCTTTGAGATTTTTAGGGTTGAAGAGGGGGATAGGGCTGTTGGGTACCAGTGAAATGACGTCTTAAGGTAAAGTGCAGGTTCCTGGTGCTGTGGGGAAAGGTGCTGACTGTAGGGATGATGTCTTTGGAGTGTGACTGTGAATGAGGGTTAGGACTGGAAGCAGGGTTAGCATTGGGGATAGGAAGAGGGTTGGAAGTAGTGTTGGGGCTAGGGTTAGGGTTAAGGTTGGGGCCCGGGTCAAGGATAGGGCCGGGGTTGGGGCTAGGGTTGGGGTTAGGCTTAAGGTTGGTGGCAGGGTCAGGGCTAGGGTTAGGGTTAGGGCCCAGGCCTGGGTTGCACCAATTTGGCGTAAGTCATTACTAAGTGTAGGCATTTAGTAGTTACTAAACCCCTAGTAGTTACTAGCTAGTTTCAAACTAGTTGTTTACTAATTTCGGTTGCACCACGCCAATCATTTGTCAATCTTAGCTAGTAAATACTTAGTAATGCGCAAGTTGTTACTAAAAAGACATTGTCACATAAAACGTAGAAGAAGAACATTATAGCCAATCAGCGAGCAAAGCAAAACCCTCCGTTTTTTTTTTTTTTTTCCTTGGGGAAAAAACTTTATTTGTGTTGCTATTGCACACATTCATTCATTCACATTCAAACTAAACACTACAGTCAGATAACAATCCTCTTAAACAAGGCAGTGAGTAGATTAAATTGTTTAACTTAAAAACACATTTTACGTTATAAATAAAAATATAGAAAATAAGTAACTCACCATAGGAGCAGTAAAAAAACAGTTACTCACAAATAGGAGGATGACTGAAAACGGTAGTGTCCTTAAGAGCGTCCAGCTTAACTTAAATTTAAACTCCAGCGAGAGACTGTAGGCGGCAGGCCTACTGGTTCTTGTTCAGAAAGATGATCATGTTAACATGTTCAGGGGTGAGAGACGAACGCAATCTGGTGACACGTGGACAAACTAATTTCCATTATTATTACATTTTTTATAAAAAAAATATATATATATATATTAACGATTATCGAGCAAAATATTTTGTGATCGACCAAGATCCTTATCGATCAATTATCGATCGTCGATCATTGATGCCCACCCCTACTCCCGGGAGCTTTTTCCCTTGCCCGGCCCCAGGACCAACCATCCGCTCAACGTCTCCTGTGGGGGAAAGGGATGAGATTATGTCGTTAATATGTAATACCATGTTACTATTGAGGTGTTGTGGGAAATGGATGGGGGGGTGGTAGGGCTTACGGTTGTTGGTTGGCTAGATTGTTTGAGATGAACCTGTGGAGTATGTATGACTCTTCTGACAGGTCTCTGGGGAAGTGGCTGGCTGTGGATGGGGGTCGAGCTTCGGTTCCCCGTTCTGCTTGGTAGAGAAGGAAGCAGGTCAGGGAGCGTGTTGGTGTTGAGTGATGTCATGTCTCTTTGAAGAGGAGGGGAATGTTCTTGTGTGTGTATATATGTCTGGGTTATGGGTGATGTGACTGTAGCTTGCTGTAGTTCTGGGGTGAGGGTTGTGAGTGATGGATTTGGATGTTCCAAAAAAGGTTTTAGAAGAAGGTGGTAGAAGAAGGTTTCTCCTTCTATCAGTGGCCCCGGGCCTGAGCTAGATTACTCTTCCTGCCAAGAATGGTGGACTGATGATTCACATGCTTAGCATTCAAATGTATTGATTGTAAGTCGCTTTGGAATAGGGCGTCTGCTAAATGCCAAAAATGTAAATGTAAAAATGTTTCCCTGGAGCAGACTTCTGTGGTTGTGTTAGGGGGGGGGGGGGGAAATCAATAAGACTGAGGGGTGGTGCAATGGAAACCCTCATGGTTGGGGAAGTGTTGTGACCGGAAGAGGTGTTTGCTGAAGGGGAATTCTGTGATGGAATGGGATCTAGGTGCATGGCAGGATCCTTTTCTAGGTGGGGTTGGTGTGGGCGCCGGCTATCTCTCATCTGGTCTGGGTGGAGGGACTCTGTAGAAGATGGGTTGGATGGAGTGGGGGTTACACTGGAGGGGGGAAGTGTGTCTGGGGTCAATAATGTGCTTGCTGTGTGAATAGTGCTAGGTTTTAATCTATTCATGTACCGCTTGTGGGCCCAGCCTATGGCTATTTCTAGTGCAGTTGTGTTGAATGGTAGTGCTGAGTGTAAAGTCGATTGAATGACTGTCTGATAATGTGTCTGTAAGATGATCATGTTGTTTTTCATCCATACATTTGTGTTGTTTGTAATGTGTGCCTTGGTATCTGTAGAGGGGGAAGTAGGTTTGATGAAGTCTGTTAATTTGTTAACTTGTCTCATCATACCTGGAGGAAATGTATCTGTAGAGAGGGCTATGTCTGTGATGTCTTTGTGGTGGATGGCTTGCAACAATTTAAAATATAGTTTAGCCTTCTGACGGGTGGCCTCATCAGGTGGTTGGCGGCTGTGTGTGTTACTGAGAAGGGGGAGTGAGGAAGGGGGACGCTGTCTAGTGAGGTGAGGACAGGTTCGAGTAGCTGCCAGTGGTGGCTGTTGACTAGGTCGTGCAGTGTGTGTATTTCTAGAGGGAAGGAGGGAGAAGGGGTCTAATGGGTTGAGGATAAGGGGGTCTAATGGGTTGAGGATAGTGTTGGGTGGCTGCATGTGCTGGCCCATATCCATGTCTAGTATGTGCATCTCTGGAGGACAGGAGGGAGGGAGGAAAATGGGGTCTGATAGTGCTAGGACAGTGTTGGGCAGCCATATGTGGTACCTGTTGATTATCTGTGTATATACAGTATGGTTAGTGCAGTGAATTTGTTATGGCATTCATACATGGTTAAATTCAACAGGTGGGCCCCGAGCAGTTGAGGTGTAACTGCCCAGAGTGGGTTCTTACCGCCTTGTTGTTCAGTGAAGACTTGTCTTGATAGTCTCTCTCCTTTTTTCAGGGAGTCCGGGCGTCGGCTGTATATTCCAGTCTGTGGGTGAGGCTCAGGAAGAGTTTAAAATCCAAGGAAAGGCTTCCTTTTCCTCTTGAAAGGCCTCCTCCAACCCTCCACCCGTTGAATTAAAACCAAATCTTTATTTTTATCAAAACTTTAAAATCAACATATGAATCCGTAGCAGAAACACTGCAACTAAAATTAAGTAAATTGGTAAAACATTCAAATAAAAACATTCATTCTCGACGGATATCTTCCATCTTCTCTCTGACGGCAGCGGCCACCTTGTCAGCAATGGTGTCCTCCAAACCTTTGATGTTGTTGGAGATCCTTGTTTCCATACTCTGAATTGCACTTAAGATGTCCTGGTTCCTATTAGGTTCCTCACCTTCAACCAAAGTGTCAGTGTCCATTTTAGACTTCATTCCGTCGTCTTGTTTCTTTGCATCTGAGCGCAGACCCGACTTATTGCTTTTGCCTGACGCCATCAAGTGCAACGATATAACAAATGTTTCGATCGACTAGTATGATATAGTATGATCAGGTGGTTATCTCTCTGTGTACAATAAAGGTGCGTTCAAACTTAATTCTCCGGTGTTCAAACTTAATTCTCCGGCGTCTGTTGGATGACATACGTGACACGGCAATTTTAGCTGGTGAACACTGCATTAATGAATGTGCCAAGGCCTGCCACCTCATCCTACAAAGAAGAGTAGCCTTCATGAGCACTGCAAAATAAACTGCCCCCTCCTTTTTTATATACATGTTTCATTGCCTTTACATATTGTATTTTATTGTAATGCCAATGGTATTTATTGTGTAATAGTTCAAGTGTAATAGTACTTGAATGTACGTTTTAAATTTATATTGCTATGAATTGTATTGTGTCTCACAACTCCATGTGAGTGGTCCTCAACTCTTTAATGCACCTTTTGTTGCTGTTCTTTATACCATACCTGTTTGTTGAGGAGTGACACATAAATAAAGATATATCTATCTATCTATCTATCTATCTATCTTCAAATAAAAGAGACCACTAAAAAGAGGTGAAAATATTCAACTAAAATGAATAATATCATGTTGTAATTTAAACAGATACAAATTCAAATATTCAGAAAAAAATTAATGGATGTTCTACTTGATGTTTTCAAATGACAGAACATGTATTAACTGAATATTAATCTATAATAATAATGAAAAATTAAGTGTCCATGACTGATGTTCTCATCCTCCGCAACATTGACTGTTTACACACACACACACACACACACACACACACACACACACACACACACACACACACACACACACACACACACACACACTTTTAAATGCAGTTTGATTTTGACTGAAGCAACACCTCTGCCAGTATCTTCAAGATGGCTACCAAGTAGGCTAAGCAGATTTCTTTATATTTCTCCAGTTAAAAGTTAAACATTCTCTTGTCAGACTGGGTACACAACTTTTTGATTCTCATTACCGAAACACATCGTTATTCACATTTCTAAAAATGTTAGATTTAAAATGTTCTATGACAATATACATCATTAATGTCTAATTATGTACAGTGAGTAACAATTAATTTAGTCATCATGGTTTCTCTACATTTGGCAAAACATGCTAAGTTTCCTCATCCTCCGCAACACAATTCTCATCCTCCGCAACACAATTCTCATCCTCCGCAACACAATTCTCACTTACTGCAACAATTTAATGCCAGTTGCGGTAGAGAGAACTTCTGTTTCAGTGGGGGCATACTATATTTTATATATAATCAGACTATATTTTAAATATATATGATGTTATATGTTATATATTATTACATGCTACATTGCTATTCACTTAAAATATCATTTACTAACTGTTTGTATTTTGCTTTATGTCCTGTTTCATTGCAGACAGTCAGACAAGACTAAGCTGACAAAATGGCTCTGGTTTTAAATACAATTTCACCTGGGTTTATGAATAATATAATTCTTATTATATCACTTCACCATTTTTTCCCCACAAATTTTTCATTCCCCCCAAAAATGTGGTACTGCTTTAATGACATAAAAGCCATCATCCCAGAGCCACAACCTGCCACATCCTCAGCTCTCCATTTCTGTGTGTTGCCTGAGATCTGGGCAAAGCACACAAACAAACGTGTGTAAAACACTGGAATTAGCCCTGCTCTAATGTTTTTGTATGTTTTTTTTTTAATGTGTTCTCTGTTTCTCTGTCGTAGTATACTTATTATCATTACCGAAGTCATCAACCTCATTACCGAAACCTTTATCATTACCGCAACAGGTGTTCATTTAATGTCAATTTAATGAATGGAAAAATAACAGTTTTGCTTTTAAATGCATGTAAAGAATCTATATTATGTTATGTTCTTTCATGTTTTCCACATAATTATGAAAATATATGAGGTTTCAATGAAATATGAAAAACATTAGGTTGTAGATTGCGGAAGGTGTTGCGGTAATGAGAAAAATCAGATAAAAATGATAATTTAAAAATGTATATTATTTCAGAGTTTCAAGTAACTGTGCATTAGGGGTGTAACGAAACGTCATTATCTGTATCTGTATCTGTTAGTTTTTTTAAGTCGTTTTTTCTGAGTGGGGCAGTACAGGACTGTATTGTATTGTGGATATAGATACTTTTGTACCTGTTTTCCTCCAGCATTTTCACAAGGTTCTTTGCTGTTCTTCTGGGATCGATTTGCACTTTTTGAATGAATGGTCTTTATTGTCATTAATACAGTACAGGTACCATACAACGACATTTAGGAGGGGGGGCTCCCCTTGTGCTAGGAAAAAAATACTAAAAGCAAGAAGGGAAAAGAGCTGGTTTACATAAATAAAGGCTATATATACACTATCCACTATACTATACTACTATACTATACAAATAAAACACTGTGCTGTACTCTATGCTATAATATCCTAACATTCATTTAAAGTGTCGCAGTTTGCAGGTTTGAAATGTTCACAGTTGTATTTCAGTATTGCACTTGATTACAATCTAGTAGCTGCCATCAAATTGTTTTTGCACCAAAAGTATCTCTAGGGATTACGTATAATCCTACGTGTATCTCGTTAGGAGAGAAGGAGGGATGGAGAGATGGAGGGATGCAGTTCAAGAGTATGATCAAGAGCGGTGAGCGATGGGAGGTGTGTTTTGGTTTTCCCTGCGTCGCTCCAGACATGGACTAGACATCCTGCCAAGGAAGTGATTGAAGTGCCTCATTTGGGATGTGGGAGGGTTGCTACACACTACTAATGAAAGCCAAGGCCACACACACACACACACATGCAAACTTCAAAGTGGTTATATCACTCTCTCTTCCTCCAGACTCCAGACAGGGCACCAAATGTACTTCAGAAAGAGCACATGTTCTTATTCATTAGTCCATACATACTCCAGCTCATAACCAGCAGGACAAGTCTGTCTGCGCAAGTAAGAGGGGAAGGAATAGAAAACAAGTGGGCTCTCTCAACCTCGGTTTCTGCTCATGTTCAGCAGGGAGCCTGGAGGCTTTCTTGTTTGTGTAATTGTTTGTGTAATTGTTTGTGTAATTGTAATTGTTTGTGTAATTGTAATTGTTTGTGTAATTGTTTGTGTAATTGTAATTGTTTGTGTAATTGTAATTGTTTGTGTAATTGTTTGTGTAATTGTAATTGTTTGTGTAATTGTAATTGTTTGTGTAATTGTAATTGTTTGTGTAATAGTAATTGTTTGTGTAATTGTAATTGTTTGTGTAATTGTAATTGTTTGTGTAATTGTTTGTGTAATTGTAATTGTTTGTGTAATTGTAATTGTTTGTGTAATTGTTTGTGTAATTGTAATTGTTTGTGTAATTGTAATTGTTTGTGTAATTGTAATTGTTTGTGTAATTGTAATTGTTTGTGTAATTGTAATTGTTTGTGTAATTGTTTGTGTAATTGTAATTGTTTGTGTAATTGTAATTGTTTGTGTAATTGTAATTGTTTGTGTAATTGTAATTGTTTGTGTAATTGTAATTGTTTGTGTAATTGTTTGTGTAATTGTAATTGTTTGTGTAATTGTAATTGTTTGTGTAATTCTAATTGTTTGTGTAATTGTTTGTGTAATTGTAATTGTTTGTGTAATTGTAATTGTTTGTGTAATTGTAATTGTTTGTGTAATTGTAATTGTTTGTGTAATTGTTTGTGTAATTGTAATTGTTTGTGTAATTGTAATTGTTTGTGTAATTGTTTGTGTAATTGTAATTGTTTGTGTAATTGTAATTGTTTGTGTAATTGTAATTGTTTGTGTAATTGTAATTGTTTGTGTAATTGTAATTGTTTGTGTAATTATTTGTGTAATTGTAATTGTTTGTGTAATTGTAATTGTTTGTGTAATTGTAATTGTTTGTGTAATTGTTTGTGTAATTGTAATTGTTTGTGTAATTGTAATTGTTTGTGTAATTGTAATTGTTTGTGTAATTGTAATTGTTTGTGGAATTGTAATTGTTTGTGTAATTGTAATTGTTTGTGTAATTGTAATTGTTTGTGTAATTGTAATTGTTTGTGTAATTGTTTGTGTAATTGTAATTGTTTGTGTAATTGTTTGTGTAATTGTAATTGTTTGTGTAATTGTAATTGTTTGTGTAATTGTTTGTGTAATTGTAATTGTTTGTGTAATTGTTTGTGTAATTGTAATTGTTTGTGTAATTGTAATTGTTTGTGTAATTGTTTGTGTAATTGTAGTTGTTTGTGTAATTGTAATTGTTTGTGTAATTGTTTGTGTAATTGTAATTGTTTGTGTAATTGTTTGTGTAATTGTAATTGTTTGTGTAATTGTCATTGTTTGTGTAATTGTTTGTGTAATTGTAATTGTTTGTGTAATTGTAATTGTTTGTGTAATTGTTTGTGTAATTGTAATTGTTTGTGTAATTGTAATTGTTTGTGTAATTGTCATTGTTTGTGTAATTGTTTGTGTAATTGTAATTGTTTGTGTAATTGTAATTGTTTGTGTAATTGTTTGTGTAATTGTAATTGTTTGTGTAATTGTAATTGTTTGTGTAATTGTAATTGTTTGTGTAATTGTCATTGTTTGTGTAATTGTTTGTGTAATTGTAATTGTTTGTGTAATTGTAATTGTTTGTGTAATTGTTTGTGTAATTGTAATTGTTTGTGTAATTGTAATTGTTTGTGTAATTGTCATTGTTTGTGTAATTGTTTGTGTAATTGTAATTGTTTGTGTAATTGTAATTGTTTGTGTAATTGTTTGTGTAATTGTAATTGTTTGTGTAATTGTAATTGTTTGTGTAATTGTAATTGTTTGTGTAATTGTAATTGTTTGTGGAATTGTAATTGTTTGTGGAATTGTAATTGTTTGTGTAATTGTTTGTGTAATTGTAATTGTTTGTGTAATTGTAATTGTTTGTGTAATTGTAATTGTTTGTGTAATTGTTTGTGTAATTGTAATTGTTTGTGTAATTGTAATTGTTTGTGTAATTGTTTGTGTAATTGTAATTGTTTGTGTAATTGTTTGTGTAATTGTAATTGTTTGTGTAATTGTAATTGTTTGTGTAATTGTAATTGTTTGTGTAATTGTAATTGTTTGTGTAATTGTTTGTGTAATTGTAATTGTTTGTGTAATTGTAATTGTTTGTGTAATTGTAATTGTTTGTGTAATTGTTTGTGTAATTGTAATTGTTTGTGTAATTGTTTGTGTAATTGTAATTGTTTGTGTAATTGTAATTGTTTGTGTAATTGTAATTGTTTGTGTAATTGTAATTGTTTGTGTAATTGTTTGTGTAATTGTAATTGTTTGTGTAATTGTAATTGTTTGTGTAATTGTAATTGTTTGTGTAATTGTAATTGTTTGTGTAATTGTCTCAGTCATCAGTCCTCAAACTGATGGCAAAGGAAGGGGTCGTCTGAGTCTCCTCTCCTGAGGCTGGACTGGACACATCTCTGTCATCTGAGATGTTGGACACGTTGATGCCTGAGTCCTCACTGTGATGCCCATGGGCATGGCTGTCATCTAGGGTCACAAATAACAATGTGCCATCCATGTCCTGGTGTGTCATTTTCTTTATAAGGGTTCTTCACACACACTAAGTAATCCTACGTGTATCTCTAGGAGACAGAACGCGTCTCCTTCCTGAGCCTATGTTTATGACGACTGCGTGGCCCCTCGTGGTGTTTTATACTTGCCTACTATTGTTTGTACTTGGTACCTTCAGGCATTTGGAAATTGTTCAAAAGGATGAACCATCCAACCATTTTTTCTGAGGTTTTGGCTGATTTCTTTTAATTTCCCCATGATTTCAAGCAAAGCTTTGGTCCACTGGAATTGTGATATAGTGAATTATTAAGTGAAATAATCTGTCTGTAAACAATTGTTGGAGAAATTACTTGTCTTATGCACAAAGTAGATGTCCTAACCGATTTGCCAAAACTATAGTTTGTTAAAATGAGTTTTATGACTTCAACCTAAGTGTATGTAAACTTCAGACACAAACAGCTAAACACACAAACAAACACAGCTGGTCCAGGTTTTGCGTTTATTCAAACAATTATATATTGCTGGCCTTGGCGATAAGGTGAGTTAAGACACTTAAGGTGAGATGTGGGCCACAATCTGTAGATATGATGATGTTATGAAACGTTGCAGATAGAAATGTCATAAATAGAGCTCACAGGATTCTTTATTCTATGTCATTGAGGCATGCTTGTTAATAATATATCTGAATGTTCCACGACGTTGTGCCCTGCTGAATGAGGCCTTTATCTGGGGCCCCCATTCAGGAGAACTCCTTCATGAAGCGCAGGTGGAAGCTCTCCAGGCGGCTCAGTGCCTCCTCCATGGTCTCCACTGGAGTCACAACACAGAATCTGCAGAGAGGATCAGGGGTTCATGACCACTATGGTTTTAGCATATTATACAACTGGGCCAGTTGGCTCAATGTTGTGCTATAGGTTTCACAGTAGGAATGTATAGACGGACACATTGGAGCTCCCTTCATTGTTATAAACTTCATTCCTGGTGTTCCTCCTCCATCCTCTACTCTCTTCCTACTCAAAATGCACTGGAGGAGAAGATCTAGGTTCCTCCCCTTAGATTCTCCTACAATGGCTTTTGAGAGGGAGGACAGAATCAAGTTAAAAAAATATATATATATTTTTATAACTGAGAAAGGGCCCTTCTCTCTCAACGGTACTCAACGTTCTTCAACTTTCTGTGAGGCTGTTTTCTTCCTTTTGGTGAGTGTGACAATGACATTACTACCCAACTACTATTCCCAAATTGGTCGTTCAAAACGTTTTTTGTTCAATTAAACATTGCACAAGTTGGTGGCATGGTGAACCCAACCCTGGTTTCATGCATTGAATGTTTACTCAAGAAGACTATAGTCATTTAGGATAGGATACAGTCTTCTACATTTCCCATGTTCAGACACAAGCCACTCTGTACCATGTGGATTCTAGTCTAGTCTGTATGTAAGAATGTAAGACAGCTTTGGGGGCTATTTGTAATGTGTAAAGAAGCTGTTGTGAGACTGAGTGGAGAGAGTGGGGATTGTACCTGATATGGTGGGTGCCCTCCCTCTGTCCATCTTCACACCCAGGTCCCACACAGAGACCCTCCTCCTCCAGCAGTCTGGTACAGTACAGCAGGTCAGGATGCACCCCTGCCTCCTACAATATAGAAGAGAACAACATTCAAAGATACATTGAGCCTCCTAATAGTTTCTTGTTCTTTCAAGGTTCCCCCCCTTAGATATTCTAAGGAATCAAAAGATACAGGGAAAACTATCGAGTTGCAACCATAGACTAAACTTGGCCTTGGCAATGGCTGCTGGGGGAAGATGCAGCCTAAGGAACATAAAGGCTCCCCCCGCCACTGGCTGACAGCTCATCCCTGGGAGGGCGTTGACAACCTCTGGGACCCGCCTCACATTCTGGACCAGCATGGCCCGGATAGACTGGGTCTCCTGACGGTGAAGAAGAATGGACAGTGTGAGAAACGTCATGGTCATGTTCTGAAAAGATTACATACATTAAGGGTGTACTCACTTTTGAGATATACTGTATATAGCATTAGTTCTGAGAATCTCTTCATATTCAAGGAAAATTGATATTGTAACTAAATCGAATCGGAATCGGATCGAATCGAATCGTGAATCGAATCGAATCGGGAGCTGTGAATCGGAATCGAATCGTTTTGGGAAATCAGTGGCGATACCCAGCCCTAGTGTGTGTGTGTTTACATGTGCGTGTGCTCCCGCGTAGCTCCAGAGGAACGACTGGGACAGCACGTCGGGCTACAGCCACGCGGCCGAGACCATGATGCTGATGGTGCTGAAGCAGGCCAGCGGGCGGCCCTGGGGCGACCACGGCCTCTTCCTCCGCTACCACATCGAGGCCGCCACCATCAGGGGCGTCAACAGCTTCAGCCAGTACAAGGTGGCAGGTCCGGCACCACCGTCGGCAGGTCAGGGACGTCCTCCCAATACGGGATGAACACAAACCAATTCCACTTTATTTATTTCACGCAATTCATACACAACAGCTTACGGAGGGGGGTGTATTTTGAACTTGAGGAGTGAGTTTACACTAGCCACGCTAACATCCTCTCTCTCTCTCTCTCTCTCTCTCTCTCTCTCTCTCTCTGTGTCTGTGTGTGTGTGTGTGTGTGTCCTCTCCCCAGGCTGCTGGAGGGAATGTTCCGGAAGCTGAACAACCTCCTGGAGCGTCTCCACCAGTCCTACTTCTACCTGATGCCCTCGCTCTCGCGCTTCGTCTCCATTGGCTACTACATGCCCGCCTTCGGCCTGCTGGCCGTCATCCTGCTGCTCCGTGTATCCTCGCACTCCGGCTTAACTGCCTACCCTCCCTGCCTTCTTCCTGCCTATGTGATGTGTGTCAGGTTGACCTGGGGAGGCTGTCAGCCTGCAGTGAGTACTTCAGAGCCCTGTCCCAGTCCAGCATGAGGGAGACCACTGAGAGCCTGATCCTTCTGGATCATATCCCCTCCCCCGTCTTCCACAGTCTTCTGGAGTTCATCTTCAGGAGTCGTTTCAGTGTTCCTCAGGAGGAGTTGGGAGTGCACATCGAGGTGGGCAGATCTCAAGTGGGACGCTGCGATTCCCCCGTAACTTCAATGACCAAATCCTCCCCATGCATGGCTCTTGTTTGAACCAGTGGTTTTAACCTGACCAGACTGTCTCTCACCTCTACAGGTGGGCAGCTACCTGCTGGCTGAAGCCTTCCTCTCACGGTGCCTGTCAGCCCTGGCATGTGTGCTAACCCCAGACACCTGCCTGTCCTACCTGGGCCTGGCCCGGGACATCTGCTGTACTGAGCTGCAGGAGACAGTGTTCTTCTACCTGAGCAGACATCTGCTGGAGCTGCCCCACCTCACCAGGTGTGTGAGGTGCACGGCTGTTCACTATGATACAGACCAAGGACGTGCCGTCCATATAAGCAGAGTAAGCAGTGCTTACCCAACGAAAAAATAAAAAAGGACCGTGAAAATATTAAAATAAAAGTGCATGTAACCGTTTGTTTGTTTTCATTAAAAGAGTCGTATTTTAGGTCCCAGGGCAGCAGGAGTCATTCATTTTGACGTTGCATTTTTAGCGCCACCTGCAAGAGTAAGCACTTCCTACTCTGCTTGCATTGCGTTGCATTATAAGCACTTCTCTCTCTGCTTTCCCTCGCGTACATTCGAATGCGTGAAAATGTCTTTTTAATTTTTTTCCGATGCCTCAGCCCGCTGTTTAATGTGGCCAGGGTAAGCATGCTTACAGCCAATCAGAAGTTCTTTCATTCCGATAAGAGCTACTGATTGGCTCTTATCACTTTCAAGTTCACTTAACATTTCACCTCTCGCCCGGCAGAATAGCTTATGCTAGCTAGCTCAAACAATCTAAATAATAATAATCAATAAGGATAACTTGCTTGATTTTGTGAATATGGACATTACTGTCAGCGACCTAAAGGGATTTCGTAGACTGGACTGGACTGGAAAAACAGAACTACTGGCTAAATGCCGCCCGAAGCCAGCGCTTACCTAGGGGCTACAGCAAGCCTGGTATGAGCGGTTTATATGATTTATATGATTCGCGAGGCTGGTGGCGATCTGTGCTTGTTTATATGGTTTGAGTACTGCTGTGCTGCTGGTTAATCAATCGCTGAGATAGGCCTAATGTCGCTGTCCGTGCCAGTGGTTCTGGACCAAAAGTGTTTGAGAGAGATAGAGAGGGAGGGTTTGTGATGTGATGTCAAGTGCCTGTGTGACAAAGTGTGAAAAGAAAGTGTGTTGTGAGTTTACTATGGAGGATGGAAACGGTGTGTGTCTGTGTTGTGCATGTGTGCGTTTGCGATGTTGAAACTGGACTTGTAGATTTCAGCAGGCTGGCTACTTGAAAAGATCTTGGTTCAAAAAAGATTGAACAATGAGCACCCCTGATATAGTCGAAACTGGCAACTGTTTTTTTTGTTTTTGGTAATCTGATCACAAAGTGACACTACAGTTTATTAGCGGGTTCTAGGGCATCAAAATTGCATTTCCTTGAAACTGCGTTCACTGATAGCGTGTATGTGTAATTATGTGTATTCCTATATCTTATGCTTACCCAATCTAAAAGCTCACGGCACGTGCCTGATACAGACCCCAGACATTCACCATGTGTTTTGATTTGATGGCCATAAATTCCAGGTGTCCAAAGTAGCAAAAAACCCGAAGTGGAAGTGATGAATGAAATTATGATTCATTGATTAAGGTAAAGGTTAACATTAGGGTAAAGCCTGGTACACACATAAAGATAATCTGTATTTCCCAGATTTCCCCCCTTCAGACCAAGGACACAAAACACCCAATTATCGGATGGCTCTAAAGATTATCCTACAAGAGTACATTTCTCCCGACAATCTGCTCGGAAAATGGTCGGGCCGATAATCGTAAATATTAAACGTGTTCAATACTTACGATCAAAAGTCCTCTTGTGTGTGGGCGAAATTGACAACTCCTGAGTCCGATTGTGACGTGGAATGGAATGTAGCCAATCAAGAAGCGAGCTGACTGACGCGTCTTCTTCTTTTCGTTCTTCTGCACTTTATTTGCCCTGCCGCACATGGCTGCCTCCTACAGGTCAGTCAGGGTACTACTACCCTGATCACGCCAGATTTCTGGCTTGGGGGGACGAGACTCTAGACTGTCGTAGGACAGATCTTTATGTGTGTGGTGAGCTGTATTGGGAATTTCAGAGCACACCACACACAATACGATCAAGACTGTTCAATCCATGATTTTTTTGTGTGGGGTCTCTCTCAGATAAAAAAATCTGTTACGATTTAGAAAATCTATGTGTGTATCAGGCTTCAGTCATCTGTGATGGAAACCACACATGTGGATGTTGTAGCCTGTAGAATGACAAGTTGTTGTGCCTCAGGTGTGTTGATGCCAGGGAGAGGGCGGAGCTAGTTCACCTGAGGTCACAGGGTGACCCACGGCTGTGCAGCCTCAGGAAGGAGAATCTGACCACCTGGAATGACCAGGAAACAGAAGCTGCCCGTCACCTCTTCAGCCTACAGGGGTCAGAGGTCAATGGAGAGTGGTGTCCAGTCACAGAGCTCCCCTTCACAGCTAATAAGTGGTGTTTCACCACAGTGGTCCTACATAACTACCTCTACCATATAGGGGGCTACAGGCAACAGGTGAAGAGGGGCTGGGAGTTTAAAATGGCTTCATTTAGGTATAACCCCTTCACCCATACCTGGGTCTCTACAGCTCCTCTGATCAAGGTGAGTTTAAGGTGCTGTATGATCTTCATGGAGTTAGAAAGATTTTTGTTGCACATCAAATAGACAAAACACAGTTTGTTACAAAGAGAGTGTGTATATGGTATATTGGTGTATATGGTATATTGTTGAATGCAACAATAGCCACCATCTCTGTCCTTCACAGCACAGGAGGCATTTTAGTGCTGTGGCGTGTGATGGCTGTATCTATGCTGTGGGAGGCTGGTACCTGTACTCTCTGGTGTCACCTAACTCCAATACAGCCATCTACACTGCAGTGGAACGCTACGACCTCTGGGAGGACACATGGATATATCACCTACAAAATCCTCCTCCTCACCTCCAAATCCCTCTACGCCTGTGCCCCCCGTACCTCACTGACCTTCTCTGTCAACACACCCCTTCCCGGAACCTGCGGTCCCTAGCCATGGACCTACTCTCCACCCCCCGCACCAACCTACGGACCTTCGGGGGCAGAGCTTTCAGTGTGGCAGCTCCCACCCTCTGGAACTCTCTCCCCACAGCGATCCGAAATGCCCCTACCTTGGACACCTTTAATGATGATAATGATGTGGTATATTCAGGTATGTGTTTAATGATGATGATGATGTGGTATATTCAGGTATCAACATGTTTAATCCTCACAGTCCAAACTGCAACGAGGAACAGAAAGAGGATAGAAGGTTATGAGCAGAATTCCATTGTAATAAGAACATGTAAAGATGTGATGAGGCACTAGCATCTACTGTAAATGAGATTTGTCTCAACTCTCTCCTTACATGTCTCAAATCTCTCCTTACATGTCTCAACTCTCTCCTTACATGTCTGTACATGGCTGAAAAATATTACAAATAAATAAAATAAATGATAAAGGAATAAATTGCATTCAGGAAATCGATAAATGTTTATTTGTTTTAATGCCACTGCCACAAACAGCTTTTTTTCCATTCCTGATCCAATTTCCAAAGCATCCAAACTCTCAGCATAGACAGACTCAACAGTTTCAACAATTGGTTAATTAAAAGTGCTAAAGTGGAAAAAAGAAAGAGAGGTAAGTAGAAGCATAGGGTTACATAAACAAGCCTAGATGCTCTCATGAGGCGAGGATGCTGGGATACGATGTTGTGTAGATATCAGAGATAAAAAGCTGCTCTACTCTTGAGTCATACGCATATATTTTGTTGTTAAAAAACAAAACAAAATAAGCCATTTAATTGAATTCCTTCATTCCTACAGTTTGTCATGCAATCGTATGCGAAAAAACCATAAAAACACCCTCATTGTAGTGTAATGAGGTAGAATGACACTAAACAATCCTAGACAACAGGCCTTACAGAGTTGGGGTCCCATTCGATCAAACCATCAATTTAAACATTACTTGGATATGCTTATTGTCATATTTTGGAAACTCGTTTACTGGGTTTTTAATGTATAGGTCTCTCTGTCTCTGTTCCAGCCTACATACTGTGTATAGTTATTAACAATTCTCTGCCATGCTGTACTGTCCATGCACCAACAAGAGCACAACATACATATACAAAAGGTAAAACAACATGAAATGGACCATGAAGTCAAAAGTGTAGGAGATGAATCCATCAAATAAAATGAAATGAAAACGAAAGCGAATAACTATATTATTAATAACTATATTATTAATAACTAAATTAGAAACCACATGAATAAAGATGAGCCTGACATCAGTTTTAAACAACAAGGAACCAGTAGATAACCAGTAACAAACATACAGTAAGAATTAAACTTCACGTTTCACATAACGTGGGAAATAAGTCCGTTACATTGGACAAGCAGTTGTACTAGGTCTGCAGTTCTGCATCAGACCCATAACAGAAGTACATGACAGTTACGCGTCACCGTTGCTGGGCTCAGGCAGGGCAGTATTGGATGCTACTAGTCATGGGCAAGTTAACAGATATCGTGCTTGGTCGAGTAAACATTTGTGAAAAGCCTTCCCTGACTTTTAGGGAAGAGTGCTTTTCCCCCAGAAGACACTGCTCTAACTCCTGACCGTTTGGTTCGGCAGTAGCATGTCCAGGTTGATAACATCTACAACCATCTCATCAGCTCTCTTCATACCCGATTTATGTATTGTTAGCAAATAACCAAATAAAAAGGTTAACAAATTAAGAATGATCAGCACTTATAAAAATGCCACAATACATTTCCTTGGATTCTGGAGATGGAAGTTAGGAGACCAGCTTCTTTTGCTTGAAGTACGCATCAAACCGACACTGGGCGTAGTCCTGAGGGATTAAGGAGATTAAAAGGAACAGGTTTTAACATTGAGGCAGAAGTACATGACATCATGCTCTTAATCAAGGTCACAGAAGCACTCTGCTACACCCCACAAACATGACACCTCTCTCAAACATGACATCTCTATCTCAAACATGACATCTGTATCTCAAACATGACATCTCCATCTCAAACATGACATCTCTATCTCAAACATGACATCTCTATCTAATTTAATTAATTTTGCCATTTAGCAGACGCTTTTAATCCAAAGCGACTTACAATTACGAATTACAGGGACATTCCCCCTGGAGTAACTGAGGGCTAAGTGCCTTACTCAAGGGCACACTAGTAGTGGTTCACTGTTCGCTGTTTCTATCTCAAACATGACATCTCTATCTCAAACATGACATCTCTCTCAAACATGACATCTCTATCTCAAACATGACACCTCTATCTCAAACATGACACCTCTATCTCAAACATGACATCTCCATCTCAAACATGACACCTCTATCTCAAACATGACATCTCTATCTCAAACATGACATCTCTCTCAAACATGACATCTCTATCTCAAACATGACATCTCTCTCAAACATGACACATCTATCTCTAACATGACATCTCTATCTCAAACATGACACCTCTCTCAAACATGACACCTCTATCTCAAACATGACATCTCTATCTCAAACATGACATCTCTCTCAAACATGACATCTCTATCTCAAACATGACATCTCTCTCAAACATGACACATCTATCTCAAACATGACACCTCTCTCAAACATGACATCTCTATCTCAAACATGACACATCTATCTCAAACATGACACCTCTCTCAAACATGACACATCTATCTCAAACATGACACCTCTCTCAAACATGACATCTCTATCTCAAACATGACACCTCTATCTCAAACATGACATCTCTATCTCAAACATGACACCTCTATCTCAAACATGACATCTCTCTCAAACATGACATCTCTATCTCAAACATGACACCTCTATCTCAAACATGACATCTCTATCTCAAACATGACATCTCTATCTCAAACATGACATCTCTATCTCAAACATGACATCTCTATCTCAAACATGACACCTCTCTCAAACATGACATCTCTATCTCAAACATGACACCTCTATCTCAAACATGACACCTCTCTCAAACATGACATCTCTATCTCAAACATGACATCTCTATCTCAAACATGACACCTCTCTCAAACATGACATCTCTATCTCAAACATGACACCTCTATCTCAAACATGACATCTCTCTCTCAAACATGACACCTCTCTCAAACATGACACCTCTATCTCAAACATGACATCTCTATCTCAAACATGACACCTCTCTCAAACATGACATCTCTATCTCTTGCACACAGTAGATATCCTTGCATATCTGGATCTTGAATCCATAATATGAAATTGAATTTAATTAAAAAGATCTGAGCTTCTCTCCCCTGCTCTGTGTGTCTGCTGCTGCCTGCTGCGTGTGTGTGTGTGTGTGTGTGTGTGTGTGTGTGTGTGTGTCGTTAAAATGGTTTATCCCGGCTGCTCTAAGACTGTTTAACAGCAATTAAAGAAGTAGTCTGGGTCAAGGCTCCTGAACCAGCAGACTGCTACACATGTAGCCACATCTGTATTTATTTATTTATTTTAATCATCATCATTACTTTTTAGTATTTTAATATCATAGCTATAGCCATCACTTTGCCCATTTTTATCATGATCTTACTGTTTGTATACTATACATGGCTGGCCCAGTATTGTTGTCTGTCCTTTATGGTGTGTTGTCATGTGTTGTTTTTAGAGAGTGGCGTGGCAAACTGAATTTCCCCTCGGGGATAAATAAAGTATAATTGAATTGAATTGAGTGTGTATGAGACAGAGCCATGCCCTTTTTAAACAAATCTGTATTAAACCGCTTAGAAATGTTGACTCCACTTTGGCACTCTCATTTATGGAATGACCCATTAACATGATGTTAATTTGCGTCCCTAAGCAAGATCTGAGCTTAAGCCATTGGTGTTTTGTTTATGGAAAGGTTTTTTTGTGTGTTTTTTTTCTGGTCGCACGCCTCACTCAGAAAATTTAATCTGTTACACAATGAATCACCTTTGCATGGCCTTAACCATATTAATAATCATTTACCATCTTTAAAAAAATATATGTGTATGTGTGAGTGAGTGAGTGAGCGAGTGAGTGAGCGAGTGAGTGCGAGAGAGGTGTCATTTTTCATTCAGGGTATTGTTAATTAAAACAATTAATCAAGTTTGCATGGACTTAGGAAAGCATACATACAGCACATCAAGGATATACACAGCGTTATACAAGGTTGATACAGTAATGTCAAAACATTGAGAGCACTCAATGAGACATTGAGAATATTTAGATTCTGGGATATCTTATGTTCCAGCCTATTGTCTATTGTGATCTGACACAGAAGGCATGAACGTGCTACATTGTGCTACATTGTTGGATTCACTGCCAGTCCAACCTGCTGGGCCTCTACTCACACACTACTCTTCTGTTCTCTACAAGTGATGTCTGTTACTTACCATGTAGCCAAACTCAATCTTGGATAACCTGGCCTGAATGATGGACCACAAAGCCCAGAGGAAGTGGGACGCCAACGCATACCTACAAAACAAACACAGAACCAACAAAACAGCACATGTGTAACTGTAAGCACATGTGTAACTGTAAGCACATGTGTAACTGTAAGCACATGTGATTGTGATTAATTGAAAGAGTTCTTAGACCATTTGTACTTTCACTGACCCCAAATGCTATTGTATGTTATGTCATAATAAGATATCTAATGCCATTGTATGTTATGTCATAATAAGATATCTAATGCCATTGTATGTTATGTCATAATAAGATATCTAATGCCATTGTATGTTTTGTCATAATAAGATATCTAATGCTATTGTATGTTATGTCATAATAAGATATCTAATGCCATTGTATGTTATGTCATAATAAGATATCTAATGCCATTGTATGTTATGTCATAATAAGATATCTAATGCCATTGTATGTTATGTCATAATAAGATATCTAATGCCATTGTATGTTATGTCATAATAAGATATCTAATGCCATTGTATGTTATGTCATAATAAGATATCTAATGCTATCATTCTTATTTAGGTGTATTGTGCCTCACTATCATTTTGCAACATGTGTTTGTTTATGAATGAATGAATGAATGAATGAATTAATGAATGAATTAATGAATGGTCTTTATTGTCATTGCTATAGTACAGGTACCAAACAACGAAATTTAGGAGGGGTGGCTCCCCTGGTGCTAGGAAAGAAAAAACAACTAAAAAAAACACAAGAAGGGAAGGAGCTGGTTTACATAAATAAAGGCTATGTACACTATCCACTATACTATACTGTACAGATAGACGACTAGGGTTGTCATATTGCACATAGTGTTATTGCACATTCATTTAAAGTGTCGCAGTTTGCAGGCTTGAAATGTACATATTTGTGCCTCAGCACTACACCTGATTTTTTCAGTCCAGCAGCTGCCATCAATCCGTCCAGACTGTCCAGGGCCCAGAACCTAGGTCTTTGCTGTGTTCAGGGCCTGGGTGGCCCTGGGGTAGAAGCTGTTCTTCAGTCTGTTTGTCCTTGCGGCCATGGTCCTGTACCGCCTTTTCGAGGGCAGCCGGGTAAAGTGTTCGTACCCAGGGTGGGTTGGGTCTCTGGAGATCTTGGAGGCCTTCCTGAGACAGCGTGTGTTGTACAGCTCTTCCAGAGAGGGGAGGGGGGCGCCGGTGATCTTCTGGGCTGTTCTCACGACTCTCTGTAGCGCATTTCTCTCCGCGGTTGTGCAGCTGGAGAACCAGTTGCAGATGCCGTAGGTGAGGATGCTCTCCACTGCGCCGCGGTAGAAGGTCACCAGTATCTCCTGCTTGCTGTGTTCCTTCCTGAGGACTCTCAGGATGTAGAGCCGCTGTTGTGCCTTCTTGTCATTGAGATAACCTGTATAGATTGTCATTGAGATAACCTGTATAGATCAATGAAAATATGCTCGCAAAATACCTGTACATATCTCATACCTGTACATATCTCATACCTGTACATACCTGTACATATGTCATACCTGTACATACCTGTACATATCTCATACCTGTACATATGTCATACCTGTACATACCTGTACATATCTCATACCTGTACATACCTGTACATATCTCATACCTGTTGGCTTCCACCAGCATGTCGTCCTCTATGCGTGCCTGGTCCTGGGGCGTGGTCTCAGCGTGGCCTCCTGTCTCCAGCAGGTAGTTACGGATGAAATGCAGCTGAACACAGAGGTGAGGAGAGATTTAACCAAACAACACAAAAAACACTTCATTTAGACAACAATTCCCCACCCCCTTGTACCAATATGGCAGTTACTAACTGTGCAATTGTATTACAGTAGTCGATTAGGTCATTCAAATGCATGCACATGCACAACCTTCCCACTAAGTGGCATGATATGGTGATGAAACATTCCACCACTGAAGGACACCATGCAGACTATCTGTAGTAACCCTGCAGTTGGTAAAAGAGTTCGCTACAGCCACACACCAGATATCATTGAACAAGGAAATAATCTACCAGAGCGTGTTAGTTTAGATCACCATCATCTGATTGTGATAACAGTGAGTTCGTGAAATCATTACAAAGTCATACTTTGTCATGAACAATCATGATTTAGAGCACTATGCAACAGAGAATCACCAATATGTACTAATAACATTACATTTTACCTTCAAACTTTACAGCAGTGTTGCAAACCATTGCATCACACCCCTACCACAATAGAAGGTTGAGAGACATTAACAGACACGACATGCAAAAGAGTAAAGCTCTCGTACCACACGTTTTACTGGAGACAAGGGAGTGTGACAATAGGGAAAAGGAGTAGGGAGGCCAGTGAGTAGGAGGAGGTGTGAGAGTATCATCTCTGTCTGTCTGTGGGTCTGGTTGGGGTTTCACACACCTGCTGCTCTCTGCTGGGGAAGTTCTCTGGTGTGGCCTTGTAGAAGGGCCACTGGTTGTAGGTGTAGTCATACATCCACTCCACAAAGTGGTCCCCAAAGTCAAAGCCCCTAGAGCAGGGGTGCCCAATACGTCGATCGCGATCGACCGGTCGATCGCAAAGGTAGTATGGGTAGATCGCATGGCATTGAACAAAACCGGGGGGGGGGGGGGGGGGGGGGGGAAACTTCGCCTATCATCCATCCTCACTATGGCTTTTGCCACTTGATTGACGTACAGGTAAGCCAGTCTGAGATCTGATCTTTTCACCTACACCTAACACGCGGTTCACCACGCATGCGCAGTCAACAGCACCAACTACAAAATACAAAATACCGGCTAGACTAATTACCTAGTTAGCCTTCCAATTTCTACTATTTACTATATAATACTAAATAAAGGCTATACAAATGAGTGGGGAAGCTGGACCAAGTAAGAAACCAATAACGTATAACTTCCATCCAGAATGGGAGGAGGACTTTTTTACACGATGTGATATTGGAAATGCGTCTGTCTGATCAGCAAATCTACGATGGCTATTTCGAAGAAGGGAAATGTGGCAAAAGAGCGAAAACGTACGGCTGCAACGATAGCTTCTTATCGCGTCAGTCACGTTCTTGTTAAACACAAGAAGTCATTCAAAGACGGCGAAATTGTGAAAAAAGTTTCTCGAGGCTGCAGATTGCCTTTTCGATGACAGATCCACAGTGGCTGATGACACCTTGCAACCAGCTCCTACAGCCCTGACTATTAGAAACTAGCTGCCTCCTCCCAGTGCCAGGTCTCCCAGGTCTCTAAGGTAGAGAAATGCATTTATTTCCTCCTTTCAAACTAGGGAACTACCTGTTTTGTATCAGTAGTTGGCTATGGTACTGCAGACTGGCTGTCAGTGTGTGAGTGAGAGAAAGTGAGTGTGTGTGTGTGTGTGTGTGTGTGTGTGTGTGTGTGTGTGTGTGTGTGTGTGTGTGTGTGTGTGTGTGTGTGTGTGTGTGTGTGTGTGTGTGTGTGTGTGTGTGTGTAAGAGGGAGAGAGAGGGAGGGTTTGTGCTATGGCTCCCTATGCAGACTGGCAAATGTGTGTGTGTGTGTGTGTGTGTGTGTGTGTGTGTGTGTGTGTGTGTGTGTGTGTGTGTGTTTGTGTGTGTGTGTGTGTGTGTGTGTGTGTGAATGTGTGTGAGCGAGAATAGCAAAGAGGGAGGGTTTGTGATGGTCTTCTCCTGTGGCTGTGTGACAGAGAGAGGGAAAGTGTATTGTGAGTTTACTATGCAGGCTGGGAACTGTGTGTGTGTGTGTGTGTGTGTGTGTGTGTGTGTTTGTAGTACGTGCATGTACGTTTGCGATGTTGAAACTAGACTGGTAGATCTTGGCAGACTGGCTACTTGAAAAGTAGATCTTGGTTCCAAAAAGTGTGAGCACCCCTGCCCTAGAGAAACACACAGACCAGAGGCAGGGTTAGACCAGGGTTAGACCAGGGTTAGACCAGGGTTAGACCAGGGTTAGACCAGAGGCAGGGTTAGACCAGAGGTAGAGTTAGACCAGGGTTAGGCATTACCAGTAGCATACGGTGTACCAGCTTACAAAGGTAGAATTACTGCCACACCCCAGACCATTATCTTACCAGTACACTCGCCAAGTGCAGAAGCAATTTTACTCCATTAATAAAAGGGTATATTAATATATACAGTGTTTCCTCTACATGCATTTCATCGTGGCGGACCGCCACGATGGAATTTCCTCCGCCACCATTCAGATTTCTCAACCCAAAAAAAAAAAAAAGATTTAGGCCGCTTTTCAGACCTTCACAGCGCTAGACACACCCACAAGCGCTGAAACTGGACCAGTCCGTGTGTGTCGCGAGTATTGAACTTGAGGCTGCGTTCGTAAATTCGCTCTGAGAGCCCCGGAGCGCACACTGGGTTCAACGTCATAAAGGGACCAAGTCATTTGATTGGACAAGAGGCATTCCGTGAGTGCTGATCAGATTTCCAGAGCGTATTTACGAACGCGCCCTGGCTGTCACCCGAACACCGCGAGCTAGCGTAGTGTAGTGTAGTATAGGATGCGTAGTGTAGTGTAGTGTAGGATGGAGAGAGAGAGAGAGGAGAAGCCTCTCTATGTGTTACCTATGTCCAGTGTACTAGAACCACTCTAACAGGAGTGTTTGTCCGTGAATAACACCGGCTATGCCCGGGGTAGAAACACAAGACTATAGCTGGATAAGGTCTACAGGTCTACACGGTCATTTTAAGCCGTCGACCAGCCCTCTACGACCACGGGAAGTCATGTTAAAAGTGAAGATACTTCTGTTAAACTAAGCTAAGCTAAACATCGCTAATCGCTAACTCCCTCCTGGGCTTAAAGTGACAAGTAATAACGTTGTGAAAAAAAACGTCAGATCAGTGTTTTTGTTTTTATTGACAACGGAATTACATGCTGGAAAAACATGCAGACACAGACAATAAGAGACACACGGGAGAAGTACAGGAAAACATTTTATTTTTTTGGGCCATCCTCGAGTTTTGGCTGAAATTACGTCGTTGTTTTGAGCGCGCGTGCGCGTTTCATGCGCGTGCACGCGAAAAAATTGCGGGCGCGCGAGCACTACCCGCCACCATTGTAAAAATTCCTGGAGGAAACACTGAACTCTGATTGAATTAGACCTGAAACAATCATGTGATCGCCTGATACTTCATGTGAATATCAAGCAGTTCAAGCTCAACAGTACAGAGCTCAACTTTGCCAAGACATGTGACTGTACTAGCAGAGCAATATGTATTCAACACATTATGGATAATATTGCTGGGGGGGGGGGCAGCATCAAGGGAGGTGACAGCAAAAGGCTGAACAAGCTTATTATGAAAGCTGGTTCTGTCCTCGGTGTCACCCTGGACACAGTGGAGGAGGTGACCGATAGGAGGATGAGGACCAAACTCCTGGCCATCATGAACATTCACTCTAATCCCCTTCATGACAGAGCAGAGAACCTCCTATAGCAACAGGCCATTACAACCACACTGCACTAAGGAGTGCTATAGGAGATCTTTTCTGCCTGCCGCAATAAGACTGTACAACTCCTCCAGCTGGCTCGATCTCTATCTATCCATCTATCTATCTATCTATCTAAAGAACATGTGATTTCCTTTTAGAGTGTACATTCCACAGAAACAGACCCTTCATGAGCACATGTGCCAACATTAGCGGTCATAGTGAACGTGTGGTCGATGAAACGGTATAGGGAGCCTCTTCAAAGGGCCTTGTGCAGCATCAACGAGGTATCGCATTAACTAGGAGCTTTTACTGTATAGGCTATGAACTGTACAGTCTTAAGTTCACATTACTGTAATATCATATAACAAGAATATGCTGTAGTAGAATGACATATTCTCAGCAAATAACCAAATAACATAAAGTATCCTACACTTCTGTAATGCTTTGAAGGAGACATCAGATTGTGACACTGTGTTTACTGTAAGGTGAAGGGTCAAGCTTTGACCTAGCCAATCAGCTCAATCAGTCAGAGCAAGACAGCCAATCAGCCTGCTTTAAATAAGACTATGTTTCTGTCTCCTCCTTTCTGTTCCTGGGAGCATAACCTGTGGTTCTATGTGAACCATTAGAGAAAGCGTTCTTTGCATTTTTTATTTATTTATAGTCTAAAATCATTTTCCTAAGAGGGATAATAGCTCACTATAAAAGACCAGACAGTCTGCTGAGAGAGAAGTAATTGTAGGTCCTATGCCATAATGACCTGCTTTGTTAGGTGCTGTAAATGGTAAATGGACTGCACTTATATAGCACCTTTTTTGCTGCTCCAAAGCTGCTCCAAAGCTGCTCCAAAGCGCTTTACAACGGCCTCTCATTCACCCATTCACACATACATTCAAACACCAATGGCGGCTAGCTGCCATGCAGCCATGCAGGGTTCAGTGTCTTGCCCATGTGACCTGTGATCAGCCGGTCGAACCGCTGATCTGCCTACCTTGTGATCATTAGACGGCGACTCTACCTCCTGTGCCACAGCCGCCCCCTGTAGACACTGTGATGGGGAAGTGCACTTTCAGACTACGTAATGTACCTCTGCATTGCGCTCTAGTTTACCATCTCTCTCTTCCCTGTTTAGGACGTTGTGCACATGATCAATATATTGAAATATTCATTCGGGCCTTTCATTAAATCAAGCTAAACCTAAACCAGGAAACACAAGCTAACTGATGATTCAACATAAAGTGTCTTAGAATCCATCATTCAATGAATCAGTCCCATTATATTTGTATAGAGCACTTTACACTAATGTGTTACTCAGCGCCCACTGGGCCTCAGTAACCCCTAAGAGCTAAGTAGACGTGGCTATGGCAGCAAAGATGATTTTACATTGACTTTTACATTTTGGGCATTTAGCAGACGCCTTTATCCAAAGCGACTTACAACAAATACATTTGTCTAAGTAAGTGAATCATCTATCCATCAGTTGTCGCAAGAAAAAGTCGGCCATTGGCAGTATTTTGTTATTATTATTTTTCCCTTCCTGGTTGTGTTAGTCTGGGTGAGAGATATGATGAGTGGTTTGGGTAATGTCTGGAGGCTGGTTTGGGCTGAGAAAAATAACATGTATTTTATCCTGGTGCGTTTTGAGACGTGAGTTGCAGCTGTGAGATGTTGAACATTGTGAGAAGGTCGCAGGGAAAGAGAGAGAGAGAGAGAGAGAGAGAGAGAGAGAGAGAGAGAGAGAGAGAGAGAGAGAGAGAGAGAGAGAGAGAGAGAGAGAGAGAAAGAAAGGGAGGAGAGCACATTTCATTCTGTGCCTCTCTGCTCTGGGTCACTGTGATAAGCATACTGACCTTCTGCGTCAACCCACACTCATGTACGCAGACAGACCGGCAGGCCGACGCACGCCTGGGATCACTCACACACACACACACACACACACACACACACCACACACCACACACCACACACCACACACCACACACCACACACCACACACCACACACCACACACCACACACCACACACACACACACACACACACACACACACACCACACACCACACACCACACACCACACACACACACACACACACACACACACACCACACACACACACACACACACACACACACACAAGATCACAGCATCTTACACATGTGTACGTGTCCCACTCATATTTTTCATTTTATTAGACAGATATGAATGAATGAATGAATGGTCTTTATTGTCATTGATATAGTACAGGTACCAAACTACGAAATTTGGGAGGGGGGGCTCCCCTGGTGCTAGGAAGAAAAAAAAACTAAAAACAAGAAGGGAAAAGAGCTGGTTTACATAAATAAAGGCTATGTACACTATCCACTATACTATACTATACAAATAAAACACTGTGCTGTACTCTATGCTATGCTATACCTATTCTAACATTTCCTATCTCTGAACCTTATGTACCCGAGGGTTGTCATATTGCACATAGTGTTATTGCACATTCATTTAAAGTGTCGCAGTTTGCAGGTTTGAAATGTTCACAGTTGTGTTTCAGTGTTGCACTTGATTTCAATCTAGTAGCTGCCATCAAATTGTCTAGATTGTCCAGGGCCTAGAACCTAGGTCTTTGCTGTGTTCAGGGCCTGAATGGCCCTGGGGTAGAAGCTGAGCTTCAGTCTGTTTGTCCTTGCGAACATGGTCCTCAACCGCCTGTCCGAGGGCAGCCGAGCAAAGTGTTCGTACCCAGATATAGTAAAGACCGACAGGATAGGAAGGAGAGGAAGGAGAGGAAGGGAGAGAGGGTATGTCAGTAGGGCATGGGTCGGAATCAAACCCTTGCCGACATGGACATAATGTGTGCACTCACTGTAGACCGCGGTGCTAGACCACTGGACCACCCCAGGCCATGAAAATGAGCACATTTGATTATGCACAGTGCTGTAGTGTTCAAGTTACTAGCGTACATCACAACATTCTTCTGAGACCTTTAAATACGTCACAAGGATAAGAACAAAGTGCTGTTCACCAACACAAAGGTGCTCCGAGCCCCAAACAGACCCAACCAGTGTGGAACACGACGTCTTTCCCACGCCCTCTCTGACCCTGATAAGACCACTATCAACTCCACAAGGTATATGCATGATGTGTCTCTCCTCATTCACAATCACAGCCTTGCAGGTTGCTATCTAAATAAAGGCTAGGGTGATGATGGTGGTGGCGATGGTGATGATGGTGGTGGTGATGGTGATGGTGAATGTGGTGGTGATCATGATGACAATTCTTCATCATCTTCTTCATCATCATCTTCATCAGGAATGTAGTGGGGGTAAACGCCATTCACTCACTATTCTTTAATGGTGTCCAGTGTTTAACCAATTTCCTTTTTTATTTTTTATTTTACATCCTTCATTGTATTATGATTATCATGATTATTCACCACGAGTTGTGTCTTTGCAAATATATCTTTAGAATGAGGAAAGGTTTTTATCTACGTGAGCTGGAGAGAGGCGTGAGCTGGAGAGAGGCGAGGTGAATCCCTGCCAAAATGTCTGCTTTGAAACAAAAGCAGTTATGTACAGTAGACAGGTAAACACATGACATCATTCTGCGGGTTTTCAAAACACAACCATGAGTCACCACCGGCAGCTTGGTCACCACCAACACATTCTACGCTACAGTAGAAAAACAAAGTTCACGTCAGGAAGGAAGAGGAGCTCACATTGCATTTTCATGCAGCTTGAATGATACTGCATACTTCACTTGACAATTCAAAGTATCACATCCTATGGATACAATGTAACAGATTCTGATATCGTTATCAAGAGCATATTTAGCAAGAGCATATTTAGCAATACATCAACTGTTGATGCTTCGAGTGACGTCAGCATCATGTTTACTGAAAACACATGACCTCATGGATGAGGTCTCCTTGATCGATGCGCAAGAACTCTTGTACATAACGGGACAAGGTAAGCGGATGTGTATGACATATTGGAGGTTATGACATGTCATTTATCACACGTCACATCTTTAAAAGCCACTTGTTGTTATTGAGAGCCAAACTAAGGATCTCCCCTGGTAAACACAAAACAACACAACAGGTTGGTTTTTTTCTCCAAAAAACACCCAACATGCCAAGTCATGGCTGCCACCAGGGAAACCCCCCTGCTACTCTCACTACGTGACAGAGCGCTCCTCTACCTTTCCCATGCTCCCCTGCCTCCCAGGGTGTTTACAGCCAACACAGTGAGACAGTGTTGTAGAATGAACAGAGCTCTGGGCCATATTTGGCTTTCAATCCACTGCCCACATACCTCACTGAGACAGTTGTGGGAAAGTGGACACTGGGAGTGGAATGTCTGTATTCCTTGTGTTGCAGGGGAGATGGTTGGAGGTTGGATAACGGTGAGGACAGACTGTTGCTTTGAGATCCCAATGTACTGATGTGTCTTGATAAGTCATTGAGACAAAGTCAATTCAAATGCTTGAGGTTGTAGCTATATATCACTTATTGTTTGGTTTGTGTGTGTTTTGTGGTATCCCTCTCACTATGACCAGGGGAATTTGCACACACAAGCTAGAGAGACGAGGAGACAGTAGGTTTCTTTATCAATCTCGGCATATTTATTGCTACTGAAGAGGGGCACTGCCCACTCTGGAAGACGGCACTGCTGTGGGGTCCAACTTCGACTAATTAATAATGAATAAGGAATAACCAAGGGTCCCTCCATCGGAGGGACACGCCCGCTTGGCCTTTAGTTGCTAGGGGTTCGCCCGGGGTTCGCTCTGGCGCAGAGCCCGTGGTTCCGGGGTATGCGTGCGTGCGTGCGTGCGTGCGTGCGTGCGTGCGTGTGCGTGTGTGTCCATGTTTACTCAGCAGAGAGTCTGTCTCCTCTTGTGATGCAGACACCAGCCAATCCCTGGGTGATTAGGCGCTTGGTATGGATGTTTGTTCAACAGCAAGAGAGATGGTGAATGTCCAGTAATGGGTACTCAGTTGTGTATTGACTTTGTCTGCACAATGAGTGACATACATCTCTCTCTCTCTCTCCTTCTCTTCTCTCTCTCTCTCATGTCCAGCACAAAGAGTTTGCAGAGGTGCCACGTGCCATGCCTTGCCTTCTCTGCCAGGACAGTTTCACTCATCTGTCTGTCATGTGCTCCCCTCACCTGTCAGGTCAACCTTTATAGGTTATCATCAAATACCTCCCATGGATGGCCGCGGGGGGGGGGGGGGGGGGGGGGGTTAAATATACACTAACTCAATGGTCCATTATCCAATCAGAAGATTTGTCATGTGGAATAAGTCACTCCTGTGAAATACACACCCATGGACATACACGTGCCAGCACACTCAGACATGCACACACACTTATTCACACATACACGCACACCCACACGCATGCACACACACACACACACACGCACACACATGCAGTCTCGCATGTCCACACACTCCAACCATAAACCACCCAGAGCCCTTAGAATTTTTATTTTGTATGCTTAATAGAAACTAAACTAACCAAACAATCAAAAAGGGTTTTATGCAAGATAATGCAAAAACGATATATCAGCTTGCATTTTGGCAAAGATTGGTGCCTAAAGATGCAATTAGCTGTGAATTTGTTTTGTTTTTATCTGTAATGGGACTCGGTGTGGAAAGAAGGCACTAGATTGACCACTCCATAATTTATATAAAAACTATGTGGACTAATTGTTGTTTATTCATTGACTCATTGTTTATCAGCCTTTTTTCCTGCTGACCAGGAGATTCTTTCAGGAAGTACTTAATGCTTTCACTTTTACTCTACTCTCTTCTCATAATAACAAACTCCTGACTCTCGTGTTGAACCTTGCTAACTATTGACAAGAGACTCCTTTAGGTAAAGATGAGAAGAAATTAATGCTTAACCCAGGGTCTTTCAGGCCCCGTCGACACATACACAGGTATTTTTAAAGACAGGGTTTTTCCTCCTTCGTTCTCAAGAAAAAATCTCTGTCCACAAGAGAACGCAAAAACTATTCAAAATGCTGACATAAACCTGCCAGGCTAGGTGATGATAAAACACCACAGAAGAACATTAGCAACATGCGCATTGATGGACTTCTACTTGAGCGGCACGCTGGTGGAATGAGCTCCCCACGGCTGTCAGAACGGCAGAGTCACTACCCATCTTCCGTCGTAGACTGAAGACCCATCTCTTCAGGTTACATCTTAACTGCTCCTCCTGAGACATCTTCTAACCCTCACCACTACGTCTCCTAAAGACACCCGCTTTCCCCTCTACTGTGTCCCTAAGAACTTCTATTGCCCCCCTTGTACTGTTTCTCAGTTTGTCCAGTAATAAAAAAATATTAAAAAATAAATAATAATAATAATAATAATAATAATAATAATTTAGTAGAAGGCGATAATTGGGAGAAGGTTTTTCCTTCTATCAGTGGCCCCGGGCCCGAGCTAGAGTACTCTTCCTGCAACGAATGGTGGACTGCTGATTCACATGCTTAGTATTCAAATGTATTGATTGTAAGTCGCTTTGGAATAAGGCGTCTGCTAAATGCCAAAAATGTAAATGTAAATGTAAATGTAAATGTCGCCTCTGGATGCACAAACACAAGAACAACAGTTTCAGGGTCCAAATTAAGATGCTGGAAAGCACTCTGGAAAATTGCATGCAGGTCAATTCAATTCAGAGCAGGTGAAGAACCTCAAGTGAGTTTTAGTGGAGGAGAAAATAACACAATGAGGCTCATGCAAGTGTTCTTTTTACATGACTCAATCAAATCGAATCGAATTCATGACTTTTTGTTTTTACACACGCAGATAAAGAAAGAAAGAAGAATTATTTTAGTTTTTTACTGAATATTAGCTAAGTTAGCAAAGTTATTACATACAGTTTAAAAATTCACTAGATTCATTACAGGGTAACAACACAAGTATAAAAGCAAAGTGCTACAGAAATCAAGGCAAACTTCTCTTAAACTCAGTTCTCTTGCAAATATTTGAAAGATTCTGGAAACAAAAACTATTTTCCATTCTTGGAGTGAACAATGAATCCATGACAGAGAAGGCCAGTCACATGGGCCAAAGTCATGACATATTGACTGGCCCTTCCCAGCAATACCACACACATCAACACCAGCACGTGGAGGACATGGTTCTCCCACAAAAACATTTGCCATGGGCCAATCACACTGTTTGCTGAGAGAGGAAACTACAACTAAGTGGTTAATCAGTAAACATAAATTATCGATTGGTTATTAAGGCTTATGACTACACAGTGGAGAGTTACGGTCAAACACATGACCCAGCACAGTAAACACAGAGGCTACCGGAACACTTTGTGTGTTGTGGCAGGATGTTCAAACAGACAGGATGTTTATATTTTGATCTGGGTTTCTGTGACCCTCTCATACTGTATTCTTCCAGTAGGTATTATTAACCCATGCAGAATTGGTAGCAGTCTTGGGTAATAGCATTGCCTTTCACAGACAGTGAAAGCACTTTTACTCCCAAGGGGACTCACTATTGGAATGTTTTTTTTATAGAGCCTCAATCTAGTTGGCTGTTTTTAGTGTGTGTGTGTGTGTGTGTGTGTGTGTGTGTGTGTGTGTGTGTGTGTGCCTATGTATGTATGTATGTATGTATGTATGTATGTATGTATGTATGTATGTATGTATGTTGAAATGTGCCACTTACTGCCTCCATTTCACTGAACAGCAGGCTCTAAATACACTACTCAAAGAAATGAAGGGAACACTTCATGGATATGCCTCCCCTGACCTTCACTGATACGCCAAACTGGTCATGCTGGATAATGATGATGATGAGGCAGCATAACGTTCGCGACGGCGTCTGTCACGTGCTCAGTGTGAACCTGCTCACCGCCTAATGCTACCAGTAGTGACAAGGGCACTAGCAAAATGCAAAACTAGAGAAAAATCTGTCAGGAAGGATAAGGAGAGGGAAATAGTCTGTGGCCACCACCTGCAAAACCATTTCCTTTTTGGGGGTTGTCTTGCTGTTGCCTCTCCTGTCCACCTGTTGTCGCTTTCATTTGTACAAAAACAGGTGAAATTAATTGACAATCGTTTATGCTTCCTAACTGGACAGATCAATATACCAGAAGTTTAATTGACTTGGTGTTATACTGTGATGATTAAGTGTTCCCTTAATTTTTTTGAGCAGTGTAGTATGTAGTATGTAGTAGATAAATTAGACAACATTAGGCAGTATGAGCTCTGACTATGCCAAACCATTTTCACATAACTAGCCCTAGTTAATGAGAAGAAGGAGAAGATGAAGAAGAAGGAGAAGAAGAAGAAGAAGAAGAAGAAGCAGAGCGTTTCCACTGCTCTTGCCTTGAGATCATGTTGGCTGAGAGCATTTTGAACGGGGGCATTTAAGGGTAGCACTAGGTAGAAGCTTTAATTTAGGTATAATTACTGAGAAGTGTCTGTTCACTGTTCTCTCAGCACAGTCTGTACAGTCTGTACTACACTTAGCATTATGCTGTCGTTCTCCCTCTTCAACACGTCAGGCTTCTTTCGTCTAGCTAGCTAGTAGTGGGAGAAATCAGAGACCCTAGCACCTGATGAGACCATAGACGAGCAGAACAGACCATGGAAATGTGGCTAGTACACCAAAAGATGGCCGACATGAAATTGTAATAAATCGCATGTAGAACAAGCACCAAATACAGAGGCCACACCATGAGCATTATTTGGTGAGCTATTCTTTTATTGGTTGGTTGTTAATAAAGCTAAATAATAAGTTCCAAATTAAGTGCAACAACCATGTGCACCATAACTATGGGTTTATTCATAGAATGTTCCATACTCATGACAACCAGAGCACATGATTTAGATACAAAGCCCTGTGGGGAAGGCTCTGAGTAATAAGTCTTAGGATGTATAAACAATTTGACGGTCTGAAAAAACAGGTCCCAAGAGTTATGTCATCCTTGTGACCATAAGATGATTCCCAATTTATCCCGAAGCCTTCAAATTATTTCCGTGACTTTGATATAAATACACAAATATATGGAGATTCATCTATTAGTGAGAGGTGACAGTCGGCATCCTCTGTGGATGTTCTTTTGAGTAATCTGTCCCCGTAATGACTCTAAACCCATGTTTGGTTTAAAAAGCCTAGAGATTACATGTTGAGAACATGTTGTTTTTGGTGTGTGTTACTGCTAGCACCTCTGTTCTGTGGGAATCAATTTGGGTTGCATAATGCTGTCATAATTGTGACTACACATAACAAAACTACACAAACTGAGATTTTTCTCTTTTCTTCTCTTTGTCACCAAGTTGAAGTGGAAATCCCACAATGACCCAGTTCACACCTGCACAAGAATTGTAGGCGTGTAGGTGGGAAGATGTTCTACTGTCAAACACAGAGAGAGTGCTTCCTATCTGGGTCAATGTTCATTCATTATGGTTCAGTTGATTATTGAGTTGTCCATCTAGCCATAGGACTAGTAGCGGGAAAGTAAGGGGTCTTTTTCTCGGTCAATGCCAGTGGCTTACTGCCCTACGTTATTACATGTTCAAGTCAGTTCTGTTCTGCTGGAACATATTAAAGGCTGCTATACGTCATATCTAGGACATGCTGCATTGAGACTATAGTTTAACACCAGCAAGATGACATTTAGCTTATTTAGCTGACATTCACACATTTGCACAGACAAATCATTTGTAGATAGAACTTAGTTCATTTAACTTCATTTAAAATGTAATGATTTGACTAACAGAGTCAGTCAGTAATAAACAGGAATAAGTAATAAGACTAATATCCACAATTAATTTGTGACAGCAGCTGGTGAAAGCGGGAACAAGTCAGCAACCGACCAAATGTTGGGACTTTTATTCTGAAAAATGTAAATAAATGTCAATGTTGTTGAAAATCAAAGACACACTCGCTAGTCAAGCCAAAATATTGCAATGCAATGGATTCTGTGAGTAATCCGTACTACCACCTAGTTAGTATAAAGTAGTGGGGATTACTCACTGAATCCATTGCATTGCAATGTTTTGGCTTGACTAGCCATTCATAGACACACCTGGGCCGTGGCTAACCAATCATCATGCAGTCATGTGTAAAGACCTCAATCTGAGATACATGATCACAACACACAAAAAGCACAACAAGGAATGATTGCCAAAATGAAAGATGAAGCAGGGTGGAGATAAGAGTCATCTGGCAGGAGGCGATCTATCATGAGGTTGGAGCAATTTGCATGAGTTTAAGAAGTCAGTGATTGGGTTCATGTTTGAGTGAGTGCGTCAGAGAATGGGTAATCAAAAACCACATGGATAGCTGATATCAATCAGTAATTGAATTTCCATCTTGTTTGTTTGTGTCCAGATTCCTAGCCAAGAAAGGCAGGGGGATGAAAAGACAAAACAAAACACAGAGGATGTATTTTTTATCTTGTATTGCTATCTCTACTGGATATCTTCTATCCAGGAAGAACACACAGCAGGGAAACTGAACAGAAGAGAGTATGCGATAGATTACTAAACCTTCAATGCTGATTTAAGGCCAAGATCGCTCTCAAGATCTCTGTGTGTGTGTGTGTGTGTGTGTGTGTGTGTGTGTGTGTGTGTGTGTGTGTGTGTGTGTGTGTGCACTGGCATTTGCATGTGCATTTATTTATTTTATTTTCTAACCTTTAGTTATTCAGGGAGACACACTGAGACCAAGGTCTCTTTTGCAGGTGAGCCCGGTTTACAATACAATTCTGATTACAAAACAACACCTTAAAAACACAGTGCAACCAAGTACAAAATCCACACATGAATGAAGCAAGATAAGAGCATGTCTCTGAACCGGTCCCTAACCAATTACTTTGCGTGTGTGTGTGTGTGTGTGTGTGTGTGTGTGTGTGTGTGTGTTCATGTGTGTGTGTTCATGTGTGTGTGTTCATGTGTGTGTGAAGGGTTGCCAACAGACATCAGCGCCAAGTTTCTTACTGAATAGCTGCTCACTCATGCACATGTCCTGACCAAGGGTTGTTCATGTCATGAGATTTCCTATTTGGATTAAGTAATTGGCTGCCTTGTTTTTGTAATATGACCAAACAGATCAAACAGTCAACGTTATGATGCACACACAGTCCTGCAGCACTGACCTGCATCAGTCACAGTCACAGTCCCTTCCTGTCTACTGTTTAACCAAAGCCAGGCTTGGAGCAAAAGGTTATTGTTCCCTTCAGTTTTGCATAATATTGTGCAATAGGAGAAGTAGTGTTGGCAGTAGGGATTTTAGTAGAGGTAGAAATTGAGTAGAGGTAGAAATTGGAAGATGGGCTCATTGTAATGCATAGAACAGGATGAGGAATGGTGTCAAACATGCAGCCTCTGATCATTCTGATTCAATATGATGTTGCGCAAGTAGTGCATGGACAGATGTTGCAGCATAATGCTATAACACATAACTTCGGATTGGATTTGGATTATCAAACAGATCTTCTGCAGTAACTCCTTCAGTTTGACATTGCGAAATCAGTAGTTCCAACAGTGTTATGTCATTGCTATGGTACCACCAGCACTGTCAAATTGACATAAAATGTGATGCCAAATTTGACACAAACACTTCTGAATTATAGCAGAAAGTTCTGAAACCACATGTTGTATTGCATTATGTTCCTATTTTGAGACCAATATGCACAGAACTTCATGATAACCATTTGATTGAATTTGACTTGTAAGGAAGTATCAATGGACACAATGTATAGGTCAGCCTTAAGACAACATATTAGACGACATAGTCAGTGAGACAGTCATCTGAGAGACAAAGATAACAAAACAGAGGCCTATTGAATATGACTTTGTAACACAAAAGGGTTGTTTTATTCCAACCTGAATTAAATGAACTCTTATTGAACAAGTACATGTTGCTGAGGAGTCAATATGTATTTCTACAAGAGGTTTGTGCACAGTCTATATGCCTCAAATGATTCCATTTGACAAAGATTGGAAAAACAACAAAGAATAAATACATATACAACAGTGCCAATGGCTGAAAAAGAATGAACCATCCTTTGAAGTTTGAGATGGGAAGTTGGACTCTTTGTATGGCCCTATACTCTGATACTAAAATTATTCATTCATTCAATATAAGGTTGGCGATACACAGACATGTTGACTCTGTGGCAGTGTAATAGCCTCTGTCTGATATTGGAAGTCTAGAGTCGAGAACTGAAGCTAGCTAGCTTGTAGATAGCGTAGCCCGTTAGCGAGCTAGCAAGCATTTCCCTCCAACCTGCTGAAGCCAGCTACCTAGCAACAATAGCTCATTCTTAGCTTCAATACAATAGCTTATTTTTTTGTCTGCGTCTAACTTCTTATTACTTTATAATGTCGCCTTTGGCGAGCTAGCTATAACCAGGTTTGTCTAGAGAAAAGCTACATTTGTCTGGTGAATAGCTATGTATTTATTGTTTTGTGAAGATTGTTTGTGAAGAACTGTGTGTGACATTTGTCTGTGTAAAATGTGCTATACAAATAAAGATTATAATTATTATTATTATTATTAAAAATGTGCTCTACAAATACACGTGATTCAGTGATTGATTGACAGCACACGATGCAGGCGGCTGGGCACGAACACGAGCTTTATTTGAATATCAAACCGTAAGCACCAGATCAGAATCAAGTGCATCTCTTGAAACAACCAATCGTACAATCTAATTCACCATGACGCGCTGTTCGTGTAACCAATAGAATCGCACTGTTCGTGTAACCAATAGAATCGCACTGTTCGTGTAACCAATAGAATCGCTAGAAATGTGTTCAGACTGGGCAGCGGGCTAATGCCAATAGATGCCAGGGATGATCCATAATAATATCCTGGACTGTCAACAGTTGACCTTCTAGGTGAGGCTTGTGATAGAAGCCTTGGGAACACTTATGAAGACAAGTGGAGGCAATTTTGTGACAAGTCAACATTTTCTTAGAGCATTTTCTTTCTCAATTTGCTCTCCAAACAACTGCAGCAATGTTATTTGAAGCATGAGGTCTTTTGTGTGCTCTATCCTCCTGATCTGACTCTGCTGCTGTAATTTCTGCAATCATTTGTTTAAGGGTAATTTAAACCTAGTTACATAACAAAGATCCTTAAGTCCACTGTATCTCTCTAGCCACCAATATGCAAGCAATTAGCCAAGGATATTCTCCCTCTTTCTAACACAAGTTGTAGCCTACATTTTAATGATACAAATAAGTGCAGTTGCATATTCGCAACATCTGCAGTGATCATTGCATTTCAAAGACATTGGGCCTTGTAATGAAATACATTTCATTTATTGTTGATAACAAGCATTAACAAGCATTAACTGTCAAATTACTCTGCAAGATGAAAGCTAGAAATGTAACTGACCGACTGAGCCCTGCAGTAGCCATGCATGAAGGAGGCTTGCAGTGACTGATGTGTATCAGAAGACTGTCAGTAACTACTGTACAAAGATTGATTCATACAGTTGAAATTCCACAAATTCCAAGCTTTCTATCTCGTTCTTGATATAGGTATAGTATAGTTTAGGTAAATACTCTGGTATAGTTTAGCTTTAATACTCGACTTACGAATACTCTAAGTGCTCTTCTTATCACTGTATTACATTTCAAGCCTGCAAACTGCGACACTTTAAATGAATGTGCAATAACACTATGTGCAATATGACAACCCTAGGGTACATAAGGTTCAGAGAAATAGGAAATGTTAGAATAGGTATAGCATAGAGTACAGCACAGTGTTTTATTTGGATAGTATAGTATAGTGGATAGTGTACATAGCCTTTATTTATGTAAACCAGCTCCTTTCCCTTCTTGTTTTTTTCAGTTTAGTTTTTTTTCCTAGCACCAGGGGAGCCACCCCTCCCAAATTTCGTTGTTTGGTACCTGTACTATAGCAATGACAATAAAGACCATTCATTCATTCATTCATTCATATTAGACCTAATTGTATTATGTTGGATGGAAGTGCAGTAACAATGGGTACAATACATGGGTACAATAGCCTACTTGCATAACAGGCCAAATAAAAAGTATTTCAAGTTTGACCACATTTTCCATTCAGAGGAACGGTAATTATTTGTTTGGACAAATGATGTATAAACCCACAACCCAGTATGAGATAGACGAAACAGCGCAGCTACGTATATGTATATGCGACGGAGCTGATCTACTGGCGACGCATGTTGATGACGTCTCAGTAATCACAGCAGCTGGACCATGGAGGTGGAAGCTAGTCCAAGTGAAGATTGCTCTTGGCTTCCTCATATTCTTGATATTATAAAATGGTACAGAGATTCATTTTATGTTTCTGCATGTGAGCAATTGTGTCACTATCACCCATAACAATACGGAGCAACTAATGTTGCTGTGGATAGCGAACGTCATCTAGCCTGCTAAGCTAACCAGTTTACCATCATCAGCAGTGTGGAAGGTGGTAACACACACATCTGTGAGGTTTAAATCAATTAATAATAAGCATTGGCCAACGTGTTTAAAAGGTGTAACCGTGGAAAGTAACTCTTTTCTTGAAGGGAATATTGCAACTACTCTATTAAAGGAGGCTCAGGTTGTCATCAGATGTGTATAGCCGGCATGTTTTGCTTTGGTTACCCGTGTTAGCTGTCAAGTGAATTATGTATGCAAACATAAGCTGTGTATACGATACCACTGTAAACTGTAAAGCAAAAGCAGCGTCTCATTATCTCAGTCATTCACACTGAGCATTAAGCACACACTAAGCAATCTCCTCTGCCTTTCAAACAGCATGGACAAAGACAGTCAGGATGTCAACCAGGAGCTCACCAAGCTAAAGACGAAGATCCAGGAGACCAGAGAGAAGATCATGGCCATGCCCGAGATAGAGTCCAGTCCTGGCGAGCAGCAGGAGCAGCTACGCACCATCAGAGAGCAGGTGGACACCAAAACCCAGCTCTTACAGAAATACAAGGGCCTGTGTGTGTTTGACTCCCCTAAAATATAAAAGGACTAATGTAGAGGGTGAACGGATGGATCTTGGACTGAAAAGATGGAACATAAGATGCCAAATGTGTTCATGATTCTGCATCAGCTTGTACGGGCCCGAATGACATACTTGCTTACAATTTAGCTAGCTGCTCTGTTAGACAGGACATTAGAGAATATCATTCTGAAGATTTCCTGGTGAAAATGGATTATTAGGAGTATATATTTTAAAATGGGAATGTTTGTATGTTTTGAAGAAATAAATCATTTCTCATGATTTCATAAGTGTTGGCCTAAAGTGCAAAATAACAGCATCCACACACTCAAACACTGTGCAAAAAAAAACTTGTTTATTGCGAGCTTTTGGTCATAGACCTTCTTCAGGCATAAAACAGACAAGTGAATGCAGTGGTATAAAGAGTTCAAACAACATCACTTGATTTAGCCAATGCACAACACCTGTGTCAAATATTTCACCTAGTGGCTAGGCATCAAGGGAATTGTAGCCTTAGATTTAGTGGACTACAAAAACAAGTGTTCATGAGACAGGAAACACCCCCCAAAATATATACATAGCAGAACAAAAAACACTAGAGAAATGCTACAAACATGCAGACATCAGGCAGTAGCCATCATATAGCATAGAACATATACATATATATCTAAAGTAATTTATTCATTGCATAACACTCATAGGGGTTGTAGAGTATGGATCCAAAAAAGATCTCTCTGGCATAACCTCCTGTCAACATCACCCCCTCTCTGAAGAGTAATCTGCTCTATGCCCTGGAACCTGGTAAGTAACCTAAAGGTAACCTAAATAAGTGTTGGCCTACACATGTGTTCTCAGACTTTTACTGCTAGTTGAGGTATTCAGTGATCACAATGAGTGCTTGACGTCCAAGGGAAATTCCTGAACAAATCCATCTGCCATGTCATTGTTCTGGTTCTGTGTGCACACATTGCACACCTGTTCATGTTTGCATTGTGATGCCAGTGCCTTCTGATGTTTCTCTACAAATAGATGGCACTTTTCCTCAGGGGGGCGTTGAGAAATCAATTGCAGATCGTACGTATTCATGTTACATACCGTACTAGAACACCATGGTCTTTGGGAAACACGCAACATACAGCATAGAGCATGGTCTGGGCAGAGGGCCAATAGAACAACCTGCTTATATCCTGATAAGGTGTCATAAAGCCATGGATATTGGCAAATACAAACACGATTCCCCTGCCAAAAGGAGCAGTGTATATATTATATGATGGTTTAATATTATATGAGGGTATAGTGAGGTTTGATTATGTATTCCAATCATAAAAGCAGAGAGCAGAGTGTTACTGAGGGATCATTATTAAGTTGGACCCATCACAGAAGACCATGTCCCAGTCCTCACTACATAATGGAGATGTTCTCTTAACACTCTGTGTACAAATTTACAGAATACACAGGATTATGCTTTGATGCTGACGTCAGAACAGTGTGTCTTTTTAGGCTAGATATCGAGGCCTATGCTTTACCAGCCAGGTACTGTTTTGCTTCCTTTGTGTTTGGGTGTTGGCATGTTTACATTCTGTCTATGCCACTAGTCTGTTAGTGTGTGGCCCCATTAGAAATGTTGTACTTCGTAACCAGGAGCTCTAATGACACCCTATCAGCCGAAAGAAAAAAGAGATGGTCAGCCTGCACAATAGGTTACATAGTTTATTCCATCAGGAATCATTTATTCCTTCTGTGCTGATGGAATAAACTCTTCACTTATGATTGCAAGTTAATGCAGACCATCCTCTTTTTTCTATTTTGACTTTATCAGGATTTCACACCACCAAAATTATTACAGAGAAGTCAGTGCCCTTGGTTTTCTCCCATTTTATACACTATATCAATCAGAAAGCCTGTCAGAGGGTTGGACCCTACTGTCTCAATTAATCAAGCAACTGCTCGTTTATTTTTTATTTTGTTCATGCTAAGTAATTGTATTATAAATGTATGTTTGCATGGAGATCTAGTAATGTATGTTTGTATGTGTGTGTAATGTATTGATTCTAATGCCAGTGTTTGTAAAGTGTGTTTGTAATTTGAACAAGAGAAGAAAATATGAACAACAGAAGTTTCGTATGATTTTTTATTTTATTTTGTATTTTTGAAAAAGTGTACTTTGACAAGAATAAATATACATTCACAATAAAAAAATTGTTCAGATTGCAACAAACATTCAAGTTTAATTATCTGCTATAAAATCTATAATGTAAACAAGTCTTGTTTTTGTCTTCACATTGTACTCCACGCCAGGACTACAGTATCTTCGTGCCATTCTGAAAAAGGCAGATGTCAAAACAACACATTTTACGCATAGCCTATACTGTCAGTGTGAAGAATCGCACACGGTTTTAAGCCACATCACATAAGGCTCTGATTTAACAGAACAAAGTAACATTCTTAAAAGTCTTGTGGACAGAGCATGTGCTTCCACGTTTGCGGAGTGTCAACATGAAACAGCCTCCCGCCCCAGCGTACTCGTGGCTCGTATGGCCATCTCTGTCTCAAGTGTCCCCACCACGGAGCGACGACGGCAACCTCACGACTTCACGAGCCCGAGCTCCGTCATCTGCTGCTGCGTCAGGAATGAAGCATATCACTTCTCATTTCAATAGATTTCAAGTTTCATCACAGTCTTAGCTTATCGAGCACCTTTCTTTATCTTTCCCCTGGCCACCGATCGCCTTTTCCTTTATGTACATCAAGTCACTGTGGACGCTCGGGCGCCGGGCGAACGGTGCCACGACGCCGTACGCTTCTCCGTTGTCCTTCATCTTCTTGCTTTTGAGGGACTTTCTGTGAAGCATGTCGCAGTACTGCACCGAGACCTTACGGTGGAGGTCCGGGCTCATTTCGTTGGGTAGCTTCGCCAAGGTGAACAGCGTTTGGAACATCTGGTCCACGTTGGTGTTTCGCTTGGCCGAGATCTCGAAGTATGCGCACTGGTCGTCGCCGGCCAGCAGCTGCTCGATCTCCTCGTTCTGGACCTCCCGGCAGAACTCCCGGTCGCCCTTGTTGCCACAGATGACCAGCGGCACGTTAATGTTCTCTTTGGTCTTATTCTTCAGGCATGACTTGGTCTCGAAGATCTGTCGTTTGAGCCGCTGCACCTCCTGGAAGGATTCTCTGTTGTCCAGACTGAAGACCAGGATAAAAACATCACCTAGAGGGAAGGAGAGGGGCATTGCATTTAGTTTCATTGCTTGCATGAAATATGTAACTTAGTATTTTGCATGCGTAATAACACATGTGGAGCGCAATGCAATTAGGTGCAAAAATGCGCACACCCAAGATTTACCAAAATCACCACCAGAACCTCCACTGGACATTATAATCGTGCACAGATAATAAGCTTGCAATAAACTAAAGTTGGATGGAGTTTGATATTTACCTGTCAGTATGGATAGTCTCCTCATGGCGGGGAATGGGTGATTGCCTGAAGTATCCAATATGTCCAGTTGGTATACATCTCCTTTAATGCTGTACAGTTTCCTGTGAAAGTCTTCTATGGTCGGCGTGTACTGCTCGTCGAACCTCCCGTTCAGAAACCGGGACACAATAGCCGATTTCCCAACTTTGGTGGACCCCAAAATCACCATCCTGTAGCAGTTCTTGGCCGGTATGTCAAACTCGTTCTCCGATGGCGACATTTTCTTTATCATGGTTGAAAACAAAATGTGTAAGAGTGGTTCCAATGTGAGCGCACTAGTCGTTTTGTAGATTCGGTCAGAGCCTTCGTCAGTGGTGTGCTAGTGGTTCTCAGTGCGCTCTTTTGCGTTTGTACCGGAGTGATGGAGAGCGCCTTGTATTTAAGCAGAATGTAGAGCCCTCCTCCTCGGGACGTCACCGGGCACTCCGCGCTCCGCTCAGCGGAAAGGAACATGTAACAGGTGTCCGCTGATGCGTCAGTCAGCTCCACTGAATGAGTGTGTGAGGCCGGCACAACTAGACTTTGGGGACAGCTTAGCGTTGGGCACACACTGGACAGACAGTAATAGACATTTAGTGTATCGACTTCGGCAGTTGGGGATCATCATGTCTCAGAGGGATTGAATGGTCTCAGGAATAGTCTCACTCAATAATACGCATTCTGGAATATTATATTACCATGTTAATATGTTACTCCCCATCCGGTATTTAGCACGGTCCGAGACATTCTGTAGCCTACTAATATAATGTTGAACATTGGTCAATGTTAGTAATACCAAACTTAGAGAACGGATATGGCAACCCTTGATGTGGGTAATAGATCACCAATGCAGTAGACTACATCAACGGCTGTTGCTCTGGGCAAACGTGCGTCTTTCCCCACCAGGCCTATCGATAAGACCCTTGCTAGCACCCCCCCCCCCCCTCCCCCTTGGGGGGGCCAAGCCGCCCTCGTCGTTTGCCCATCGTCGGTGTTTGTTAAAACTAACCATGCATATCCATCTTTTCTGTGCACTTCACTTTTGGCTATATGAAATGTGGAAATGACAATGGCACTGATGTGTATAAGAAAGAATTGCATTTAAGCAAGAAGACTAAACGTATTAATGTTATAAACAATCTGAACGAGCAAACAACCGACGCAACAATTAATTCGTGCATACATGCTCTTACCTCGGCATAGTATTGCTTGGAGAGGTAGTGTTGCGCAGACCTTTGGCTTGAGTGTTATTATTAAGTTTACCATAGGAGGGCGCTCTTGTCACAACACTCTGCACTCATCAATTTGGCATACATTGCTCTGAAACAACACCAAACTCCACGATTGCATCACATTTCGTGAGTGCGTGTCTCTATGTCTGTCTGTTTGACCGTCAAGGACAACCTCCTTGACCCTCACCAATCCAGCTTTAAGGCTGGGCACTCTACTGAGACTGCTCTCCTTGCTGTCACGGAGGTCCTCTACTCGAGTTTCCTTCCTCCCTCTGTTCTCATTATTTTGGACCTGTCTGCTGCATTCAACACAGTAAACCACCTGATCCTTCTCTCCACCCTCTCAGAACTGGGCATCTCTGGTTTTGCACTCTCCTGGTTTGCATCCTACCTGGCCAATCGCTCTCACCAAGTGATGTGGAGAAGATCGCTGCCCTCTCCACGAGCCCTCGCCACTGGGGTCCCCCTACATCCTAGAGCCCTTACTGTTCTGCCTCTATACCAAATCTGATGGTTTCTCCTACCACTCCTAAGCATGACACTCAACTCTTTCTCTCTTTCCCCCCTCTGACTCACAGGTGGCGACATGTCTCTGCGTGTCTTGCATACATTTCTGCTTGAATGTCAGTCCACCACCCATCTTCCTCCCAGAGAAAGCCTACCCTCTCCAAGACTTCTCCATCACAGTAGAGAACTCTACTAGAGAACTCTACTGTGACCTCCTCACAGACAGCCAAGATCCTTGACAACCACTTATCCTATGTGACGGAAATCACAGCGACAGCACCCTCCTGTAGATTCTTTCTCTCTACAACATTACAAGAATATGTCCATTCCTCACGAGAAAAGCAGCACAACTCTTGGTCCAGACACTTGTGAGCTCCTGCCTTGACTACTGCAACACACTCTTGGCCGCCTCTGCCATCAGACCTCTGCAGCTCATCTAGAAAGTTGTCGCCCGTCTGGTGTTAAATCTCCCCAAATTCCCACATGTCACCCCTCTCCTTCACACCCTTTACTGGCTCCCAGTAGCAGCTCACATCAGATTTAAGACCCTGGTGCTCACCTACCGGGCAGCAAAAGGAACAGCCCCTCCCTACTTGCAAGCAATGGTCAGCCCCCTCTACACGGATGCAGCAGTCACGAAATTAGGTCACAGCTTTTCACTGTCCTGGTGCCCCACTGGTGGAAGGAGCTGCCCACTGCTGTCAGGCCTGCAGAGTCACTACCTACCTTCTGCCATAGACTGAAGACCCATCACTTCAGGCTACATCTGGACTGTCCCTTCTAAATATCCCTCATCCCAACGACCCCCCTGTACAGTTTCTCTACTGTAAATAAAATAAATAAATACATTTAAAAAGTAATTCTTCCTTCTTCTAGCATTGTGACTGCCAATGGCCCCTGGACCTAGCATAGATTAGATGTTCTTACGATGACTGATGTATAGATGATTCACTTACAAATGCACTTGTTTTAAGTTGTTTTCGAGAAAGGCGTCTGCTAAATGTCTAAAATGTAAATGATCCCTCTTCTGAGAGCGAGAGAAACAGACATACTAGGAGACAGGGAGAGAGAGAGACTGAGGCATGTGCTAGTGCCTTTATTTCTTGCACATGCCTGTTAACTGACTCGTACAGTAGGAGCAGAGCAGAGCTTTGTTGTCATGGAGAACTGTCACATGGTACCTCGGGTGATCAAAGCACTCTTTAAGCTCTGACCAATCGATGAGATGTGATGTGATAGAGAAAACTACAGGTATGGAAAAAGGGGCACACAGGCATGTGAGTTGACCCAGATCTGTCATGGTCAGTCTGCTGCCACGAAGACCATGACAACATATGACCTGCTCTGTAAACCCACCCCCCTCCCCCCAGAATCAGTGGCCATGCCACAAACCAGTTTGAATGGGCCAATAATTTCATTGGTGGCAGCATGGGTAATTGATCTGTCCTCCTTATAATGACTGTGAGAGACAACAGTGCACCTGCCACTCCTCAGCACTTACAAACTAACTTTATCACAGCTCAACGCCTAACATGGTTTTCACTCTCCTTCCTTACAGATGGGAAGTCTTCATTTTATGGGGGGGACGGACGGACAGACGGACGACCTACGATTCTGATCCAGAGAAGTTGGTTTCACACTTCACATTCTCAGATGAGGAAGATTGTGTCTGTTAAAACGTTGATCCACCGAATGGTAGGGATATGAATAGAGATATGTACTCTGGTAAAGAGAGGGACACGTAGGTAGAGGCTACAGCATATGCATAGAGAAGTGCTTAGGGCATTAGCAATGGCAGAGGAAGGGAGTGTAGGAAACTTTGGACATAAAATGTGACTTGTAGAAAAGGGCAGGTCCTGGCGATGGGTCTGGGATAGGGTGAGTGTGCATCCTGGGAGGCAGAAATGGGAGGATGGGCTCATTGTAATGCACAGAACTGAATGAGAAACATTTCATTCCATGTATTACAATGACCGACCTCCAACAGCCTCCCCTGGTGTAATAGCAGCTCATTATAATACAGTAGTGTTATATGATCGTATCCGGTGTATTTAGCAGCAACACAGAAAGCAGACTCAGAACACAGTAGAACAGTTGATGCAGCACATATGCAGAGTTAGTGGATCAGATCTGTATTCAGAATCAGAATCAGTTAGTGGATCAGATCCGTATTCACAGTTTCTTAACAATACATGGACATTCTGAAAGCATTGAACACAGCCAGGCAGAAGATATGGAATGATTCATTCATGAGTCATTGGTCTCTGTGATGATGATAGTATCACATTTGATGATACATAAATGACAGTAGCTTTGTTATGTTATTTGCTTACATGAATTATGAAATAGTCATATTCTCAAAGTTGTAATCAATTTTGATTATTTATAACTGTTGATTAACATTTTTGCAAATGGATGTATAATGTTTTGGAATAAAACTCTTCCCTTTCAGACTGAACAGAGCAGGACATATAGTATGAACACCAGGGAAGACTTGTGGAGGCAGAAATCGGAGGACGGGAGTCACTGCAATGCATAGAATGGAATGAGGCGTGTTTAATACCATTCCTTATTCCGTCCCATGAATTACAATGAGCTCATCCTCCGATTTCTATCTCCAGCATCCTCCACTGATGAACATTTATGACAGACTTATTCCTTCTAAACATTCTAGGAAACAAATGTTGTTCCAAAAGCTGGAACAGCTGCTCTAACCCCTGTCCTGTCCAAGTCCTTTCATTGTAAGGTCTGAGATACTGAAATCTGCAATGCTAGCAGGAAGAATCAACAACTGTTTTTTGAAAATATATTATTTATAGAAAGAGAAGTGAAATATATCATGGACTTTTGCCATTAAGCAAATGTTCTTGATCTTTGCCAAAAAGTCCAAAGAAAACATCCCTGTCCTTAGTCCCCCGCCTCTCCCCCTTTGTGCGTCTTCTCCATGTTGTGACCAGGGGGTGGGGGGGTGGTTCCTGGGTTGGGGTTGCCTGCTGGGAGCATGCTCTCTGGGGTGTGATCCTTGGACAAACACCGTCCGGAGTAGACAACTTCATTTATGTTTGCAGCGCTGCATCCTCTCCCGATAGATCTTCTCAGTGAAAGGTCTGCAAATACCACAGAATAAACACATAATAGGATCGTAAATCAGGAGAGAGGCCACTCCACCGTACCAGCCCGTGCCAGGACCCGGGCGTGTGTGTGTGTGTGTAAAAGGCGTCTTACTTCCTGCCTGTTATCCATTGCTGCATACATGGATGCACACCTTTTCTGCACCATTGAGCCTCACTCCCTCAATACCACATCCTGTACAGACCAGTCACTAACAGGTACAGTGTACAATCCACCACGCCACCTACCAACCTACCACATCACCTACCAACCTACCACGCCACCTACCAACCTACCACGCCACCTACCAACCTACCACACCACCTACCAACCTACCACACCACCTACCAACCAATGGTAAATGGACTGACTTATATAGCGCCTTATTCCAAAGCACTTTACAATGGCCTCTTATTCACCCATTCACACGGTAGAAACATGTATGTGAAACGGGTTACCGTAGAAACATGTATGTGAATGAATGGCGATAGGGGATGACAGCTGTAGGTGACGTGGTAGGTTGGTAGGTGACGTGGTAGGTTGGTATATCAACAATAAGGCTATTCGAAATGTGTATGGTGTAATTCACTGGTGGCAATGTGTGTCTCCAGTAAATACTTCCTTCGATTGTTCTAGCCGTCTAATGTCGATTGATCAGTAATAATTAACTAATTGACAGAGTCGACGTGCTTCTCCCTGTTGAAGACTTTGTCGGGTTTGTCACTGCTGTGCCTGGGACTCTGTGAATAATAACCTCCTGTCATTCGCACACCCACCCACCCACACAAACAAGACAAGGGTTGTGGATGAGTAGGCGTCTAGAGAGGGGTGGTAGTGGGGGGGAGTTCAGCCTTAGCAGCTGGCTCTCTGGTTCTGACTCTATCTGGCTCTGGTTAACAAGGGCCGGCCGGCCGGGGGGGTGGGAGGCCGGTGGAACAGAACTAGGCCACCCACAGCTCTTGTGAGATATTCAGCTGTGGACGACAGCAGAGCAGGCAGCGTGGGCTGACCGCTCGTACCCCCGCCATCCTCTTTGATGTCGTCTTAGGAAAACAGGTTTGTCTTCTCTCTCTCCCTTCAAGGCCCCCTTTCCCTCACTCCCTCGCTGTGTAAGTTCATGGGAACTTGCGGTGGGGTTTCGATAAAACAAGAGAGCATGAGAGAGAGAGAGCGAGAAAGAGTAAGAGAGTGAGAGGGAGAGAGACATTCAATACGTCCATCTTTTCTGTCTACCCTCAGCCAGCGTTTTTGCCGTGTGTGGTGAGAGTTGGTGTGGATTAGTTTAGACTTCATGTGGACTGTCTGAGAGTCAGGACGGCCGGTCTGGAAGCACGGACGACACACACTCTCCAGACACACCTAGGTCTGCTAACAGCCCAGACAGAATGAAGAATGTTTTTATTTTAACTCTTGGTTTAAATGACATATCAGTGTGATTATTGTGGCCAGACACTATAACACTATAGGGACATTACAGAGTCCACCCACAGCTGTAGGCTGTTCTTCTTGAACTGGTTTGATGGAACACACAGTCACAATATAACAGTCTTGTAGTAGCTCCAGAACAGTGTGATTGAAGCTGCGTTGGTCTGAGGGGAACGGTGGTGATTGAAGCCTACATTTACAGTCAAGTGCTATATCTAGGTCAAGTTTATACACTGGTGAAGTGGAACGCCGTCTTGCTGACGCACAAACAAGAGTGCAACAAGAGTGACACTATGGGGAGGCTACTTGGGATATATTGCTAGTCGGTTGTAAGACTTAAGTTGACAAATTGGATGAGTGATGAATGTAATCTATGGGTGCTTTTTTATTTATTTTTATTTTTATTTTTATTGTATATTTTGTTCTTTTCTCTGTATTATTTCTGTTTGATGACAGCAAGACTTATTCGGTGATATTGTTACCATTTTATACAAAAGTTGTATAAGTCAAGAAATGTGTTAATTGAAAAATTAAATAAAATACTGATTACAAAAAAAGAGTGACACTATGGCAACATTTGGTTATGTAATGTAATGAAACTATCACTTTGCTTTCCTCATCATCCCTGAACGGAGACAGTGTGGAAAAACTGCAGGTTAGAAGATTAGAATCAGGTTTCAAATATGAACATTTTTGATCACGCTCAACAATCTAGCTTAAATATCTATATGTACTAGTCTCCTATGGGACTTACAATACAAGCTCGCTATGTATTCATGGTATTCTACGCTTATGATGCAATTACTTTACCAGCGTATAAAACCAATCAATTAACTGTACAGGGCCGATATATATCTGTGGTGAATAAAATAAGAAAATGCAATGGAAGACAGGAGAGAGAAAGAGAGAGAAAGAAAGAGAGAGAGAGAACGAGAGTGAGAGAGAGAGAGAAAGAAAGAGAGATAGCGAAAAAGAGAACGAGAGAGAGAGAACAAGAGTGAGAGAGAGAGAGAGAGAGAGAGAGAGAGAGAGAGAGAGAGAGAGAGAGAGAGAGAGAGAGAGAGAGAGAGAGAGAGAGAGAGAGAGAGATGCTTACCCCTCGAATGCGATGGCCACCTTGTATGAGACGGCGACTACAGCAGTCAGGGCCACCCCTGATGGACTGGCATTCCTGGGAGAAGAGATGAACACTGCTATCTTACTATAAACTATATACTGTATATTGTACACCTGCATGTAGGAGTATTTTTTTATTTCATTAACAAAACAAAAAGCTGACTGGCCTAATTCTGTACCATCACTGTGTGACATAAAGGGCCACACTTATTTCATACACTTCAAGAGCACATCTGGCTTGTCAGAAGCATGCTTCCAGTGGTAAAGAACATGCAGTAGAAATGGGAAGGTGTTCATGTGGAGTAAGAGGTGAGGTGGGATGACAGTGTGAAAAGCATTCTTATAGCAGAAGAGTTAATAACTACTGTGATTTCCAGTAATGGTTTATTCCAGCCCTCCCACCCCCCAAGACAAACTTGATCAAAGTGGTATATTCTAGAAACGTTAGAAGAAATTATAACTACACACCCAAGCTGTTCGTGACAAAAGTTAGCTAAAACGTCTGACTCACAATTCATGGATTTAAGCTAGCCATATTAACTGGTGAAATAAATCATTTATATACAGTATTATAGAACCCTCTTGTTCAGTCAACAACCTTTTAGTTAGCAACTGTACTAATTGACTGCAGTCCAAGGGCTAACGTTACTCATTCAGCCACTTCAGTAAGCACTCCAGTAACAGCAAATGCCAATAAACACGTTTATTAATTCATAAAAAGCCATATGTGTGCATAATTAGCTCTGGAAAAATCCAATTACACAGATCTTCAATCATTTCAGAATGTGAGCCTGATAGGCTGATGCACATCGGTGCATTATCGGACGAATATGTGCCGATAGATATTTCTGTAAAAGGCCAATATTGGCCAATAATATCGGTGCTCCAATATATGTGTTGGGCTGTAATTAGAGGAATGTACATGTGGCAGTCTGTAAAGTATAAAAAGGGGAGCAGATTGCTGATCACTAAGGCTAGCAGCAACTGTTATCCAAGGGAAAGGGAATTGTGTTCACTGTGTGACAAGAGAAGAGAGAGAGAGAGAGAGAGAGAGAGAGAGAGAGAGAGAGAGAGAGAGAGAGAGAGCTTAAATAATGTCTATATATATCTCTCTACATAACCATTATTTTGACCTGGATTTGGAGCAGCTGATGAGCTTCTGAGGACTGAATCAACATGGGATCGAAATAATTGGAGGGTAAAGGACTACTGTGTTCAGCTGGGCACAATTCCTGTGGCGCCTTTTTAGTCTAAATCACACATACTGGGCAGATAGGGAGTAGAGACGTGGGAGCACAATGAAGCTCACACACCCCTCACTGCATAACTTGTCTTGACCTGGTTCAGTGCCTGCTGGGGGGGTGAGAGGAAATGGGCACCGTTGGTCAAACTATTGTCCTTTTCCATGTATTTTCTTCTATTCGCTTGATGGCCCAATGACAACGACCATGACGACTCCTACTCTACCCACACTGGAAGGAGCTCCCATATGTACAGCCAGCTGTCATCTTCCCTATATAGATACACGTGTTTGAAACCATTCCTCATTCCATTCCATTCATCACAATGACATCTTTTTTTTTTTTTCACTTATTATGTCTACTCCCACTAGGGTTAAAAACACCAGTTGAAAATATTTTCACCCAATATTCAATAACAACCGTGGCTGGAAGCCACCTCCATTAGGAGTAGTTTACGAGTAGTTTTGGATAGTTTTGCTAGTAGTTTATAAGTAGTCTTTTTCAAATAAAATATTGTAAGATAATATTACCCATTAGCTCAGCTAGTATCCCAGCCACGCATGGACATGGTTTTACGGTGTGTCTCAGATGATACAACTCTCCCTGCGCTGGTACCACTGAGCCCGGGCCAGACTCAAGATTCAAGATTCAAGATTCAAGGTTGCTTTATTGTCTGTCACAGAGTGACAGAAATTCTCCTTTGACAGGCTTTGTGCAGTTCATGAATACGGTATCCATTAAAAACACACATAGGTCACATACATACAATAAAAACAGACAGATATAACAGTGTTTATAAAATGTAGATGTCCTATTTAAAAAGTCCAGTCATTTAAAAATAATAGTAAAAAAAACAGTATTATGATTTAAAAAGCTAAAATGTTGTGGTTTAAAAGAAAAACAGTGTGCTTCCTATTTTAAAATGTTCAGGGCGGTGGTTGCAGTGGGAATTAATTATTTTTTTGTATGTGTTTTTCCGGGCCAGTGGAGTTCTGTAACGGCGGCCTGATGGAAGTGGCTGAAATGATTGGTGGAGGGGGTGACAGGGGTCCTGTGTGATTTGTGTGGCTTTCCTGATTAGTGACCGGTTGTAGATTTCAGACAGGGGAAATCTCGTGAACTGGCTCTTAGCCGTGGCTCTGACTCACAACTCGGGGACAAACAGAATAACAGGGTGAGTTCACAGCAGACGATTCGCCCAGGCTGGACGTGACTAAGTGGCACAGGAGAAATCTGGCCATTTGGCACAAACCGTTTTCCACGGTTGTACATGAGACAGATTGTGTGTCCATTTTAGAAATGAGTCAAGGCTAGGGACATCGTAATACCACTACAGAATGCCCCTACCAGTCATAACTAGGTCACAGTAAGGCCTTCTTTGATCATGTTCAGGTGGCTTGTTAGGTGCAGCCTAGGGGTGAGACGGTGAGTTGGAGCTACAGTGGAATATCCAGGTGTGTTTGATGCCGTTCCTCAGTGCGTTCCATGCAGTACAATGAGCCCATTCTCTAATTTCTACCTCCACTAGCCTCCACTGGTGCCGACATGAATGAATGAATGAATGAATGAATGAATGAATGAATGAATGGACTTTATTTGTCATTGCTACAGTACAGGTACCAAACAACGAAATTTAGGAGGGGTGGCTCCTAAATGCATTCATAAGCAAGTGTCATGGCAGCAGTGTGCATTTGTAATGGAAGCCAACACGAGCCCAAAAGGCAGCACAAACTCTGCAGACAATACTGAGAGCCTTGAGCACAAACCAGACTTCTCCAATGATTGACATGAGAAACATACACGGTAACTTTGGCATAGAGGTTTCTATTAATGTTCCAGGGTATTGTTTTTTTTTTAATGATTCTGTGTGTAGGTGAGGGTGTTCAAAATGAGAGAAAATGTTTTCATTCCTACCCACAGTCTTAAATTATTTGTTTTTTAAATAAATGTGCAATAACACTATGTGCAATATGACAACCCTAGTCGTCTATCTGTACAGTATAGTATAGTGGATAGTGTACATAGCCTTTATTTATGTAAACCAGCTCCTTCCCTTCTTGTTTTTTTTTAAAGTGTTTTTTTTTTCTTACCTAGCACCAGGGGAGCCACCCCTCCTAAATTTCGTTGTTTGGTACCTGTACTGTAGCAATGACAATAAAGACCATTCATTCATTCATTCATTCATTTTATCTCCTTTGTTGTATAACCCAGACGATATTCACTTTCTCTGGCAGGATGACCTTGTTGTTGGTAGGGCAGGACAAGTTGCGTTGGAGTTAAACGCCTGCTCAAGCTGATGACCAGAGGCGCCTCCATGTCTCCATCGAGACAACAGCCCTCCTCCACCTGCCATTAACTTGTCGTTGGTCTTCATCTCACTTTGATCTAATTAGGGTGGTTAATCAGAGCAGTAGGATCGATGCTTATGTGATTACTGATCCAGTTATAGTCCAGGAGAGAGAGGGGCATGACAAAAAGAGAGGAAAATAAAAGAGAGCATGTAAAGCGAATGGGAAAACTACTACAGCTGCTCGGACATTTGGGTCAAGGTGACCATGACTCACCTGAGGAGGATTATTTAAAAGAAATAACAAGTGAACCGCCTGCCTCTCAAAACACCTACTACACACACTACAAAAACACACTGACTGCTCCCAAGACAAACAGATATAAACACACAGATGTTGAGATCTGCAGTTACATGCATGCTTTGGATATGTGTGTGTGACGTGATGTATGTAGGGGGACTTCCTTGTTTTGGAAATAATTCACTTACAAAAAATATTAAATATGATGGTTGTTCTGCCCTACCCTCTTCTCTCTGGCTGTGTCTTCAACTACCAACAGTCCGGCACTAGGACCTTCAGCAGGGTGTCAGCAGAGTCAGGAACAAAGAGTGTGAGACTTTTCCTTAATTTTTTGTTATTCTTCATTATGTGCCAAATGAATCAGACCTCATTTGGGCGTGCGTTCTTTAGTACTGTCTACGCTGTCTGTTACAGTCAGGAAACATATCATACCGGTGCCGGTTTGGTGCCGGGATTTGACCACTATTTTCTTCCATTGCAAAAAAATCCACTTATTAATAAACAACAAATATCAAACAAATATGCTCCATGTTTTCTGCTTGACAACAAAACCTGATCAAACATTATGGAGCAACTCGGTAAATATGACAAAAGCAATAACTTGTTGCAACCACCATTGTCATTTTCAACACAGAGCTTGACAAACAATATCTTGAAAGCCACCAATGATGTGCCGGCTCTTGACCCACTTCTGGTTTCGTTGAGGGACAAACAAGAGGACGATAAGTGACTATTTATGAAGGCAATCTTTGTCTTTCCTCCGAGGTGTTTAAGGGAACACTTCTGGGAGACGTCAACACTCTGAACTCCATCACAGATGCAACAACGTAGTGACCCTTTTCACAGAAACTGGGTTAATTGAATTTCAGGTGGGAGGCAGCAACCAGGAAGTTAATATAGAGCAGCGTTTTACACCCTCCATCTATCGTATCTCTCAGGTTGGGGGGTAACCTGACATCAGATGTCCTCAATCACAGACCAAGGGAGAGGATCCAATCAGGTGTGGTTAGACGTAACAAATTACATTTTACTGACAGACAAAGGGTCCAGCCCATTCCTAGTCGGAGCAATCAGACTGTGAAATCCAGGCAGCAGTAATTGCAGATCAGGGACCATAGTGTGAGTGGCTACTATTGATTGAGTCCTTACACAAAACCATGTCGGAATGACATGCTGCTGTACAGAGTTCCATTCCAAAGAAACTCTGACGTTGTGAAGGAGGCAAGACTCCATATTGTAATGACATACCATACAGTTACATTACAACTGGAATAATTAGCTTTTTATATAATGGAGCTTGATGCTGAAGGGGCACATCACATATTCATTTATGAGGATGAAGCCAGCTTCAATCTCTCTGAAGTGATGGCGCGGTGACGCGGGAGGAACATCATTGGCAGACATACACTTCATACATCCTCTATACATTTGAATGTATATAATAACACACATAATAACCATCACATCACCGAAAGAGGAGTGTCTGCAACAGAAACTAGGTTAATTAGATACATTCTATCACGCTCCCCTGCTGTTGGGGGGGCGGTAGGTTATTTGTATCTGGACTCCCGGGTGACTCACAGTCAATGGCTCCTTCCACAGGCCCCAGGGACAGCTGGGAGAGCGTCAGTGCCACCCGGCGGACCACTGGCAGCAGGGGGCGTCATAAGGAGACACACAGGTGGACTGGCTGACCGGATGTGCTGAACGTACGCATTACAATACGCCTCAGCCAAAACCCATACACTGGCACTGGCTATGAGAGGTAGATTTACACACATGAACCTGATAGAGGCAGCTTAAATTCACCATTCAATTGGCAGGTTGCACAATACTATTGGCGACCGTATGTTTCATATCAGCATTCTTTGCACACCCACACAGGTAACACACATAACTTATGTTATTTCCAATTCACTAATTCGATTCACGTTTTATAGGCAATTGCACTATTCATACTGAAATATATGAAAATATATATTGCATGGTCTTAGTAAGGAAATAAAAAACATTTATGTTCCCGCTACAGTGCTATGGCTAGCTATGCATTGACAGCCAGGGAGTTGCAGCACCACTCCATTTGAAACAAGTGTTATTTTCTGCCCCTTCGTTTGAACTAGGTCCTTAAGCTCAGGCGTCGGCCTTTGATTGAAAGTCTAATTTGGAGACATTTTTAAGGTTAGATATAATGCTTTCCATTTTTGCAGCGCTGGAAGTTTTTTGCTAGAAAGCTAGCTAACATGGAGGGAGAACGACCGTCAATTACGTGGGCTCAATAGAGTGCATTGAATACACGCCCCTCAGTGAAACAGACCTGATAGCTGCCGCCCCTCTGCTGCTTTTTCATTGCTGTTTGTAACAGGCACACGCTTGTTCCCCGCACTCAATTCAGTTTCTGAGGAGGAGGTGATGCAGTATGGATGGCAGTAGGAGGACGGATCGTGCCACAATGAAATACAATACACACATTGAAAATACAATACACACATGGAAAATACAATACACACATCGAAATGCAATAAAAGTGTAATGTTCACATCTAGAAATACAATACAGATGTATTGATTTCATTTTGGCACAAATATTCTGTATTTTTGTATTTGCATTTGGATACATGTATTGCATTTTCGATGTGTGAATTGCATTTCATTGTGGCACGATCCGTCCTCCATACTGCAGAACCAATAGCTGCTGCACTTCTTGCTTCCCCCTGTATTTGCAGTGGAGCTGTGCAAATTTGGCGATTTTGACCAAAAACCCTGATTGGGATCATACAGAAATTACATTCATAACACAAATCAGTGGGAAAATCATAATATTTATTTTATTCTTTTATTTTTTCACTTTTCATAACAGCTATTTTCATTGGAGTATGATTGGTGAGGCTCTGCATCCCCTGACCGCAGGTCCCTGGCACACACAGAGACACACGCAAGCACACACACACGCAAGCGCACACACACGCAAGCGCACACACACGCAAGCGCGCGCACACACACACACACACACACACACACACACACACACACACACACACACACACACACACACACACACACACACACACACACACACACACACAGGCATTGCAACTTGATGTGTTTATCATCAGATGAAGTAGTGACTATTTCTAATTCCCACTCTGGCATACCATGTTGAATGTACTAGTCACGCATTATAAGTTGTATGCTATTGTGTATATGTGTGTGTGCGTGCGTGCGTGCACTGAAACATTCTTTCTTCAGACTTTCTTCCAGAGCAATTGAGTCTACCAACTCTGCAGTACTAACCATACACTGGGTCAGGAGTGTGTGAGAGTGTGTGTGTGTGTGTGTGTGTGTGTGTGTGTGAGTGTATCGGGGGGTACTCAAACATCGTTATATTTGTTTCCAGGTGCTAGTGAATGAGGAAGGTCACTCACCACCCGGTGGTGTAGAAGTGTATGACACAGCAAACAAGTGACTCGTGCCTCTATATCCGTTTCTATGTGACCATTAATGTGTGTCGACCTAATCTCCTTTAGGCCATGGCGAGAAGTGGGTTAAGTGGGCTCATGTGTGGGAGGGAGTGTATGTGTGTGTGTGTGTGTGTGTGTGTGTGTGTGTGTGTGTGTGCGCTCGTGTGCGCATGCATGCACGTGTGTGAGAAAAATTAAATGGAAAAAAGTGGTCAGACTCAAAACTGGTACAAAACTGGTATCAGTACAATATTATGTTACCTGACGGTTAGAAAGGCTGCAAGCTCAACAGTTCTGACCCTTCAGACCTTGTAGATCGTTTTGTAGACATCAATGATGCAGGCCAGGCAGTCTAAGTAAGACTCGTAGCATCACAATTGATCATAAATTAATTCCAAAAGAAGACAGTTCCCATGTCAGTGCTACACATACTCACATCTCAATCTCAATCTTGCCACTATATTTAAATAAATGTGAAATAAATGTGAATTAAATGTGAAATAATACTATTGTGCAATATGACAACCCTAGTCGTCTATCTGTACAGTATAGTATAGTGGATAGTGTACATAGCCTTTATTTATGTAAACCAGCTCCTTCCCTTCTTGTGATTTTTTTAAAAGTTTTTTTTTTCCCTTTCCTAACACCAGGGGAGCCACCCCTCCTAAATTTCGTTGTTTGGTACCTGTACTGTAGCAATGACAATAAAGTCCATTCATTCATATACAGTAATGTCACAGGTTCATGTGTGAACAGCCACTACACACACACACAATATCCAACCCTCGTCCCTCTCATCCCTGGGGTCTCTGACGCACAAGCGCAAAGGGGGGGTTGGTTGAACAGTAGAGGTGGGACTCAATTGATTAGAGCACGGCAGGAAAGAGAGACAGGGGGGAAAAGGGCGTAAGGAGGGGTGTAGGAGCTGTAAGAATAGGGGGTTATAGTTGTAGGCAATAGGTCGCTCTCCCCAACTGCATTGCCTAGCAACAGCTCAATCCACTCACCAGTGGTTTGGTCACTGTTGTCATGGAGACCAACGCACATCACATACCCGACACACACACACACACACACACACACACACAAGCAAAAGTTTTTCTCCTCTCGAATTTGAAGCTCAGAGGGAAAATAATACGTGGAAACAACATTTGGGATTTTGCAACCCCTCGTTGTCATACACAGTCTCCTTAATTCACATTTGATTGACATTATTTAGAACGGTTTGACAAGATTTTGCATCATTACTATCTTTTTTCCCAAAATATGTTTTTCCGCTCGGCATAACAATACACTTCCTAAGGCAGAAGAAGAAGCATCCTAATGAGAGGAAGAACAATCCATGTGGGAAATCAGCCCAATTAAGATTTAATTACATGGAGATGAGTGTGCAGGAATGGAGGTCACCAGCAAACCAGGTAAACAAACAGCTCTGTAGGCCTATTTCTGCCTTCTGGGAGGAGAGTGCAGTCTGATTGGGAGCAGAAGTACCTCCTGCACTGAGGCCATTAGGGGGTAATTGTCCTGCAGTGACTGTTGCGACGGGGAGTGCTGTTATGATATTCAGCTAACCATAGTTGACTCTGAACAGTCTTACAGTGGATACAAAAGAGAAGAGCAACAACAAGCAATAATGGCACAAACACATAGATGTAGATGTGTCCTAGATGTAGATGTAGTATGTAGACACATATGTACTGTACATATGTACATGTACACTACACACACACACACACACACACACACACACACACACACACACACACACACACACACACACACATACATACATACAGAGATGGCTTCAGAAAGTATTCAGACCCCTTAATCTTTTCCCCACTTTGTTGTGTTATAGACTCAATATAAAATGGATGAATTTGAAGTTTATTTGAGTTCATCTGAGTGCAAGGATAGTCAGTGATAGTGATTTCAGAATGTATGAATGTCTTATTTTTTTAAAAATAATAATCAATTTGAATTTGAGTCTATAACGCAACAACATGTGGAAAAAGTCAAGGGGTTTGAATACTTTCCGAAGCCACTGTACATCCATCCATCCATACATATGTGTACGCGCACGCGCACACACACACACACACACACACACACACGCACACACACGCACGCACACACAAATGTGCATGCGCGAGTGCGTGTGCACACACACACGCGCCCCCCCATACACACTTACATGAGTGCCAGGCCAAGGTAGTTGGCAGTGCTGCCCCAGTACATAGGGTTCTCTGTCACAGTGAAGGGGAAGCCAGTCACCTTCTCCTCCATCAAGATGCCAAAGTAGTCCCCTGGAAGACACACACACAGTACACACACTCACTCAGAGGGTCGTTATGGCTATCTAGTTACACTGCACAGTACATGCGTGCATGCATGCATGCACACACACACACACACACACACACACACACACACAAACACACACACACACACACACATACACACAATGATCCACATATCCACATCCACAACAGACATCCACTACCCCCCAGCACTGCGTCTCCTGAGACACCCGCTTTCCCCCTTTACTGTGTCCCCTATGACTTCTACTGCCCCCCTTGTACTGTCTCTCTGTTCTCCAGTGTCTATATATATATTAAAACATTTTTAAAAATCTATCACTGAGACTGCCAATGGCCCCTGGCCTGAGCTAGATTACTCTTCCTGTTACGACTGGTGGATTGATGATTCACTTGCTTTGAAATAAGGCGTCTGCTAAATGCCAAAAATGTAGAAAAATGTAAATGTAAACAACAGTTCATCAGTTGACCACAATGCCAGAACACTAAATTCTGAACAATGGTTTGGGGTCCAATCAATAGTCCTAATAGTACACTTGTTGGTTTGCTCAGAAATCTCTTGTTTGGTCTAAGCTGTTGCTGAAGGAAGGGAGGGAGGGAGGGAGGTAGGGGGAAGGACAAGGAGAAGGCATGAGGCTGATGGTTGGGGAGAGGGAAAGAAGAGGCTGAAGAGAAATATAAGCAGAATGTAAAAGTAAGTGAGGCTTAAGAGAGAAAGTAAAGTCCTATTTGGACGGGATTAGTATTACCTGGGGACCTCATGTCATTTAGAAATCCCCCCCCCCCCCCCCCCCCCGACATCTGTGATTCGTGTAGCGCATTCGCATGGGATAAGCGAAGTCTGTATTTTACTTGTCATGGCTCTGTGTAACATCTGCTTCATGAACAACCATTTGTACAGACCTGGGATAAGAACACAGACGACCTCCGTAATTATTCCAAACAGGAGGAGGCTGGGGCTTAGATGCGAGTAGGAGTCGTGCATCTAGGGCACAGTTAAGAGTACTGGACTGGACCACCCCCCTCCACACACACAAAGGGGCACAAAGGTAAAACTCACGCAATGATTCACACCGGGCAGAATTGGCCTTTTTGAATGTTTTCTTATATAAAGTGCTTCATTATGTATGAGTCTCTTAAATGAAAGGTTGGATACGACCGGTAAACTACTCAGTGGAAGAAAAGGCAAAATGAACCTGCGTCACTCAAAAAGCAAATTATCTTTTTCAATTTGGTTACGAAGCCTCTCAGCCTAGATGACCAAAGCCATAAGAGGAGAGGAGAGGGTTCAGAACTGTTCTACCCTCACACTCTGACAGTGTTGCTAGTGTTGTGTGTGTATGTGTGTGTGTGTGTGTGTGTGTGTGTGTGTAAGTAAATACATGCGCATAGGTGGTGAGGTCAGTTCACAGTGTTAAGGTCACATCGGTATTTGATGCCAGCAACCCTCCTGTCGTCAGCTCACAGCAGCTTACACCCACCATGAGAATCGAACCTGACACCTGCGGCCCCGCGATGACATTAGCTTCTCCTGCGACGACCTCTCGTCACAACAACCGACCTAACCCAAGGAGCCAATGAGGAGTGAGGACTGCTTTCCTTTGTATTCCAGGGCACCGACCTATTTAACCAACTTGTCCCCTTACTCAACAATGATCATTATTCACTTAGGTGTCCCACAGTTGGGAGTATTGCAGCTGAGTCTAAATCAGAGTTAGACACTCATGCCCTGTGGCCATCGCAAGAACTGCGCGATGTGATTCAATTGTAGTTGAAGTGATCTTATTTTCCTCAGGAGCATTCACCTAACCTAACCATTAGTGGGTCATGTTGACCACACCGAATCATCAACATGAAGGACGGCAACCGACCTCCACCACCACGACGATAACAACACACACACACACACACACTCCTCCTCTCTCAACCACTTAATTCCCACATGACCCACTTAGGCCCCCCTGCTGGCCCTCCTTCCTCCCTCCCCTGTGGTGACCAGGGTGGGAACCTTAGTCATAGGCTACACGGCGCCGGATTTGTCTGAAACAGCGATGATCTGATATCGTTTGCACCTCACGGGTACACGATTCCGCCGAATTCGTGAGCTGAGACGGTGACGAGACGATAACGCCGGGAGGGTGTTTCCATATCATTTTCGGAGTCGTGTGGTCGGCGATTGAGTGCGTTTTTCGCTAACGATGATGATTTCTCTCTGGGATAATAAAGACGAACTGGGTGAGGTAGAGAATGAAAGACGACACGTGTAAATAGTGAGAGAGAGAAAAGGAATACATTCAAAATACTATTTATCTATAATGTGACTCCTGAACAGATTTTTTTGTGTGTATTGTGGCCTCTGTCTGTGTGTCTGTAAATGGACAAAGAGGTGTGTGTAAGTGTGAGTGTGTGTGTGTGTGTGTGTGTGTGTATCATGCCCACCTAGGAAGGTCCCAGTGAAGCCCAGAGCCAGGAAGCTGGTGACTACCAGGATAGAGCCCACTGCCATGGAAGCTGCCCCCACGTAGAAGACCTCAGGGCTGGCCATCAGCTCCCATCTTGCCTGGGCCTTCATTGCTACTGTCATACTGCAGAGAGGAGAGGGGGGGGGGGGTAGGAGGGGGTGGTAGGAGGGGTGGAAAAGAGGTCGAGAGGAGAGGAGAGGAGGAGAAGAGTGATGAGAGGGGAGAGAAAGAAGATGGGGAGGGGGAGAGAATACAATAGGAGATGAGAGAGAGAAAAAGAGAGGGAGGAGGAGAGAGAGAGGCAGATGTTTAGAGATGTGTTTTTGTCCACAGAACCATACATGCGGATGAGACGAGAGGAGACCATTGAATGTGTGAATGAAGAACAGGCCGACGTTGACCTACTTTCTCCAGGACGACGCATTACTGAGATGACATGTTTTGTGGAACAGCGCAAAAAACACAAACCAAAGCTCTTTTCTCGATGGTTAGGAACTCGATCCCCTGCGTCCTGCACTCGCCATCCTGCTCAAAACAAATTGGAGGGGGCCTAAGGTGATCCAGTGGTCTAGCACCATGGCCTACTGTACACACATATGCCCATGTCAGCATAGGTTCGAATCCGGCCCATGCCCTGCTGACATACCCTCTTCCTCCTTACTTTACTGTCTCTCTGCACTATCTCTATCCAATAAAACATTTAATATATAAGAGTGGGACTGCCCCACCCAAAAAAAACAACCACCTTTAAAACCAATTGGAGGAGGAGGAGATCTAGGAGGAGGAGATCTAGAGATCTAGGTTCCTCCCCTTAGATATTCTACTCCAATGCTTTTTGAAAAGAAGCGCGTGGAGGACAGAGGAGATGATGTGAGGAACCAAGTTTCAAACCACTGAGAAAAGGCCCTCTCTTCAATCACCCTGATACGGGTGGCCAAGTAGAAACGTGTTTTTGGGTGGCATGACATGACATACATTTACATTTACATTTTGGGCATTTAGCAGACGCCTTATTCCAAAGCGACTTACAATTAATACATTTGACTGAGCAAGTGAATCATCAATCCACCAGTCGTAGCAGGAAGAGCAATCTAGCTCAGGCCCGGGGCCATTGGCAGTCTCCGTGTTATGAATGAATGAATGAATGAATGGTCTTTATTGTCATTGCTACAGTACAGGTACCAAACAACGAAATTTAGGAGGGGTGGCTCCCCTGGTGTTAGGAAAGAAGAAAAAAAACACTTTAAAAAAAAAAACACAAGAAGGGAAGGAGCTGGTTTACATAAATAAAGGCTATGTACACTATCCACTATACTATACTGTACAGATAGACGACTAGGGTTGTCATATTGCACATAGTGTTATTGCACATTTATTTAAAGTGTCGCAGTTTGCAGGCTTGAAATGTACATATTTGTGCCTCAGCACTACACCTGATTTTTTTCAGTCCAGCAGCTGCCATCAATCCGTCCAGACTGTCCAGGGCCCAGAACCTAGGTCTTTGCTGTGTTCAGGGCCTGGACGGCCCTGTGGTAGAAGCTGTTCTTCAGTCTGTTTGTCCTTGCGGCCATGGTCCTGAACCGCCTTTTAACCCTAAATATGGTTCTAATATATGTCATCTAATACAGTTGTAATATAGTGGGGGAAATAAGTATTGAACACATCAACATTTTGCTCAGTAAATGTATTTCCAATGAGCCTATTCAAGTGGAAATTGCACCAGACTTTGGTATTAACTCAAACAATCCAGACACAAAATCTAAACATTAAAGTCCATATGTAAATAAAGTTATGTGTAATAAAGTGGAATGAAACAGGAAAAAAGTATTGAACACACTAAGAAAAAGCAAGTACACCACAGCAAGGAAAAGCAAGGAACCAGCTAAAAACCATAACTAATTAGAAGGCAACTCTACCTCCAATATGTGCTAATTAATGTCAGCTGGGTTCGAATATATTGATGGGCTATAAAAGGTTTATAGCATGGCTAGGACAGGGAGAGAAGGCTGTCTCGTCTGAGCTTTCACATAGGGTGACATGGGAGCATCTAGCCCCATACTGTCTGAGTATGTCTGTCAGTCAGTCAATGTATTCACCTCCCACGTGCACACATCCACACTCAACTCTTTGTATAACGTGCTATGAATCAGAATCAGAATGACTTAAAAACATAGCAGCATAGATATAAAATAAAGTACAATATACTGTAAATATGTATGAATGAATATTTACAATATATAGTGTCTATGGGGGCGGGGTAAGAGTCTGGGCCCTATTATGCACTTCTTAACTTGCCGTCTTAAGTGTTAATTAAGACGCACCGCCAGGTTAAGACCTACCGCCACCCTTATTATGCGCTTCATACGCGCTACTGCTATTATGCAGGTGTCCCTAGGCGCCCACACATAAGACGTAAAACTCCCGTGCATATATTGCTCATTGTGGGAGTGTTCATAAGTTAATGAAGTGCACTAGGCGCCCCTGCTATTATGCGATCTGACTTTGCTCCTATCGCTAAGAAGTGGTTTGAAAAGTTCTTAAGTTTAGACTTCATGCACGTTTTGAAACACGAGCGCGCCTCCGCGGTTTGCGCATGCATGTGGGCACACATGAACACGCACGTGGCTCCACGGCAAGACGTCAATTACGGTCACAGTATAAATGCTTTATTTCAGAAGGGAGAGGCAGAGAAGCGCGCTGACCTCCTTCTCAGGACTTCCATAATAGCATAGCGCTAATGACTCAACGCAGCCGGTTCTTAAAGGGAATGGCACCTGGCACGCTGATTGGGTTGATTGAGAAGACGCCCAAAACACACCCATGACTAATTTCTTTGCTTAGCGCCGGGTTTTAGGCGCCCACTACAGCACGCATAATAGCAAAGTGGCCTTGACCACGCCTCCACGTCTTAAGTTTAGATCTCCCGCCTCGTCTTATTGATGAAGTGCATAATAGGGCCCATAGTGTCTATGGGGGCGGAGTAAGAGTCTGTGTCAGTGGGGGTCCCGGGCCTTGTTGATGAGGCTGACGGCAGATGGAAAGAAGCTGTTTTTGTGGCGAGAGGTTTTGGTCCTGATGGACCGCAGCCTCCTGCCAGAGGGGAGTGTTTCAAACAGATTGTGTCCGGGGGGGGTGAGAGGGGTCGGCCACAATCTTTCCTGCACGCCTCCGGGTCCTGGAGGCATACAGGTCCTGGAGAGATGTCAGGTTGCAGCCCATCACCTGCTCTGCGGAGCGGATGATACGCTGCAGTCTGCCCTTGTCCTTGGCAGTGGCAGCAGTGTACCAGGTGGTAATGGAGGAGGTGAGGATGGACTCGATGACAGCGGTGTAGAAGTGCACCGTCATGGTCTTTGGCAGGTTGAACTTCTTCAACTGCCGCAGGAAGAACATCCGTGACTACACGCACGCACACTCACACGCACACGCACACACTCACGCCTTGTAGTATTGTATGAATGTAATATGAGCTGTGTGTACTGGACAGCACAGCCAGTGTCTTTGTTAATAGGAGAAGGTCAGAGAATACATATGGACTCCGAATCTAAGCGCAGGCAGGGTCAGTCCAAACGACAACCACAACAACACCTCTCGCACCTTGACCCACTTTCCTTTGCTGTCGACAAAATGGTGACTCAGCAAGCTTGACAAAATATGGCACAAAACGCCACAGGTGAGCAGGCTAAACTAATAAAACAATTTCGATGACATTGCTTTCATTGTGCAGCTTTGTAGAGGAAGGCAAACACAGACTGCCAACAATACTGTGGTAAAAAGAGGAGGAGTTGAACCTGTGGGAGTGTTTCACAGACCTCAATGACTGTAACACAGACATCAATGACTGTAACACAGACCTCAATGACTGTAACACAGACATCAATGACTGTAACACAGACATCAATGACTGTAACACAGACCGTAACACAGACCTCAATGACTGTAACACAGACCTTAATGACTGTAACACAGACCTCAATGACTGTAACACAGACCTCAATGACTGTAACACAGACCTTAATGACTGTAACACAGACCTCAATGACTGTAACACAGACATCAATGACTGTAACACAGACTTCAATGACTGTAACACAGACATCAATGACTGTAACACAGACCTCAATGACTGTAACACAGACCTTAATGACTGTAACACAGACCTTAATGACTAACACAGACCTCAATGACTGTAACACAGACCTTAATGACTGTAACACAGACCTTAATGACTAACACAGACCTTAATGACTGTAACACAGACCTTAATGACTGTAACACAGACCTTAATGACTAACACAGACCTTAATGACTGTAACACAGACATCAATGACTGTAACACAGACCTCAATGACTGTAACACAGACCTCAATGACTGTAACACAGACCTTAACCACTGTAACACAGACCTTAACCACTGTAACACAGACCACAATGACTGTAACACAGACCTCAATGACTGTAACACAGAGCTAAATGACTGTAACACAGACCTTAATGACTGTAACACAGACCTCAATGACTGTAACACAGACCTCAATGGCTGTAACACAGTCCTTAACCACTGTAACACAGTCCTTAACCACTGTAACACAGACCTTAACCACTGTAACACATACCTTAATGACTGTAACACAGACCTTAATGACTGTAACACAGACCTTAATGACTGTAACACAGACCTTAACCACTGTAACACAGACCTTAATGACTGTAACACAGACCTTAATGACTGTAACACAGACCTTAATGACTGTAACAGACCTTAATGACTGTAACACAGACATCAATGACTGTAACACAGACCTTAACCACTGTAACACAGACCTTATTGACTGCTATGGAGTGAAAATCACTACTGTACAAGACCAACCTGATGAACATTTCGCAATGAAAGCTAATATCCTCATCAACGCAATGGTGACTAAGTAAGCTTGACAAATGGCACAAAATGCCACAGGTGAGCAGGCCAAACTGATTTCATTTTTTCTATGACATTGCTCAATGACTGTAACACAGACCTCAATGACTGTAACACACACCTCAATGACTGTAACACAGACCTCAATGACTGCTATAGAGTGAAAACTACTACATACTGTGCAGGACCAACCTGAATCTGATGAACGTTTCACAATGAAAGCTAATATCATCAGCATCAACGAGTAGTACCCACAGAAACACAATGGCAACTTTCCATTGTGTATTTACCATCTTTGAACAAGGATCAACCCTATGAACAGCTGTGGATATTTTCAACCCCAACTTTTCATTGATGCAATTACGCAAAGACTAATAATCCAGGAGCTCTGAGTCATCCGCATCAGATGCAGTCTAAAGCCAGAACCCTCGGAGACGCAGGGCTATTTACAGTACACACACGTAGACTGTGTTATTTCCATATCTGATACAACTCGACAGTAGCTCATCTTTATCGGTTGGGGGCGGACAATCGTGCGCACACACACACACTACTTTTAATTGAGAATGCCGAATGAGAATCTGCTGAAGGTCCCAGGGGCTCTGCTGGTGCCGTTGATTGTTGAACTGTGACCCTGTGGATAAGCAGAGGACATAGCTGAGGAACAGAGATGTGTGGCAGCGGGGGGGGCGAGAGAGACTGGCATGGCATTCTGAAAACATTCATACTCCTAATCATCTGTGTGTGTGTGTGCGTGTGTGTGTGTGTGTGTGCCCTCTTTCCACTCAAGCTGAAGGTGGTCTGACCTGTTATGTCACCAGCAGGCTGTGTCTGAGTTGAGCTGGCGGTCGGCACAGATTCACACCGTGTGTGTACGGGAGGTGAGGAGGCGAGGAGGTGAAACTAGCACAAGCCAGCTTGTCCTCATGGTGTGTATACAGTGCCTTGCAAAAGTATTCACCCCCCTTGGCTTTTTACCTATTTTATTACATTACAACCTGTACCGGTAATTTAAACATTTTTTTAATCAGAATTTTATTTGATGAATCTGCACAAAATAGTGTTAGTTTTTAAATGAAATGAGAAATATATATATAAAAAAAGAATTTAAAAAAATAAAGAACTGAAAATTGGCATGTGCATATGTATTCACCCCCTTTGTTATGAAGCCCCTAAAAACTTCTGGTGCAACCAATTACCTTCAGAAGTCACATAATAAACATAATAAAAAAGCCAAGGGGGGGTGAATACTTTTGCAAGGCACTGTACATCAAAGAGTTATGAAAACATGCTCCGCTCTCCCCTCTTTTACCCACAACTCTGAGAGCATGCATTATCTCACCAAGGCTTGACTGCCAGCTAAGTGAGACTGGAAGCTTTTACCGTCCACAATCTCAGTCTGTTATTCTGTGATTGCTATCCATCAGAACCCTCTCCGCCTAAATGGAAGAGAGGAAAACCCTCCACCTCCTCCTACCCCATCCCACCCCCTGCCCCGCACCTCTCCCCCCATAGAAACCCGGCAGTGGCCAGGCTGTTTTGACAGACACTTCTCTGGGAAAAAGAGGAAAGTGAGGAGTTTGGAGGAGGCGTCCATTCCACCACAGAGGAAGGTAACAGCTGGGGGGGGGGAAGTCCCAGCCTGCCCCAGACAACCATAGCTCTGTGTAACACGAGGAATTCACACAGTAAAGAGTTGAAATGGATTCAATAAAGTTCACGCTGGCCCCGCGGTGGTGTAGCGGTCTAAGCACTGGCCACTAGTGCATGCTGCCCACCGGGGACTGGGTTCGAATCCCAGCTCGCCAGATCCGGATATGGCTGGGGCACACACGGGGAGCGGCATATTGGGCGGCCGCTCCCGAGGGCGGTATATGAGTATTTCCGGACAAGGATCCGTCGCGCAACAGCGCCCCCGGGGTGCCGGAATAACAGGTGCTGGGCTCGAGGAGCCAGTCAGCTAGTCTGCCTGGCGGCCTCTTCTGGGACTGCCGGCCACGGGGTCGTGCGGCGGATCCTTCGCAATAGGCAGGGGATAATTGGATGCTAGGTTGGGTTCAAATTGGCTACCAAATTGGGTGAAAAAGGGATAAAATCTGAAAAACATAAACAATAAAAAATAATAATAATAATAAATAAAAAAAAGTTCACGCTAAAGGAATCCCCACAGCAACATACTGTACAGTCGATATACAAAGAATGAACTGTATCTTATGGTATTATCTAATAGCACCTCCAGAAATGTAAGCTTTGGAAGTAATTGGAGATAACCGACATGCTATTTAACGATATGAACATCACTATGACTGAAACGACAGGGCAGTTCTCTGCCACAAAGATTCTTTGTTACAGTCATCCACTGTAACAGCCGTAAATATGACCGTGGGGTTGATTGGACACATGACCCTTCAAATGCCAAGCTAGATGTCTGTTCAACCTATTGACAATCAGTGATGATGAATACTTGATGATGAATACTTCTCTATATATAGGGGCGCACGCACACACACACACACACACACACACACACGCACACACACACACACACACACACACACACACACACACACACACACACACACGTGGTAGATAGAGCACAGCGACCACCACCGGTGCCATAGCAACACAGACATACGCTCTGAAATGAACAGAGTTAAAAGTAGTGGGGAGACAAGGAGGATGAAGAAAAGCAGTAGAAATAAATGTGGGTGTGAGTGCTGTATCCAGAGAACGGCATTAGAACATTTGAGAGATGCTCTCACCCTCTTTTATAGTCAGACACCATGGTCAGTAGGCTACATGTCGCCTGGTGCCGCAGTGGGTCTGGTGCCTCTGAACAGGGTTAATAATCAAGGTCAGGGTTGAAGATTGAAAATAAGTAGCAGAACATTTTGTAAGTTGTAAGTTAGGTATGGTAAGACCCAAATATTACTGTGTAGCTTCTTTTTCAGCTCTGTTATTTAAGAGTCGGACAGATTATGTGTTTCCCACCCAGGTCCCGTCCGTCCGTCCTTCCGTCCGTCTCTATATACTGTATGACTTTTTTATTTTCGTTTCTTCTTTCAGGACTCAGCTCTTAGCTTGAGGCTACATGTTATTTATATCCAGCCCTCACCGATGGGATTATTCATGTACATAGAATCTTGAGTCAGTGTATATCTTATCTGTAGTATATATAATATAATAGTATTTTGCTCCGTTGCCAGCACCTCATCCAAGTTTTCTGCGGTGTGCGTTCTCTTCTTTTCCAAGACCCAAACATTAGCCATTGGTCTGGTCCGGCGGTAGACAACTATGACCAACGTAATTAATCTAATCTGATTAGAAAACACACGTCATTCGGCATGTTTGCTCATTTGGCCATGATTCACTGCTTGACCCCAGCAGAGGAGCGGAAAACAGGCTCTACTTCTCCTTCTGACCATTCAGGCTGAGATTCAGTGGGCAGAGGTGGATGAGAATTAAGGAAACCAGACATTGTGTGTGATACATTGACAGACAGACAGACAGAGAAAGACAGACAGATAGAGATAGACAGACAGACAGAGACAGACAGACAGACAGACAGACAGACAGACAGACAGAAAGAGAGGCATTCTCCTCATCTGTGGCTGCGGTAGATGTTGAGGAGAATCCATTGACAGAAAGACAGAATGATAGACAGACAGACAGACAAACAGACAGATCCTCCTCACCTGTGGCTGCGGTAGACATTGAGGAGAATGATGAGGAAGCCCAGACAGTAGCAGGCCAGGTTCGGACTCCCAAACAGTCTGGTCAGGCCCTGCGTACGGTGCTCCCAGCGGGACACCTGGGAACAACCACACAGAACCAACGTCAGACTGCCTCCGGGTCCTAGTCAGTCACAGCACCTATATTTACATTTTTACATTTTGACCATTTAGCAGAGACTTTTATCCAAAGCAACTTACAATAAGTAACTGGACTAACTTAGGGCCTTGCTCAAGCGCACACTAGTGGTGGTGTTCCCAGGAAGGATTTGAACTCATGACCTTCTGATCACCAGTCCAGCTCACTATCTACTAGGCCACCACTACCCCATTTAGTCCACCCTTCAAGGGATTCTATTCGATCTGATCTAGACTTAACTACTGTACACTATGGGCTGGGTTGCCCAGACACAGATTAAACCTAATCCTAAACTCAATGGTGGTTTTCTATTGAAAATTGTATTTAGTCCAGGACTAGGCTTAATCTGTGTCCCGGGGAGTCGGACCTACAGGTGTTATTCAAGGCAGAAACTGAAAACCGGAGTTCATATCATTATCACGTCACATTAAAGGTTATTATTCCAACTGGACAGCAAGTATATACAATGTCCTGTGATTATGGGCCAATCAAATCAAACCAGTCAAATCTGGTCTTTTGAGCTGACATGTTAGTCATAGAGCGGATCAAATACTTCCAGTGGAACAACAGCGTCGAGTTAGAACTCATGTTGCCAGGCAGAAGCTTCCCATAGTGCTTCTGTAAGCCAGTCAACGACGACCGCCAGACTCTGCACAGGCTGAGCACCGTGGCGTGTACCCACTCATTTAGTCCCTTTATTGTTTTGCATCTGTTTTTTTACTATCCTCTAGGATCCTCTGGCTATTCTGTTCATCAGTACACATGATGTTTTTAATAACTATATGCGCGTTGTTGTTATTCTGCTAATGTTGTATGTTAATTGCTAGGTTGTGTTATTTTCATGTACATGCACTACTGCGACCGTAATGGGTGCTCGTGGGATGGATGGACAAAGTATTTTGAATTGAATTGAATTGAATCTACCACAGAGACCTGTTTGTCCCATTAGTCCTCATTTGAGAAATGTGCCCTCTTACTTTCATTCACTTCCATTCTCCTCTTCTTCCCATCTGAAATCCTTTATTCGGTTTATACAATTACAGCTCCAACAACAACAACTCTCTCTCTCTTTCTCTCCTCACTCTTTGAATTAAGCACCTGTCCCTCGCCCATCGCTAAAGCTTTCAGGACTGCGTAGTTGGTAAGGATCTCTTCATGACTACATATGCATCTATTTTCTGCATCACTCTCTTTAACAGAGTGCCCGAGGTGAGCAACAGGAGCAAGAGGGAGGCAATTAGCAGAATTAGCTTCCCAAGACCTGACTAGCCTTAGCGTGGACAGTAATTAGAGCAGAGATCTGATTTCTAACAGTCTGGTTCCTCTCTCTTTCTCGCTCCTCTCTCTCTCTCTCTCTCTCTATATATATATATATACATACATGTATATGTATATATATATATATATATATATATAAATAGATAGATAGATAGATAGATATTTTATCAAATAAAAAAGTAAACTAATCCACTAACACTTCTATCTATGTCTTTTTATCCATATCTATTAGCTTATTAAATGTTTTATCTATTTACTTCCTATATCTGTAATTTTTTATGCTGTATGTAAAGCACTTTGAATTGCCCCTGTTGTATGAAATGTGCTATACAAATAAACTTGCCTTGCCTCTCTCTTTCTCTCCTCTCCTCTCCTGTCAGAGAGAGCTGAGCAGAGCAGAGGAGGAGAGGAGAGGAGGGATGGGGAGGGGAGGAGAGGAGGGGAGGGAAGAAGAGGGGATGGGAGATAGGAGGACAGGAGGGGAGAGAAGAGGAGAGGAGGGGAGGGAAGAAGAGGGGAGGAGAGAGGAGAGGAGAGGAGAGCTATGCAGGCTAATGGGGAAGTGGAGACAGTGATTGCATTAGCGTCTCCAGACTGGAAGGGTTAGACTGGGAGTGAGGGCATCTGGAGGGAAGAGGAAGGTGGTCTGGTCTGAACATTAGTATTAGTGTGTGTGTGAGTCTATATATAGATAAATGGATTTCTGTTTCGCACACTCCAAAAGTGCTTAACATTCTACTCTTCTTCATTCTATTTTTATTTTTTTTATTTTTTTCCCCTTTCCTAACACCAGGGGAGCCACCCCTCCTAAATGTCGTTGTTTGGTACCTGTACTGTAGCAATGACAATAAAGACCATTCATTCATTCATTCTTAAATGGAAAACAAACTATGAACTTGTCTTTCATTCCTACTAACTAACATCTAGGTGTTAATGCACTTAGTGTCCGACCATGCCTTCATCGCAGAAGTATGAGAGAGTCATTTGTCCATACATACTGCAGATTTGACCAAACTAAATTCTGCCTCCATTTTCTCATAAGACTCATAACTCATAACTCATCACTCTTCATACGAAACTTCAAAACCTTGTCACGTAAGTCACATTGGTCATTGTTGATGGTCAGGGAGATGTATCAGATGGAGCTCAGAGATAACTAACTAGAGTACATTTACTCTAACAGAACTAAGGTTATTGTCTAGGGATGCACCGATACCACTTTTTTTCAGACCAAGTACAAGTACAAGTACTTACATTTGGGTACTTGCCGATAGCGAGTACCGATACAAGTAATTAATAATAATAATTTAGAAATAAGTTTTAATAATAATAATTAAGAAATACGTTTTTTTTTTCTTTCCTAACACCAGGGGAGCCACCCCTCCTAAATTTCGTTGTTTGGTACCTGTACTATAGCAATGACAATAAAGACCATTCATTCATTCATTCATTCATTCATAATACCATTACAGTTCTAACAATGACTTTGAAAACATGTTTTATTTTCATCAGCTGTTCCTCACATTCTGACTGTAACAAATTAAATATGTGACATGATCTGGTGTTTTTTTTACAGATTAAGAAAGTGACCGTAAGCTTTAAAATGATGTGTCATACATTGAAATCTGAAAATAAGAACATATGAAGAACATATGCTTATGAATGTTGGTACACTCCAAACCAAATACCGGAGAAAATCACTCTTAAGCAAAACAGACGAGTTTGCTACCATCGCGTTGGTAGCTAGCTAGTAGCTAACAAAAACATCGCTATGTAACATCTAACTGCTTGCTTCACAACACGCTGATAGAACATGAACATGTTAAAAACACATAACTACACATAACTAGACACATGCTTTTGAACAGTCCTAAAACATATGTTTGTTTACAAGCCATGTATCTCTAACGCAGACGATACAGTGAATCAAAAACAAGCTGAACTCCTGAGCACAGTATCGGGTACGAGTACTTGTATCGGTATCGGTACATCCCTATTAATGTCACCTAGAGTTGTATGCTTAGCTTTGAAACAATCATATCTAGAAACCAGTGGAGGCTGGTGGAGGTAGAGAACGTGAGGACAGGCTGATTGTAACTTATCTTGCTTATCATTTTATTTCCACTCTTGTTTTAATCAGGTCCGCCTTCTGTTTGTGTGCTAATATTCTGTATTGTCTGTTGCTCTTTGTTGGCTGCTGTGGGGTGTAAGCCCAATACAAATTTCCCAGTGATGGGACAATAAAGTGACTCTTGACTTGACTCTTGACTTGTAAAGAATATAACTGAATGAGGTGTTTGTTATACCATTCCTCCTTCTGTTCCATGCATTACAATAAGCCGTCTTCCGATTTCAGCCTCCATCAGCCTCCCCTGCGATCAACATTATTATCTTCTAAACTTCATGAGAACATTTGACAAATGAAATCTAGGGCATAGTCCCCACTCGTCAATAAAACACTGCTTAGCATTTTGTATGAACCACCCGTGTTTGCATGTTTACCACTCTACAGGATCTAGGCCTAACCATCGCACAACTATAGTACACATATACATATACATATACATATGTATACATAACTGGATGAAGTGAACTACGGTAATGAACTAAACCGACGTTAATGGCCGCTGCCTTAGCGCTCATAGAGTCATCTGATTGGTGGTACCCACGCCGACACAGCCCGTTGCTTGAGGCATATTATTTCATCTCTCAGCAGAACTTCTCCCCTGGCTCTCAAGGAGGTGCGAGCTGTTATCAAATCTCTGGCAACTCTGCTGTAATAAGCCTCTACAAGGCGATAATAGGCTCTATAAATAGACATATGCTGGTTTACCGGAACCTCATTGTTAGGTTTAACTAAGTATTATCAAGGCCCATCAATGTGCACTGTGACAGCGGGGGCCTTTCTGAATGTAATCCGGGTTTAGGAAACAGGCCAGCCCGGCCGCTCCATCCAGTCACTTAAGGCTGGGTGTATTTCTGACACCCCGGTCCCTGGTCGGACTGTGATAGTGACCATTAGGAGGTCTTGACTGGGTGGACGGGGTACTCTGGTACTAAGTGTCTCAATGGGTAACAGCCTGGCTCCCCTGGGCCTCAACTCTGGCCAGGGCCCTAGATCATGCTTAATCACCATCTGGGATTCATCCGCTGGATTAATGCACGGCCGCGCTCCGTCCCCCAGGCAGTGGAGGCAGAGGGAACAGAACATGTCCTGATCACATGATGCACCACGGCTAGTGATTAGACCCCCCCTACGGTAATGTTATTTAACCCCTTTAGAATGACTTTTTATTGAGGGGGAAATTAGTGTATTCATATGGGATCTGATAGGATAATGGGCACAGAGGGTTGTCTTCTGAACGTGTGTCCAATAAACACATCCTGAACATGACCGAGCGTGTTTTGTTTAATTGTTTGTTTACTTGTCAAGGCCAATGTACACAACATGTCTTTGCACCAGATTTAGCGCTAGATAGCACATGTTCATCTGTAAACAAATCAACAACAATACAATACTACAAAAATAAAAATAAAAATATAATAATACAAATCTACAGCTAGAACAATAGACAATATAATCTGAGTTTAAAATGTCTGGTTGTGTGTGACGGTTAGCATCGATGTCATCTATATTGTAGGCTACTCCATACAGTATGGAACCGAGTGGAGTTGTGTGTTGTAAACTCACTCCTCATGTTGAAATACGCCCACCAGCCCCCACTCGCTTTTTGTTGGCGTACAGTAACTGGCTAACATCCGATATTTTGGAAAGACAATGTACTGTAGAGGAGACAGGTTCAATACTTCAGTATGTGTTTCTCTCCCCTCAAGGTGTGTCTTCTATATCATGAATGAATCATCAAACTTGGGGGGGGGGCGTTATATGCGGCAGAGAAAACAGTGTACTGTAGGCTAATACCAGTTTGTTATTGCTATTGAAATGTAGCTGGGTCATAAACAGGGCAGTTAAAGAAATAGGGAAGAGAGAGAAAGTCATTTCAGGCTTGGGTTTTACTACCCAGCATCCACCTCAGTGACCTGGTGTCCACTCAGCAGGAGGCGAGGGCACCGGGGGCATAAATCCTCTCAGAAACCCAATCCAACAAAAACAACAGAGATTCTGCAACCGTCTCCACGCAACCGCCGTGTTCGCTGCTGCCGTATCATGAATCAGGCTATTGGGAGCATGGGAAAGCTTGAGGACACACATACACCCACACTGACCCCCCGCCCCCACCCACACACACACAGGTTTAAAAGATACCCTACATTTTGTGGAGGGATTCTGCGAATTGAATCTAATGAATGAAGAGCACATTAATTGCTCAGTAGAATATCTCAGATACTGTAACACCATGAATATTCAAACCCAAGAGGATTGGCTAAGGGTTTACAACATGCAGGATCTACTGGTCCTTATGATTATTTTAAACCATTAGCTGGAAAAACAGTCGATTGTCAATTGTTGAGGTGAGCATAATATTCATACTTTGGAGACTCGTCCTGCTCTGAACCCTGCCCCTGAGCAGCTGTTACAGTGTGTGCTGAAAGGACATGGGCTGATGGGTGGAGTGGTTGGTTGCCCAGCTGCAAATACAGTACGGGAGGACACACGGGTGGACACGGAGGAACGCAAAAAAAAAAGTAAGAAGGGGGTTCATTGTCAAAATTGTTAAAATACTGTGGGCCCTATTATGCACTTCATCAATAAGACGAGGCGGTAGATCTAAACTTAAGACGTGGAGGCGTGGTCAAGGCCACTTTGCTATTATGCGTGCTGTAGTGGGCGCCTAAAACCCGGCGCTAAGCAAAGAAATTAGTCATGGGTGTGTTTTGGGCGTCTTCTCAATCAACCCAATCAGCGTGCCAGGTGCCATTCCCTTTAAGAACCGGCTGCGTTGAGTCATTAGCGCTATGCTATTATGGAAGTCCTGAGAAGGAGGTCAGAGCGCTTCTCTGCCTCTCCCTTCTGAAATAAAGCATTTATACTGTGACCGTAATTGACGTCTTGCCGTGGAGCCACGTGCGTGTTCATGTGCCCACATGCATGCGCAAACCGCGGAGGCGCGCTCGTGTTTCAAAACGTGCATGAAGTCTAAACTTAAGAACTTTTCAAACCACTTCTTAGCGATAGGAGCAAAGTCAGATCGCATAATAGCAGGGGCGCCTAGTGCACTTCATTAACATATGAACACTCCCACAATGAGCAATATATGCACGGGAGTTTTACGTCTTATGTGTGGGCGCCTATCGACACCTGCATAATAGCAGTAGCGCGTATGAAGCGCATAATAAGGGTGGGGGTAGGTCTGGCGGTGCGTCTTAATTAACACTTAAGACGGCAAGTTAAGAAGTGCATAATAGGGCCCTGTATGTTCAAACTTCGAATCTATAGCAGAGCAGGTGGACATTATCACTGTCGTCACCTTCATAAAATAATGGCTTAAGTCATATTTTCAAGTTTTGAGAAAAACTGAATAAACCGAACCAAATCTAGAATATATGATATTTAGGCAAAAACATAATTTTCCTCAAAAGTGTAGTAGTCAGTCAGGAGCACAGTAACCTCCGGAGGAACACCAACCACAAGGAAGAGGCTGGTGTGGTGTGTGTGTGTGTGTGTGTGTGTGTGTGTGTGTGTGTGTGTGTGTGTGTGTGTGTGTGTGTGCGTGTGCGTGTGCGTGCGTGCGCAATCACACTCACAGAGACACACACTCTCTCTCACACACACATACACACACAAACACTTATGTGTTGGCGGCAGAGCTGTCGTATCTAGAAGAATCTTAAGCTCCTCACACTCTAAATTAAGCTAATAAACAATCACTGCTTGAAGCTTATGATTCAAGCTGATAATTAATCTAAATATAACTATAATTTTCAGCTGGAAGACAAAGGGATCATGGGCTCATATTGTGTGCGTCAGTGAACAACTGCATCTATTTGCAGCATCTTAATTGATCTTAGCAGTGAAAATGTGTGTAATTGTCTAGGCAAGGTGACGTTCTGAAATGAAAGTAATTACAAAGCAACCTTGAGACAAAAACAACAGTACAACATGTTCTCCTTTCCGGTCTTCCGAAGAAAGCTATTAGTCCAAAATGCAGCAGCGAGAGTTTCTCATATAGCTCATATAACTCCTATTTTAGAGACTCTACACTGGCTTTCTGTTAAGTTCAGAATAGATTTCAAGATCCTTCTGCTTTATAAAGCTCTCACTGAAACAGCACCGGAATATCTGAAAGCCCTTTTGCTAGCATATCTGCCCAATAGAGCTCTCAGGTCTTCTGACGCTGGTTTTCTCTGTGTACCACATGTACAAAAGAAGAGATTTGGTGAGGCTGCATTCTCATTTTATGCACCAAAATTGTGGAATGCACTGCCAGTTTACATTAGGGATGCAACCTCAGCAAATATGTTCAAGTCAAGACTAAAAACCCATCTTTTTAATATTGCCTTTAAATGACTAAATACTCTCTTACTTAGGAAAATCTCTCTCTCTCTCTCTCTCTCTCTCTCTCTCTCTCTCTCTCTCTCTCTCTCTCTCTCTCTCTCTCTTATTTATTCCATTGCGCTGCATAGGTGTGCATAGTCAGGCTCTTAGAGAACTTGTGAATTCATAGGGGGGGGGGGGGGGGCTGAGTGGACGGAGAGGCTTCAATACAGCTTCCTGTCAACACCAGCTCCACACAATGCTTGCAACACCTTCTTCCAGCCTACCCATGTCCTCCAGCAACACGCAACAATGTTCTGTCAGAAGCTCTCCGAAGGTGTGTGTCAGTGTTTTCAATGAGTGGGCCCGGCGCTGAGTTTGTGAAAAGAAGAGCTGTGCCAGAGTGTGTGTGCGTCCCTTTTCAGCATCTATAAATGGAAAATGTCATTTTTGGGGGGAAGGGAAGTGTTTTACTACATTGGTTTTAGAGCATGTGAGGCTGCTTATGCTATAATCATGGAACCCAGAATCTCTCTTGAATGAGACTTTCTGAGGTTGTGAAAACAACAATGTCCCTCCCACTCTGGCCCTGCCGTTCTACACTGCCCTATGCTTATATAACCCACATTGCACGCATTGCACAAAAAGAAAACATGGAGTTAGCTGAATATGTTTTAAATTCACTGGTTAAAATACACCTCCCAGTCCATTTAAATGGGCTATTTGTTTGTATATAACTTGATTTGGTAAGTTAACAGTGTTATACTACTGCTTCCTTTTGGGGTTGGGAACCTGGTCACAGTGGTTCACGCTCTAACCAGGGGAGACTGGTGGAGGTGGAAATCAGAGGATGGGCTCATTGTAATGCATGCAATGAGGAATGAGGAATGAGGAATGAGGAATGAGGAATGAGGAATGAGGAATGAGGAATGAGGAATGAGGAATGAGGAATGAGGAATGAGGAATGAGGAATCCTCATTCCGTTCCACCAGCCTCCTTTGCTGTTGCAATCTGTGGTGTGTAATCTGGCTGACGTGAACGCCACATGACGCTAGCCAAGGGGTTCGACATCACAGATAAGAGAGAGGCACAGGCCGACCTCATGTTGACCGTGATATCAGCATGGTCTGGAGCGTGTCCAAGGGGAAGACCTATAGGTATACTACAGCAGGATTCGCTGGGCTCAGCCAATCACAGACCTAAATAATGTCACTACTCTCTGTATACTGTACTACACACAGACCAGGGTGGCAGACCAGTTTGGCACATCACCTCTCTATTTAACGTGCTATGACTACACACACACACACACACACACACACACACACACACACACACACACTTACATTTATATAGCGCCTTTCACAAACCCAAGGCCACTTTACAAGGGCATGGGACGAACAGAACAGAGCCAGAGAGACAAACACACAAAACAAGAAACAGTGAAACAGCTACTACAGGTTGAATGCAATTGTGAAAAGGTGGGTTTTAAGAGCTCTGTTTTCTTGCCGTTGAGTTTGACTAGGTTAGTAGTCATCCAGTTTTTTATTTCTTTAAGGCAGTTGAGAAAAGTAAGGTTGGAGATCGGCCGGTGGTTGTTAAGATCATTGGGGCCCAGTCCGGGTTTTTTGAGAATGGGAGTTACTGACACACACACACACACACACACACACACACACACACACACACACACACCTATTGAAAGTTTCTGCATACAGTAGCTCCAGTACACACATACCTTAATATCTCTCACCTCTGCAACTCCCACTTCGACTGTGCACCACATACATATATACAGTAGTTGTTTCTAAGGCAGCAATCAAAGCCTGTTTGTCCAGCTCTCCCGTAAGAAACATACATGTTAACCTCAAAAGGACCTCCTGAATAAATACATGTTTAAATAAAACAAAACAAAAAATGAATACAAGTAATTCATTCTGTATTTGTTTATACGGATATACTGTAGTATTGAGACTCACTCCTTTACATGAGATTTAGAGCACGGGCCCTGCCTGTGCCATTTGAAAAAAACAAATCAGGCTGTAAGTCAATATTGTTTTGGTGTTGCAACAATATCTCTGGGTCCAAACACAGATAATGCGGTACCTAACCAGATAAGAGTGAGGGTTTAAAGAAGGGCAGATAAACTCTTTGAAATGTTGTATTTATTGTGTTGTTATCTTGTAACAACATGGTCAGATACTCTAAGTCTCTAGGAGGTCTGGTTGTCTGTTTTACTCTTTAACTCAAGAGGGTACTGTTAATTTGTTCAATTAGAAAATCCAACACTGACGTGTCTTCATCAAAAGGAGCCGCGAAGCCAAATGTTGCTGCGTCGCACCAGCAATATTGACAAATGTGGAGCGAGGCAGAACAGATTGCGCTAGCATGCAGAGAAGAGGTTAGCGAACAACGGTACCCATGAGACTCTTTGTTGTATCAAGGCCACAGGCAACACGACTCTCTCTCTCTCTCTCTCTCTAATATGAGAGAGAGAAAGAGAGGGATAAATGGGGTGGGTGGGAAAAAGAAAGGAGAAACAGAGAAGAGAATAGAAAAGCAGTAGAATAAAGAATGAGAGAGTGAAAGGGAACGACGAGTGAGAGGCAAGGAGTGAGAGAGGGATAATGAAGAGAGGAAGAGACCCACAAGAGGAGACAGAGGAGTGAAAGGGATGATGAAGACAGGAAGAGAGAGGAGTGATGTGTCATCCTGCGAGTCTCATAACGCCTGTGCAGACAGAGGATCAAAGTGAGAGATTAAAACAATGACTCCTTGGAAAGGAACTGAGTGTCATTCTAGGGGACCAAAGACAATTCAATCAACTCAACAACCTCTAAGGAGATGCACTGTACACAGTGCGTGGATGTAGCATGGAGGCCAAAAAAAAACCGCTCACACACACACACACACACACACACACACCTCTTATTACTCTTATAAATCTTTCAAATGACAACTTCCTGTGTGTCTCTCTTGTGATTCAGCAGTTTCCTGTAGCTGGGGCGAGAGTGTGTCAGTAGGACAAGTACGGGGGAACATCAGAGACGGTGTCATCACTACCCTAATGAGATAATTAAAGGTATAAATTAAGTACTGTGATGAGCTCAACAAAGGTGTAATTGGTAGAGTAATGAACGTGCACGCAGGAGGCCGGCACCCTGCACCCAAACATCCCACAACGGGGCGGCACAATGAGGAAGTGACATCATCTAACACCCCACAGGTGTAATTACAGCCTAAAGGCGAGACGGCTAAATCACATATTTGGCATTTAGCAGATGGCTTTATCCAAAGCGACTTACAACAGCTACATTTGTCTAAGTAAGTGAATTATCTATCCATCAGTCATCATAAGAAAAAGCCATCTATGCTAGGGCCTGGGGCCATTGGCAGTCATAATGCTAGAAGAAGGAAAAAATAATCATTCTTATCAAGTGGCAATTAGAGTAGGAGCCTGACGAGCATCCTGTGTTGTTGGATAGGGTTTCATTAGGATGTGCTATAGGCTAGTACCGTTAGTTAGTTAGTTAGTTAGTTAGTCAGCTAGTTTCTGAACTCGGAAGGAGTGGTCTGTACAGTGGTAACGCTTGTAACACACATTCACGAACACACACACACACACACACACCTGTTATGGTAACACAAGCCAAGCACCCCTCCATGAGACAAGAGACTGCACCAAGAACATCACACATTTTTTGTGAGCTCAGCCCAGAAAATCACAACCACAGCCTCACCAAGACAGTTGAACCCATTTAGCCAGCTGTTGATGGAGAGGAGGGGGGGGGGGGAGCAAGGCCTCGACGGCAGGCTGTACCCTTCTCAGTGTGAAAAGGTCAGTGATGGGTGGGTTGCTGGTACGTCCTAATCCTCTCTCCGCCTCTGTCAGGGGAACACGCCTCGCTGTGTCTCCGTTTCTAGGGGGGAACACTGCGTCCTGCCCTCTCCTCGTTATGCAAAGAGCACAGCTGTGCTGGACGAAGGCTCCTTTCCACAGTGTTATTGTACCTTCGCTGTGTCCCCCTGCTTAACAAGAGACACTAAAGTGTTCCTGGACACACAGACACGCACGCACACACACACGCACAGCCACGCAGACGTACAGACAGACAGACACAGTCAAACACGCATGCGCACACACACACACACACACACACACACACACACACACACACACACACACACGTCAACCTAACCCCGTGGGAAACCTCTGCATCTGAGCCAATGGTGTCACATCAGGATGTATGTATCATAGCAACCATCTGGAGGAGTGGAACAGGATGAGAACTGCTCACCTGGGGGACACAGGTTTCTATCTGCCCTGTACTTGATGAAGGTCTGTGTGTGACCAGGTCACTTTAGGGGTGCAGAAGAAGGTTTCTTCTTCACAATCCGGATTCATCGTAGTACCCAGGTCCTTTGGACATTTCAACCTGGCTGTCCAGTGGGGAGCATGACCCACACACTCAGTGCTACAAGACACTGCCACAAGACATTGCCACAGTACCTGTTTTCCACCTACAGGCTGGGGAAAAAAACACACTCTGTGACGAATAACGGGGGGAAAAAATGAGCAGGGAGAAACGTGACGGAAAAGCTCTCCGTCTGCCAAGCAGCAATGGAGACGACCCAATGAAGCAGTGTGGGCCCTTCAGTCAATGGGCCGTGAGGCCTCTATTTGCGTGTGTATTGGGACATGCGTACTCCATATGGCATATGGAGAGGGCTAGCCCACGTCAGAGGGCCAGAGGGACTCCACAGGCTACAGGCAAACACGCAGGCCACCCGTGTGTATGTGAGGCGAGGTGAGGTGGGGGGGCACCCCCTATGACCACTCTAAATATTGCTCTCTCTCTCTCTCTTTCTCTCTTTCTCTCTCCCTCCCTCCCTCCCTCCGTCCCTTACTCCATCCCTCCCTCCCTCCCTCCCTCCCTCCCTCCCTCTGTCCTTCGTTCCAAGCAGAAAGCAAGGATTGCTCCAAATGAGATGGTACATGTTAATGTACAAGTAACCCATTGTTTTACGGCTTGGTATTAGGTAGGTGCTTACTTTGAAATATTTGGTAAAATTACCTATTATTACCTGACAACTGCATATTAAGTAGGATTGTTGTTTGTTTTAGATTCAAGTCACGCCTTGCTACTTCACTCACCACATTCCAGAAGAAAGGGTTAAAGATGATGGCGATTACAGCCACACAGAACCTGGGGTCCCACACGTCTACGAGCTCTGTGACCTCCTCCATTACAGACATATCCACCTGAGAAATACACACACACACACATACAGACATGTCCACCTGAGAAATACACACACAGATATACAGACGTGTCCACCTGAGAAATACACACACACACATATATACAGACATGTCCAGCACCTGAGAAATACACACACACACACACACACACACACACACACACAGATATCCAGACATGTCCACCTGAGAAATACACACACACACAAACCAGAGAGAGGTACAGGACATGGGATAAGACAAATGCTTGTGAGTTTAAAAAGTTAAGAGGGATTCATTTTTTTTTAAGGGGAGCATGAATGAATTTCATGAATGAATTTCAATCCCAATAATGACCGACTTTAACCTCAACTTGACTGACCCGTTTTCTGATAGCAACTGAACAAATACATTACAGTGTATTAAAGCAGAGGTTTCCAACAAACCGAGGTCCCTGCATGACTGAATGACAACAGCCTATCATGACTGAATGACAACAGCCTATCGTGACTGAATGACCCAGCCAAACAAGTTAGCTTATTGGGTTTCCCCAGACAGAGAGGGCTACTGTCCATCTTCTCCACCTGATACTTGTTGCTTTTAGTGATGTCACAATTACCCCGGCTGACGACAGAGAGATAACGAAGCAGCTTTCAGGCTCTCTGTGAATGAATGAATGAATGGTCTTTATTGTCATTGATATAGTACAGGTACCAAACAACGAAATTTGGGAGGGGGGGCTCCCCTGGTGCTAGGAGAAAAAAAAACTAAACAAGAAGGGAAAAGAGCTGGTTTACATAAATAAAGGCTATGTACACTATCCACTATACTATACTGTACAGATAAAACACTGCGCTGTACTCTATGCTATGCTATACCTATTCTAACATTTCCTATTCTCTGAACCTTATGTACCCTAGGGTTGTCATATTGCACATAGTGTTACTGTGACTTATCATTTGTTCAGGGAGAGGACCGGGGTAATGATCTCAAAGCTAATCTCACCTCGAGATGCAAGCTGACTGTTAATCGTATTGTAGGAAGCACAAGCCCCTGGTGACACAACAGTGACCTATGAACTCATGTAACTTTGTTATTTGTAACATTGTTTTGTCACTGTCGCTGTCTTTTAGTTTTCTTTGTTTTTTTCTGTCTGTCTGACTTTCTGTCTGTAAAATCTGTAAAGCGGCCTTGGGTTTGAGAAAGGTGCCATATAAAACCAAGTTATAATTATTATTATTATTATTAATAATAATAATAATAATAATAATAATAATATGGAACCTTCATGACCAGTCCTGAGCACAACGCTTCATATTTGCATCATAGCATTCAAAACAAAGAGACTTGTCAAAAGTGATGGGATAAAAATGAAAATAGCATTGTGCTATATAAAAAATCTGTAAATACCTTCCTTTCATTTCTATTTTCAGTTTATCTATTTTCCACACTTGTGAGGACTGTTTTAGAAAAGCCCGTGTATAAGCGTGCCACTCCAAAGAACAGCATGGGACAAGGGAGAAGATTAGACCTGGGGTTCTTTTCACAATAATAATAACGTTGCATTGATTAGCCTACTATTCACAGGTCTCACAAGTTGGCCATTAGTGGAACTTCACTCAGCAATGATTATAGTTTATAAATAGTGCATTTGCTATTTACCACCCACACATATACACAAAGACCTACATCATTCTAAATAAGTAAAACCATCACTGTTCTTAATACCACCGACGCGAGACGAAAACCACATATTAAAATGCACATGAATACATAGCAGTGTTACCCCCCAGTGGCAATTAAATAATGTTAATAGGTTATTAATATTTCTGGAGTGTTTCGATGTTGCTCATCTCCAACGTGGGGAACGAGACCTCGCAACTACGGTGGCCGTGGGCGACCAGACCGTCCCACTTTCTGCGCTCTCGGATTTGTCATGTGATCCTTTTGATGCACACACTTCCACATCACTCATTCAGTTGTACCTTACTGTAGTCCACGTTATTCAGCCCTCCGCAACAATCCAACACTGAATCGCCGTTCATATAGTAGGCTACACACACACACCACCACGGCCGAGTTTCTGTGACGATATATTAACTCGGTTTATCCATCGCTGGATAAGATATGACAGACAGGTCTGACCCAGAAACGAATCAGGCGACGCGGTGCCTTCTGGGTAACGTGGTTCAAAGTTCAGCGTCATTGCTCGGCTTGAATGTGCAGATCAGTTGCCTACAGTTGAAATTAATTGCATACCGCACTACAATTTACTGCGAGAAACACCGTTTCTAATGTTGTTGAATCCCCAATGATGATGAGTGTGAAATTGAAGAATTGCATGTTGCCTCATTAGTGCCACCCACTGTCATAATATAATGTGTTGCCAATAAATGTTTGATAGCTGCCTGCCTCCTTTGCTGTAGCTATTGGTCCAGGGCAACTTTAAAGGAATGGACACGTAATGGATAGATGGACGATATTGAATGCGTTAGTCAGTTATTCTGTGGAGGAATGATCCATGTTACATTGATAAAGCATTGGATCAGTACGACAGCATTAATAATTCGTTTCTCTAGTAGTACAACATCTTTCTCCAACAGCATGACTGACTGTTTCACCGCCATTCACTTACTATGTAGTATGGTCATCCTTGCTGATGTGGATGTCCATCAGATGTGAGCATTGTCTAAGGTCTCCAGCATGCAGATCCCGCTGAGCACTCTAACCATAGGGGACCCCAGCAGGACAGCAGAGTATTGATCAGCCGCCCTCTTCCTCCTTCTCCCTCACCTCTCCCTGTTCTCTGTCACCCCTGCCTCCCTGACCTCCTGCTGTTTGTGTGTATGGATGACGCCATTATTGCTAGGTCCCTAACCAAGCAAGAGGGGCATGAGGCATAAGGTTATCTGAGGGAGCCCTGTCAGTTGTCAGTACCCGGTACTTGAAGGACAACCTTAATAGAATTATGACCTACCTTTAATTATTGAATATTGTGTATGAATAGTGTTATGTTGTCCAGATGGTACTATTTCCTCTTAAACCTGACAAAAAGAACACACTATCCTTCTTGGAGAAACAGAGAACAGAATCTTCCTCTCTGCTGCAAATTCAATATGTTTGTTGTTGTTTTGGTGGTCACAGTACGGTGAAAATATGTATCTGTAATTTTCTTTTCTTATTTCATGTCATTGACTTTCAGTTCACCCGAGGAGAGAATGCAATAAATTAAAATCATTGTGTTTCTAGTGAATGCAGTTTCTTTCCTATCTCAGAGACCATAGTACAGTAATCATCTTTTTGTTGCTGTTGACCTCACTTCACTTACATTTTCCCTCTCAAATAAGAACATACTGTGGTGTTTTTAGTTGCCAAGATATCATATGGAGACACTACCTGATCCTAGATCAGTATGTGACTGTCTGAACAAACTGTCTGAGACAGAGAGGTTGGCTAAGGCACATAAATACATGCGACAATGAAGGCAGCATGCAGGGACAACAGCATGACATTCAGAGCTATTGCGTCGTAACGTACAGTGGAGGCTGGTGGAGATCAGAGGATGACCTCAAACTGGTAATAATTACTGAGAAACAGACAAACATACTGGAGGAGTCCCCCACAGATATCTATCGGTGGATTTCTGTGAACTCTCTTTCCGTCTCACCTCCGGGTGAACTAAGGAGAACATGTTCTGGTCATCGTTGATGGGTTGTGTGACCGACCATCCATGTCAACAGATGGGGCTCCTTCTTGTTACAATGTTAGTCCTGAATGCAGCACCGTCTGGGAGGAGAGCAGTGCTCGTGTCGGCCTACTCGCAAGAGAACAGGGTTGTGCATCAAATCAGCATCCCCATTGACAGTGAGTCACAGCTTGAGCTTGCGTATTGGAGTGCAGAGAGCATTTGAAAGATATTGTTGCAATAAGGCGATGGCTATCTACCGTATGGCAGGGTTCAGCAAAACTGAAACAAAGCAATTACAGTTGTTGTTTTGACAGACTTGAAATGATTGATTTTCTTTTCTTCATAGGGTTATATGTCATTTGCATTGCATAAGATAAGGTAAGATAATTGCTTTATTAAACCACAGTGGGGGATATATGATTGCACCAGCCAATACTTACAACACCAAGCACACAATAAATACGTAACAATGTTATGTGTCCATGATGACTACAGAGTTACAAAACCCGATGATGAATGTTGTGCTTTATTGAGTTTGATAGGAAGGTGTATAGGAAAGGGGACTTTCAGAGAGGGGTGGGGGGGGAAAGAGAAAGACAGATTGATGACGTGTTAGAGGATACAGATAGAATAAAGACTAAAGACAGGGAGATGATGGATACTGAGACTGTGATCACTGTGCGCTTTATCTCTAATGAACTGGTTACACAGACACACACGAACACTCTCCTCCCCGCAGCAGTGATGTATGACCATTCACCTCTTTTTACACACACACACACACACACACATGCATGCATGCACACACGCACACACACACACACACACTTTGCAGGCGGCGTACTATAATATCTGCACGTGCCCAATATCACCAGTACTAAATGGTAAATGGACTTATATAGCGCCTTAATCCAAAGTGCTTTACAATGGTCTCTCATTCACCCATCCACATACACATTCACACACCTTGACTCTAAAAACAGTGGAGATGGTGGTGGGCATCCGCCGGAAAGCAGCCCTGCCCCCTCCCATCACGCTGGGAGGTACCCCGGTGGCCTCCGTGGAGTCATGCCCAGTGGCGTAGTGGACGGGCCCGCAAGCGACGCATCGCGGGGGGGCCCCCTAACATTGGACATAATTCACCCATGGAACTATGGGTTGGGAGTATTGTTCCGCACGGACAGTTAAGTGCGTGGTACCCGAGTTGTTTATTCAGTTACTGCTTGAGTGTGTTGACAATCGTTCATGTCCTTCATTAAACGTTTAGCTTTGTCATTTGATACGCCGCCTACGACTCCCGTCTCTCGGCACTACAATACAAACTTTTTTATTAGATTAGAAAAAAATGTAGGCAGCGAGACACAAGACCCTGCAGAAAAATGAGCAAGCGAAAGTACCTCAGTGGTGCGCAAAAACGGCAAGAGCAATATAAAATGTAACAAAATGCAGTGAAACTTCCCAAAATGTAATATTTTCTCACAAACCGACCCAATGCAGCTTCTGCGACTAACGCGGGCAGGGATGGTATTAGCACTGAGTCAGGGACGAACGTCGTGGATGCACCTGTTGCACCGCTGTGGAGGACAGTGTTACTGCAGCTGGCAGGCTGACCCGGCCGAGAGATCGTTTTCAAAACTCAAAATGATCAAAAGCTATCTGAGAAGCACCATGTCCCAGGACAGACTCTCCAGACTAGCGATTCTCAGCATTGAAAGCCAGCGCGCACGTCAAATGGATTTAACAAACATACTATGTTACATAGTGAAGGACTTCGCACAAACTAATGCCAGGAGGAGAGGACGTTTTGGTCTTTGTTAAAGGTAAGAATGGTCTATTATTTGATATTATTAGAGATATGTATTAATCTATGAATCAAATTAACTCGGGGTGGTGTGTAGCCTGTCGGTCTGTTCTTGTTGCCGTTTGTGTATGGATATGTCCGCACAGTCACACACACAGTGTCATTCTGAACAAACGGGCAGCGCGCTGTAGCTGATAGCTGTCCAGGCCAACCATACGGTTTATCCATGCTGTAGTAGGGTTAGGGTTAACTAACGGTCTATGCTGTAGTAGGGTTAGGGTTAACTAACGGTCTATACTGAAGGGTTAGGGTTAACTAACGGTGTAGGCTATGCAGCCTTAAAATAAATGTACCGCTACATCCGTTTGAGTTAACCTCCGTTGCGAAAGGGCCCCCGCCGCCACCTTGCGGGTGGGCCTCGGGATTTTGCGGTACGCCACTGGTCATGCCGCTTTCTAGGCATGACCATCTCTCGGGACCTAAAGTGGGAGCGGAACACCGAGGCCCTCACTAAGAAGGCCCAGAAGAGGATGTTATTCCTCCGGCAGCTGAGGAAATTCAGGCTGCTGAGGTCCATGATGGTCCAGTTCTACACGGCCATCATAGAGTCCATCCTCACCTGGTTCCCTGCTGCAACAGCCAAGGACAAGGCCAAGTTGCAGAGGGTTATACGTGCAGCGGAGAGGGTGATCGGCTGCCCCTTGCCCTCCCTCAACTCCCTGCACGACACCAGGGCTCTGAGGAGGGCAAGGAAGATCATGGCCGACCCCTCCCACCCCGGCCACGGCCTCCTCACCCTGCTTCCCTCTGGGAGAAGGTTGCGGCTGCCTAAAACAGTAAAGGCCCGCAGGAACCTTCTGAGCCATGTCTATAAGACATACAGTCATAGACAAAATCAGCCTGGGCTCCTGAGCCACTACAGGACACCTGAAGCCAAGGCCACTGATAAGGCTCTTGTCTTTTTTGGGGGGGGGTAAAGGACAAGAGCTCGGGAGTGAGGGAGCTAGGGAGCTAGGGAGCGAGAGAGGAGAGAGGAGAGAGCGGGTTTGAGAAGGACAGCCAAAGTGGGAGAGTTAGAGAGAGTCAGTCAATATCACCTCTCACATGTAGCAAATCATGCAACTCTTTCATGAGTAGCCATTGACGGGAGTCTTAGAGGTGATGACGGAGGCCACTGCGCCCATGAGCCATTCATGCTGCCTGGAGCCTGGAGCCTTTTAATGCCTGGAGCCTTTTAATGAGCCCTAGCCCTACCAGCACACAGTGGTGGAGCCAGTGTGCTGCATGAAGGAGAGTGCTCCTCCCGGCAACATCAGAGGGGATATTTTAAGGTTTCAAGGACTCCCTCTTCTACCTGAGCTGGTGGAACGTAATCAAATCGACAAAAGGGCTTTCCCTTTTTAGCTGACCTCTTCCAAAGGTGGCTGAATTGTGTCTATTTATAGAAAGCTATTTTTGACTTTCATGTAATGATTTATTTCCTAACTATACTGTTCCCCTCACATTATCTGTGTTTTCTGCGTGAAATCGGTTAGGACGTTCGGTTGATCATCAATGAATTAAACTCAGAGGAGCACATGCATGGTGTGTTGAGGCACCAGTCAGATGTCACATCTTGCCACTCAGCTATGAATCGGATTCAGTTTATAATCATCCTTTTGTTGTGGTTTGGTCCAAAAAAAGATCATGCTTATGCTCAGCTGCCAGTTGACCTCTGAACCTCCAGAGCCGCAGGGGTCGTCACCATGATAGCAGCGCCACACGTGCTACACAGATTTCTAACCCCACCAGCCTCCCCATGTCTTTAAAGCCCCTTTCGCACATAGTTCCCTGTAAATTACATGGAATCCCAACCCGGGTCTGGCAGTACTTTTCGCCAATCACACATGAGTGCTGAGGCACAAATATGTACATTTCAAGCCTGCAAACTGCGACACTTTAAATGAATGTGCAATAACACTATGTGCAATATGACAACCCTAGTCGTCTATCTGTACAGTATAGTATAGTGGATAGTGTACATAGCCTTTATTTATGTAAACCAGCTCCTTTCCCTTATTGTTTTTTTAGTTTTTTTTTCTTTCCTAGCACCAGGGGAGCCACCCCTCCTAAATTTCGTTGTTTGGTACCTGTACTATAGCAATGACAATAAAGACCATTCATTCATTCATTCATTCATTCATTCATTCATTCATGAGCTAAATGCCCGACAATTGCCGTGTTGCTCCTTTTCACACGTCCCGAGTCTGCACGAGCTACTTGAATCACACATTCAACTGGATGCAGAACTGGAACGAGACAGGCCCGTGAGACTGCCATATACCATATCAATATCTGCCATATATCATACCTCCGTTTTATATGCATTTATCATCATATTTTTCACATTAATTTAACAGCAGAGTCAACTCGTATTATGCTTACCATCACCAAGTTTGCTCGGCAACTAAAGCACTTAATTACCGTTGATATAAACATACTATACTAGTCCAAAAACACAGTATGGGAGAACTTGGTGATGGTAAGCATAATACGAGTTAACTCAATTAGACATATTGCTATGCGCTCTGCGCTGCAGGCTCTCTCCCTGCTGCCTGCGCGATGTAGGACAGCTGGGAGGAGATGGTGTGGGTGAATGAAGGGTTCTTCTTGTCCCTGTAGTGTTACCCTTAGAAGATTATGTACTTCTTGTGTACAGTCATATGATGCCCTGTGGGGGCTGTAGGTTGGGGTAAGAGCATCAGACAGGGGTAATTCTCTGTAATTCTCGGTTTAAAGTCTGTAAGACTATACTTATTATGCTACTCCACACGTGCAGTCAGAGCTCCTGAACAAAGGAGGACCTTCCCATGAAGCTACTAAAGTTAGAGCTCCATCAGCCTTCTGAGTATGAATCACCTGTGCACTGCAGATGTCTACCTCTTGGTAAACCTGTGCATTCCTGCCTGGATGCAACGAGTGGATACATATAGAGGTATCCATAGCAACAGCTGTGGGGGCAAGCAGTGCTATCTGTCAAAATCAGACAGACAGAAAGAGTGGAGGTGAAGTCTACCCATTTCTCCGGTCAGAGAGTCATCACCACTAAACTCTGGGAGAAAATCTCTCTCTCTCTCTCTCTCTCTCTCTCTCTCTCTCTCTCTCTCTCTCTCTCTCTCTCTCTCTCTCTCTCTCTCTCTACTGTTCTGAATGTCCCTGTGCTGTGTACTGTCTCTATACAGTCCCTAAGCAGGGCCACCCACACTGGCCACACACATTGCCAGGCTATCTGGTCTAGATTCATACAGCTGGAGGCTGCATGATGGATGTGACAGGAACAAAAACGGAGGAAACCAAAGTGTGAGAAACATTATGGCATAATTGCATTTGAGGCCTTTCAACCTCTTTGTCTCTTCAGAACCTATGCGGTTGTTGTCGCTGTTGTTGCCATTGTTAGCAGTTTCAATGACATGTCGGGCCCAAAGTAGGGCAATTGGATGTTATGACTGATAAGGGGTTCAGGTTGAATACAACCCCTCCCAAACCTCCACTCCTTGACCAACGCCCTTGTGCATTGTGGTACAACAGAGGGCCACAGCCAGCAGCTGATATGCAGTGTGTATCCAGGGAAGAGAGAGTATACAGTACATCCTATTCAACGAGATGAGGTGCCTGGCGCCACAGTCACCCACTGACATCCATCAGGTCTTTTCATGTTACCTTGTGTTCTTCTCTCTCCGTAACCATGGCAGCGGTGGTCCTAGCAATGATTGCCTTGGTGAGAGTGAGTGTGAGCCCTGACAAGAAATGATGAGGATGAAAGTTAATGGGATATTGTGTTTTTCGACTATAATCATGTTATCAGTGAGTGGTTTCATGCTGTCAACGTAAGAGTGGCAAGTATAGGCTACCTATAGAGACAAGTGACTATAGGCCATGGGGTCAAGACCAGAAATATAGTTATATATATCCCATTATGTGTCTGTTTATAGCACACCCCTGACAGTGTGAGTTATTGCATTTATCTATGAAATGTTCTATATACTTGCCAAGAAGAATATGAAAATAAAACACTGAAGAATAGATGACAGGTCAAACATAAGACATACATTTATTCAGAATGATAACTCCTAACAGTTATGGACATGATCAAACAAACGATCGAAAGAACGCGACACAAATGGTCACATTATTTTTTGTTGATTGAGAATGTTTATTTTGGTCCCTTATACAATTCACAATACATATATTAAAAAATGTACACAGTCACAATGCGTACCAGGACCAAAAAGGTGTAGGCTGAAGCCATGGCTTATTGCACCTACCCTTGTTACATGCATGTTTACTTTTTTTTTTCTTCCCATGAGTGCATAATCAAAAACAACAACAACAAAATGTCACTTGCGCATCTTAACAGAAAACTCAAAAGTACCAAACAAAAAAATATATTAATGCGCCTACCCTTTTTACATTAGTGGTTACATAATATACATTACATATACATGACCAACTAACACAAGTTAACATTAGGCAAAATCTGTCTACAACTGAATGCATTAATTGAATGAACAGTCAGAGCTTTGACTTCTACTCTCTGAACAAGGTTTGTGATTTTCATAAACTCCAAATGTATTGGTAACTTGTGACACTTGCCATTTGTGTGTATTTGTATTTTTGTAAAATTCTACTTCCCTGTTTTGGCTTCTTTCCAGGTCAAATTTGCAAAAGAGGTGTCAATGGGTCTCTTACCTGGTTAAATAAAGGTTAAATAAATCAAAATAAATATGGTGTTTTTGTTTTACATTATGCTCTTATCCCATAGCTTGTAATGAACTGCAGGACTGCATTGTTAATTCAAGGGTCGAGCCACTGAGCTAGACCTGGGGACTCTTTGACCCACATGTGCACCTTGTGACTTGCATTGACCTGGGTACATTCAACACTTTCACCCTGCAAGAGCTGTGGAAAGTGACACACAAGAGCGATTGCATCTCAATATTCACAGAGTATAGCCCGGAGCCAACCTGGGACACATGTACGCTAACATGGTAACACATACACTCATACCCCTAGCCGCCTATACTCATATGATCATATGCAGGAAGGAGAATATATATATATATATATATGTGTCATTTAGCTGACATGTTTATCCAAAGCTACTTACATTGCAGTGAGTGCATACCCAGCAGGAATCAAATCCACATCCGTTGTGAGCACCATGCTCTACCAACTGAGCCACAGAGGACCAGAGGAGAAGGATATTAATGGGAAACGTTTCCAGGTTTCTGAGTGTTCTGTCCCCGCTGACCCTTCTGCTGACAGGTCTGCTCTGACGCAATCTCTACCATCCAGGAAAAAAACATCTAATACCATATGCAGATAAGTGTAGGAAACCTGATACAGTACATTTTCTGCTCTGTAGGTAGGTTGTGGGGTTCAGTCTGTTCTCACTCCTCTAAGCCAACCCGAGGTTACTGGGGAGAATGGTGAAACTCAATCTAACAGACCACACACACAGTCGTGTGCTGTACAAAAGAGATAGCAAGTACATACATGAGACACAGTGAAATGGAAACCCAAGCGATAGGACATAATGGCAGGTCTGTGTGTAAAAGCATACGACAAGGGAGACTGGTGGAGGCAGAAGATGCTTGGAAAGGAATGAGGAACGGTATCAAACACTCATTCCATTCCATGCGTTACAGTGAGCCGTCCTCCGATTTCTACCTTCACCAGCCTCCTTCAGGCATTTCCACGTCTCATGACCCCAAATAGACATCACTCGTTTCCTGTGACCCTGACAACTTCACAGCAGTAATGACGGTCTTGAATGATTCCATACTGTGCAGATTACTAGCCTTTCCAGAGGGCTATACTCTTTAAAGCAGAATGTGCAGCATTCTGTTTATTTGCTGTTTATTTGTTTATTTCCTGACACATTTAAAGACTTGAACGGACAGAGAGAGAGAGAGAGAGAGAGAGAGAGAGAGAGAGAGAGAGAGAGAGAGAGAGAGAGAGAGAGAGAGAGAGAGAGAGAGAGAGAGAGAGCGGGGGCAGACAGGAAGTATCTACATAGAGTGAGTAAGAGAATGACGGATGAGATATTGATTTTAGATCATCACATGTCAAGGAAAGTACAGCAAACTGGAAGAACACGTGCAGATAAATGTTCCCATGTCCACCATTGATTGGTTTGTTGCCAGTAGAACAACAATGGTCTCAGGAGACTACACAAATATGGCTAGTAGTTTTCTCTCTCTCTTACAAGCACACCCACACAGACACACACACACACACGCACGCACGCACGCACACACACACACACACACACACGCACACACCTCATGAAAGTCTACTGTAAAATCAAACAACATGCATGGAGATGTTTGAGACGCCTGGCTATGTGAGGCACCTAATAGAACAGGACAACAAAACACACTCTTCATACAGAAGGGCACCAAATAGAAGGTAACAGATCCACACGTGGCCTCCTCAATAATACTGGGACACGAGCTGATCCTCTCAGAGAACAATGATACAGAGTGACAGAGGGTTTTGGTGTGAACTCAGTATTGAGCCCTCTGATTGGTTGTTAAATACAGTCCTCTGATTGGCTGTATTATCGAGCCCTCTGATTGGCTGTAAATTGATGTTAATTTGGGGTCATGAGACGTGGGAATGCCTGAAGGTTACTGGTGAAGGTAGGAATCGGAGGACAGATCATTGTAATGCATGGAATGGAATGAGTGTTTGATACCATTCCTCATTCCATTCCATGCATTACAATGAAGCCGGTCTCTGACTTCTACCTCCACCGATCTCCCTTGGTTGTACGCTTTTACACACAGACACACTTGCCAAATGTCCTATTGTTTGGGTTTCCATTTCACTGCATGTATTTGCTATCCCTCCTTGTCCGGTATCTCTTTTGTACAGCACACAACTGTGTGTGTGGTCTGTTAGATTGAGTTTCACCATTCTCCTCCGCGGTAACCTCGGGTTGGCTTAGACAGGAGTAAGAACAGACTGAACCCCACAACCTACCTACAGAGCAGAAAATGTACTGTATCAGGTTTTCTACACTTATCTGCATATCGTATTAGTTCAGTTTTCCGGAAGGCATTTTTTTGCGTCAGAGCAGACCTGTCAGCAGAAGGATCAGTGGGGAGGACACTCAGAAACCTGGAAACGTTTCCCATTTATAGCCTTCCCCTTCCAGCATATGATCATATGAGCATCGGCGGCTAGTTAATCAAGGGGTGGAGGTGGAGGTGGAGGTTGGGGGGTGGGGGGGGGGGGGGGTTGTATTCAACCTGAACACCTTTCATTAAATTCAATTGCTCTATTTTTGGCCCCGGCTTGACAGTGACACACACGTGTCATTGAAACTGCTGCTGAGACAGCCTTATACTGATCCTACTGTCACGTCTTGAACAGCCATAGTTTCTCCGTTCAGCTAGGAGAATTTTTCTCCTCTAAGGCCCCTCTCACCTGTGGGGTTCCTCAAGGGTCGATACTGGGCTCCCTTCTATGTCTCCTTTACATGCTGCCCCTAGGCTCTATCCTGGCAAACCATGGCGTGTCCTTCCACTGTTATGCTGACGACGTCCAGGTCTATCTGCCACTAAAATCTAGAGAAAAGGTTGCACTTCAGCCATTGCTCAACTGCCTGACTGACATCAAAGCAAGGTTGAGTGCAAACTTCCTCAATCTAAATGAGAGCAAGGCCGAGATCATTTTATTTGCCAACACTCTACGCCCTTCTGTCAATGCCCTAGGTCCCCTTGGCTCAAACAGTCAGAAATCTTGGAGTGATTTTTGACAGTGACTTCAAATTCACCAAGCAGGTCTGCTCTGTGGTCAAAAATAGCTTTTTGGGCGGCTGTTTTGTTGTTGTAAATGTGCTAAATAAATAAACATTACTTACTTACTTATAGAAAGGATATAATGGTGCTCCAGCATCAGGGGCAGGGTCATGACGTGCCGAAATGTAAGAGGCTGCTAACAATGGCAATAAATAGGTTTTGAAGTGACACTTGACTGATCGGAGCATCAACACAAACTCCTCCGCCGTCTAGGACCATGATCCACTCGCCACTCGCCACTACAGATGGATTGAATGGGAGTGAATGAGAGCCATGGCAGAGGAGAGATATACAGTTCAAACACCAGGGGCCTCATTTATAAAGCTTGCATATGCCCAAAAAATAAAGTCCATTCATTCATTCAAAAACGGGCGTATGCATATTTTCCACATGGACCCTCTTTGACAGGTCGTTGACTCTGTTGATCATCAACACAGGTCTGTTGGCCAAGAGTGTACACATTTCCGTTTTCTCTGTCCTGCACAGTGTTAGCCCTACCCCTACCACCATCCACACACAGACTCGTAAACACAATTATACTCTCAAAACAGTAGCCAAGGTGGGAGATCACAAGTGTCTGGACCAAGGGTTGTGCAGCTTCTCTTGTGAGGAATGGACATATCCTTCTGATGTTGTAGAGCAGACACAGGATAAGTGGTTGTCAAGGATCACCCCAAGATTCTCACCTGTCTGGGAGGAGATCACTGTAGAGTTCTCTGCTGTGATGGAGAAGTCTTAGGGAGGGCAGGCTTTCCCAGGGAGGAAGAGCAGCTCAATGTTAAGGTTGAGCTTGAGACACATGTCGCCCACTGTGAGTCAGAGGGGGGGGGAAGAAAAACAGTTTAATCTGTGCAGACATGTAACTCTCACTATCCACTCGCCATTACAGATGGATTGAATGGGAGTGAATGAGAGAGCTGTGGCAGAGGAGAGATATAGTTCAGGCCTTGTCAGAGTACCCTCAGCACCAGTGGAGTGCTGACACCGTCCCACATGGATCCTCTGTGACAGGAGTTGATTCTGTTGACCAGGGTGTACACATTTCCGTTTTCTTTCTCTCTGCTCTGCACAGTGTTAGCCCTACCTCTACCCCCATCCACAGACTCGTAAACACAATTATACTCTCAAAACAATTAAGCTAATAAATTCAAACACAGGTGCCAACTTTCCCACAGTCAAACTGAGCACACAGAGGGAATCTAAGGTTATTGAGAGGCAGACTGTTTACTTCCTGACACATTCAAAGACTGGAACGGACAGAGAAAGAGAGAGAGAGAGAGCGGGGGCAGACAGGAAGTATCTACATAGAGTGAGTAAGAGAATGACGGATGAGATATTGATTTTAGATCATCACATGTCAAGGTAAAATACAGCAAACTGGAAGAACACGTGCATATTAATGTTCCCATTGATACGTTTGTTGCCAGTAGAACAACAAACATAGTAGCTAGTAACATCTAGTAGCTCTCTCTCTCTCTCTCTCTCTCTCTCTCTCTCTCTCTCTCTCTCTCTCTCTCTCTCTCTCTCTCTCTCTCTCTCCCCTCTCTCTCCTCTCTCTCTCTCTCTCTCTCTCTCTCTCTCTGTCTTACAAGCACACACAAACACACATGCACTGTATTGTATGCACGCACACACACACACACACACACACACACACACACACACACACACACCTCATGAAAGACTACTATAAAATCAAACAACATGCACTGAGATACCTAATAGAACAGGACAGCAAAACACACCACTCTTCATACAGTGTCAATATTCATCAAGGGCACCAAACAGAAGGTAACAGATCCACTCATGGGCTCATTAATACAGAAATGCCCAGATGCCGGATTCTGGGATACGAGCTGATCCTCTCAGAGAACAATGATGCAGAGGGAATGAGGGTTTTGTGTGAACTCTGTGTGAACTCCGTGTGAACTTTGTGTGAACTTTTGTGAGCTCTCCGATTGGCTGTTAAATACATCCCTTTGATTGGCTGTTAAATAATGCATTGAACAGAATAAGGAATGGTGTCAAACACACATTTCCTTCCATTCCATACATTACAATGAGCCCGTCCACCGGTTTCTACGTCCACCAGCCTCTCCTGACAGTTCATGTTTCTTTGTTGATGTTACTTGAACATTGTATGTAAGCGTAAAGTTACAAGCGTAAAGTCCAACGCGCTTCAGCCAAGTTTAAGATCCCAGGGTTTTGGTGCTCAGCAGTAGAGGACAATAGCAAAACTATTACCTGGGCACTTCCATTAGACTACCCAAAGCAAGACACCAGAGCACTCATATAATCTGCACGTTTATTGGTCAGTCACCCTGTTCCTCTGCAATAAACATGCAGACTATGAGTGCTCCGGTGTCTTGCTTTGGGTAATCTAATGAACTGAACATAATTTATGGTTGATGCAACATTTAGGACAGAAATAGATGATACAAAGGACGGTGCTCAACCTTGTTTTGTTTCATTCAGAATATTTCAGAAACCAATTTATTGAAAAGCCTCTTTGAATGGATTATTTTAAATAAATAATGAAATAAATGTGTAACGTCTCGTCCTGTTCATTCGTTTTGTTTGTCTTTGTTTCATGTTATTTGTTTATTGTTTCCTGTTTTATTTCCTGTCTCTCATTGCAGCCACTTCACTGCCTGCCATTGTGTGTTTTCCGCCTGTGTGACTGTCTACCCCGCCCTGATTGGATTCACCTGTTCCCCATCATCCTTCCCTGTGTATTTAGTCTGTGTGTTTCCCCTATCTCTTTGCTAGTTTGTCCTTGTACCTTTGTGTCTTTACGTCCCAACATTTTCCTAGC
>NC_137681.1:14610763-14635763 GCF_963989245.1 Nansenia antarctica | reverse complement strand
TGTCTGGGAGGAGGTTACAGTAGAGTTCTCCACAGTGATGGAGAAGTCTTGGAGAGGGCAGGCTTTCCCAGGGATGAAGAGTAGCTCAGTCTTGTTAAGGTTGAGCTTGAGGTGGTGGGCTGATATCCATGTAGAGATGTCAGCGAGACAGGCTGTGGCTTAGGAGGTAGAGCCGGTGTCTGATGATCGCAAGGTTGGCAGTTCGGCAGCTCGAACCCCGGCTGGCCACGTGTCGAGGTGTCCTTGAGCAAGGCACTGAACCCCTAATCGCTCCAGGGTCGCCGTCTATGACTGACCCGTTGCCTAGAGCATAAAATACCCAATTCCAACAATTGACTGACAAGTTACACAAAAAAATATATGATTATTACACAAACATACAGACACACTCACACTGGCAAACACACACATACATGAATATTTCTCTGAAGATGAATGTGGTGCAGAAATGGCTGATGGTCTGAGAATGGGATATGGTTGAGTTTTCGTGGGTTGAGAGGTGTACCATCCCATTTCAGCGACTGGTTTTACATTGAGCCAAATGAAAAGTAATAGATGCCTTCTCACTCTTCCTGGTAATACTCTAATACAAGGGGAGGCTGGGGGATGCATGAAATGAGGAATGAGGAATGGTATCAGACACGTCCGTCCTCAGATGTCTACCTCCACTAGCCTCTCCCGCTGTACTATATGCACAGCAGAGTGCAGCATAACCTCTTCCCCTTCTAATCAGAGTATGATTAAGCTTGCTTAAGGCAAATGTTGTTTCATAACCCTGCTTTTCACTTATTGTCCATCATAACACATCCACAGATGCAGTGATGCAAGCCTGAGCAGAGAGGAGTAATGCAAGTGTTACACAAAGCACTTCAGACTACAGAAAAACACTCAACTAAGTATTACATTTACCTTTATTTTTTAGGTTTTACATTCTTTCAAGTATTCATTACGGGTGTAATATGTGACACAGTCTGGTGAAAAGGACCACATGTCGGCAGTTTTAAAGTTGTGCAAATGAGCAAAAAGCTTCTTTTTAAAAAAACAAAATGTGTTTTCCGTTTTTTTGCATATTACGAAAGTTGACGTGTTGAAGAGCCCACTCGATACAACAAACAACAGTTTTAGGATCACATATTCATATTCACGTCAGATAATTTGTGAATTGGATTCACTGTCTCGTCTACCCTAGGCTACTGGGTAAGTGATACATGGCTTGTAAACAAACGTACGTTTTAGGACGTGTTCAAAAGCAAGGACTGTGTGATCATCTAATTATGTTATCTTACAATCTGCACTTTCATAATCTGGAGAAAAAAATTACCATGCCCTACATCTAGGGATGCTCCGATCTGGATTTTTGGGGCCGATACCGATCACCGATATTTTTCCTCAAGATCAACCGATACCGATACCGATTTTTTAAAAAATACATAACTGTAGGCCTACTGACTGGATAGCCTACATATTTTTTGCTTTTTAGACAAAAGTTTTGATCCATTAGGCACCAAGCAAACGCAGACCCATTTTTATGGCATAGTAAAAGTCTGGCCTATCACCCAGTTAGGGCCTGAAGCCCAAGTCAGTGATATGGCTGTATAAAAGACATCATAAACGTGGCCTTCATGGTTTACATACTGTTACATCCTCCTATGTTTTCTGTTCAGTTATCTGTCTTCCCCAGGGAAAAAAAAAAAAAAAAAAAAGATCGGTTTTTGCGATCGGCCATTTTTGCCGATCACCGATCGAGTCATTTGGAGTGAAATCGGCCGATTTAAATCGGTGGCCGATAAATCGGAGCATCCCTACCTACATCAGGACTTTTTAACCAGACCCTGTCATGTACTGTATAGCAGCATCCAATGCTAACACTGGGGCTCTAGACAAAGAAGCAACAACGTAGAAGAAATAAAACCACAGCTACAGTACACACACCATAGTGGTCAGCTGCTTGATACCGCTGACAGATATACCTTATAAAACTTGCCCCAACCATCCCTGCCCCCCAAGTGGGCTATACAAGAGGCCTCCACACACACACACACACACACACACACACACACACCCACACACACACACACACACACACACACACACACACCCACACACACACACACACACACACACACACACACACACACACACACACACACACACACACACACACACACACACACACACACACCGTGTTCTGATTTTCCGCAGGGTGTCGCAGGGTTCATTGAGAGTTGCCATGGATTCCTAAGAGCCCAAACATCAGGAGCTGCAGTGGAGAGCACTGGGCAGCAGCTTGATGACTGGTGAAGAGTGATGCTCTACCACTACCAGAGCCATTGGGGTCATAACGCTCACCAACTCAGCTAATGATACCAAGAGCAAGCAGAGCAACAGATGTTCCCAGGGCAGTCATATGATGGGGGACACACGCGTGTGTGCATGGACAGACATGGACGGACACACACACACACACACATACACATACACACATACACATACACACATACACATACACATACACGCACACGCACACGCACACGGACACACACACACACACACACACACACACAATTCAAAGAAGCCAAAATACATAAAATATCACACACACACATCTAAGCTTCCTATAGGAGCTGACACAGAGCACACAAATGCACATACACTCTTTCCATTCTTTATCCTCTGAAAACATCTCTTTGTTGGATTTAGTTTCCATGTGAATTTCTGATACAAGTCTGCTCTCTACTGTTCATTTGGGAGACTACACCCAATAGCTCAACAATAAATGGACTGCACTTATACAGCGCCTTATTCCAAAGCACTTCGACACGTGGCCAGCTGGGGATCGAACCGCCGAACTGCAGACCTTGCGATCATTAGATACCGGCTCTACTATGTTATGTCATAGTGATTACACAGTAACTAACTACAACTCTGACCTTTGGACTTCTTCATACGATGTGTCACAGGACACAATTCACAGCTTGTGAAGGTCATGAAAGCACAAGCACTTAGCCTGGACATATAGTTTGATCAAGAAGAACAAGTGTTCCAACCTTCAACTGCGTTGTAGATAATAATGGGGAGAAAGGTAGTGGTTAATGGCTACTGTTGGTTCTTACACTGGAACATTAAGGAACATATTATATAGACATACATGCAAGCACACACACACACACACACACGCACACACACACACACACACACACAGGCACCTCACCATCCCAATATCGGGTCAGGACGCTCTTTTATTTGGTGTCATTTGATGTTTCATTATTCGAGTCATCTTAAGATGATTCTCATATTTTGCGACCGTCTGGACACACACACACTCCTTATTTGCCTGTGTCATTAAGTATTCTATCACCTCTGTGTGAACCTGCAGAGAAGAGACAACAGACATAGGATGGAAGAGCAATGAGGCGGGTAACATGAGACAATTTGGGGAGGTTGAAATAGTCAAGGCGGGAGATGACCAGTGACTGGATCAAGGGTTGAGTTGCTTCTCTAGTGAGGAATGGATGTATCCTTCTGAGGTTGTAGAGGAAGAATCTTCAGGAGCGTTCTGTCGCAGTGATGTTCTCTGTACAGGATAGGCGGCTGTCCAGGATCACTCCAAGGTTCTTGGCTGTCTGGGAGGAGGTTACAGTAGAGTTATCATCTGTGAACACGTACTGTAGTTCTGTGTTTCAAAAGAAAAGTCTGAACATTTTGATTGGTTGCCGACATGCGGACCAAATGTGACAGGGTTTGATTAATAGGTCCCCATCTCGGCAATTGTGAAACCTCACAATCGAGCCAAACAAGTCTTGTTTTGTGTTTTCCGGTTTTTGGCATAGGACGACAAACGAAGCGATGAAGAACCCATTCGATGTCATATCCAACAGTTTTACATTCACTAAATACCTACATTTAGTTAGCAAAGTCGGGTGGGGGGTATTATTCGTATTAGTGTGACAGTGTGTGTAGCCACGCCCACCCCAGCTGTATGTAAAGGAGCCATGTGTGTGCGTCTGGACCTGTTGACAAATTTACAAGATGGAGCTGAAGCTGAAGCTCTCGCTAATGCTATCAACAGAATTTCAAAAGTAGGCAGAAATATCGACAGTGGGCAATTAATGAATTCCTTCATACTGGACTATACATAACGGGAACTCCGAACTCCGAATCTGACGATGACAGAGACAATGGAATTTCAGACATTGATCTCCACATCAGTTCACTATTCTTGGGACAGTCGTCTGCACAGACCTTCTGCTGTGTTCTTGGGTAAGTTTTAGTGAGTTACATGTGTTGTTTACTAGGATTTTGTATTGTTTACTTAGGATAGCCAAACAGTTATTTGATGTTTTGTGAGTAAGGTAGATAGCCCCGTTGTTAGCATCAGTTATCAAACCACTGAAACTGCTCACCACAATTATGCCACCCCTCTCCAAAACTAATGAGATGGTGGGAGGAAGAAATACGTTGTCAAAGATAAAACATAATGAATAAATACATTTGTTGGAGACCTACTAAACATGCAACATAGTGTAATATGTTTCATGCACCATTTTAGTGTGTTTGTGTGTACCAGCTAGCCAAACAAGTGTTAGCTTGTTAGCTAGCTAGCTACTGTTGTGTCCTGTTTATACCGCCAGTGGGCGCTAGTATACAAGTGATGTATGCAGTGACGGAAGTGATGTATGCACTTCCGGATGTGAAGAACGGGAGTTGAATAAATGGCGAATTGAACAGCAGCTGCGTGTATCCCGGTCTCATTCTTTTACTAAATACTTTCTTACTACAGAATACCACATTTTTGGCGACGAGGATGGCTATTTCCGTACCCTTACCTACACCGTTCATGCCTGTGCCAGGCGAACCTGCTATTTCTTTTCCTACTTGGTTGAGAATGTTTGAAAATTACATGCTAGTAATTGATGCTACCGGAGAAAAATGGCCGGAGGAAAGAAAGCGCGCGGTGCTTCTCCATGCACTGGGGATCGAAGGACAAAGACTGTTCTACACTCTAAAGGATACGGGTGTTACCTACACTTCTGCCGTGGATGGACTGGAAAAGTACTTTGTTCCTAAGGTGAATGTGATTGCTGAACGTCACAAATTTCGACAGAGAGCTCAGGGTCCTGACGAGATGGTTAATCAGTTCCTTGCTTCATTACGCGAGCTAGCTGCAGCTTGTGAATTTGGCGCCATGGAGGAACAAATGATTCGTGATCAACTAATTGAGCGTGTTGCTAATACACGCATACGAGACAGACTTTGGCTTGAATCGGACTTGTCTCTGGACAAAGCTACTTCAATGGCCTTACAAATCGAGGCTGGACTACGGAACTCCAACGTTCTCTCTGGAGCTACAGCTTCGGTGAGAGCCATCGAGAAACAGCCGACGAGGAGGAGGTTCGACAAGGGCAAGAAGAAAACTCCGACGACGACTGCACCTGCCACGGTCTACAGCCAGCCAGCTACAACTGGGAATCAGCGCGCCTGCTTCCGATGCGGATCCACAGGACACTTAGCTAACAAGCCTACATGCCCAGCGGTTAAGGTGACTTGCAATACATGCGGAAAAGTTGGACATTTTTCCAAGGTGTGTAGATCGGGTCAAAAAGAGGTGCGTGAGGTAATGGTGAATGACGTTACTGTGCTTTACATGCAGGGGGCCGTCGTGAATGATAAAATTATGTGTACTGTACGAGTTGATGCAAATTATCATTCCCATGATGTTGAGCTGATAGTGGATACAGGCTCATCTGTTTCTATTATTCCAGAGAGTACTTACCAGACACTTTTCCATACATGTGTCCTTGCTGAGCCTACAGTGAATCTGCTTACTTACTCCAGAGAGAAAATTCCTGTTAAAGGTTGCATGCATGCTACAGTTGTTCATAATGGACATTCAGTTACAGGTTCATTGATAGTGGTTGAATCAGGAAATGCATTGCTGGGACTAGATTTATTTGTAGCATTGCAGATGTGCATTGAGGGTAACAAAATTATTACTGTTAGCTCTGCTAGCTCTCCTACTGTGCTCCGAGCACCTACTGTACAGAGTACTACTCCACAGACCGAACCAGAGGTTCTAGTACAGGAGTTAGGGTGTGCAAAAGGTTTTATGCACAAAATACAGGTTAAACCAGATGCTGTGCCAGTACAGCAGAAACTGAGGAGGCTTCCGTTCTCAGTGAGGCAGGCTGTGACCGATGAGCTCGCAGATCTACAGGAAAAAGGCGTTATAGAACGTATAGACGCATCTCCATGGGTTTCTCCTATAGTTGTGACCCAGAGAAAGGGGGGAGGAAAGCCTCGCCTGTGTGTTGACCTCAGAGAACCTAATAAGGCAATCATCAGTGACTGTCATCCCTTACCGCACATGGATGAACTGTTCGCTGAGCTCCGTGGAGCCACAGTCTTTTCTACTATAGACTTAGCCTCTGCTTATCACCAGTTGCCATTGCATCCAGATAGCCGTGATTTAACTGCGTTTATCACGCATGAGGGTCTCTTTCGTTTCTGCCGAGTGCCATTTGGCCTCGCTTCTGCTCCTTCAGCTTTTCAGAAAATGATGTCGACTGTACTGACAGGCCTGCCAGGCGTACAGGCCTACCTGGATGATGTGATTTGCTACGGCATCACACAGCAGGATCACGATGTCAGCCTACGGAGAGTGCTACATGCTCTAAATGAAGTGGGACTTAAACTGAACATGCACAAGTGTAAGTTCAACCAGAAAGCTCTGCGCTTCCTGGGCCACACTGTGTCCAAAGATGGTCTTCATCCTGACCAAGACGGGGTCAGTGCTGTGGCGAACGCGCCTGCCCCGCACGACACATCCTCCCTGCGGTCCTTCCTAGGACTCGCATCGTGGTATAGTAAATTCATACCTGACTTCTCTACTGTGGTGGAACCGCTACGTGCTACACTCAGGGAATCTACTGACACTAAGTTTGAATGGACAGCGGATGCAGAGTCCAGTTTTACTGAGGTTAAGAGACTGATTACTGAGAGTCCTACCTTAGCATTATATGATCCTGAGTTACCTACTTATGTCACTACCGATGCTTCTAACTATGGATTGGGGGCTGTAATGAGCCAGATTCACCCAGACAATACAGAGAGAACCATAGCTTTTGCGTCCAGGACACTTTCTCCTGCAGAGAGAAAGTACTCTACCGTCGAGCGTGAGGCGCTGGCATGCGTTTGGGCGGTGGAAAGGTGGAGAACCTACCTGTGGGGACATCGTTTTGTCCTACGCACAGACCACCAAGCGTTGACAACCCTACTCACTTCCAGGGGTACGGGTCGCGCAGGTCTGAGAATAGCGAGATGGTCTGCACGTCTACTATGCTTTACTTATGATGTCACTTACCATCCAGGGAAACGTAATGTGACTGCTGACTGCTTGTCCAGACTCCCTCTGCCTTCGACAGGAGAGGTGGAGGAGGAGCCAGACATGGTGGCTACTGTGTTCACAGGTTCCTCACATGCCATATCTGTGACCGACTTCACTGCTGCCTGTGAGGCCTGTCCTGAACTGACTCAACTGAGACAGCAGATACAGAAAGGTTGGCCAAAATGCAGTAAGAATGTGACAAAGGAACTTGCTCCATATTTTAGAGTGAGAGATGAACTGGCTGTGGATGAACTACTTGTCATGAGAGGCCCCGACCGTGTGGTTGTTCCTACTACACTACGGTCTAAAGTTGTAAACTTAGCTCATGAAGCGCATCAGGGAATAGTGCGTACTAAACAGAGACTACGAGAGCTATATTGGTGGCCGCAAATGGACAGATGTGTCCAGACATTAGTAGGCTCATGTGTACCCTGTCAATACAATGACAAAACAGCCAAAACTGCGCCTGCACCACTTACCCCAGTGGAACTGCCAGGTGGACCATGGGAGAAGGTGGCCATTGACATTGTTGGTCCCTTTGACTGTGCGACATGGGACTGCCGTTATGCTATTACACTCACAGACTATTACAGTAAGTGGCCAGAGGTGGCGTTTGTCTCTACTGTAACTACAGAGGCGGTTATTAGCTTCTTGACTACAGTGTTTAGTCGTGAAGGTAACCCTTCCTTCCTGGTCTCTGACAACGGATGTCAGTTTACCTCCCATGCTTTTGCAAGCTTTCTGGGAGAGAGAGAGATAAAGCACCTGCGTTCCAGTGTTTATTATCCAAGAGCCAACGGGGCTATTGAGAGATTTAATCGAGTTCTCAAAGAGTGTATTCAGACGGCTGAGAGAATGCACAAGCCATGGAAACATGCAGTAACAGAGTTCTTACTGAACTATCGCGCTACGCCGCATGCTACTACAGGAGCTACTCCCTTTGAGTTGCTGAGGAACAGAAAGATGCGTACAAAACTAAATGTCCTCCCTGTCTCACAACAAATTAAGTCACATGAGAAAGTGCAGGAGACAGTGAGACGCAAGCAACAGGAGAGTAAGGAGTACACAGACAGAATGAGGGGAGCGAAAGTGCCCATGTTCCAAGTGAATGACACCGTACGTGTCCGCAGACCGGAGCATGTAAAAAAGGGATCATCAAGATTCACAGAACCGCTGACAGTAGTTAGTAAAGCAGGACAGAATACATACCTGCTCAGTGATGGTCGAAAATGGAATGCATCCAAGCTTACACGCTTCCCCAAGGATGCTCTGTCTGGCACCAGTGGTGAAAAGGAGATTGAGCTAGAGGAGTTCATGGTGCCCGAGACAGAGAATGTGTTTAATGAACCAGGTCCAAGAAGGAACCTGAGAGTCAGAAACCCACCTAGGTGGCTGGTAGACTTTGTGCCGTAGAGAACGTACTAAAAGGGTAGGATAGAACACGGTTCTAACTTAGTACAAAAAGGTCCTACAATGCAATGACAAAAGTGAATGTTCATTTCATGTTTCACTGTCATAAACTGTTTATTGTTGTTATTCATTCTGCTGATTCATTCATTTTCATTTCCTTAGTTTTCATTTTATTTCAATTGTACTGACTGTAATTCCTTTAAGAAAGGGGGAAATGTTGTGTCCTGTTTATACCGCCAGTGGGCGCTAGTATACAAGTGATGTATGCAGTGACGGAAGTGATGTATGCACTTCCGGATGTGAAGAACGGGAGTTGAATAAATGGCGAATTGAACAGCAGCTGCGTGTATCCCGGTCTCATTCTTTTACTAAATACTTTCTTACTACAGAATACCACAGCTACCTTTGTTAGAGATATAATAGATTATAGAAAAAGTAAATGCTTTTGTAATGAACGCTAATGTTGTCGCTAATGTAATCCTTATATTAAAAATAAGGATTAATTCATTGATATGTAGATTTGCTGTAGAATAATACTGTGGATTGAAATGATTTCACTAGCCTACTCCTTACAGTACAATAGTACACTGAGTCTATGGAAAACCTACACTAGCAGTGTGTCCACACCTCTGACCTGACATCTTTGTTACAGAATGACGAGATGAGAGGTTCTGAGAGATGACACCTTGATGAGTCACCAGCACTTCAGGTATTTGTCATTGTCATTGTATAAGCAATTCTATTTTATGAACATAGTAGTATTTTGTAAAAGTGGTGTGTTGGTTAGACAGTGGGCAATCATTTTAAATGTACTGTCTTCTTTTTTTATTAGGCTACAGCTTTGATGCCCGGATGGGAAGGAACTACACCAAGTCCCACTAGATGCTTTATGGACTATAATGATAAATGCATACACACGGACACAACATTATAATTTTTTACCATTCTATTATTGTATTGCTCAATTGTATCTCCCCACGGCTGTCAGAACGGCAGAGTCACTACCCATCTTCCGTCGTAGACTGAAGACCCATCTCTTCAGGTTACACCTTAACTGATCCTCCTGAGACATCTTCTGACCCTCACCACTACGTCTCGTAAAGACACCCGCTTTCCCCTCTACTGTGTCCCTAAGAACTTCTATTGCCCCCCTTGTACTGTTTCTCTGTTTCTCCAGTGTAAAAAAACAACAAAAAACTAGGTTTTAGAAGAAGGTGATAGGAGAAGGTTTTTCCTTCTATCAATGGCCCCGGGCCTGAGCTAGATTACTCTTCCTGCTACGAATGGTGGACTGATGATTCTCATGCTTAGTATTCAAATGTATTGATTGTAAGTCGCTTTGGAATAAGGTGTCTGCTAAATGCCAAAAATGTAAATGTAAATGTTGTATCTTGCCCAATTTTTTCCATTGCCATGAATTTTACTCTCTTGTACTTGTAATGGGACGTAATACACTTTTGGCACACATGGCAATAAAATGATGATGAATCATGAATCTTGAATTATTATTATTATTATTATTATTATTATTATTATTATTATTTAGCTATTTAAACGTGTCAGCCCTGCAATTTTGCTTCCTGAGGGTTAGCTGACAACCCCACTGACAGGTGACAGGTAGGTAATGACAGGTAGTGTAATGGGGGAGTGGTTGTCTTGAGGGTGTGGTTGTCTTGAGGGAGTGATTAGGGTGGAGTTAACCAGCTATTGTTCCCACCCATTACCTCTGTGAAAAATGTCTCTGAAGACTTATCTCAGTACGGTGGTTCAGGGGGTATCAACATTCAAATATCCATGACTTCTTCAACTTGTTTCAGATTCCAATGTATGACACATAATTTTAAAGCTTACAATCTACCCTTTCATAATCTGGAAAAACAGAAGAAAAAAAATGCCCTAGTTGCGGACTTTTTAACCATGCCCTGTCACATTTGTGTGAAGAACTCCCTCTGAGTCTCCTCCCATATTGTGCAATCCTTGAGGGCCACAATTTAATTTAATTTAATTTAATTTAATTTAATGATAGTTTGACTGACATTCTTGCTCATCCATGAACGTTCCTTTATTACTTTTATTATCTTGTTAAAATGTATTGGGGCAATACTTATGTTATATGCATTGTTATTTCATTTTTACAAAGGCATTATTTGTAATTACATTATTGTTGTAGCAACTCACTTAGCAGTTTTAAACACACATTTTCAAACCAATTCATCGTGTATTGTTTTTAGTTTAAGCTCCAGGGCATTTTTTAAATCTTCGAAGAGTTGGGGTGCCTGTACTACCATATATGGCTCGTATCATCGGTAATCCCATGTGCTTTAGCGTTATCATAAGTAAGTAACACTAAGGTAAAGATTAACTATATGCTATTTTCTAACTTCAATGGATTCAAGAAGCTGTATTTACATTTACATTTACATTTTTGGCATTTAGCAGACGCCTTATTCCAAAGCGACTTACAATCAATACATTTGAATGCTAAGCATTCTGTGCATATAGGTTGCATATTGAATATTTTGAGCTCAGGTCATATTTTAAAGCAAGATTAATTGAAGGAATGAAAAATTGAAATATTCAATTTTGTGAACGTTCTTTGGAGTCATGTGATTTCAACAAGGATGTCCATGTTGGAAGCCTGCTGTTTTAATTATATTAAGTTATATTCACATAATTATATTTTATTCTCCTATAGACCAACACAACATTCCCAGATGGAGTATGCCTTGAGCTCAAAAGATGGGACTTGTCACAAGGCAGGGGGGTACCCTGTCCTTAGGTCTCATTTGCAGGTCCACCAGAGGTCTATTGTACAATATGGATATCTATATTATAATATATTTAATCATTTGAAACTCTCCAAGTTTCCTTAAATGTTTTATCTATTTACTTCTTATATTTGCTTTTATTCATTTTAATTTTTTTTCTTCTTATTGTGCTCCTCTGCCTCTCCACCACTGTTGTATGAAATGTGCTATACAAATAAACTTGCCTTGCCTTTCAGTTTTGAAGACCGAATTTGGATGTTTAGTTCACAAATAAGTATGAATCATCCTAAACAAGAACAGGATCTTGTGTTGAAAGTAAAAAAAACATTCTCAGAGTGCATGAAGAAGGTTTTGTGATGGACGCGCTACTCTGTGTACCCGAGTAATCGTTATATGAGGTGACTCACAATAAGTTGTGTATCATAGCCCACACCCTGTATTTTTGTATGTTTGTATACTATCACTATATACGACATATTTATCATATATGTATCATAGCCTGTAAAATTGCACATTGTATATAATCTCAATGTATATTTATATACCACTGCACATATACATCCAGTCACCATTGTATGTCATTGCACATCACCCTACCATTCGCACTTTACTGTATAGATTGCTGTAAATACTGCTACTTATCACTGCAATATAATTGCTATTTGTTGCACTTCTGGTTAGACGCACAATCATTTCGTTGCATTTTCTTGTAGCCTACTATGTAATGACAATAAAGTGAATGTAATCTAATCTAATGTGTCTGCCCTGGGGGCAGCTGTACACATGCTTCTGATCATCCTGATCCCAGCAGTCCTTAATACAGCCCATACAGTAGCTGTGTCCACAGGCAGTGGTCTACAACATATTTGTACTACCATTGTACTAACACAACACTTCTAGTATAGATATCAATTGAATTTCAACCATGAAACAAATCATTATTGACCCTTTACTGTGTCCTCCAGTCACAGTGGCAATAATTGTTCATAATGACTGATGGTTGAAACTCAGTTGATTCTAGAAGTGTTGTCTAGTACAGTGGTAGTGGAAATCATGTTTAGCCTGGGAAATTATATTGAGTACAGTCCATTATGTGTCCGCTATACAGTACAGCAAGGTCAATTTTGATATTACGAACCCTTAAAAACACATATTATACATTGAGATGATTATATGATGATTATATGTTTATATAGGTACAATTGGTGTTGTATTTTATATTGTTGGAAAGCCTGATTAGTCACCTTTACAACCTTTACACGAAAACGAGAGTGAACTAAGGGTGACTAATAATATAATGTAATATAATATTAATAATTAATAATAATAATAATAATAATTAATAATATAATAAGGCTTTCCAACGATAATAAAAAATACTCGGCGGGCCACTTGTTGATTGTGACGCACAATGTATTATGACGTATTTGTGTTCCACTATAAAACCACGGTGCGTCTTGTCATCGATCACAACTTGGTAGACATTGATTGTGGTGGGTTAACACCTCACATGTCACGTTGTTTTTCCAGCTTCATACGTTGGATAAAAACAACTAGAAGATGGAGAATAGAAGAACCCAAGAAAAGGTAAGGACACCTATTTGAAAGCACCGTCTCAAGAGCGTAAATACGCCTATTCATAGTTTGCAGTCAACGTGACTAGCGCAGAGCCCTGGCGGCCATAGTGGAAACTCCGCAGACCTGCAGACCTGCAGCACCGACCTGTCATTAACCACCTGTTTCAAGCGACGATTAATTAGATCACCTCTCAAAAGAAGAAAAACAAGCTACACTTTTTGGACACTTGTTGATCCATATAGATCCATATAGAGACCCTAGGCAGTATTTCAATCAGTAGAAACAGCTGGTCGCTGCCAGAGATGCAGTAGGTGATGTTTACATATCTGTCTGGTGGAGAATCTTTCCCCTCACACTGCCGCCAGGATGAAAGCGAACAGAAGTACAGACAGTTGTCGGTTTTTTTCGATTTATTAGTTAATAGTAATAAGCGACAACAGATTATGATTTGTTTGTTTATTTGATCATAAAAATAAACAAAAAATAGTTCCGCAACTGAACTTGATTGATTGATTGAAAACTTTATTAGAAGATTTGCAGAAGTAGGTACATGAAAGTACATATTACATACAAGGTCAACTAACAGGATAAAAACCCAAGAAAGCCACTGGCTTATTTCAATTGGGGTCCTTGATTCTCAATTCATCGTTACATGTAAGACAGACAAAAAAGCTAGTACTATCTACAAGATAATACAGACAAATAACTATTACTATCTACAAGATAAACACACATCCATCATGGGAAGAACAATACAACAAAACATGAGGTATGTACAGCGGGTAGGACAGGTGGGGACATACACCACAGGTGGGGGCGGGGGACAAAACACAAAGTATGTACAGTGGGTAGTTCGGGTCTTTTAATCTGATTTTTGATTTAGAGGGTCCAGTTACGGATTGCAGCCTCCTGTAAATGTTTTTTGAGAGTGGTTTTGAAGGTGGGCAGTGTTTTGCACTCCTTTAAGATTATAGGAAGGGCGTTCCACATTTTTACTGCATAGTTTGCAAACGAGTTTAACCCCTTGTTTGTGGTGCAACGCGGTTGAACGTGGTTCGTGGAGCTTCCTCTGGTGTTGTATGTGTGGACGTTGTTCACTTTTTGGAAGTATGTTGACAGGTACTTGGGTGTCTTTGTGGTGTAGCGTATCTTGAAGACCAGGCCCAATGCAAGCTGCTGCACTCTGTCAACTACTCGTAGCCAATCAAGGCTCAAAAAATGAGCAGCGGTTAGATGTGTCCTAGGGTTGAGGCCTAGCAGAAGCCTAACCAGCCAGAAGCCTAACCCTTCAAATGGACTGTTGCCTAGTAACCTGAACACAAACATGTAGTCTAATTAACGGCGGAGTGATACATATAGTTAAAAGTCCCAGTGCTGTTAGACTGTATATCGTAACTCATGGAATGCCTCTTGTCCAATCAAATGACTTGGTCGGAACTAACTGTTGTATAATAATGCTAATGTTAGCTAGCTAGCTAAAGGACCTACACAACCAACTCCAAGCTGGTCGCATCCACAACAACAAACCATGTCAGAACGATTATGCAAAGATAATAATGACCAAAAATTGAATAATTATTCAAAGTCAAAGTCAGCTTTATTGTCAATCCAATATATGTACAGACATACAGAGGGCTGAAATTGCGTTATATAGGCCTATTACACTCAGGATTGCCGCCCCATCTGGCAATCCTGAGTGTAATAGGCCTATATAGCACTGTCAAGAAGAGTAGTATAGTATAGCACATATAACACTTAACCCCTGGGGTTGGGTCAGATCATTTGATGTATCTCTGATTTCCATTATACTGTGTGTCCTCCTGTCAAATGGCTGTACACCCATGTCTTATCCTAACATGAACAGAACAAGCCTTTTGCTGTCGCCTTCTGACTGATTGTAATTTTAATCAGTTTTTATGTGATCCCGTCTGAAGCTACTTTGACTTCACGTAACAAGTTGACCAGAATGTCGATCTGAACTCTGTTGTGTTGCAGATGAACAGGAACAGTAGTGGCAAGAAGAGTGCCAAGAGCTCAGAGAAGGGCTCGGAGAAGGCCACCAAGGCCTCCAGCGCTAGGAAGAGCGCCAAGGGCCTTAAGAAGAGCTCCAACACTGATGCAGGTGAGAGGGTTTTTCTGTTTACTTCTCCCTGTAGAAGTCCCTATGTTGATTATTTGAAGACTTGTTTGATGAGAAGAAAAAAATGCCTTTCATTCCATTAAACATCCAATCACAGACAATGATAATGACTTGAACATCATTCCAATATCCACATGCTAACATTCATTATGAATGCAAGGCTGGGAAATGACTCCATCATGGTATGCTAGTGTGAATATTGTAACACAACCATTGATTGTCTTAATGTACTACAGACTAAATGTCATAGGTGGCAATAAAACCCCAGAATCCTCTCTGTTTGGTTCTTTTAGCTCCTTCTGTGATGTCCTCCGCTTCCGGAACGAAGTGTGAGGACAGAATGAAGCTGCTGGCGGAGGAAGGTGTGGTTGGTGCCTTAAACATCAACGCAGATCAGGCCTCCTTCCCCATCCTGATGAGCTTCATGAAGGGTCTCAGTGATGAGTAAGTATTATGCGCTCTACTGTATCTATGCTCCCTATGTTTCTATACACACCCAATATTTTGCACCCTGCGCATAAACAGTACAACAAATTTGAGCCAAGACCAAAGAACTGAAAATGTTGACTTGTTTCTTCACCAGGCAGTGGACGGTGATCCAGGACGGCATGAGAGACCCTGTAAGTGTATTTGATGTGTGTGACTTTAGAGTTAGCAGGCATACCATACCAGTCATTGTTTGTGTTGTGAATCAGTCAATCGAAATGATTACCTTCTTTAAGCTGAACACCAACTAATTCTTCACTCTCTTTTGAATGAACACAGATGACCAAGGTGAAGCTTGACATCACGGGTCGGAAGATTGTGAAAATAATCACCGACACGGCCATAGAGGTCCTCCTCCCGACTCTTCAGCGGGTCATAGAGATGAGTGAGGTCAGGGAGGCTGCAGTCTCTCAGAGTGGGTCAGGGCTCTCCTCCACCACCTCCACTGAGTGGAAGACCAGCACATCAAGGTCTTCCTCTGCGAGGTAGGCTATAATGACTGCTATGATCATAACATCACAAATAACTTAAATCAGGGGGTAAACCCACACTAAGCTCTTTTTTTACGTTGTTTTGTTTTAGAACCCAATGTTTGTTGCACAGTTAAAGTGTTGGACTTTATCAATGCTGATAATACAATGGTTTTTGTTGGTGATGAAATGTTTTGGCCATAGACAAAATACCAACAATAATCAGAATGAGTAACAACGTACTGTAAAAAGTCAAATCTCTCTCCACTACATCAGAGTCTGATGTGAGCCACCAACTCTTATGCTTTTATCCCCCAGGGATTGATAAAGTTGCATTCGATTGAATTGAATGTCATATTTGTCTTTATTTTGAAGTTCCCAGACTTTGAGGCAGTGTGTGTCCGGAGGATCACCCCCCCTGGATGATCCACTCCAGGTCCACTTTGGGATCACAGAGGACACCGTCCTCCAATCACTGGGCTCTGTCTCCTCTGGCTCATTTGATCTGACCAGACCTGTGGTGAGAGACGTCCTGAAGCAGGTGAACTCTGACGTCTCCTTGATAATCTCCTTATCAAGGTCAGATAAGTCCACCCCGATAGTCTGCGACAGGGACACCACCATGTCCGCGGCTAGGAGGATGTTGCACGTGGTGTGCACCAAGCTCCGGGAGTTGGGGATCACCAAACCATTGGTGCCAAAGGTCAAGGTCACGACCTCTAAGACCGACCTGGGGCCAGTGGCGGCAGACGTCATGACTGCCATCGTTGAGACGGTGGAGTCATGCAGCTCAGCTGATCAGGAGGGCGTGCAGGGAGCAGCTGACATGCTCAGACAGTTGGCAGAGAAGATCAGCACGATCAGCTCTGTCTCTGATGAGGACGGATCCTCTGCTGGAGCGCCGGGTAGACGCGTGTCCTCCTCTCGCAGTGTGGGACACCTCAGGAGTGTGAAGAGTGAGGAGTTTCACTCCGAAGCCACCAAGGCCGTGAGTGCAATTCTGTGCCGGAATAGCTCTATATCTATAGATATAAACACGGAGGAGGCCTCAGGCATTGTTGATGAGTTTGTGGCAGACATAAGGTCTATCACTCACTCAGCTGGGTCTGGTGCTGCAAAGGAGGAGTCTCTGCCTGTTGCCCTGACCCTAGTTCAGAGGCTTCAGAGAAGGCTGAGAGCGTTTTACGCGCGGCTGGTGTCTTTTAAAGGCACAAGCCAGAAGAGTAAACTGCCCTCAGACCAGGATAGATTCATCCATGGATCTACTCTGGTAAAAGCGGAGTCTTTTCGCAGTGAGCCTATGTTTCCATCCAACTCACTGGTTGGAGTAGAGCTGCGTAGAAGTCAGAGTGAATGCTCTCGACCCATGCTGGCTCTCCAGAGCCCTCCGGTGAGCCAGCTCGAACTCGACCGCACCACCAAAGAGGTTCTGAGCGAGATTCTCGTCTCTTATAAGACAGAAGACGAGAAGACAGCCTCCGCTGGACCAACGGCGTCTGATGAGTCCCTTGCTGCCTGCGAGTTTGTGGACAACATGGTAACATGGTTAATGGAGTACTCCTCCTCCTCATCAGAGAGTTTGTGCGTGTCTCCGAAGGCAGTCGTGAGCGAACTGTCCAAGGAGGACTTCCAGAGTCAAGCCACTGAGAAAGTGAGGGATGTTCTCATGAGATCAGAGAGATGCTCCCTCAGTTCTTCCCACCACTCTGGGTCAACTACCTCCTCCTCTCTGTCACCTGCCAGTGCTGACTCGTCAGCATTAGACCTCGTCGGCATGGTTGTGAACAGTGTGAAGAGCCTGTTCCAGGACGAGGAGTCCTCAGCTGGTCCCAGTGTGCTGCCCACACACACTGAGGCCTCTGAGGTGTCCGAGGCTGGTGGGCTTAGTGCTGTGTCGGAGCTGAGACTGTGGTCTACAGCGCAGTCCATCTGCAGAGATCTGAAGAGGAAGCTGAAGGAGTTCTTCACTCGGCGTGAGATGCATGCCTCTGAGCAGAGTGCATCGATGGCTGAGGCTAGAGACAGCATTAGCCAGATCCTGGTCGCCATTCAGGGTGACATGGTGGCACAGTCAGGGAAAATGGAGACCTCAGTGGAGCTACAGCAATGCCACAGTGCTGTAGGATCTCTGCTGGAGAATGTAGAGAGGGTGTGTAGTGAGGGTAGTCTCACATGTCAGCCTCCCACAGAGCTTCCAGCAGAAAGCAGTTTCCCTGTCGTCAGAAGCGCGACCTTCGATCGCACCTCTGACGAGTCTGTGCTGGAGGATTCCGTCGATGATTCCAAACAGCGGATGGCCGACGTGGTGCAAGTCCTGATGGACCACATGGACCCACTGGTTCTTCAAGAGGTCACCTCTCTCGGAGCTGACCTCACCAGACGGGAGGAGCTGCTGTCCCAGGGGGGGATCCGCACCCTGACCCTCGCCCTTGTGGACAGACTCCTGGAGCTGATGTCACTCCACAGCAGTCTGCCAGTGGCCGTTGGGACCAGTGTGTCGGACAGTGTTATGTACAAACGGCCACCGGCAGAGAAGCGTGCATTGGTGTGCAGTCAGGTGGTCTCCGCCTATGCGGAGGAGTCGGTGAAGCGTTTGCTTCTTCAGCTGTTCGTCCCTCCCTCATCATGGAGCACGGGGGTGGAAGCTTCCAACAGCAACGCCCCGACCAGAGTCTCCAGCCACAAGAGCCTGCTGTCCACCAGCTCTTCTGAGATCTACAACGACACAGTGGATCTGTTCTCCCGGGCCCTGGTCAACCAGGTCAACCAGGTGATGGCCCTCTCAATGGGATCCGACACCTCCACAGCCTCGGTCACACAGCCTCAGAGGGATGCTAGTGGGAAGAAGAAGGAAGGGAAATTCAGCAAATTCCTTTCAACGATGAAGCGCAAGCTCAAGGTAAAACAGAAAATATACAGTGAATTTATAAGAGGGCCACATTCCACATAATTTCACATTAAGGAAGTGTAATGTAAAGGTAAAGTCTTACCAGTTTATCATAAAACAGCAGACAAGCTATGCATTGTTGTTGTAGGAACAATGGGGTTTTAAGAGATATGTTCTGTCATTGATTCTTCTTCTGTAACAACTGATATAGTGCAAGAGGACCAACCGGGTAGGTGTCCAGCCTCCAGCCCCAGGACAGGAGGACATCAATGATGGTGTCCAGCCTCCAGCTCCAGGACAGGAGGACATCGAGGTAAGTATCCAGCCTCCAGCTCCAGGACAGGAGGACATCGAGGTAAGTATCCAGCCTCCAGCTTCAGGACAGGAGGGCATCGAGGTTGCCCACGACGATGGACACAGCAGAGGTAAGTCAACATGTAGAACACATAGACCTAGGACATACTAACCAAACGAATGAAGTACTCTATTCTGTAGTTATAGGCCTGGTGAAGCTCATATGAACTCTCTCTCCTCTCTCTAGCGGCCAGCCCAGTGACAGCTGAGACAACGCCTTGTGAGGAGAGCGGAGCTTCAAAGAAACAGAAGCGTTCCCTCTTCCAGAGGATGCTGAAGAGCCTTGGGCTGCTGAGCTGCTGTCGGGGGACGGAGGCCGTCTGCCTGGAGACCCTGTAACCATCTTCACAACGATGGACACAGCAGAGGTAAGTCAACATGTAGAACACATAGACCTAAGGACATACTAACTAAACTAATGAAGTATTCTATTCTGTAGCTATAGGCCTGGTGAAGCTCATATGAACTCTCTCTCCTCTCTCTAGCGCCCGGCACAGTGGCGGCTGTGACAACTCCTCCAGAGGACGCTCACAACTGCAAACAGCCTTGGCCGGAGCTGCTTTCCACCGTGAATAAAAAATGTGCATTCTATTCCTTTTGCTTGTGCATTTTTCATATCTTATGAACTTGTTATGCTGAAGATTGTGTAACTAGATAAGTGATCTTAAATATCATAGCTAGAAGCAACTGCGATTACAGCAACAAATATAGTAGCTAAGCATGTTTACAGCTATGCCTGAGGCAATATCCCAATAGAAATGTAATCATAACAAGAATCATATACAAGAATCATAACAAGAATCATGTACAAGACATATAATGAATCATTAGAAATATTGGCTCCTGCACAGACTCCTCATCGCTTAGTGTGTGTGTGTGTGTGTGTGTTGAGAAGGGGGAAAGCTTCAGGGGTGCCTTGGTCAAAAAAAGTTTGGGAACCTCCAATACATGTATGTATTACCTTATCATAACCCCAACACCAGGGGCTTCTCACTATTACGTGACCTATTATGATGTGTTTTTGTTGTCATAGCAACACTTTGTAAACAGATCAGGGCTATTCCTCTGTCATCTAGCTTCTATACCTGACATGTGTTTGTGTCTGTGTGTTCCTAGCATGAGATTTAAACCAATCAGGAGTCACATTTGCGTCACATGCCCTGAGTAAAGCATGCCCATCTTCAGACAGCTCTATCTCAAAAAGTACAAGTGTCACAACTTAGATATTCACACCGTAGGAATCCTGGGAACCAGATGCACACCTGTAATATGTTTTGTGTACCTTAAAAACTGTTGTCGCGGTCACAAGTTAGAAAAAGGGTTTGAAATGGAAATGACCAGCTCCTGCTGGAATGGAGTTTTGAACATTCCATCATAATATTTAATGAATCATTTATTAATTCAGAATAAATACATTTTAAATAACAATTCACAAACAAAATCACCCCAGTTAAACATAATGGGAATTATTTATATAAATGATTATTATTAATGATTACAAATTACATAGTATTGTGTGTAACAAAAATAAAGTAGTTTGGCTCTTCTCACTCTAATCATCGGAATTCAACCTCCCAATACAGCAATGATGTCATAATGCCCACGGTGACATCATAGGCCCCTGTATGACAGTACCATGGACAACTTCATTACAACCCTCCAAACGAACACAACTCAACTGTCTCTCTTCGAGTGCAGCTGCTTTTTCAAGTTACTGGATGATTTTAGCTCTTTTTTTAAATATGACTAGGAAGTGTGCCACTATAGGTTTATTATTGGTTATTGGTGTTTTGGTGGCCCTCCACAATCTGGAGCTCCCGCATGGTGAGGTCCTTCTGGACACAGTCACGCCCCCCATGGTGCTCCGGCATTGGGCCAGCACCCCTCATCTCCAGGCGGACACCCACACAGCCAAGAGTGGCCTGGTCAACCGCCAGCCAAGCTGGATGACCGAACACACTACGGTACAGGCTCACCAGAGGACCAGGGTGGCTAGGGCTACGAGACCCACCATCAGTGCCTCGCATAGCCAAGAAGAAGAAGAACAACAACAACAACAACAACAACAACAACAACAGCTATCTGTGTGGAGGAAGGTTGGAGAGGTTAATGGCAGGCCAGAGAGGACCAACCTGGCCAACACAGAGGACATTGCTAACGCTCACCAGAGGACCAGGGTGGCTAAGGATCCAGACACGGTCGGTGCACGTGGTGGCCGTGTATCTGACCTCACTATTGGGGAGAGAGAGAAAGCCAACGGGGCTTGCTGGATGAGGACGTTTGGAGAGATCCTTCTGCAGGTACAGGGATGTGATGATGAGGCAGTGGAGGTCTGAGAGGGGTAGAGGAGGGCTAGGAGAGAACACCACGTTTGTTATAACTCACATTACGATGGACAGTATTTGTAGTGCATCTAAGTGTGCATCGATATTTGTGTGTCACAACACTTCTCAAAAAAAGAAAAGAAAAAACAACACCATTGAAAAGTCACCATTGACTACCGAGTCAATAATATTAAAGTGAAGAGAAGGAATTACAGTATATAACTACAGATGATAAAGGGAAATCTTAACACTAGAACAGCTATGAGGGGTCATTTGAGTAAAATGTTGTTTATATATCTTTGCACTCGATCACATTTCAGGACCCTCCTTTCATGGCTTTTCCTAGATATGTGCGTTCTACCACCAAGTATTCTTACATTTTCAAAATCACATCAGGATAAGCTAATATAAAGCTATTTTGCCGTTTTTCTGTGTAGGAAGCAGGCTAATTTAGAAGCGGCCAACTAGTGGTCGTTGTGTGTAAATAGCAGTTTAGCATTGTAAAAAGTACAAGTGTCACAACTTCTCACGTCTCAACTTATTCCCGTGCTCCGGCAGTGGGCTCCTCATCTCCAGGTGGACACCCACACGTCTCCAGGTCTCCAGGTGGACACCCACACGGTCCAGAGTGACGACCTGTTCAACCGCTGGGGAAGCTGGATGACCGAACTGACGGCGGAACACGCTCACCAGAGGACCAGGGCTACGGCTACACCCCCCATCGTACGCACACCCAATATGGTGTACAACAACAACAACTGCTACAACTTTCTTGAGTTATTCCTATTTGGATTACTTTGGATGGACAGACAAGCAAGACAACTGTTTTAATGTTCACAACAGACAAGGAGTGCCTTCGAAGTGTGCGTTCATTATCCAACCAAACCATAACTGTTTTCATGGCGTGGTGGAACGGTCTTTACATAGACCCGGAAACGTCTGGGGGTCTGGAACACATAATGATCAGACTGAGTCACATTTGAGTAGAGCTGACGTTCTAGACCAGCACTTACCAATGGAGGCCACAGGATGGCACAGTGGACTCATTTATATGGATCTGATTTCGGAACTCATAAATTAGTTGCAGAAATTCAAGTCCAATCACTTCTTTGTGCATCATCTTTATTGTGAATACCGGAGTTACATTACAAAATGTTACCTATCAGAGTGGATTATAGAATTACAGATGTATACATGTTGAATCAATAATCATAACATTTAATGATTTATCCATGTACTGTAAAAGCTGTACATACAATTCCATCAATATTTTTCCATCAATAGGTATAATATTTAAATTAAACAGGAACAAAAAAAACAGTATGAAAGTTTGATCAAATGTACATGACACAACGCATCTCTCTTCATACTGCATATTTAACAGTAATACATGTAGTGAATTAAAAAGTGGTCGGTATAAAGAGTGAATCTCTTCAAAATACCACAGGCCTGATCAGGGACATGTTGATAAAGATAACATTCCAAATGTAAAGTCAAATAAAAGTAAATATGTCCATACGGTGGACTTGAACAATACTGCACTGAAATACAGGACAGATGTGTTGTCTCTGGAACATCAATGAAACATGTTGTTCACCATTCTGTACAACACAAATTCATGTTTAATCTTTATCTATCCAGAATGTCCCATTGTGGTCAAAATACCTCTTTTCCTGGTCCTGGACAATATTTTGAACATGGAACAACATTTAAAACACATTGACTGTACAAACCTTTCCCACGGGGCACTATAATGGACCCAGGGGAGACTGGTGGAGGTACTGCAGGAATCGGAGGGCCGGCTCATTGCAATGCAGGAATGAAATGAGGAAGGAACGTTCCTCGTTCCGTTAAATGCATCACAATGAGCCAGTCTTCTGATACCTTCACTGGATGGGACTGTATTGACATTGTTGTACTCAATTGCACATTTTGAACAGAGTCAGAGCAGGTCTAGTTTCTACAGCTACTACTTCACTAGCTCTACAGTTGGCCTATGTTTTCTACGTAGGAGGGGCTGGTGGAGGCAGAAAGCAGAGGACGACACCGTTCCTCATTCCGTTCCATGCATTACAATGAGCCCATCCTCCGATTTCCACCTCCACCAGCCTCCCCTGTTTCTACGTCTCTGTGAGCCATTTTCCATTTAGGCTAAAACAAGACAAGCATTTACAAGTGAGTGATGCAAACTGGAAAGCTCCAGATCATAAAGTTTGATTTCAAATATATATATACTATATATATTTTTTAAATATATATACCTGTACATACATCACGAAACATTTTTGGAATATTGCACGAAACGACTCTGTGTCAAACTACGGATCCAAAATGGGGAAATAACAACAAGGGGAGAGAGGAAGGAGGAGGGAGGGGGAGGGAGGGGTAAAGAGGAGTGGTCTGAATACATTCACAGCTGCAGGAGAGGTGGGCCAGGAGAGACCAATATCTTAACTAGACCAGACAACACAGTTATCCAAAAAGATGAAAGATGACAGAGAGACACTCTCTTGTTGTGTGTAGTCCAGGGGAGGCTGGTGGAGTTAGAAACCGGAGGACAGGCTCAATGTAATGCATGCTAACAAACAATGACGAATGGGTGTTTGATACCATTCCTCCTTCCATCCCATGCATTACAATGAGCCTGTCCTCCGTTTTCTACCTCCACCAGCCTCCACTGGAATGTTCATGTAATGAGGGGAGAGCTTCACAGTGCTGAAGAATGTGGTTGTTATCCAACACTGGGCTTATGTCTACCTTTTAGAATACAGTAGGGGGCAGAAGACAATGTATCCACTGACAAATTTAACCACTCACACACACACACACACACACACATACACACGCACAAACAGACTTTCATCCACAAAACACAGACTCATACACACAGACACACACAGACACACACACACACACACACACACACACACACATACACACATACACACGCACAAACAGACTTTCATCCACAAAACACAGACTCATACACACATAGACACACACACACACACACACACACACACACACACACACATACACATACACATACACATACACAAACAGACTTTCATCCACAAAACACAGACTCATACACACATAGACACACACACACACACACACACACACACACAGACACACAAACACACACACACACACACGGCAGGTTTAGGAACGGCAGCAGCCAACACTCTTCATCTCC
>NC_137681.1:14600763-14605763 GCF_963989245.1 Nansenia antarctica | reverse complement strand
CATACTTTTATTATCAGTCATGATGCCCCACTACTGTATCTCCCCACTCTCTCTCTCTCTCTCTTTCTCATTTTCACACACACACACACACACACACACACACACACACAAAATGTGTATAGCAGCTCCACATCCCTTGTGAACACAGCCGGCCGTCCTATGCTCTGATTGGTAGTCCTAGGTGCACCCGAACACAGCCGAGGCTCATGGGATACGCTGAGCCATGGGGACATTGGACAGCCTCAGGACATAGTTTCTGTACTTGGCTTTGATGCCAAACTGCTGAATGGTACTGTACTCTGATAAGGGAGGGACACTTCTAACAGGGGAGGGGAGATGAGGAGAGGAGAGGAGAGGAGAGGAGAGGAGGGAAGAGAAGGAGAGGAGTGGAGAGGAGAGGAGCGTTTCCTCCAGCTGTGCTGTGTTCTACCTAATTGTCAGCGTGCTGGTCCATGTTTAAACGGCCGCTAATGAGACTGCTCTGTGTTGACGCTTATCTAATCAGAAGAGCACTGCCCCACATGTGTGATGTTCATTAACTCAGATAATGGGACATATATTCCCAGTTATGGTAATTACTATCCATTAGGCTCACTGCAGAGCTGTGAGAGTAGGTGCTGTGAGGCGCGGGAGGGGGAGACAGCTAGTGTTTGTGCCTACAGTCTGGCTATAGCAGTGCAGCTCAGCACCCAGCCAAGCCAAGCCTATAGGCCAGGGGAGGCTGGCGGAGGTGGGAATCAGACAACACATTCATTGTAATGCATGGCATGGAATGAGGAATGGTACAGTTCCATCACCATTCCTCATTCCGTTCTATGCATTACAATGAGCCTGTCCTCCCATGTCTGCCTCCCCCAGCATCCCCTGCTGTACAGCTCAGTTTGTAATGACAACCTGATCCCCATAGTGTGTTATTGATTCCTATGCAGATTAGAGACCCCTATAAAAACAAAGATATTCATTCCAAAATGACATGGACTGTTGTACCTTGTACTCAATTCAACCTATTGAGTGATTTGTTGATGACATTTAGCATTCTAGCTCATTGTGGATTGACGGCAAATTCTGTTAATTAATGGAAAAAGTGAAGGGGGATCTGAATACTTTCCGAAAGGCACTGTATGTGTTTGTTTACTCGGTTCCCTTCTGACATTCTGCCTTGTCAACAGATCCAGCTGAGCCCTCCCTGGGGGCTCGGTTACTGCTGTTACTGACGTTGTCGTGGCGATGAGGGATGAGACCCCTGTGAGGTCGCGGAGGGGAGCGCTCCAAGTTTAAAGAGCACAGGACAGAATGTGTTATTATGTTCCACGGGTCTAACCCTGCGGCCACCGGGGAATGGCCCACAAATGCCCTAGTTTCCTACTGACAGAGAGAGAGAGTGTGTATGTGTGTGTGTGTGTGTGTGTGTATCTGTGTGTGGGTGTGTGTGTTTGTGTGTGCGTGTGTGTGTATCAGTGTGTGTATGTGTGTGTGTGGGGGGGGGGAGTGTGTGTGTGAGAGAGAGAAAGAGAGAGAGAGAGAGAGAGGGAGAGGGAGAGAGAGAGCAAAGGCTTTAAATAACATGCACTTTCCAAGGGGGATACGACCCCATGCTGGCCAACCTACAGGGAGGGTCACTATGGATCCATCCCCTCCTGCCTAGGGAGCTCATAAAGTCACATGACATCGTTGTGTCTCTGTCAAATAGCAAAGCAATTCATCCCATCAGTACATGCCGGTAACACATAATGTGACGGCATCTGGTGAAAGGAGGAACAAGTTGGCAACCGACTAATGTTCAGACTTATATTCAGAACATTTTAATAAATTGGAGCAGAATATTTGTGGGTGGTGATTTAATTTATTTCAAATCACTTTTAAAAGAGCACTGATTCAGAACACATTGTTTTACTGAAACATTGTTGAAAATCAATGACACACTCGCTAAACAAGCCAAAATATTGCAATGCAATCCATTCTGTGAATTACACTTTTCAGAATAAAAGTCAGAACATTTGGTCGGTTGCCGACTTGTCCTTCCCCCTTTCACCAGCTGCCGTCAAATAAACACATACAAAAAACACATAAACAAAGTAGACATTATGTGCCTCACAACTAATCCCTTTAAAGAGGTAAAGCACAAGCATGGAAACACACACACACACACACACACACACACACACCACACACTACACCACACCGGAAATATATAATTACGCTCTGTTTTTTAAAATGCTAATCCCATGCTGTGTTCTAATCCCTAATCGTCACCTCCAGGATAACTGGGCTCTGCTATCACCTAATAAATGGGATTACACAATCTTATTACACAGTGATTAACACACAAAGCCCTCTTCAATCAACACCAGCACTGATACGCCACTACCCAGGGAACAAATCCAGGCCTGGAAACTGCAATAGTGATTTATATCCTTCAATTAAAACTGCTACAGCATCACTTCAAAGAAATTCAGTTGTTTGAAATATTATTATGCTGTTTCAGTGAAGACAATCTGTACTAGTTTATAATGGGGGCTGTAGAGGGAGTATGGGGCTGCTATGTGACTGCCTAACAAGGCTGTGTGTGTGTGTGTGTGTGTGTGTGTGTGTGTGTGTGCGTGTGTGTGTGTGTGTGTGTGTGTATGTGTGTGTGTGTGTGTGTGTGTGTGTGTGGGTGTGTGTGTGTTTATTCCAGGCCCTCAGTTTCATTAACGTTCTCTTCCAACTGAAAGAATGCTTGGTAGGATTTGTGTAGCTTGCTCTCATACAGCCAGAGTCAATCTGTCTGTTTCTACCTTTACCTCCAATCAAGGTCAGCCATATCAACACAGACCACAGGTAACTGTGTGTGTGTGTGTGCGTGTGTGTGTGTGCGTGTGTCTGTGTGCGTGTGTGTGTGTGCGACGTGTGTGTGTGTGTGTGTGTGTGTGTGTGTGTGTGTGTCTGTGTGCGTGTGTGTGTGCGTGTGTGCGTGCGTGTGTGTGTGTGCATTTTCATTCTGACAACCCAGAGTTGGAGAGCTGAAAGCTATTTGCAAAACACAAGAAAAGTTGTGTGAAGACAAAAGTTTATAAAAGGATGGATGGGCACAGTGCACACACTCTCACACACGCACGCACACACGCACAAATTGCAAATCAACCACCTTGTCTGCAAAATTGCCATACACCCATACAGTGCCTAATTGAAGTGTTTAGCCTAGGTGTCAGTGGTTGACAGATATTACAAAACAAGCAACAACCCAAAGCACCAGGCAATTAACCGGCGGTGCTGGTTTGTGTCAAGGCCTAATCAGCAATTATGAATAGTGCACATTTCCTTAAACACCTCCTGAGGGGGAAATGCAACAAATGAAAACAGGGTGACACACGTCATGAATATCGTTGTTAATCAGAGGACAACTATGTCTAATGTATTATATTATACACACGATATGTGCCTTCCACATTTTATATGTCTGTGGAATTTCCAACCCAACCGGATTTTATGACGTTTGAAACAATTCAAAGCGCATCTTCGTTTTTTTTTATTGGCTAAACAGATGAACAGACTGTTTATTTGTTTATTTGTTTATTTAAAAGGATCCCCATTAGCTTATGCCGTAGCAGTTTGCTCATCTTCCTGGGGTCCACATATAATCAACAGACAGACACCTAATACATTAATACAACATATAATACATTAAAGGGACAATGCGCGACCCTCTGTGAAAAGCGTCCTCTGACGAGTCAACTGGAAAGCTTAGAAATGCACACAATATATGTTATATGTATAACATATGCACACAATACAGCAGTAAACTAATTTTGTGTGTGTGTGTGTGTGTGTGTGTGTGTGTGTGTGTGTGTGAAAAAGGAAAAAAAGATAGAGAACGGTAGAGAGAGAGAAATCCAGGCTCTCGGGCAGGACTGAAGTGCCAGAGTATTGTGGGGGCTAACTAGCTCCCTCTTCTTCTCTCCATGGTCAGGATCTATTCTCCATCAGCCCCGTGAAGCCGGCTGCAATCAGGCCCATTGTTTCAGCTCAGCGAAGGTGCTGATTGCGTGGAGTGATAGATGGGAGTGTCACGAGGGGCAGCGTGGACCCACTTCCACCTTCAAAAACACTGGCACAATGTAGACACTCCTGCTACGGGCTATGGGTTATTGAGTGCTATGCTGTCACCTTTTCAGTCCAAGTTCTGAGAGGATGGGGCATTGGGAGGAAAGAATAGGTGCACAAAACAATACAGACAGACACTGCAATTAAACCATTTTTTGCACTGCAGTGGTGACACGTGACATAACTGCTCTGTACTACAGCTCAGACAATACTAACTCTCTTCTTTCCAACCGATGCAACAACATTTCCCGCCCCCACAAAAAAGTCCCAAACTCCCCTTCCCCTAGGAAGAGCATGTGTCAGAAAGGAATGTGTCAGAAAGACCAAAGTAATAGATCAAAGATGCTAGGGAGATGGTACTTGTGCTGGAAGCTGTGCTGTAGGCAGATGAGCAAGACACACACACAGACACACGCACGCACACACACACACACACTTCCCGAGAGGCTCCCTCTGCTATTCTCCAAGCCTCAGGGCTCCACATGCACGCACGCACGCACGCACACACCCACACCCACACACACACACACACACACGCAAACACACACCAGGAAGAGAGGCTTCCATCGCTATTTCCCTGTAAAACTGTCCTATGCCAAGGTCTTATTTTGAGTGTGTAATAGCTGTAATAGTCTGATCAAAGTCTACGGTCTGGCGTGGGATAAGGGCAGAGAAAGCAGTCGGGAGAAGGAAATGAGCCCCACCATAGGTAACGATACAGTTTCACACCTTCCTCCACTCCTCCCTCCATCTCTAAGAGAAGAAAGAGAGGGAAGGAGTGTTTCATCTTCCAGAGATGGAGAAGTGATGAAACGTCGAGCAGCAGAGGAGGATGAGAGGGTGACAGTCTGACATGTCTTTTCATCATGTTCAGTGAGGCTTTGAAAGGATTCACATCCCCCCCCCCGTTGTCCAAT
>NC_137681.1:14578263-14585763 GCF_963989245.1 Nansenia antarctica | reverse complement strand
TCTCATTATCATCCTAATCATAACACAGAGAGCAATGAAATAAGTCAACACAACTCACTTGCCTTGGGTTCATACTGAAGGGCAAGTTGTTGTTTTTTTAAGTTTTTTCTTCTGAGTGGGGCAGTCCCACTCATATTTTTAATTTTGATTGATAGATACAGTGGAGAATTAGACAGGAAGGATGGGTGAGAGAGAGAGGAGGGATGACATGCAGAATATGTCCCCGACCGGATTCGAACCGGGGACCCTGCGGTTACATGGTCTACACTTAACCCGCTACACCACCTAAGCGCCCCACTGAAGGGCAAGTTGGTAACCAGGGAAGTCTATATAACAAGTACTGGGTATAGCAGGGGAGGCTGGCGGAGGTGGAAATGAGCCCGTCCTCCGATTTTCTACCTCCACCAGCCTACACTGGTGTGTAGGCCAGGTTGGGTTCTATCTGTGAGGAGATACTATTGAGCACAATTGAGATTGAGATTGAGATTGAGATAACGTTTATTGCCACTATGCGTTACACATATAGGAATTTGCTTCGTCACCACAGCAAGTGCGTTTATACTTTTTTCACATATCAAAAAACAGGACAACACAACAACAACACAGGACAGACAACAGTGCATTGGATAGTGCGGTATAAAGTAAAGTGCAGTGCAGAGTTTTTTTTACAGAGTCCAGTTCAGTCCTGGGCAGACTTGGGGGCGGGGGGGGGGGGGGAAGCCAGAGTCATTTAACAGCCTGGCGGCTGAGGGGTAGAAGCTGAGCCTGTGGCGGGCCTTAAGTGCCTTAGGCAGCCGCAACCTTCTTCCAGAGGGAAGCAGGGTGAGGAGGCCGTGGCCGGGGTGGAAGGGGTCAGCCATGATCTTCCTTGCCCTCCTCAGAGCCCTGGTGTCATGCAGGGAGTTGAGGGAGGGCAAGGGACAGCCGATCACCCTCTCTGCTGAACGTCGCACCCGCTGCAACTTGGCCTTGTCCTTGGTCGTTGCAGCAGGGAACCAGGTGATGATGGAGTGGGTGAGGATGGATTCTATGATGGCCGTGTAGAACTGGACCATCATGGACCTCGGCAGCCTGAGTTTCCTCAGCTGCCGGAGGAAGAACATCCTCTTCTGGGCCTTCTTTGTGAGGACCTCGGTGTTCTGCTCCCACTTTAGGTCCCGGGAGATGGTCATGCCTAGAAAGCGGCATGACTCCACGGAGGCCACCGGGGTACCTCCCAGCGTGATGGGAGGGGGCAGGGCTGCTTTCCTTCGGAAGTCCACCACCATCTCCACTGTTTTTAGAGCATTTAGCTCCAGATTGTTTAAGCTGCACCATCTCTGCAGCCCCTCGATCTCACCCCTGTAGGCAGATTCGTCCCCCCCGGAGATGAGGCCCACCAGGGTGGTGTCGTCTGCAAACTTCAGGAGCTTGACCGAGGGGTGGCGGGAGACACAGCTGTTGGTGTAGAGGGAGAATAGTGCTGGAGACAGGACGCAGCCCTGCGGGGAGCCCGTGCTGGTGGTCCTGGAGCTGGAAATGCTCTTCCCCAGCTTCACCCGCTGAGACCTGTCAGTCAGGAAGTCCGTGATCCACCTGCAGGTGGAGACCGGCACCTGCAGCAGGGATAGCTGGTGCTCCAGGATGTGTGGGAGGATCGTGTTGAAGGCCGAGCTGAAGTCCACGAACAGGATCCTGGCGTAGTTGCCTGCAGTGTCTAGGTGTTCTAGTACGTAGTGCAGAGCCATGTTCACGGCGTCCTCCGTGGATCTATTGGCTCTGTACGCGAACTGCAGGGGGTCCAGCACAGGATCCGTGATGAGCTTCAGGTAGGCCAGGACAAGGCGCTCCAGGACCTTCATGACGACGGAGGTCAGAGCGACGGGTCTGTAGTCGTTGAGGCCTGTGACCTTGGCCTTCTTGGGGACGGGGATGATGGTTGATGCCTTGAAGCACGCTGGGACGTGACACAGCTCCAGCGAGGCGTTGAAGATGTTGGTGAACACCGGGGCCAGCTGGTCGGCGCAGTGCTTCAAGACAGAGGGAGAGACGGAATCCGGACCAGCTGCCTTCCGGGGATTCTGCCTCTTAAACAGTCTGTTTACCTCTCGCACTGTGACAGAGAGAGGGGGTGGGGAAGGGGGGGTGGGGGTGGGCGGGGCGGGTGAGGAGGGGGGAGGGAGGGGGGGGGGAGGGGGGAGGGTGGGGGTAGCAGGAGGGACATTGGCCCCCCTGGGGGACGGGGGTGGTGGTTGTAGCCGGGGGGTGTGGAGGGAGAGGGCGGGGGTGGGCGGGAACCTCTCTTTCTCAAACCTACAATAGAACTCGTTCAGCTCGTTAGCGAGGGGGAGGTTGTCGGACATCAGCGGGGACCTGGGTTTGTAGTTGGTGATGGTCTTTAGGCCTTTCCAGACGGAGGCGGAATCCCCCTCAGAGAGCTGTTTCTGCAGCTTCTCCGAAAAGCGATGCTTCGCCTCCTTCACCGCTTTGGCGAACCTGTACTTGGCCTGCTTGACCCGGTCCACGTCCCCACTGCGCCTAGCCACCTCCTTCTCTGACCTCAGACGCCTGAGTTGGGATGAAAACCAGGGCTTGTCGTTGTTGAAGGACTTCCTGGAGCGGAGGGGGACACACACCTCCTCGCCAAGGCTGATAAATGATGCAACAGTGTCTGTGTATACATCCAGATTGTTACCAGCCTCTGGCCCCGCCCACTCCACCAAGTCCTGGTCACAGCCTGCACTCTCCAACCAGGCGCAGAGTCGCTCACATGCCTCACTGGACCACACCCTGAATCGCCGTACAACAGGTTTAGACAGTTTTAACCTCTGCCTGTAGCGAGGGATCAGGTGTATGAGGATGTGGTCACTGTAGCCCAGTGCAGCACGGGGGACAGAATGGTAGGCTTGACGAGCTGTACAGTAGCAATGGTCCAGAGTGTTCACCCCCCTGGTGGGACACGTGACTTGCTGCCTGTATTTGGGGAGCGCCCGGACTCCAGGAGAGGTGACAGAGAGTTATAGTGGATACATGGGCCAGCAGGTGTCTCACTGGTCATTCCCACATATAATGGACTGAACATAACGGACCATATAATGCCATAATGGATGCATACAGTGAGATATTGCATGGATGCATACAGTGAATAGTCCATCTATTCTACGGTATTGGCAGGATCGAAGATGATGAGTGGACTGATGTATCTGTGTGTGTGTGTGTGTGTATGTTCCCTCTCCCCTCCCTCTTCCCTCCCTCTCCCCCCCCCCCCCCACCTCTCTCTACTCCCTAACCCTGTTAAATATTCATCCCCTCCTCCGCTGGACATGCATCACCCAGGTGACATTATGGCAGTAGGTGGCCTCGCTCACAAGCGGCTCTGCACCTGGGTTTAAGAGGCACACACACACATGCCTGCCAATCCACCCACACATACACACGCACACACGCACGCAAACTAACAATAAACTGCCTGACCAAGCCTGAAACAGAATTACCAATATTCAATACTGCAATTCCCTCTCCCCCTCTCCCCTCTCTTTAATCTGTCTTGAGATGAGGACAGCCAGCCCTGATCTCTTTTAGAGAATCATCCCTAGAAAGAGTAGAGGGAGGAGGACTGAGAGAGAGAGAAAGAGAGAGAAAGAGAGAGAGAGAGGGAGAGAGAGAGAGAGAGAGAGAGAGAGAGAGAGGGAGAGAGAGAGAGAGAGAGAGATGAGGGAACAGTATCTAAGAAGTTGAACCCCAATTTATTCTCCTACTGGTAAGGAGGAAGCTCTGCATATCAGACCTCTCTCTCTCTCTATCTCTCTCTCATGCTGTATTCTTTTTTTGATCTTTCCTTTCATTCTCTCTCTCATTCTCCTTCTCGCTCTGATCATTATCAAGCAGGTAGTGATTATGGGGCTCCTTGGTGGCCAGTATCCTCTCTCTCTCTCTCTCTCTCTCTCTCTCTCTCTCTCTCTCTCTCTCTCTCTCTCTCTCTCTCTCTCTCTCTCTCTCTCTCTCTCTCTCTCTCTCTCTCTCTCTCTCTCTCTCTCTCTCTCTCTCTCTCTCTCTCTCTCTCTCTCTCTCTCTCTCTCTCTCTCTCTCTCTCTCTCTCTCTCTCCCTCCTGATCTCTGTTTGGTTCACTAAGCACTGACTGTGATGTGGCAGTGAGAGACCAGGACCTCCCCCTCATCCCTCCCCCCCCGCCCCCCACCCCCTCTCTCTCTCTCTGTCTATCATATTAGTGTCATTAGTGAAGGAGACTGAGTCATCTCTCTCAGGCTGTGAGACTTCTATCCTCAGCATCATCCCACGATACCACTCTGATTATGACAAATGTCACACACACACACACATGCACACGCACACAGTATAACAAAATATTATATAGAGCCATTACCAGGCCTTACTTAACATTCCTCAGCTTTGAGGCCCTTTCAAATTAGTCAGGCAAGCTATGAAGAGCAATCTGTCCGTCAAAAGGCGACTCCATTCCAGACCATCCCTCCACATGAATATGTATGAGCAGCAGTCGCGGAGCAGCGAAGTTTAGCCAGAGACATACGGTAATTATGTGACAGCAGCTGGTGAAACCACGAACAAGTCGCCAACCGACGGACAGGACAGACTTTTATTTAAATACATTTCAGCGTTGTCAATGACACACTCACTAGTCTACCCAAAACATTGCAACGCAATTGTTTGGTTTGGCGACTTGTTCCCAGTTTCACCAGCTGCTGTCACATAATGATGATGGAGGAGGACTAGGACTTGGCACAGCAGATCACCAGAGGGGAGGCTGGTTGAGGTAAAAGGACGGGCTCATTGTAATGCATTGTATCTGTTATATATACCATTCCTCATTCCATTCCATGCATTACAATGAGCCTGTCCTCTGATTTCTACCTCCACCAGCCTCCCCTGGAGAACACAGCTGATGGAGAACCCAGTCCTCATGGCGTGAGGTGAAACTAAAACACAAAATTGACTTGAAACTGCAATAACCCCTGAAAAACACTTAGGTAACAGTCTATTAGGGCAAAACCATTTACATAAATCACATACTGTAGATTGCATTCACACTAGCGTTCGCCTGGTGTAATTAGATAACGAACACTTACAGGGTAATTACCGCCGCCCAGACCGGGGTAATTACTGCATATCAGCCTTGATGTTCTGAGCCGTGAGAGAATTAAAGATTGTGAAGGACGACGCTTAAATGCCTCTCTGTTATTGTACTGCTCATAACCGCTGCCAGCGTATGTTCTCACCTGCCCAGAAGGCTAGGTACTAGGGCTACAGCTGAGGCTCTAGTTGTTCCTACTGTAGTCTGGTCACATAGTCAGGAAATACTCCTGGCCCCATTCAGAATAGGATGGCCCACTTCACACATTGGCTACTGTGAGCAACAAGTGAACTATGCCTTTGGTCATTAGTGCAGGTCTTGTGTTTCCTCACCTTGTCTGACACCGCCAGATACTGGGCTGGCTGCCATGTTAGCTTAGCGTTGGGCCAAACACTCAAGAGGAAATAGACCCGTGTTTGAGATAACAAACACATACATGTACTGTACACATACACACACACATACACACACACACACACACGCACACACACACACACACACACACATACACACACACACACACACGCGCACACACACACACACACACACACACACGCGCGCACACACGCACGCGCACACACACACACACACACACACACACACACTCCTGACTTCACAACAGAAAACCAGCTAGTGGAGTGGAGGAGGCATGGACAGCTGGAGGGGAGGAGTGTACTGTCCTGCACCAGCACAGAGACACAGAGGTGGGCAGATGGAGGAGAGCAGGACACACCACAAGGTGGGCAGATGGAGGAGAGCAGGACACACCACAGGGGGAGGAGGACTGGGGAGAGCAGGTGGAGGGCTGGCTCATTAGGGAGGTGGGAGAGGAAAAAGGTGAACGCTTGGCTACTTAATCCTAAAGTACAGTATAAACCACATATCTTAACAGGCTGACATTAACCCTGCAGCATCTGATCCTGGGCCAGTATGGATACCAGGGACATGCGGTCAGGGGAGGCAATGATACTCCAATGAAAATAGCTGTTATGAAAAGTGAAAATATTAAATAAAATAATTATTAAGATTTGTCCACTGATTTGTGTTATAAATGTAATTTCTGTATGATTCCAATGTTTTTTTATGGTCAAAATCGCCACAATTTGCACAGCTCCGCTGCAAATACAGGGAGAGGCAAGAAGGGCGGCAGTGACTAGGTCTGCCTCACCCCTCCATAGAAACTGAATGGAGTGCGGGCCACATACGCGCGTTCTGTTACAAACTGCAATGAAAAGGCACCAGAGAGGAGGCAGCTTATCACGTCTGCTTCCCTCACAGGGGTGTGTATTCAATACACTGTAGACCTAGGGTGTCACAACACAGGGTGTGACCACACAGGGTGTGGTAAACAATGGAAGACCAATGCCTGAGCTTATGGAACTACTTCAAGTTCAATAAAAAAAATAAAAACCTCCCCGCACGTCACTGACGGATACGGTTCCTGAGCATGGTTAATAGGACAGACTTATGCTGGCTCCATCTCCCTCTGTGCCTCTACTCTACGACTCTCTTCTCTTCCCTAAGACTCTCTCTTCCCTCGCCCCATGCTCCCGTCTGACCCCCCTCTTTGTATCTGTCGACAGTGTCTCCAACTCTTTCACCCCGCCTGACCTTGTTTTCCTTCTATCCCCTATGTTCTGTTCCCCCTGTCTATCGCTCTCTCTCTCTCTCTCTCTCTCTCTCTCCCCCTTCTCGCTCTTTCTTCCTGTTCCCCTCTCTCTCCATCCCCCATCTCTCTCATCACACTCACACTATTCTTCTCTACCACCACCCCCCTGCTCTCTCTCTCTCCTTCCCCCTCTCCCTCTCTCAGGCTGCGTTGGCCGTGTAGCTGTGGTCAGCCCCTGACAGCTCTTTCCCCCATTTCCGTCAGATTTGGGGAGCAGAGGAGTACAGGAGGACTGACACAGCCTCCGGGAGCCCAGGCTCTGCTACTCAGGAGAAGCCGTAAACATGGACCTCACCCTCCATCCATTCCCTTTGGATGTCCTACACTGTCGACAGCACAGCATCCAACACTGCCACCTACAATTAGCATCACTGTATTGTATTCATGTTATTATACAGTAAAGACTTGTTTTGATAGTTCCCACCCCTTAGCTCGCTCAGGTTTCTCAGAGGGAATAAATAAACGTAGAAAAGAGAAACAATGGCTTTCTTGGTACTGCACATCGATGTGGAAAGAGACCTGATATGTGGTCGCATCAATGTGAAGTCCTTTTTTCTAATTATACAGTAATACACCATATGATTATGAGGTTGTTGCTTCACATGTTACATGTCTACAGCAGTGGAGGCTGGTGGAGGCCGAAATCGGAGGACGTGTGTGTTTTTCCATTCCATGTGTTACAATGAGTCTCACCTCTGATTTCTACCTCCACTGGCCTCCCCTGATCCACAGTGTACATAC
>NC_137681.1:14577063-14578063 GCF_963989245.1 Nansenia antarctica | reverse complement strand
GCCTCCCCTGATCCACAGTGTACACACTGTACTGAGTCATCTGTATGCATTGACACTGAGGAGAGAGTGTCATCCAATCTGTTATGAAACATCTGCATGAGTAAACACAGGGGATCACTGGTTAACCACTCCCTGCAGGCCATGCATTCAGCATGCTGGGATTTAAATGGAATATAAATGACCAGAAGCAAACAGAGATTGATCGGGCACTTACTCTGTCAGTGTACATTAAGACAGAAGTCTTTACGTGGAATAGAGCTTGACAGTGAATTAGGACAACCGTCTGTCTCTCTCCAAAGTACAGAATCTTGAGTTCTGATGGATGGATTACAGAATGGAAACATGTGGTGCGTCATGGTCAGTGTGAGTGGAGGGTGGAGGCAGCCTTCATGTAATCCCAGAGCGAGTGTGTGTGGACAGACAGTCAGATCCCTTGTGGACATGTAGGACGGAGGCGGGAGCATGACATCACCTCACAGAGAAGCTGGGTGGTACAGAAGACTGGTGAGTGAAAGGGAAAGGGAGAGTGAGTGAGACACACACACACACACACACATACACACACACACACCCCCCGCTCTCTTTTCACACATAGGTTAGTTGACTTTGTTTCTATTTGTTTTTATTTATTTATCTTCACTGTCTTTGCTGTTCTCATATATTGTATGTATTGTTTTATGTTGACCCTGAGGACTTCTGTTTATATGTTTGTTTTTATTCTTGCCGGGGCCTCTTGGTCAGATCATCATTGAAAATGAGAATTTGTTCTCGACTGATTTTATCTGGTTAAATAAAGGTCAAATAAAATAAATAAAAAGAGGAAGAGAGAGCAGAGTGTGTGTATGTGTGTGTGTGTGTGTGTGTGTGTGTGTGCGTGTGTGTGTGTGTGGGGGTGCATGTGTGCATGTGTGTGTGTGCGGGAGGACAAAGAACAGTGGGGGGACCATGTGACTGTGTGTGTGAGGTCCAAGCTTCAGCATGTTGTAAATCAATGACACCT
>NC_137681.1:14569563-14572063 GCF_963989245.1 Nansenia antarctica | reverse complement strand
TTCCATATGTTTCTCATGTACAGCACTAATGGCTACAAAATGGCTAACTTCAGAGGTTTCGTCCGCATGGATGCTTTGTCATACAATCATGAGGGTAGGCCTATTGACACTGGGAATGAATGCAAGAGCAGACCAAGTATACTTGTAAAGACCTTCAGTATGTCAACTGCATCGCCACCATCATGTAGAGTGTGTCTACAGTTCTACTGGCCTATCACTAAAGACCACACAAACAATGTACAGAGGACTGAGGAGGAGGGAGGAGCTCCTGACAGTCAGGCGGACAGACAGGCGGACAGACAGGCAGGCAGATGGGCTGGCAGGCGGACAGACAGGCAGACAGGCATGCAGGAAGGCAGACAGGCTGGCGGGCAGTTATGACAGGTAGGCAGGCGGACAGAAAGGCAGGCAGGCAGGCAGGCAGGTGGACAGAAAGGCAGGCAGGCAGGCAGGCAGGCAGGCAGGCAGGCAGGCAGGCAGGCAGGCAGATAGGGGGACAGGCAGGCAGACAGGCAGGTGGACAGGGACATAACAAGTCAATAAAAGCTCTAGCTGACTGGGGAGATGGTGAATAGGGCATGTATACAACATGGGGAGGGACAATGGGTCTAAAGGAAGGTGGTACTGCAGTGGAACATTCCATGGAACATACTGTAGTGGCAGATGATGACGATGATTCTGATGAGGTCATACTACAGATTATGTAAGCAAAGTAAATAGAATGCAGTGAAATAAGGTCATAGCACACACAAACACACTCACACACACACACACACACACACACACACGCACACACAAGAAAGAACTTAGAGGCTGATATTTTTCCAATGCCTGACTTCATAAAGCAGCCGAGGTTGTCTGGTCCAGTGGTTTGGCTCCTGGAGCAGAGCGGCTGACCAATAGCGTGTGACGGAGAGACAGGCTATTAGCTGTGTGTGTGTGTGTGTGTGTGTGTGTGTGTGTGTGTGTGTGTGTGTGTGTGTGTGTGTGTGTGTGTGAGGAGTGAGTGAGTGAGTGAGTGAGTGAGTGAGTGAGTGGTGGTTTACTTCTTATTATTCTTTTCCTGGCTTTGGTCAAATAGCTCCAAAAGTCCCTGACCAAAATGCTATGAATTTGCATGCCACAACTAGAGAGCATCAGTAACTATGGCAGGAAGAATGACCATGATTAAACCATAGGTGGCGCTATAATAACCAAAAGTAAATAATTAACTTCACAATGCTGGCATTTCTACCCCGTTGCATGAAAATGTATGAGACTATGTGTCTTTCCTCATGGGGAACATATTTGCCTCAAGAACCCATAAAGTCCGCCATGATGGATTTTTCTGCAGGTGGACAATTTGGCCAAATTGATAAGAATTCACTTAAAATCAACTGTAAGTCAGATTGGTCCGAAATTGAATATGAACATGCGTGGTGCACGTCTCTCTATAGGGTGTTAAAGGATAAGAGATCCATTTAAAGATATCGGAGAAAATGATATGAAAAGGCCCAGAATTTTCAAATGCTCTGAGAATTTGCCCTGCTACGTCAATATTTATGGCAGTCGACAGGCTGATAGAGGGCACTACAATGTGTTACTATGTCAATGCATTTGAAGATATCTCAAAAAACAAGGACATTACAGATGTTTGAATTTTTAAATAGGCTTGCAGAATATAGTGTAAGCACATTATAAGTAGTGAAATGCTTGACATAAACTATACAACATGGTCATTTACTGGGGAAGGTTAATCCACAATGCATTTTCGTATTTACGCTTAGTGTATATTATCATCATAGCATAGTAGCCTATGTACAGTATATCAGGCCATAATTAGGTGACTGGTACCTTACAGGCCCGTGGTCCTAGGGTTCTTCATAATATCATAGCTTAGTATATCATGAGTTTAGGTGAGTCGTCTACCCCCTATCTGTCAATCTACAACCTGTCTGTAGGTCTACCCCAAGTCTGTCAATCTCACCCCATTTATGGTTATGGGGGCTGCATATCTGTAGGAACACGCCCCATTGCCGCTTGCGGTTATATTTTATTTATTTTCTCTTAACGTTACTGCAGCTCTTACAATTCCTCTTATTTGTACCTGCTGTTTATTTGTACCTGCTGTTGTGTTTTCAGTTACCATATATTTTTAGTGGAGCAGAGCAAACACTATAAACTTGTGGGATACTCCATAACTCTTCTCATAGACAGCATCTTAATTACAGTCTGAGAACAAGGAAATTATGGTCTCTAATTTTAACGGTTATGATGGAACACGCCCAGATACAGTATATGCCTGTAGAGTCATAACACATACTGCATATGTATTCTGTGTGTGTGTGTGTTTGTGTGTGTGTGTGTGTGTGTGTGTGTGTGTGTGTGTGTGTGTGTATGCCATCCTGACATACAAGCACAACGTCAGCAACACTGCGTATTTCAGCCACTGTATTTAGTTGCTCAGCAGACGTTTTCATGTCCGGAGACTTGCATGCATGTGCTACATTTTTACACTCTG
>NC_137681.1:14532063-14564563 GCF_963989245.1 Nansenia antarctica | reverse complement strand
CTCACCACTTACAACGTGGCTGAAATGTCTTGAATCAATAAGTATTCAGTATGACATTCCTAAAACTAGAGCAAATCATTTGAATTGAGTCCACCTGACGTGACCTGAGTGCAAGGATAATAGCGAATGTGATTTAGGAAGTAATATATTTTGTTTTTATAAGGTCTCTGGTTTGCATAATCAATTACACACTGCGTACATGGATTAGACTGTTACGTGGAGTAGACTGTTACTACCAAGTCAGCACATTTCATTATTAACTCTCCAGTCCTGCTGGTGGCAAACATACCCATAACATGATGAAGCTACCACTATTCTTCACACGAGGGATGGGGAAACTGCATTGCATATGCTGGATTTGCACTAAACGTAATGTTTTGTAGTTAAACAAAATATTACACATTTTGTAAGTCTCCCCAAGCTTCAGGGTAGCATTCCTGAATAAAATAATTCCTAATAAAGTGTTAGGTGAGTGTACAACCATGCATAATTTATGCATACCTAGTATATTTTGACAGCAGTCTTTGCCAATTATAACAAAGCCATGTTTGCACATAAAGCAACCAATGCAAGAAGACGCAGTGTATATTAAACAATGTATTCATTAAAATATAGACAATTCACAGTAGGTACACAGTAAAAAAAAATCACGAGGAGACCATTAATAATGACCATGCTGTGAGAGAGATGCATGGTGGGAGAGGAGAAGCGATGCTCCACAGGGTTCTGTCCCATAGCTTCTCTGGAGGCCGAACACACTTCTGTAAGATGACAGCTCCTCTCCTAGATAGTGCTGAAAACTGTCCCTTTAATACTTTATTCATTGGCTCCCTGTCAGATATCCATAGCAGAACATACAAGCACAATTCTTAACAGAAACTTTCATAAGAACAATAAACAGCACAGCATTCAAATACTTTTATGGTAAATTGCTGAGATAAAACATGCAGTATTTTGGATGTGTAAATAATTGGGAAAGCTGACAGACAACCTGATATGAAAAACTCACACAATAATTTTCACAAAATACAATTTTATTATCAAAGAGACACACAGGTTTGGGAATGTTCAGTCAAACATGTATGGTCATTGTCAAAGCAAAACCAATCTTGGTCTGACAGTTTGTCGTTCTGTGTGGGACCAGAATCCAACGTGGACCCTTAAGGTCATGGACCAGAAGCCAAACAGCACACACTACTGTACCATCCTAGACAAATGTAAATACCTTAGCTGGGAAGACACCATCAAATACAAAAACATCTGTCTCATCCATAAAATTCTGCATAACAAAGCTCCTCCCCCGCTTAACTCTTTCATAAACCAGCGTGACCACAGCTTACGGCCCACCAGAAGCACCTCTCGTGGCGACCTTATAGTTCCATTCAGGAAAAGCACCTTCAGTAAGCAATCCTTCTCAGTGATAGCAATAGAAAACTGGAACTCACTACCCAACCAACTCAAAGACATACATACTTACTCCACCTTCACAACACACATGAAAGCCTGGCTGACACAGAACTATACTTGTCCTCATTAATCCCTCTCTGTGCTGCCTCCCCATAATGCCTTTTTTTTGTATGTTTTGTTTTGTTTAATGTTTAACTGTTTAACTGTTTGTAAGTGCTTAATGTTGTGTGGCTTGTAATTGTCCTGTGGCTTCTATGTGCTTGAAATGTCGCTGCCCCCATAAGTGTGTATGTGGTGTCTGTTGTAGCCCCTTCAATCACCTCAGCTTGCTTACGTGTGTTTTTTGTCAAGTGTGATGTTGGGGTACCTTGTCTCAGCCACGTGTTCTTAGAATTTTTAAATGTTTTATTTTAACTAATGACGTTACTTTTCAGGATGCCATGTTGCAACTGGCCGGGGACTTCAGCTGAAAATTAGCCGACTAGGCTAACGCTGCCTTTTTTACTATATTTTATATGGTTCATGTATTAGGATTGTCCTCGATATAATAAACTAATAAACTAAACTAAACTAAACTAAACAGGGTCTCATCTCTTCATTTCTCTTTTGTAACAAAGCACCTTTGGCATAGTGGTATATCCCTTTGCACATACAGTATTCACTTTCATAAATCTATTTCATTACGATTTTGACGTCAGGAAGGAAGGCCCTTGTGTGTCTCAGGCATCCATCGATCACATAGTTTACATTTGTAACAATCTGAGCACAGATGCCTTATTCCAAAGCAACTTACAATCAATACATTTGACTAAAGTAAGTGAATCATCCTTCTAGCAGGAAAAGTCATCTATGCTCAGGCCAGGGGCCATTGGCAGTCTTCGTGCTAGACATAGTCAGTCTGTTCTAGGGGTCAAAGGTCAGCTCCTGTCTGGCTGGGGCCAGTTCCTGGACTGGAAGTACTTCCTGAGGCCCTCCAGGTTCAGAGCGGGGAAGTAGGCACCAATGCGTTTCCTCAGCCACCATTTCCCCTCGGCTGCACTGGTACTGCCTGGCTGGCTGAACTTATACCTGTAGTGTTCTCCTCGTACCCACCTGAGCAGAGAGGGAGGAGAGAACAAGAAGAAGACGAAAAGAAGAAGAGATGGTCAGGCTACGTGACTGAGTGAGAAGAGAATACAAGCTATTTCATAGGTGAGGACATTCCACAAGAGGGCGGTAGAGAACAAGGAATGTCAGTATGGAGGGCAGTATGGAGAGGGCGCGCGCGAGCACACACACACACACACACACACACACACACACACCCCACACACACACACACCCCCCACACACACACACACACACACCACCCCCCCCCCCCCCACACACACACACACACACACACTCCAGCAATCTCCATTCCAGCTCCCCAGACAGAACGCCAAAATTAGTTGCGCCGTACACGCAGCTGTCTTCCGCGGCAACAGCTGGTAGTTTTAGAGGGAAAATTAAATGAAAGTACACATGTGCTAAACCAATGATACATGACTAGATCTACCCCCTCTTCATTTAACACACAGAACCATGTTAGGGAGAACAGCAACGGTTCTCTTCACTGACCATTGGTAAATCAAGAGTGAGTCTCAAATATCTATCAAAGTGGCATCAGCTCTCCTCTCCTCTTTCATATGTCCAATTGTTTCATGTTGGTGCAGAGAAAAGACATAAGACAGGGGAGGGGGCTACTGTAGAAGTAGTAATAATAATACAGTTTATTCGTAAAGCGTTTTTCGTAGAGCACCTCGAAGTGACTGCTCATGCTTAGAGTCAAAACAACCAGACTAGTGTAGACTACTGAGATGAAGCACCGTGTGTGTGTGTGTGTGTGTGTGTGTGTGTGTGTGCGTGTGTGTGTGTGTCAACCTGGGGTTGTCTCTGTCCTGGAATGGGTTGTGCTCCATCAGGGAGAGGACCGAGGTGTCGTTGGCCAACAGTCTTCCTGCAATTTGGATCACCCACTCATTCTGCTCATAGGTCTGGTAGCGGGAGAGACGGAGGGAGAGAGAGAGAAGGAGAGGTCAAAGTTCACTGAGAAAAAAGTTCTGTTGTGGATGTGTGTGTGGCATTATAAACCTTCCCTTCTGCCAAATGTCTGACCAGGGGTTTCAGTTCCACATTGAGTTTTGAGTTGGGATGTAAACCAACAGGGAGCCCTATACCCTGAGACGGGAACGGTAAAACAACTACACCTGAGAGAGCCCTAGAAGGTTTACGTGTGTGTGTGTGTGTGTGTGTGTGTGTGTGTGTGTGTGTGTGCGTGTGTGTGTGTGTGTGTGTGTGAATGAGAGAGCACACACACACCTGAGAGAACACTAGCAGGTTTAACAACGTGGACTGCTGGCCCTGAAACAGGAAATGACTCTCAGCTAGGATGCCTGGATCCAGAGTTGGACTAGGGTGGAGTGTTGGCTGAGGACGTGTCCATTGAGGGATGTATAGTACGCCAGAGGTGAAATGAGAAGGAGACTAGAGCCCCCTAGTGGATATTTACTGTATGTACTTCATGACCCTGTTTATCTGTGCTTGGCGTAGAAGTTGTCCCCAACAGACCTAGGATCAGTTTGGACAAAGACAAAAATAACCAATTCCCAGATTTCACATCCAACTAGCCAGAGTTAAAGGATTTCGAGTTAAAGGATTACTTAATTCAAAGTAGGTTTCTCATCAGTCCTCCATAAGTATGCTCTCAAAAATGTTCTGCATTAAAGCCTCATAGATATCCTAATGACAAACTTATATTTACTTCCTGTGATGCAAAACTCATAATCAAACCACTATTCCAGGAAGTAAAATGAAGCTCCAGTCTCTTACCTGGAAGGCAGCGAACCACATGAGCCAGTCTAGCCTATAGTGGTAGGGGGACAGGAAGCAGGGCCGTCTCTTCAAGTCCCCGGGCTTACACAGGAACTGGTACTCTTCCCACACTGCTTCCGGGTCGTTGGGGTCAATGCTCAGCGTGCCCTGGAGAATCACCTCGGTCCTCTCTTTAGTGATACTGCGGAGAGAGAGAGAGAGAGAGAGAGAGAGAGAGAGAGAGAGAGAGAAGGGAGATGGACAAGGAGAGAGGAAAAGAAGGGATAGAAAGAGAGACAGGAGTGAGGTGTACAGTATGAGACATTGATGAGGAGAGATGAGAGGAGAGAGGAGGCAGGAGGAGATGGAGAGAGGAAGAGGAGAGAGAGAGAGAGTAGGGAGGAGGAAGGGAGATGGAGAGAGGAGGGAAGAAGAGGGGAGACTTTGAGAGGAGGGGGGAAGAGGAGGGTGACGTAGGAAGCTGTACCTGCCGAAGGCCCCATAGGTGTTGACGATGCGGAGGGGGTCGAAGGAGGTGTTCATCACCTGTCTGGAGCTCAGCAGGTTCATCACTACGGGAACGCTCAGGAAACCAATCAGAACACCCAGAGCTATGTTCACCAACCACCGGATCATCATACCTATAGTACAGGAAGGACGTGGTGAAATGGGAGAACGTGGGCATGTGTGTGTGTGTGTGTGTGTGTGTGTGTGTGTGTGTGTATGTGCGTGTGTGCAAGCGTAAGCATTTGTGTGCGGTGTGTGTCTGAATCTGAATCAGAATCAAGTTTATTGTTAGATCCCATTATACTAAGTATAAGAGAGTAACATTCTTAGGCTTCGGTTCCTTGACATTGTACCAACAGGAGAAAATGGCAATAGTTATATAAAACAAAAAGTGTAAGACAAGAGACGACAGAGAAGCATAACAATAGATAATAAAGAATAGAAGTAGCATGAGTATAGCCCTGAAGTAGCAGTGGATGAAGGCATAAGATACACAGTATCTGTGGGGGTGAGATGAAGTCATACAAGGGCATTCACAGGTGGATTATGCATGTGAGAGTAGCGGGTAAATAGTCACTAGGCCTTAGTAGCCCTCAATCTTAAGTCTGGCAGGGGCGCTTAGGTGGCGTAGCGGGTTAAGCGCTGACCATGTAACCGCAGGGTCCCCGGTTCGATTCCGCCCGGGGACATATCCTGCATGTCATCCCTCCTCTCTCTCTCACCCATCCTTCCTGTCTAAATCTTCACTGTAACTGTCAATAAAAATGAAAAATATGAGTGGGACTGCCCCACTCAGAAAAAATAACAAAAATAAATAAATCTTAAGTCTGGTTGCGTGGTGGAAGTAGCTGTTTGTTAGCCTCCAGGTGTCGGCCCCGAGGCTGCGGTATTGTGTCTTGGACAGCAGCAGCTTGAACAGTCTGTGGTTGGGGTGTGCAGGGGTCTTTGATAATATAGTGGGTATTGTATCGATAATATAGTGTGTGTGCATGTGTGTATTGAAGGCACACAGGCTTCCTCTGGCAGTTCCAGAGAGGGGGAGATGTTGTCTATGAGGTCATGGAGCGTTTCACCCTGACAACCAGAGTGAGCAGACAGCTCCAAAACCCCTCCTACCTGCCTGGCAGGGGTAACCAGGCCCATGTCTGGGAAAACCATTCATCACAACCCTCCTATACCTGTTGTTTCAGTTAAACAACTGAGTTTTACAGTCTCACAAAATGACTGAACACACACACACACACACACACACACACACACACACTGCGGGTAATAGGACATTTTATACCCACTTAAGTTCCATATTACTCAACATAAAAGCCATTAGTAATTCCTGGGAGACCAATTAGAAAAGTCCACTATTTGTGCTTTAACCATATGCTCACTCAACTCTAAAAACATAAATATACACTCTCTCAACCTCTCACTTAAATCCCCCCTATGCCTAAACTACCCAGCTTTGCTCATGTACAGGACATAATCTCCAGCTGTCTCTCTTCTTTCTCCTCTCTCTCTTCTCCCTCTCACTCCTCAGCTGTCCCTGTGCTAATCCCCACTCTTCCCAAACTCCTGTTCTCTTACATACTCCATCACATCTGTCTTGATGGCCTGAACCCCAACACCCCCTGCCACCACCCACTTCTACCATCTGCCCTGCCTCGCCCTGCACCCTGCTCCATCTGCCCTGTCTCCCCCTGCACCCAGCTATAGATACCCTGCCTCCCCCTGCAGCCTGCTCCAGATACCCTGCCTCCCTCTGCAGCCTGCTCCAGATACCCTGCCTCCCTCTGCAGCCTGCTCCACATGTGCCTGCAGGTGTGACTGTTGGAGCTGGGGGGGTGGAAGGCTCCAATAAGGTAGGCGACCCTCTTACAGGCAGTAAACACACACTCAGGTGCATAGGGACACACACACACACGCACACACGGGCATGCACGCACGCACACACACACGCACACACGCACATACACACACGCACGCACGCACGCACGCACGCACGCACACACACACACACGCACACACACGCACACACACGCACACACACACACACGCACACGCACACGCACACACACACACACACACACACACACACGCACGCACGCACGCACGCACACACACGCACACAGCAACTGGTAGAGTCATCAGCCGTCCCCTGTGGAGCGGTAGCCAGGCTGAGGCAGCAGACCGGGGCTGGGTCTAATACCTCCTCTCTGCCATCATTAGGCAGAACTATAAAACATCCAGACAGGATATCAAGGCTGCTGAAACACTACCTGACCTGGCTAGCCGCTCGGTCGGCTGGCCGGTTCCTCCTCCCAAATACCCAGAATACCGGGAATACACCCATAATACATCAGGCTTGTCCCTGTTGGTTTCCTCCTCTGTAAATTGTGTCTGAGACATGGAGTGGTAAGGCGTGTGTGCGCGTGTGTGTGTGTGTGTGCGTGCGTGCGTGCGTGCGTGTGTGCGTGCGTGTGTGCGTGCGTGTGTGTGCGTGTGGAGTGTGTTCTCTAAGGCACATGGAGGTGTGTCTAAGTAGGGTACCTCTGGTGGGTTTAGGGGTCTGTCCTGCGGCGTCCTCGGCCTGGAGGTCCAGTACGGCCTGCTTGGCCCCGCGGCCCGAGGAGAACAGGAAGGCCAGAGACGCGTCGTCAAAGCAGGCCAGGCTTGGCACCATAGTCAGCCAGTTGAGGAAGCTCAGGTTCCCGCTCACTATCAACGTCACCTGAGGGTTAGGGGGAGAAGAGGGACAGAGGTCAAGGGCTTCATGATACCAAGGAGACATAAAGTAATCTCTGGGAGTTCATGTATTTATACAGCTCCTGGAGAACCCTTAAATTCATACCAGTGAAAAGAATACTTGATACTCAAGACAAGAGTGCTGCAGCAGCTCACACTACAGCCATGAGGATCACAGTGGCTCCACTAGGGAGCACTGCGACGACAAGAGTGCCACTCTGGGTAGAGGTTAATCCTTTCGGCACAGATCTAGGATCGACTCACCCTACCTAATTTTAATTAATTTAATTTTGCCATTTAGCAGACGCTTTTATCCAAAGCGACTTACAATTACGAATTACAGGGACATTCCCCCTGGAGTAACTGAGGGCTAAGTGCCTTACTCAAGGGCACACTAGTAGTGGTGTGGCTTCAGGCGGGATTTGAACTCACAACCTTCCGATCACAAGTCCAACACACTATCCACTAGACCACCACTACCCCAATTACTAAGGTAATTCTACCTCAATCCTAACCCAACCCACTATGGGGACGGATGCTAAAACTGACCTCAGACCAGTGTCTACAGCAGTGATCCTGGTGCCCGGGAGAGAGCCACAGGACTCCAGGCTTTTTGTCCTCCATCTCAGCATTTGACACACTGAATTCAGCGAATCAAGCTGATTATCGCTCAATCAGTGTGTGACACCGTAGCACTAAGATTGGGGCAAAAAACTGGACTGGACTGGGACCCGACGAGGCTTCCCAGGAACCGGGACGGAGGATCGCCGGTGTGGCGGACTCACCTGAAAGAGGATCTGCAGCGCTCCGTTCACCGTGCACATCCGGCGGCCCAGAAAGGTGAAGAGGGGCACGACGAGCTCGATGAAGTGGTTGGTCAGCGTCTCGAAGCGGTGGAACCACCACGGGGACCGGTGCATGTAGTACGACATGGGGTTAGGAACTGGCTGAGTCTGGATGGGGGGGGAGAGGGGGCATGGGGTTAGGAACTGGCTGAGTCTGGATGGGGGGGGGGGGGGGGCATGGGGTTAGGAACTGGCTGAGTCTGGATGGGGGGGGGGGGGGGGCATGGGGTTAGGAACTGGCTGAGTCTGGATGAGAAATGGGGGGGGGGGGGGGGAGAGGGGGCATGGGGTTAGGAACAGGCTGAGTCTGGATGGGGGGGGGGCGGGAGAGAGAATCAGAAAACAGGCACACACACACACACAAACACACACACACACACACACAAACACACACACAAGGAATTGGGACAATGCGGTGAACACCAGTGTTCTCCTTAGGTTTCCAGGGACAGTATGAGAGAGCGAGAGCCTGGAGTCAGTGTCTCATTGTTTTGATTGATTGATTGATTGAAAACCTTTATTGTCCCCAATGGGGAAATTTTGTTGTCAAACAGCTCAGTTAGGGCAGAAAACATTCAGTACAGAAAACAGAAAAACATTCAATAAAAAACATAAAACAGTGCAGGCTCAATAAGTAAAAAGTTCCAAAAGTTCCATCTCCAGGTCTCCCCCACCCTGCAGGGCCTGGTTGTAGAGTCGGAGTGCAGCTGGAATAAAGGACTGTCCAAATCTTTTTGTACTTTGACGGGGGAGAACAAATCTGTGGCTGAACTTGCTCCTCATCCCTGCCAGCTCGCAGTACATCGGGTGGGAGGGATTGGCCAGCATGGCCGCCAGTTTTTTCCCCATCCTCTGTTCTGCCACCACCTCTAGGCTGTCCAGCCCGGTCCCCACCACAGAGCTGGCCTTCTTCACCAGTTTGTTTAGCTTCGCAGCATCCCTGGCACAGATGTTTCCACCCCAGCAGGCCACGGCGAAGAACAGAACGCTGGCAACCACCGACTGGTAAAACATTTGCAGCAGCTTGTTGCAGACACCGAAAGACCTCAGCCTTCTCAGGAAAAACAGTCTGCTCTGCCCTTTCCTGAGAAGAGCCTCGGTGTTGTCAGTCCAGTCCAGTTTGTTATTAATTTGTACTCCCAGGTACCTGTAGGAGTCCACCCTCTCGACTTCCACCCCCTTGATGGTGATGGGGGCTGGGGTCCTTCTCTTCCTCCTAAAATCCACCACCAACTCCTTTGTTTTGCTGGTGTTAAGCAAAAGGTAGTTGGTGTCGCACCACTGCACGAAGCTCTCCACCAGGGCCCTGTACTCCTCATCCCTGTCGTCTGTGATGTAACCGACGATAGAGGAGTCATCCGAAAACTTCTGCAGGTGGCACTGGTCGGAGCTAAACTGGAAGTCGGAGGTATAGAGGGTGAAGAGAAAGGGTGACAGAACAGTTCCCTGGGGGGCACCGGTGTTGCACACCACCACCTCAGACTGACAGCCCTGCAGTCTCACATACTGACGCCTGTCTGTGAGGTAGTTGTGGATCCAAGCCGTCAGGGAGTCCTCCACACACATCACACATTGTGGGGTGGGGAGCAGAGGGGGGGGTGTCTAACCAACCACATCCTTCCTGCTTCCACCACAGAGCCAGACAATGGGACGACAGCAGCCCCAGATAGACAGGGTGAAGGGTTCACCAAACGTCATCATGAGGTCACCTCACAGCGCGACTACTTCCAGGTCAGGGAGGGAGGAGCCATTCTATGTCTACTAGTTTCTCCAAGGAACAATATTCAAATATGGATGCATGACACATGTGTAAGCTGTTGTACTGTATATATATACAGTACATACATATCAGCGGAGGCTGGTGGAGGACGAAATCGGAGGACGGGCTCATTGTCAAAGAGGGAATGGAATGAAGAACGGTATCTTTGTGGTATTTTATCCGAAGCGACTTTCAGGTACACTGAGTGCATAGAGTACCGGTACATATTCTGGTATATATGGTCCCAGTGGGAATCCAACCCTCAACCTTAGCGTTGCTACCGTCGCGTCACGCTCTTCCAACTGAGCCACGGGAGAAGCAGCTGTTGGGTGTGAGCATCACGACAGTCGGATGTGTTTGCATAAAGTGACAGATAAAGCAGAGAGAAAAGTGCATACCATCCCAGATAACACCTGATGACGTGACGTCCACGTTTGCATGGATCCAGCTCCAGCAAACTGCATTTGCATCAGGATGTCAGTGGGATCTGACCATCGCTCCCTTCACACAGTCAGCAGTGGCTACCGTACATAGAGTAGCCTGCCCCGGCGACAATGTATGCAAACACTAGGCTTCTATGACCCTAAATAGGAAACAGAAGGTGCTTCTTTCCCCCAGTTTGCTTTGGCATAAAAGCCTGTCACAAAGTGGTGTTAGTGGAGGCATGTATAAAACCCCACCTCGGGGGAACATCGGGCTATGTTAAGACAGTAGCCTTATTTAGACGACGGTAATCCCAACCAAACAATCCATCCTCAGAGAGCTCTTTCAGAGCAGGGCAGCGGGGTGGGCACGGTGGGTAGTATACTGGGCCAAGGACAGGGATGCGGAGGGGGGGGGGGGGCTATATAGAGAACTGTGGACCACCACACCCCTGGACAGCCTAGGGCACAGAGCCTACAACCTCAGATAACCAAACATGCCCCCGGCACCCTGACAGAGAAATCAACCCAACACAAACAAAACATCCCCCAGCCGAGCCTGCCCACTCAAAAAGCCTCATAGAGCGCCACTCCCAGCATGCACTGCTGCCTGCCGCCCTGCCCTGTCATGGCTAAAAGGGAGCAGTGTGGTGGAGCGGGGGTGTGAGCCGGGATGGAAGGGGGGGCAGGGGTGGGGGGGGGGGCAGTCAGGCCTCACCTGACGCCTGGGGCTTCCGGTGAGGTGGGGTTAACGTGGGAGGGGGCTGTCTGCTTTACCCCCCGAGGGTGTTGACAGTTTGAGCAGCGTGATGTTTTCACTGGGAGACGGGGCTGCATGGAGGTAGGAGTCCTCAGGCTATGGACTGCTCCCTTAATATGCTTTTCCGTTAATCCCAGTCTAAACACCCCGGAATTCCAGGTTAGACACCAAACAACTTGGAATAAACTGGAAAACGTCTCCTTTCTTTTTATATGCAAGTTTAAAAAAGAAAGTCCTAATTATACTAGGGGTTTACTCAAGCGCTCTTCATCCCAATAGCCAACTTGGCTGACCAGTAATTGCCAGAGACATATTATTCCAGACAGGTCCCCATCACCTTGGCCCAGAGGTGGGTTATACATTTGTACATGTATAGAGTTAAGTCTCACTCTGGCTGAATGGAAGCCCTGTGTGTGTCCCTCAGCAGACTCAGATATGGGGGGTTATGATGCACACAGGAGCCTTTGAGTTCCAGGGCTCGACCCTCCACAACTCACACCCAGGGACCCTTAGGAGAGAGCCGGCCAGAGGGGGGAGGAGAGGTTGGGGGTGGGGTGGGGTTGATGCAGGAATGAATAAGTGCATGTTATGCAGCATTTTGATTCAGCAATGCCCTGTGTTACAATAATAGAGTAGGGAGCCTACAGAACATAATTAACGGACACTAATTATGTACAGACAGACAGACAGACACACACACACACACACACACACACAAACACACACACACACACACACACACACACACACACACACACACACACACACACACACACACGGGAGTTCGAAAGAGTTTATCAGAAAATCTGATCTACAAATTGGAAGCCATACTACTCCAGTGTTCATACTTAACAAGACTTGTAAATATACTGTAGACTTGACCTATGAATGTACTGTATGTTCACATGCTCCTTGTATGTACAGTATGTTCAAATGTTGCCAGCAAATTATGGCACTGAACACACAGCTAACTGATATAAACTGCAGCAGTTCAGCCGGTCTGCCCTTTACATCACTGCTCTCTATATGCCTATAACTTCCCACAGCCGGCCTTTAAAACAACGGCAGGACTTTCTACAGCCGCGCTTCAACACACAGGCATAAAGACATCACAATGAGCGAGTCACGATGTTGAACGCCACACAAATAAAAAAGGTTTTCCAGTTAATGGGAAATCCACACAGCAAGCCAGACAAGTGGAAACAGAGACATGCCAGGACAGGCTCTGTGTATGTAGACCAGTCCACCACAGTCAGGTGTAGCGAAGGTGCAAGAAGCTGTATTTACTAGCCTATTAACTGTAGCTACTATTAGTTAATAGTGCAGCATTTGCTCGAATTGCTGGCGAATTAGCTAGCTCTCAATGAGGCTGGCAGGTGGTGGGACAAAACTGGACAGACGGGGCGGCTGTAGAGCAGGGGAGGCCGGTGGAGGTAGACATCGGAGGACGGGCTCGTTGTAATGCCCGGATTGGAACGACGATCCTCATCAATTAGACCATTCCCTCATTCCCATCCATGCACTACAAAGAGCCCGTCCTCCCAATGTCTACCTCTACCAGCCATCCACTGCATCCCAAAAACACAACAACGCAATTTAGGGAACGTTGTCACACGCAACGGTGCCCCCAAACCAGCCATCCCAGCCAGTCCCGAAGGACAAAGCAGTGTATTCTGGGTTGCTTTAATTAGAGAGAGAGATGCTCCGAGCGCTGTGGCCTAGGGATGACAGAGCACTGTGGGTTCCCCCTCCTATGGGGAAACACAAACATGGGGCTGGCGGGGTCTGAGAAACTGTCTGGGTTCAGACTGGATGATTTATTAGTCCTGAAGCAGCGGTTGGTTGGTCGGTCGGGTCGGTACCCATATTGTTTTGAGTGGTGAGCTTTTGGAAATGCCCTCCAAGTAAACAACAGCACTTCCTGTAGCTAAAAGCCATCTTAAAAATCTTGAAAGCCCGAAAGAGACTCCTATATACTAAGTACACCCTACATACTTGGCGCCTCCGCAGGATCGAGAATTGCCCCCCCACACATCTTCGATATACCCCTCTCCTTCCGTACCACTGAGTCATCTCCGCAAGCTCTGTTCATCGTTACCAGGTACATCGTACAGGGTCTCCCTGACACCCTGCCCGGTCCAGGGCCCTACAGTATGGTGGCCAATCCTAAATAAAGCCCCCGCCCCCGCCCCTCCTTCCAGTGAGTCAGGGGCAGAGAGGGCAGCGGTGTGGCACAGGGAGGTAAGGACAAGAAGGCACGGGAGGCCATGGTCAATAAAGTGGTTAGTTTAATCCACTTATAGACGGCAGGCAATTGATTGATAAGGATTATCTGCTTAGGATAATCAGTCGGCAGCACGACACAGTGGAGGGGGAAGTCCTAATGACAGGATGTGAATGAGCGGTGCACACACTCGACACTCTATTATATAACCATCTGTCTTTCTCTCCTGAATGCACCACACACACACACACACACACACACACACACACACACACACACACACACATACACACATACACACATACACATACACACATACACACACACACACACACACAGGTGCGCACACATACACAGGCAGGGACACTCAATGACACGTTCAACACCTAACCTTACAGTAAGTCAAATCTGATCTGGATGATACATTATTTAGCGTAAGCTTTAAACAGATAATGGGGTAATTTATAGATAGATAAAGGGGTAATTGAATCAAATCTGATTTAACTTGATATGGTCAGCTGAATCTCACACATTTTACGACCTCACAACATGTGATCAGAACCACCATGCAAGCACACACACACACACACACACACACACACACACACACACACACACACACACACACACACCTCATAGTGGTAGTCCATGCAGGTCAAGTCTCTCCAACAGCGGTCCCCTCGGATCTTGATCAAACCCTGCAGTGGAGAGAAGGAGCACCTGTCAATCATCTTAAACATACCTTTATGAATCCTCTATCGGTGGATTTCTTGGTGGGATTGTGGAGGGCAAATACTGTAAGCTTTACAGGTCATGAACTTAAATCCCATAAGAGAGCATACAGTACATCCAATCACACGCTTCAAACTATACATACTGTTCCAGTTGACCAAGAACAGTAATAATCTGTCTAATTTAATATCCACTAAATGAATTAGGCATGAAACGTCAGGCCTAATTATATTTCAATACGCTACTGCATTACCAAGCTCAATCACTTCTTTAAAAACTAAAATCGCATCTATCTTAATCGAACCCATGACAGGATGGTGTGCTATCACTAAAAATTAATTATCAATTAGAAAGACGCATGTCAGTGGGCTATATGCAGGGTTCCTACAAGTTTCAACAAGTCAAATTTAATACCTTTTTATACCTTTTTTATACCTCTTTGAATAGAATTTTAGACCTATTCGCAACACAGACCTAAGTTCTGGGCCCTGGACAGTCTGGACGGATTGTATGGCAGCTGCTGGACTGAAAAAATCAGGTGTAGTGCTGAGGCACAAACATGTACATTTCAAGCCTGCAAACTGTGACACTTTAAATAACGTGAAACAATACTATTGTGCAATATGACAACCCTAGTCGTCTATCTGTACAGTATAGTACAGTGGATAGTGTACATAGCCTTTATTTATGTAAACCAGCTCCTTCCCTTCTTGTGATTTTTTTTTTTAAGTGTTTTTTTTCCCCTTTCCTAACACCAGGGGAGCCACCCCTCCTAAATTTCGTTGTTTGGTACCTGTACTGTAGCAATGACAATAAAGTCCATTCATTCATTCATTCATCCATTCATTCATTCATATGATAGCTTTTTGTCATCCTTGAGGTGACGAAATTAGGGATTTCACTGCCATACAGACAAAAAAGGAAGCGAATTGGCATTTTGGGGGTTCCAGCTTGATTAATTTCCGTGTAAATAGATGTGGTCGGACTGATTTCCTTGCAGGATCTTATTTTTAAGACCTAGCACCTCATTTTTACACCAATAACTGAAATTTGAGACCTTTTTAGGTAAATTGGATTGCTGGATTTTAGACTTTAAGGCTTTTTAAGACCAGCGCGGGAACCCTGTATATGATAGTGTTTTCCTGTGTCAAAATGTGTCATTTGTCTCTGAGAGGATCTCCCTCCTGATGGCCAGGGACGCTGGTCTGAGGATAGCTGTTCATACTCCACTGCTCAAAGACGCTTTCTCCAAAGGGAAGTTGGAAAGGACCTGCTTCATAAAGTGTCTTTATCTTGGTCATTTCTGGGATAATCAACAGCTGATTCAAAAAATCTATTTGTTGTGTTTGAATAAACTGTCTCTATTCAAGGCCTCATAAATGTGGTATTGTCCAGACAGATGAAGAGAAGGCTTGTTGTAGTCACAAGTGGAGAGAAAGGGACGGTTCTACTGGACTAATGTGATTTCCACCTCCTCTCTTTCATCCATCTCTTGATGTACAATGGAACTTTACATCATGCCGACGGTCATAGTGTGTGTGTGTGTGTGTGTGTGTGTGTGTGTGTGTGTGTGTGTGTGTGTGTGTGTGTGTGTGTGTGTGTCAGTTACAACACCTTACTGCGAATGAAATGCTTTACCACTGTTCCCACCTTATTTGAAATTCAATGCATTTGTCAATCTGTGGTTCTCAAAACTAATACTACAGGTATTCAATCTTTATGGGGCTACCCCTTAGCCCTAATTTCCAACCAAAGGGGATATCAGTCAAATATGTGTCACATTATTTGAGACAGAAATACCGTACATACTCTTTGGGGCCATTTCCCAGACACAGATTAAGGATAGTCCTGGACTAAATCACACTTTCAGGTCTTATTTCCCAGCCACAGATCAAGATTAGTTTTAGACTAAAATGCATCATCAATGGAGATGTACCGGTACTCTTGCAAATGTTACTTAGTCCAGGACTAATCTGTAATCTGTGCTTAATCTGTGTCGGGGTAAACCGGCCCTCAATGTAAAATCTCCATTGAAGACGTTTTTAAATCTAGGATTAGCCTTGATCTGTGTCCGGGAAACTATTATAAATCCATGATAGTCTAGCCAGCGTGTGCAGCTGGTTCTGTATGGAGTGCTCAAGTCACCTTATCACTGATTGAATTACCCGGTTCCAGCGAAGAGCCAAGAGAGGAGAAGAAAAGGCCATTTTCTGCCTGTGCATTGACAGACATTAATCTGACTTTAATGTGTGTAATCACATTAAAGATTAACAGATGAGCAAAATTAAGAGGAGAAAAATGAGGACAAGTGAGGAGAAAGAGCTGGATTGTGCCGTGATTAATCTATTTGGCCCTGATTTAATCTTCAATTCTAGGAAATAAAAAAGCCCCTTTGAAAAAGAGAACAGAGCAAAAAGGCAAGTAGGACCGACAGAGAGAGAGAGAGAGAGAGAGAGAGAGAGAGAGAGAGAGAGAGAGAGAGAAAGAGAGAGAGAGAGAGAGAAAGAGAGAGAGTGAGAGAAAGAGAGAGACAGAGAGAGACAGAGAGAGAGAAAGAGAGAGAAAGAAAGAAAGAGAGAGGGGCAAGGAGACATAAAGTTAGAGCCCTCTTCAGTAATCCATCTCTTTCCAAAGCAGATGTTACAGTCAATCCTGTTCTTCCTGTATTGAAGCTTTCTGAGCCCATTAGGACTGATACCAGCACTCTGCTTCCCCTACCATAACTTGTCTCCCCCTTGTGTTTGACCCTTTGGATGTCTATAGAGATCATAAATAGCCCCTCATCTCCTTGCACAAACATTGGAACCATACAGTGAACACTGCTGAGAGCCAAGGAGCTCAGAGCTGTAAATTAGCTCCCCTCAGCATTCTCTTCTGCATTATCATTCTCTTCTGCATATCATGATCCATATTGCAGGCTGATACACCCCCAGGGAGCATGGTTGGACCCCGGGTGGTGTGTGGGGTGGAGGAATGGAAGGTGGAAGGTGAGGGGTGGGGGGGGGGGGTACGCTTACGCTAGCAGCTAATTCATGGGTTACCTTTGCCATTTATCAGATAGCATTCTTGCATCTATGACATTACACAATAATCTAATTAGGGGTCCGGGAATGTATTTTCCCCTCGGAAAAATGTGATCCACTAATGTGAAAATGACCACCCCCCCCCCCCCCCTCCATCTCAGCTGGGCAATAAAACTGAAGCTGGGTAATTGAGTTGTCTGCTTGTGCCACTGGGCAGCAGGCCTGGTGTCCTCAAGCCATTCTCAGGCCATTGTTAGTACCTACAGCAGCAGCCATCACATCGTCCTATTTAAACACTAGCAGATGGGTTCGTGTCAGTGACCCATTCTAACAACGTGCAACGGCAAACTTCAACGATAGCTCGTTTTGTTTCACAGAGACAGAACAGAGAAGACAAATGAGGGACTTGAAAGACTAAGACAGATTGAAACAATAGTTCTTTGGGAGTAATAACTCACTCTTACACAATAGGAGAACTGCAATTTGAGCAGCAGAAAAAAAGCAGAGAGAGAGAGAGAGAGAGACAGAGAGAGAGAGAGAGAGAGAGAGAGAGAGAGAGAGAGAGAGAGAGAGAGAGAGAGAGAGAGAGAGAGAGAAAGCATCCCTGGTCAAAGTTAGGGGTTGAATGACACTGACTGAAGGATGGACTTGGAATGGTGAACCACAACAGTTCTTCTGAAACATTATGGTTAAGGAAATAAAATGTCATGCGTCTAAATGACAGAGTATGGACACTAACTCCTCATTGGAGACTGCAGAAGGCAAACCTGGAACACAATCATGGATGCTGATGCTTAAAGTGCTAGTCTGTCTTACCGATGTGTAATCAAAATGTCCTCACATCTACACTGAGGGCTGGCAACATAACTAGAGAGAGCCGTTTGGGGTCACTGGCTCCGATCCTAATTTCTGTTGAGAGGGACGATTTATAAGCAAATAAAATAAGCACTTATGCGCTTCGCTGGACATGAGACTGTCAATATTGACACATCTGCTTGTCATGGGGCATGGAATGTGCAATAATGTTGTTAAACTTCGTTAGCCAAATTGCTGTTATCAGGACATTGGATTCTGGTTATAACTTGTTGAGTGTTTACATGTCCAAAATGGCCATAATCAAATCCAGTCATGAGGTCCTGAGTATCATCAATTCAATTCCTATCACATATTTGGACCATAGAAATTACCAGAATTCCCCCTAGAGACTGGATGATGCTAATGCAATGTTAATGGGGAGGTTATTTCAACAGCCCTTTTTAGTGGAAGGGTACTACATCTGTTGAAATTCAGAACTGCTTTCAAATGTTTACTGTTACAACATATTGGGCCGGTTTCACAGACAAGGCTTAAGCCTAGTCCTGGACTAAATCACACTTTCAATGTAAAATCTCCATTGAAGATGCTTTTTAGTCCAGGATTAGGCTTAAGCCTTGTCTGTGAAACCGGCCCATTGAGTGTTACAAAACCATATCTGGGTCCGATTCGTTTTGTTGATCCAATGGTACCTTGTGATAATGTAGCAATATTTCTATTATCATAACAAACAGAGACTTTTATTCTACATCTTTTTGAACGGGCATACAGACTCACTCCCATGAAATTTGTTACCATAAAAAAAAAGTCCTTTCCATGACAAATTGAATTGGTGCATGTGATTTCAATAAAACACTAGTGTGTTAGTGTTTTGTTCCACCTGGACTTGATCCACACATCTGAAACGGAACCACAACTCCTGCCCTCCAGGTACAGGCTTGAGCTGCTGCAAATGTGCCAACGACATCCAGCAAGTCCCCCCGTTTCCTGTCTGAGACGTGCGCTGAGATTTACGCTGGCTCCCGACAATAAAAGAAAGGATGATGGTGGAAAAGAGAGTGGTGGATGTGTCAAAGCTGGTTTGGAGCTCTGTAAGTCAGGCTCTGAGAGGGAGAGGGAGAGAGAGAGAGAGCTGGGTAGGGGAAGGCCCTGAGGATGTCATTAGCAATACCTAGACCAAGACAGACCTGAGACACTCAGAAGACTGGCCTTTACAGACCTAACACACCCTGGCCTGGCCTTCTCTCTCTCTCTCATATCATGGAAAGGTAGACTGTTTCAGGACTTCCTCAGTGAATGTTGATCTCTCTTTCACACTCTCTCTCACTCTACCTGGCCTACAGTACATTCACACCATCACCAGCAACCAATGCTGCCACATTATTCAATACGGTACCGGTTTCAACCGAGATCAGGCCAGCAACAAAGGAAAAAAGAAAACCCTCTAATTATATATTTAGGATATTCTTCTCTCCAAAACAGGAAATTCGTTCAGCAATCATTAGTTTGGCAATCATTCATTTGGCGTCATGGTTTGTTCTGACATGCTACGGTAAATAAGAGTGACAGGGCTTTCTGCTTGCTCCTGCCAAGACCCTAAAGGTACGCCCCAACGCACGAGCCAACAGCCAAAAAGGTACAGCCTGATGGGCCTCGCCAAGAGCCTAAATAAGAAGACTGTAAACACTTCCAGAGACTCCGAAACATGAACAATATGTTTCTCCATAAGCGAATCAACTACATTACCGATACAACAGTGAGTCTTTTATTCTGTGTCAAATCTTTACGGTACATTGACCTCTCATTATTGGTAATTCTCAATACTGGGGAAACAATGAGCGTTTCATACATAACTCCCCCAACCACCGTCCCAAGTCCCCGTCGACAGGGCTCAGACAAAGGAGAAGACAGGCCGGTTTGGACCGAGGCCAACCTCAAAACCCATCAACAACCAATAGACAAGGACAGATGGAAAGGGACCAGACCAACGGCCTGCAAGAGACACTTCCTCAAAAAGAGGTCGACCAGAACTGTAACATGGTTCCATTGGACAGCTTTGAATATCCCATCAACAAGCGCTTGGGGGGGGGGGGGGGGGGGGGGGGGGTCGAAAACAATGACTAGGCTAATTGCTAAGAAGAAGAAGAACAACAAAATGAAATCTTTAGACCAACAAACAGGATGACACCCTTCAGTCCAAATCCTCTCCAAAAACCAATTAAAGCTAAAAGAATAAGCCTTTGGATTCACAACATTTCCTCAGATGCCTTGCCTTGCACGGTGCAGGACGGTTTAGTGCCCGAGTCTAAACTCTATCACACCCAGTCATGGGGTGCTGGCCCACTGGAGCCCTGATTATACTTCACAGTTTAAACACAGACACTGTCCTTTGGATCAACTCTCATTAGCTACACTTAAGGGCTCTGCACACAGCGTGCGATTTCTGTTGCGCGTCAACGTTCCATAATTTCCATTGTTGTTATGAATGGAATCGAATTTTCGAATTGCGATGCGATGTTCTCATAGACTTCCATTCAAACTTCAAAATGGAACGTTGACGCGCAACAGAAATCGCACGCTGTGTGCAGAGCCCTTTAGCCTTCCGAGCTTACCCTCTTGCTTACACAATATGCACAAGCGCACACACGTGCACACACACACTCTCTCTCTCACACACACACACACACTCTCTCTCTCTCTCTCTCTCTCTCACACACACACACACACACACACACACACACACACCTCCCTTACAACGTGAACAGGGGGAGAGAGAAATATCTTCAGGGATGTTTTCAACATCGTGAGGAAGGGTCTGACTTCTAAAAGAATATAAAACACCGATATGGAGAGAAGATGATCTGTTCAGATGACTTCAGAAGAAATTAACTACAAGAGAATACTGACATCGTCAATAGCACCATTCAAAATCATTCACACACACTGTGTCTGCACTTAACGTTCATTTATTAAATCTAAATCAATAAATACAAAGGAAGAAGAGAGTTTTAATACATTCTGTGACGGCAAGCACCTGGAATGAATGTCATTCTCCTTATAATGAGGTTTACATCCTTTATAATGAGGTTTACAAGTCATATAAAACTTCTTATAACTTTCCTAAACCGGTGGTCACGTTTATTTCAACGACCTTATTTCAGCCAAACACTTATCAGCTACAGTAACACATGGACAGAGATTCAATAATATACTGTAATCTTCATTTTAAAATCAATTTTCTGAACAATACATTAATTTGACTATCCAAAAACAACTTGCAGTCAAAATCCCAACTCCCCTGCTATTAAAGCTGGTAATTGGTTAGGCCTCAGCCATATCTGGTGGGAGGCTTTGTTCTGGTCTCAACAAACATGCTGTAATGACTTTGTGCCTTGGGGAAACAGCTTGGGATTTTTACAGTTGTAAGCACTTAAGCCAATCATATTGTTGGCAGATTTGACTAGTGAGCAAGCAGCCCCATCGTTGCTCCTCTTTATGGTTTTAATTTTAAAAAATACTTTTGAAATCGTGGCAACCCTGCCCCATAACACTAACCGCCCCCCCCTCCCCCGCCATATTTTGGCATGTTACAGTTCTAGCTCAGTGTTCAGGACTGTATCCGCTATGGAACCCATAAAACTGCCAGACAAATTGGCTAACTGACTGGTTTCATATTTGCATTTACAATGCTTGTCAGAGTTGCTCCAGGTGGTGGTTTTTCCAAAGGGAAGTGTCTAAGGTAGACACTTGTCAAACATGGCACATTCCACCCGTGTTTTTCCACATACTAACATATGAAAGGTGAAACCAGGTGAGTGTCAGATTGCCCCTGCGATGTTGTTGTTGTGTCTGAGTCTCTGTTTGTGTGTGTGTGTGTGTGTGTGTGTGTGTATGTGTGACTCACAGCCCCCAGCATGATGCGGACGATGAGCCAGCGGAAGGTCCATATGGAGATGATGGAGGGGGGGGTGCGGGGGGGCACCTGGGCCAGGCTCCACAGTGGGCACAGGAAAATCCCCAGGAAACCTGTCTCCAACAGCTGACTCTCCCAACCTGGAGAGGAGGGGGAGAGAGAGAGGGTAGGGAAAATTCAGACTGAGGGAAAATCAGACACACTGTGTGTGTGTGTGTGTGTGTGTGTGTGTGTGTGTGTGTGTGTGTGTGTGTGTGTGTGTGTGTGTGTGTGTGTGGCGCGCGCGCGCATGAGTGCGAGAGAGAGAGAGGGAGAGAGAGATCAAGAGACAGAGACAACAGGGAAGGAAAAAGAGAGCTGGGCAGAAAAGTGTTAGAGAGAGAGAGAGAGGAGGGCAGATGTCACATCAAAGCAGATGTGGGATAAAGATAGACAAGGAAAGGGAATCCATGTTAGGAGGAGTAAGTAAAATAAATGAACAACACAGTTTGACGCAGTCAAATGAGACACGAGTGACCACCTTTCATCATATCTTGACCTAAATACTGCATGGAAAACAGGACATTTTATATCCACAATATCTAACATATCATCAACCAAGTTAGGAGGCTGAGGATGAACTAAAAGTGGATAACAAAAATGCAAATACTCCCTTTTTGCATTCCACTTTGCATTAAAAAACCCTGACCTGTCCTCTCTGCTCTAAAGACCTACTGACAGCAAGGACGCAAGGGACGCTTTGAATAACCAAATATGTCCGACTCTGATCTGACTCTCTCTGTAACGACACATGTGTGGTAGTTGCCTGAACATGCAAAGAGCTGTTCTCTTCACAGACCAGCCTGGTGTAAAGTCAACCATGGGCTCTGAGACATCTACATCCCCTCTACCCCCCTGTATAGTTTCTCTACTGTTAATATAAACATTCTCTAAAAAGCATTACGACTGCCAATGGCCCCTGGCCGGAGCATAATTCCTTTTTCCCGCTATGACTGCTGGATAGATGATTCACTTACTTAGTCAAATGTATGTGAATGTGAATGTGTTACAAGTCGCTTTGGATAAAGGCGACTGCTAAATGGCAAAAAAGTGAATGTAAATGCTCTATCCACAGGCCCACCTGCTGCCTTCTCTCTTCAGCCAGACCCCATTGGTCCCCCCCATAGCAGCTGCCGGCAGCCCCTCTAGACAAAGACTTGCTTTGTCGTTCTCCTCCTCACCCCAGTGGACATGCTTGCAACGACAGCATGGTGAGCAGGCGAGAGATGGACAGAATACAGGACAGAAGGACAGACAGAGAGAGATGGAGATATGAGAGACAGAGATAAGGAAGGGGGATATGTAGCTGAATAGTGAGAGGTGGACCAACGAACATGACAGCGGGCTTCAGACTTGACGTCTCTCACTCAAGAGGTGTCCTTAACCAATCAGAGACAAATTGATCTGGCTGCTTATCTGAACTGGAGACCTACATCAAGCCTTCTATTTATACCCTCTCCTGCAGTGATTAGATTCAACACAATTTGGAACGTTAACGGCACCAGGCGTTAATAAACGTCAGAGTCTGTGATCAAATCAGAGTTTTTGGGTCGACAACTGAGAAATCCTGGGTGGTTAGCATTTAGCCATCACTAAATCAGACACATCTGCTAACCTTGTTTGGCCCGGGTTCTGGGCCAGATGTTCACGGGATTTGGTTGGCAGGCCCACACACACACACACACACACACACACACACACACACAGAGAGACGCACACACGCTCTGATGTCCTGGCCAACACATCAATATAGACCCTGACGAGACGCATTAAAACGGATCAGCTGAGAAACCTGACTGGTTTGAGGGGGTTTGACCACTGCCACTATCATGATGAGATTACATATTGAAATGTTATCACCCCCAAAAACCTCTATGGGGTAGATCATATTAAGACATCAGAGCAAATTCAATAGCGTCAACCAAGGAATGGGTACAACAAGACATCTGTTGTGGTTGCATAAAGGTTGGAGAAGGCCTGAGGTGTGATAAAGGAAAGGTTGTTCGGTCCAGGTGCAGATAAATATTGCAATTCATTTGAAGCACTCAAACTTGATAGAGATAAGAGATTAACTTACCAAACGAGTACCTGCAGGAGGAGAAAAAGGGTAAGAATTAGTTTTTAGGAGAAAACAAAATGTATTTTCATTGTCTTGGTCGATACGTTTAACAATTTGTTCTTAACTGACCCTCCTGGATAAATAAAGGTTAAATAATTATTTGTTTTAATGTGTTTAAATTAACACCATTAATTTGCATATAAGCTCGAGCATTTAAACTATACTGCACCAGCCACATATAACCAGTACAACCAACGTACACACTGGTCTGAAAATCCCATTTCTACCCCTCGGCTTGTCCATTGGAACAGAGTTGCTCGCGATTCGTTCACAACTTATGTTTCACGCTATCAATCGATCAAACAAGTCATCAAATGAAAAAGAACAATGCTTCATTATCAGGCCAGTTCCTACAAAAAAGCGGTGCTCGATCGCCTCCAGCAGGAGGTTGGCATCACCGACACCGCTTTGTCGTGGTTCAAGTCCTACCTCAGCAATAGAACCCACGCCGTCCACATAGCAGACAGCTCCTCCAGACAAGCCAACCTCACCTGTGGGGTCCCTCAGGGCTCCATCCTCGGTCCCATCCTGTTCTCCCTCTACATGCTCCCCCTATGTCTAATCCCTCAACGCTACAAGATCTCATTCCACTGCTATGCGGACGACACCCAGCTGTACCTGTCAATCAACACTGACGACCCCGCCGATCTGAAGCGCCTGATGGACTGCCTCCGCGATGTGAAGGAGTGGATGGCCCAGAGCTTCCTACAGCTGAATGAGAGCAAGGGGGAAATCCTCCTCATCGGCAACACCACCGCCATCACTCAGCTCAGCACCAACATGGGAAGCCTGTCCACCCTTGTCAGACCACATGTCAAGAACCTCGGTGTCATCTTTGACTCCGAGCTTAACCTTGACCGACAAGTGAACTCCGTCGTGAAGGCATGTTTCTACCAACTACGCATCATAGCCAAGATCAAGTCCTTCCTCACCCCCAGCGACCTGAGGAGGGTCGTCTTCATGCTAATCTCATCTAGGCTCGACTACTGCAACTCACTCTATGCTGGACTTCCTGATAAGACCATCTACCGCCTGCAGCTAGTCCAAAATGCCGCTGCCAAGCTGGTGTCAGGCACCAAAATGAGGGACCACATCTCCCCTGTCCTCATCTCCCTTCACTGGCTCCCAGTGAAGAAGAGAGTGAAGTACAAAATCTGCACCTTTGTTTTTAAAGCTCTCAACAGTCTCGCCCCACCCTACATCAAGGACCTCCTGGACCAGTCTACCTCCTCAAGGCCTAGACCCAGGCTCAGGTCCGACGCCCAACTCAGCCTGAGGGTCCCACGTACCAACCTCAAGAGGAAGGGTGACCGTGCCTTTGCGGTGATAGCACCGACCCTGTGGAACGCGCTCCCTTCTGCCATCAAGTTTGCCCCCACTCTGGACTCCTTTAGAGCCAAGTTAAAAACCCACCTCTTCCTAAATGATATTCCCTAAGTCTACTCCCTATTTGTTGTGAATTGTATGCCTGAGATTTACGTTTAAGTCGTCTGTGTCTGATTGCTTTCTGTGTTCCTTGTCTTTGTCTTTATCTGTTCCTTTACCCGGGCTGCGCCCCGGGCCGATGTAAAAGTTGGATGGGGGGCGCATTATAAATAAAATTAACAATGAACAATTAACAATTGTAAGATAGAAACCCATGCTCCTACCCTGCCAGTCTGCACTGACATTAGAGGAGCGATATGTGCAACAACTTTGCGGCTGAATGTAAAATTTCGAGCGTCATTATGCCATCAAAGGCGGGAAATGCGACATGGAAATAATATTTGACATATTATGTCAAAATGCAGGACTGTCATGCACAAATCAGCCTTAAAACATGTAACGTTATATAGGTCATTTTAGACACACAGCTAGACACAGCGGCATAATAGTGTTTTTTGTTGTTATGCTTGTTATAAAGAAAAGGTCTATAACACATTGAAATGACATTAACCTAAGAGAATATGATGGTTATCAAAATGTTTGAAAAACAGTATCCTGCCGATGATTCACAAGGCACTCTGGGATTTTACATAACACTCCGTTTGTAACTCCGTTTGGAATGTGCATATGAAAAAACTCTGTTTGGAGGGCTATGTAGCCCTCCCACTTGGCCCTACCTCTACACAATAGGGGAATTGGGACACACCTGCCCCTACACATGAACACGCAAAACGGAGGGGTCGGGCTAAAATGTAGGGCCAAGGAGTGAAATGGGATAGGGCCTAATTAGCGAACTACAGTACATCAGTGTTGGGTTGGTTATAATGTTCCCTGACAACGCCTCTCCAACATGATGCCTTCCTCCTATGCCTGACAAATATACATTGCTAGCCTGATGTGTTTCTTACTTGTACTGGAGGTATGTTACATACACCGCTGTGTGTGTGTGTGTGTGTGTGTGTGTGTGTGTGTGTGTGTGTGTGTGTGTGTGTGTGTGTGTGTGTGTGTGTGTGACGTGTGTGTGTGTGTGTGTGTGTGTGTGTGTCGGTGTGGGTGTGTGTGTGTGTGTGTGTGTGTGTGTGTGTGTGTGTGTGTGTGTGTGTGTGTGTGTGTGTGTGTGTGCGTGTGCGTGTGCCTGTGTCTGTGTCTGTGTGTGTCTTACTCACCAGAGCTGACCTACACTGACCAGAGAATGGTAGAGCAGCCACAGCGATGCCATGATCACCATGTTGGCAGTGCCAGTCACCAGCACGAATCCTGACAGCGCCAGGCCTACCATGGCGATGCCATCCAGGTTGGCATCCATATCTCCCCACTCCAGGAACCACAGGATGGAGGGTGTGTAAGCCAGGGCAGCTGAGCCAATCTTACCCCCCACATAGCGCTTCACACTGGTCAGGTAGTCTTTACTGGGCATCAGCCCTTTCTCTCCTATCAGCTGCTTGTTCTGGTTGTAGGCAACACTGAACGCAACCACTAAAGAGAGAGAGAGAGGGGTGTTACTGGGATGTGTGTTGTTATGAACAAACTTATTTGAGCACAGCTTCGGTATCAATTCCAGAATATGATCATGAAAATTCATGCAAGTTTATTGAATTGATGAGAGTAACAAAGACACGTTTCTTATTTAACCACATGAAGGCAATCAGACAGTAAGTCAGTGAGTGAGTTAGAACTTGCTGCAACACTTACAGTAAATGAAAGCGATGGAACGTAGTAACACAATTCGAGTGAGCCAGTAGGTCCCGGTTTGCAATGAAACCCTTTTCTTCTTCTTCCCTTCATATTTGAAAGTGTCCTCTCCATCATCTGGGTCGTTGTCACTTGCATTGACCTCTGTCTTCAATGTCCCTGCATGTCTTTTCCTCACAGTGCTTTCAGAGCTGTCACTGGGGGAAGCCATGTTGGTGACGCGTGGAGGATCACGTGACTAGACGACTAGAGGAGACGTCTGAAAACGCGGCGTTGCGCTTTGCAGATCTATCACAGACTAGGATCGACTCGCAGGGTGCCAGGACTACGCATAGTCAAGCCAGATAACATGAACATCTGCGATTGTGTCCAATTGACCTTCTCTTAGCCGCGCAGTTGCCGCAGAGCATGCCTGATATAACGAATTGAAAGTTATCTCAGAAGAACCCAGAATTTCATAGCATGGCAAGGCAAGGCAAGGCAAGTTTATTTGTATAGCACATTTCATACAACAGGACAGGGGCAATTCAAAGTGCTTTACATGCATTATTTAAAATTACAGCAAGAGGAGCATAAGAAAATAAAAAAATACAATGAATAAAAGCAAATATAAGAAGTAAATAGATAAAACATTTAAAAAGACAATAGTTAATGGAAAAAATACATTTGGCATGCAAGGGGAATGTATATATTTTTAAAAAGGTTATCTCTGACCCTTAAGCTATGTAGTCTATTTGGTATTGTGTACGCCTAAAACATCCATTACACCAATACCCCCAGTAGGCCTATTCCTATGAACAACATTTCTATCTGTGCTTGTTTCTGTCTATTTGGATAGCAAATAGGCCTATGTGGTTTACATACAGCCCAAGGGTGGCAGAACATACAAAGGATTAGCTAAACATTATAGGTCCAATTTAGATACGGATGTAGTCTTGATATAATATAATAATAATAATCTATCATATTCTATTACTAATAGTAATAATAGGCATATATGTATTACACATGTTACCTGGTCATGAGGAGGATTAAAAAGCCAACCTGCTCATGGTTATCCATAAAAAGGGTGGATCCAGTTGAACTAGGCTACAAACCAGTAAGATACAGGGGGTGGAGTAAGGGAACGCAACCTGAACAAAATTCTCTCAGCATAACCAAATCCAACTGAGTCTGAGGAGTGGGGGCATTGTATGTGCGTTTACAACAAGGTGAAAACTAAGGAGTCAAGGTTTGGGATACTATATCTGTGGCCAATCAGTGCGTTGTGCGTAAAATGCGCATTTGGATACATTTACAGACAACCAGATAGACCAAAGCTATTGTGCATTGAATATGACCGAGGAGCACAGTAACTCCTTCGCTGACCACCCGTGCAGTCCGGCGGGGACACCTAGCTCGATGTCTCAAGACGACTCGGACTCGGATTCCCCGTCCTCTCCAACCGGCTCCGACGGACAGGGGTCAGGGCTCGTACCCGGGGTAACACCAAAACCGGACGTCGAGGAAGACGACCGGTTTCCCGCTTGCATCCGAGATGCGGTGTCTCAGGTGCTGAACGGATATGACTGGTCGCTGGTGCCGATGCCCACCCGAGGGGACAGGTCTTTGAAAAACAAACCCCATGTGAAACGGCCCATGAACGCGTTTATGGTTTGGGCTCAGGCGGCGCGCAGGAAACTAGCGGACCAATACCCGCATCTTCACAACGCCGAGCTCAGCAAGACTCTGGGGAAGCTCTGGCGGTCAGTACAGATTGTGGAATTTATATTTCTTAAAATGAATGCAGTTTCTTTTTGCAGAGATTTTACGAAGCATGGTAACTCAACTTGAACTCATTATTAGTTTACTGTCTATCAGGAATTTTGTCCCAAATATTGTAAAAAAAACAAAACAAAAGTTGTCTTTTTATAACCAACTACATTTGAATGAATGATGGAGATTATACTAATTACAACATTGACATAAAGTACAGCAGTGTTTATCTGTTTCTGTTTATATATATTTTTTAATTCAACCCAACATGTGTTTTCCAGACTGCTCTCTGAGATCGAGAAGAGGCCATTTGTAGAGGAGGCAGAGAGACTCAGGGTCCAGCACAAGAAAGACTACCCCGACTACAAATACCAGCCTCGGCGCCGCAAGAGCACCAAACCTGGCCAGGGTGACTCAGACTTGGGGGCTGAGATGGTTCACCTCCATCCAGGACAGATGTATAAGGTGGAACCAGGTCTGGGCAGACTGGCCACCATGGCAGAGGTGCACCATCATCCAGAGCGTATGGGTGAGTGGATTTAACCATCAAAGTAAATACATGCCTTCATTCCTAATCAATCAACACACAATAGCAGCATGTCCGACAGTTACGTTTTCTCTTGGTTGGTCTAATGGTTGGAAGTGACCTGGGTGATGGTATTTCTGTTCCTGCTGTATGAACATCTACTTACTCCTTTACGGGAGAGCTGGGCTGAGGTGTCTGGTATCCCTTCTTTGTTTACAAACATGTCCTTATGTATTAGTATATCTGTTTTGTCTATTATACAGGTCAGCCTCATGGACCCCCCACACCCCCCACCACCCCCAAGACAGAGCTGCACCTGGGGGTGAAACACGAGTGCCGACGGCCCCTGGACAGCGGTCGTCAGAACATCGACTTCAGCAACGTGGACATCTCCGAACTCAGTAGTGACGTCATCAGCAACATGGAGGCCTTTGACGTCCACGAGTTCGACCAATACCTGCCGCTGAACGGTCACAGCTCCGCCCCTGTGCCCCCGGAGCAAAGTCACGGACCCAACCCCCCCTCTGGGTCCCTCAGTTCCTCCTATGGACATGCTCACTCCGCTGCCTCAGCATGGGGAGCGAAAGGTGCCGGAGCAGTGCCCCTTTCCTCTTCCTCATCCTCATCCTCACCTCCGAATGGCAGCGAGGCAGCTCATCAGAGGCCTCAGATCAAGACAGAGCAGCTGAGTCCCAGCCACTACAGCAGCCACCCATCCCACCCTGGCTCCCCCCAAGCCCGCCCCGACTACACCCCACTCAGCTCGGGGACCTGCTCCTCCTCAGCCCCCTCCTCCTCCATCCCCCAGTGTGACTACACAGACCTGCAGAGCCCCAGCTACTACAGCGCCTACCCTGGCTACCCCGCCGGCCTCTACCAGTACCCTTACTTCCACTCCTCACGTCGACCCTACGCCAGCCCTCTCATCAACAGCCTGTCTATCCCACCACCCCACAGCCCCACCACAAGCTGGGAGCAGCCAGTCTACACCACACTCAGCAGGCCTTAAGTTAAGCAGCGGCTGGACATGGCTTACATGTACACTATGCTTTCTGTTGGCTCAGTGTGTGCGTGCGTGTGTGTGTGTGTGTGTGTGTGTGTGTGTGTGTGTGTGTATGTGTGTGGGTGTGTGTGGGTGTGTGTGTGTGTGTGTGTGGGTGTGTGTGTGTGTGCGTGCGTGCGTGTGTGCACACACACACACACACACACACACACACACACACATACATATTGAGCAGCAGCATACATTGTCAGAACAATACAAGACCAAGTGCCTGCTGGTTTTATACGGACCAACAGAGATTCTCAGAAGGTTCCTGTACATCCATCCAAGAAGTTTATGACTAGTAAGACCTTCCTAATTGTGCATCTATCAGGACAGGATTATGCATGAATCCTCTGTGAGGAAATACGCGGACCGCATTTCTACCATATTCACCTTTGTTTGCATTTCAGAAAGACTACTATCGAGTCATTTTGATAACTGTTTGTTGTTGATTCTCACACATAATTTCATAACATAACACATTTTTACTTTGGGATGAACATTCTAGCTAACACAATTACCAAACTAATAGTAACTCTGGTCTGTGGTCCACTGACAGACCAAAAAGACCAATGGATTTTCACTTTGATGCAACAGGTGTTACAGTGCAATCCTGTTTCCTGTGAATGGAGATTACAAGATTTCAGGGTTGAAGAAAATCAGTAAAACAGTATGCCATAGGCTACCGTACATGACTGACAGGACAGCTGGACTGAGGAGAGACAGAGTGTATAGCGCGGCCAGCGTCTGTGTCCTGTCCATCTGCTGCACTTGTCAAGATCTGAAGAAGGCAGAAATGTACCAACACAACACAGCAGCTCTGTACGGACCAAGGTCGTAGTGGCGTATTGAAAGAAAACTCCATTCACAACAACATTGAAAGACTGCTCAATGGACATTCCAGGTTTTTGATGATTTGACGCTTATGCTTGATTCTTGTTGACCCGACTGGATTACTTGTATGCTGGCTTTACAAGTAATGGAATAACCGTAGACTCAGAAGTGGTGCTTGTACAGTACATGTTTTGATAACAAATTGTTTCACCCGTGAGAATAGCACAGCATATACTGTATGTATGGTGAAGTTCCCTTTTGTTGCACTGGAGAAAGATTATAGTGTAATTTAAAGGGACAATCTGTAATTGGTGCATACATTTTTAAACTTTTAAATGAATGATATTTAGACATTAATTTAATTATAACTTGCCTCATGAGCTTAGTTCAACAGTCTTACAGTTAGTATCCCATAAGAGCCCAAAATATAAGATTGTTTTACTCCATTGTTTGTAAACAATGCAATTGTAAACAAACACTGAATAGTCTCAAAACACGGTTAAAACGGTATTATTATCTCATGGATGGCCAATCCTTACACGCATAGCTGTGTCTATGAAATTGAGAGTGGTTAGATTTCTCCATCCCCATCCCTTAGCTGTTTACCCAAAAAGTGGTCGGGCTGTCCGCTTTGTTGTCGTTTGAATGACAGATTGCACCTATAAAGGTGCTGTTTATCTGCCTTTCTTGTGGGTGACCACACACTTATGCTGTTGTAAGTTTGCTTTTATGATGACATGCTGAAATTCATTTCAGGAGTCAAAACTCCAAATGAGAAGTTGTGTCCAATTGACCACAGCTTTTTCTGATCGTTCTGAATATATTTACTGACAGATAAATAAACATTAATATTTTTTAACAGTTTCTGCATTTTCTTTAATGGATAGGCCTAACTGTACAATACACACACTGTATACAAAACCACATAGCTAATGTAGCTATCACACAAATCAAATGTGAGAGATGTCTGACATTGATGCCTGGCTGTTATTATATTTACACTCACAGCGTGCTAAATGCTCAAGGTCTTTGCCCCATGGGCTTCAATGCCAATAGATGGCTGCTGATTTGAGGTTCCACCCAGTTTTA
>NC_137681.1:14464563-14512063 GCF_963989245.1 Nansenia antarctica | reverse complement strand
TAACCCCCCTCTGACACATGATTGAAGTGTTTTGCCAATTGAGTTTGAACAGGTGAGTCAGTGAGACCAATTGGTAATTAGGGTGTGGCATTTTGAAGGCCAGTGTTTTCCAGGTGAACAAAGTGTGCTAAATGATGCGATTTGTGCTCAGACTTTTGAGTTTAGCAGTCTTGAGTCTTGTGGTTGATACATGAGCTTCTACAAGTTTTCAGAACTGTGTACATAGTTCAATTTTTTGTGTGTATAGTACAATGGGTGGGGGGGGGAACTGTAATTGACGCACATGTATGTATCACATTGACGGCACTATTACATGACTGTCTCTTTAAAAATTAATCAATTGTCGAAAGTGTCATCGATGTACTCTATCGATTGACTACTTACGTCTGTTGAAATAAGTCAGACCAGTGTGTTACGTCACAATATTGCGACCCTTGAAGTTGCCCACAACATAATTGCAAGGTTGTGTGTTGTTTTTTGACAAGCTACAGTAAACGTTCCCACAAAAGCAGTCATGTCAACCGCAATGAACTTCGGCAGTAAGTCTTTTCGGCCTCGGGCTCCCGACAAAGGAGCTTTCCCTCTGGATCATTTCGGTGAGTAGCACACAGGCTCATTCATTGATTCAGCAATGTCGATGTGTCCAGAAACTGCGCAGCCCCAACCAGGCTCAGGTTGCTAATGTAATAATGACACCTATGAACCGCTGCCGAATGATAATACTATAATAATAATAATAATAATAATACCGACAAGTTAACACCATCCAACACGTAAACAAAATCACTTGCTATAGCTCTCCCCAGTGGTCTGGTATGTGGTACATCTTTGGCTGTGTCATTGCAGGAGAGTGCAAAGCCTTCAAAGAGAAGTTCATGCGGTGTCTGAGAGAGAACAGCTATGACAACTCCCAGTGCCGGCTGCAGTCCAAAGACTACCTGGCGTGCAGGATGGATAAGTGAGTATTGCTACTAGGGATGCTGATAACTGCTGCTCAAAAATCCCCACCTTTAACTGCAGATCTGACAGAAGAACTGTGTGTAAACAATGTTAAAGAAGCAATGGTATCTCTATTTTGCTATCAGTCTTTTGAAATCTGTACGGTAATTACTGAGCCCATGCTAGGGTTGTTTCTGTACCCAGCATTTGAACTGTACTAATATTCCATCCCATTTCAGTCAGCTAATGGCCAGAGAGCCGATGGAGAGGCTGGGGTTCAAAGACCTGCTGGACCAGCCTAGCCAGGAGAACAAGGAGGCCAAAACATGAACCCTACTGAGATGACAGTGTGTGCTAGAGGGATAAAAGACCTGAGGCTGTTTTTCCCCTGCCTTGTGTATATAAAATGAAAATGTAATATATTGTCTTGTGGTTGCAAGCATTGTAAATAAATATTTTGGTAAAAAAACTATCATATCTTGTGTGGGTTTGATGTTGGAATATGGATTGACCTCAAAAGGAGATAATGGACAGGGTTTGGTATGCTTCACTCAAGCTAGTCATCTTGCATCATCTAAAGCCAGCAGACTTACTTAATTTGTTTTATACGGTAACATGAACTACATGTTTTGCATGCTACACTTGATGTACTGCATTTGATGTACATTTAGTCTCACAAGTGTTGTGGTGTGTTGTAATTTTATTATTGTCAAGACAAATAAATCAAGTTGAGCCAGTGCAACTAAAACGATACCTGCATGATTAAAACAAACTGCACTCACAAAATATGTACAGAACAAAATACACTATATAAAAAGTCCACAAAAATTGTACATGTTTGTAAAAACACAAAACATTGGGTCAGTGACATGAGATATTCATGTTCAGCTACTTAGGACTAGAAGCACAAAGGCTAGAAGGGTGACTCGACTTCACACACAGTGCTAGCTTGCCTCAGATTGACCATATACAGACCAATAAAATGCACTGCATGCTTAGAGAATCTGTTCCAGAGAAGAAAGTGGGGGGCCGTGGAGGGATAAGGTCACAGCTCTACCGGGAGGAGTTGGAGCTGGAGCGTGAACGGTGGCGTCTGCGACCAGGGGAGCGAGAGCGAGTCCTGCGGCGTACAGGAGAGCGTCTCCTTGGTGAACGGGATCTGAGCAAGAGAGAGACAGGAGAGAAACAACGGTCAGGGAGAAGGAACAGTATACATCACGTGATCCCTGGAAACAACCTATCATCTGCAGATAATATGAAAGTACATTTCAGTATATCTAATATATACATGTACAGCACAACATAGCATAGCACTCCTGATGTTCTTAGTGCAGGATACAGGCTAAGAACAGGATATATGTCTGTAATAAAGTGTACAAGACATTTCAGAGGCAGACATCATCATCATCACCTTCTCCTCATTCGGGGCGGGGTGCGGCGCCACATAGGGGGTGGTGGAGGCATCCTGCGAGGGGGGGTGAGTCTGCGGGGGGGCGGACGAACCCTGGGAGCAAGAACAGCAGTGGCTGTGATCTCCTGTCCGTCAATCTGACCTGTAGTCACCGGGAAGGGCAAATAAGAGAGTGCAGAGGTTACAGCAATTCCAAATGCTTTCACTCGACACAAGCTGCAACCGGCTCCATTTTCCTCCACCCACCTCCATCCATGTGTTTGAGAGCCTTCTCTGCTTCGTCAGCCGTCTCAAACTCCACATAAGCGTAGCCCTTGGATAGGTGTGGGTGGAGCCTGTCCACCGGCATGTCAATCATCTTGATCTTCCCATAGGTGGAGAAGATCTCCTGGATGTGTTCCTGAGAGAGAGAACACATGGAGAATTCAGTTATGTTTTTCCTTTTACCGGTACTATTCAACAATAACACTACTCATATACTATCATATTGTACTATATTACCATTCCTAACGGCTTGACATAAAACATGCTCATTAGGGATGCACCGATACCAGTATTCGTACCCGATACTGTGCTCATGTACTCATAAAACTACTGCAACACATCCGCTCCCGATACCATTTTGCGGCAACATAACGTAATCTCTCGTAGCAGGTAGGCATAGGAGGAGCAATGTCAGCATTTTATTTTCTGTTTGTTTTCATATTACAAAGGGTTTTGAGGGCCCACTCAATATAACAAACAACAGTTTTAGGATTGTCAGAGAATTCATCTTGTGTTTGATTCACTGTATCGTGTGCCTTCCTGCTACATACTCGGGTGAGTGTTAATGATACATGGCTTGTGAACAAACTTACGTTTTAGGACTGTTCAAAACCAAGGACTGTGTGATCATCTTGTTATGTATAGTTATGTGTTTTTAGCATGTTCATGTTCTATCAGCATGTTGTGATGTGCTAAACATGCAGTTAGACATTACATACAATGTTTTTGTTCGCTACTAGCTACCAACGCGATGGTAGCAAACACGTCTGTTTTGCTTCTTCAACTATTTTCAATGTATGACATAATTTTAAAGCTTACAATCTGCAGTTTCATAACCTGTAAGACAAAACACTAGACCCTGTTACATATTTAATTTGTTACAGTAAAAAAAGTGCTGATGAACAGCTGATGAAAATAAAATATGTTTTCAAAGTAGAACTGTAATGATATTATTAAATACTTGTATCGGTACTCAGTGTTGGCAAGTACCCAAATGTAAGTACTTGTATTTGTACTACTAACTAGTGCATCCCTAGTGCTCATTCATGTTACAATGGCGGCCCATTGTGACTCACCTTGATGACGTTTCTGGTGAGGCGGCCCAGGTACACCTTGGTGGGTCTAGGACTGGGGCTCCTTCTACGCCTCTCCTTGTCATCCTTCTTCACAGACTTAGATCTACAGCATATTAAAAAAAAGATGTCTGACTATTAACATACTCTAATGGTCCTGGAGGGCAGGGGAGGATGATAGAGGCAGAAATCAGAGGACGGGGCTCATAGTAATGCATGGAATGGAATGAGAAATGGTATCAAACACGTGAATCGCCCTCTGATCTTCTACGTCACATACTTTGAGCGTGAGCGGCGGCGGTTGTCATGGCGGCGGCGGTTGGCCGATCCCGAGGAGCTGGACGAGCTGGACGAGCGGGAGCTGGAAGACCCAGAACGGCTCGAAGCGGAGGAACTGGAGCCACTGGAGGACCCGGAACTGGAGCCAGAGCTACTGCTGGAGCTGGAGCTGGACCCGAGGACAGGAGGATGGAGAGAGCAGAAGGGTGGGGGGTGGGGCATGGGATATCACTTATTAGCCTAGAGAAACCTCTAACTGTAAGGATAGATTTGGAGATACAATTCAGGTTCTCTACCCCTGCAGTGCTCTTAAGATCTGAAGAAGTGGATAGGTGAAAACAGTTTTAATCAAGGTTCAATGAAGGGGTCTGGGCTAGACCAGGTTGGTTGGAATTGGCCAAAAGTGCCCTCAGAGACGGGAGGGGGAGTTCAAGCAGTGACAGTCCTCGGTGATCTGACCTGCTGGTCCCGGTGGAGGCACTGCGCCGCTTGCGGCCCTTCTCCCTGCCCCTGTCCTTCTCAGCTCCCTCCTTCACTGCGCCGGTCTTCTCCTTCCCTCGCTCTTTGGTGGTCTTGTCCTCTGTGCGTTCCTTCCTTTTCGTTGGAGAAGGTGCCCTGTTGATGGACAGTAGAGGGTGTTAGTTGAATGAATGAATGGTCTTTATTGTCATTGCTATAGTACAGGTACCAAACAACGAAATTTGGGAGGGGGGGCTCCCCTGGTGCTAGGAAATAAAAAAAACTAAAAAAACAATAAGGGAAAGGAGCTGGTTTACATAAATAAAGGCTATGTACACTATCCACTATACTATACTGTACAGATAAAACGACTAGGGTTGTCATATTGCACATAGTTACATATGCATGAACATTACTACTATGTATATGCATAGAGCATATCAATGATGTATTCTAAAATGTACCTTGTGTTAGTCCCGTGTCATATAAACTGCAGAATGTCAACATAACTGGAGACAGTTTGTCTACCCACCCCCAAATACAAATATTGCGAGGGCATAAAACCTAATGACCCCCCCCCGTCCCACTCTGCGCGTATGTAACGGTATATAATCATGCCATATAAGTTGATTCTGCAACCACTAAATGCTGCTTATTTAATCTGCCAACTGAATGCATTTGTTGTTTAGCTACTGTAACGTTTAGCCAGTGTGCTGTTATAGAGATGAGTGACCTGCTTGCCAGTGTGTCACTACTAGCTTTAGCTAAGCTACCTTAAAATGACTAATTCCTTGACACATCGGTGCAATACTCACTCGAATCAAACGACATTGTCTAAAATAAGAATTGACGTATAATTTCTTTAAACACAGAATTGTCAATGTCACGATTGAGTCGGATTGAAAAGGGCAATCTTACATCTTTATTTCTCGTCGCCGGCTAAGGTCGCACGTGGATGACGTCGTAATGTGGGGAGTGTGACGTTTCATTTCCTTCTGCGCAAAAGGTCCTGCGGTTATGCAACGATCGTCTTGAAGGGGGACACTCGTGGTGCTCTGCGACCCGGCCAAAATCTGCTTTCTCCCCTAATGAATAGACCTGCTGTTTATTGTTCTGTGTGGCGTCATGGTAGGACACCCTCACTCCTACCTATGCTGTGTTTATGCTAAATATGTTATGCTAGTAGATCATTATGTTTAGACTGCAATGTCAAAACGAAATTTAAAAAAAAAAAAATCTAGTTCTAGTTTCTGGTTGCCAATCCACATCACGTTGTTCTCACGACTCCTGTTGAGAACAAGCTGAAAAGAGGGACTGTGAGCTTAGGGTAAACCCCAAAAAAATCCATTGTAGTCCACTTATAGAATACTGTTGTAAGAACTGGTCAAATAAGACAAATGATTGCCAAAGAAGATGATGCAGCAGGTGCAGCAGATACAGATGCACTCACAGCAGACACAGGTGCAACAGATACAAGTGCACCAGATACAGGTGCAACAGATGGGGGCGCAGCAGACACGGATGAAGCAAACACAGGCTGTTCCGGAACCCTAGCCCTGACAGTGGTTTCAGCCGCTGTCGGGGGCACTCTCCAGTATGGCTACAACATCTCCATCATCAATGCACCCACCAGCCACATCCAGAGGTTCATTAACGACACGTACTGTGAGCGTTGGGGCACCGGCCTGGAGGTCGGGCAGGTGACCCTGTTATGGACCCTGATCGTGTCTTCCTTCTCCCTGGGCGGCTGGGCTGGGGCTCTGCTCGCTGGGCCCATGTCTGTCCGTTGCGGGAGGAAAAAGTCACTGCTGCTCAACAACTCCTTCCTCTTCGTTGGCGCAGTCTTTGCCCTCACCAGCAGAGCGGCGAGGTCCTTTGAGATGGTCGTCGTAGCCCGCTTCCTGGTGGGGATCAACTGCGGGGTGAGCATGAATGTCCAGCCTATGTATTTCGGGGAGAGTGCGCCTAAACGCCTGCGCGGTGCTGTAGCCTTCTCCTCAGCTGTGTTCACTGCGTTCGGGATCTTTATGGGCCAGGTCATCGGCCTCACAGAGATACTGGGCACTGAGCCTCTCTGGCCCTACCTCCTGGCCAGTAATGCCATCCCAGGCATCCTCCAGCTGCTCACCTTGCCCTGGTTCCCAGAGAGTCCCCGCTACCTTCTCATCGACCGGGGGGACAAGGAGGCCTGCGCCCTGGCCCTGGGGAGGCTCCGCGGTGGGGTGGCACCCAGGCAGGAGATGGAGGAAATGCTGCAGGAGCAGGCTGCAGCCGGCACGGCCAAAGCCAAGACACCCTGGGACCTGTTCACTGACCGCTCCCTTCACCCCCAGCTACGTACCGTCATGTTTGCCAGCAGCGCTATGATGCTGTGTGGTAATGATTCCATATACTTCTATGCCACATACATCTTCATAGCGGCAGGGATTCCTGCAGAGAAGGTCCAGTACGCCTCCATAGGCACGGGGGCCTGTGAGTTAATCGGTGCCCTAGTGTGTAACCTGCTGATTGAGCGCCTGGGGCGCAGGCTGCTCATCATGGGGGGGTACGCCAGCATGACCGTCTGGGCGGTGGTCTTCACGCTGTCCCTCTCCCTCCAGGGCTCTGTCCCAGGGATGCCCTACGTCAGCATTGCCTGTGTGTTCGCCTACATCCTCAGCTTCGGCATGGGCCCTGCTGGTGTGACGGGCATCTTGCCCGCAGAGATCTTTGACCAGACGGCGCGGCCGGCGGCGTACATGGTGGCTGGATCACTGATGTGGCTGAACCTCTTCCTTGTGGGCATGGCCTTCCCGTTCTTAGTGAGTGGACTTGGTAACTTCTGTTTCGCCCCCTTCTGTGCGGTGTGTGTGGCGTCTGTTTTCTTTTTCCTTTTCAAACTACCAGAGACCAAGGGCAGGACACTGGTGGAGATCACTGTGGAGTTTGATAAGATGAATGCGAAAGAGGGCCCAGAGAGGCAGGGGACTGAGCCCAGCAAGGAGCACTATCGGCTGGGCCAGGCTCAACCTCTCACTGCCCTAGACCCAGACCCAGTACCAGAGCTTGAGAATGGTCAGGTGCACAGTGAGTGCTAGCAGTCTACTGTAATGAAGTCCATAATAATCAGTGGATGTGTCACATAATCAATGGATGTGTACCTCCTTAGATATTGTGTTTTTCTGGTCACATAATCAAGAAATATAGCCTACAAAATAAATGAATAAACAAAATCAGGGAGCCAATGAGAAAATCAAGGCAAGGCAAGTTTATTTGTAGCACATTTCATACAACAGGGGCAATTCAAAGTGCTTTACATACAGCATTAAAATAAATACATCAAGAGGAGAATGGTAAACAGATAAAAAAAAAAAAATGATATAAGTAAACGTTTAATAATATAATAAATAAGATAATAGAAATGAATAAAAAGACATGGATGGAAGTGTTAGTGGTTAATATTTTTTTTTACCTATTATTACCTACCTCACTATTCCTATATGCACTGTAGTTCAAACGGGACTCTCTCCTCAAGCTGCCTAAAAAACGTTCCGAATTGCTGTTATTTTGTACATTGATCAATGTTGTGGCACCATGTTATTGATGAGTTAGGATAGTACTACCTCTTTGATTTAAACACAGTACTGTACCAAATTCACCTAATCTCAGCATTTAATTAATTTATGTTCCCAATGAAGGTATCTTTGACTGGCTTTACTTGAATATAAGTTGGTCTGGTCTGCTCTGTAAGCTTTGTGCAAATTAGCTATCATGGAATATTGCACTTGGTGTTATATAAAGATGTGTTTTGATTTGAAGTTGCAATGAGATAAGTGTAAAAGACACATGATTATTATAAGTGTCTTATATAAGCACGCATATGGGCTGGGCACGACTGAAGTGCAATGACATTAAAATAAATACAATAAATCAGTGACCTGGGGTGGTCCAGTGGTCTAGCACCATGGCCTACAGTGCACACATATGCCCATTGGGTTCAAATTCGGCCCATGCCCTCTCCTATTTATTTTCATATCTCTCTTCACTATCTCTATCCAAAAACCTGTTTTATGCACTATTGGGCCTATATTATTTATTAATTTATTCATTGTTGCATATCATAATTTTTCAAGAAGTCTTGATACTTCCATAATATTTATTCTATTTACCTCCGTTTTAGCTGAGAGGAAGAACTGCTGTAACTGCACGACAAATATGTATATGTTATATTGTTATCTATAGGCTATGTATTTAAAATACATAAATACAAATAATAGAAATGACTGCTTGATTTTTTGAATGGTGTCTGTCACTGGCAGTCTTATTCACTGTTTCAGTAACAACTAGCAAATAGCCAGTTTCACAGAATGACCAGTAGGTGTCGCCATTGCTGGAGGAATGTTGCACGGCTTAAAAAGCTGCCTGGTGGGCCAGGAATGAACTACTGGTGATGAATGGTATGAATGTCTTTACCATCTTAATGTATTCAGTATGACACTTCAGCTGAATTTCAGCATGACACTTCTGAATTGAAATGTATGTGAAAGACAAGGAGTAGGAACTCAGAAAAACCAAAGCCTAAATAATGATTACCTGTGTACTGTACCTATTTTTGAAAGTAAAGACTGTTTTTGATTCAAGTTCCAGCCATTACAGTACAGACTGGGCATACTATGGGCTAAGACTCTGTGCACCGCGCTTCAATCCCTGGGGAATCAGATTCATCCCCATGACGAGTTACTAGGTTTTCTAAGATGGTGCTCTTCCTCCCCCTGCCTAATTTGCTGTCTACCAAGGAGACGGCGGAGGCAATGTTGTCCCCTGTTTTCCGTCTCCATGGATTCCCTAGGGATGTGGTGTCAGAACGGAGTTCATCTCATGGTTATGGAGGGCGTTCTGTTCCCTTCACGGTACCACCCCCAGTCCAAAGGCCAGACCGAGCGGCTCAACCAGGAGCTGGAGACGTCTCTCCGTTGCCTCATATCCCAGAACCAACCCAGCCACCTGGAGTACCAGTAAGCGCCTCATCTGGGTCCAGTATGCCCATAACACCCTGCAGGGTTTAGCTTCTGGTCTCTCTCCCTTCTAGTATGCCTTCTAGTATGCCTATCAGTCCCCGCTGTTCCCTGACCTGGAGACGGAGGTCAGCGTCCCTTCTGCTTTGGTCTCTGCTCGTTTCTCTGACGTTGCCTGCTGTCTTCTCCTTGCCAGATTATATGCCTTATATGTCTCCTGACTGTGTATATACCTGTGTACCGTACCTATTTTTGAAAGTCATGCATTGAAGTCCTTTGCCTGAGTACTCCAGCCATTACAGTAATTCAAGATGTATTTATTTGTTTACATGATAAACATCATGACAATACATAGACAATACGTATACTATATATACTACTACTATGTACTGTATGTGTATATATATATAAATCTCATATGCTGTATTGTTGTCTTCTCTGAAATGAATGGTAATGATCATTTAAAATGAAATAAATAATACAAATGAAATATCTGGATGTATAATATTAATACCATTTGTTGCATAAGGTCTCTGATTCAATAAGGCAATTTGGGAGATTTACTCCCACACACTGAGTCCTTTGATTTATCTTTCTTCATTACGCTGTTCTGTGTTATCATGTTACTCAGTCTCTAATCTATCCCAGATGCTTTAATCCAATATTACACAGAGTGATTTTCCTCTTGTCATAATCTCATTCATAATGACACACAAGAAAAGCTGCCATAGTTATTTTGAATGAATTTTTAACAATTTGAAATTAAACTGAAAACTCATGTTTAGTTCTAACAATTTGTTATGGTGCAGAAGGAGCCAACATAGAAGAAAGATGGAAAGAGAGAGGGACGGGGACAGGGGGGCAAGGTAACGTCAATCCTCTGACATTGACTGATGAAATTCATTTGCCAGGTAGCACCTCGTCTCATGTAACAGACCTCTGGGTTCAGTCAGGTCCTGATAGCAGGTGCAGGCAGGGGCGATGTGTTAAACCAAACATAAGTATGGTCATCGGTTGGATGCACACTGCAGCTATTTTGGACTGGTAATTGGTCCACAATCTCAGCAGGCTCTGCTTGCAAAAAGCTAATGAAGCTCTCCTGGGTTACGCAGAGGAATCACATTCACACAGTTACTACTTATTACAGGATCACTGTGCTGCTTCTCACCCTCTGTGGGTCTTTGGAAAGGAGAGGGAGCCATTGAAGTGTGTGTGTGTGTGTGTGTGTGTGTGTGTGTGTCAGGTGTCAGATGAGCTTATCATCTTTCTAGCTTCATTCTAGCTTCATTCTAGTGCGACCCTACTTTGCCTGGATTCTTAATAGGACTAGATGTTAAAATCCCTAAATAATTAGCACAACAATTGACTGAGTGGAGTTGGAGATGTCCTCTTGGGTGGAGTGGAATTTGGCAATGATCACGTGGTGCCACCAGTACGACACATCTTCAGTTGTGGTCCCCGACCTCATTGGGTGTTTCGGCCATTTATCACAAGACACCCTCTGCCGAGGTTGGCCCACCACAGGCTGATCAGGCCTGGGTGTGTGTCGCACGGTGGCACCACGTGGTCATTTGGGAGCCCATGTTGGGTCCCTACGTTTCAGCCACAGCCAGTGACTGCTCCGTTCTGCTGCAGTGGACAGTTCTTTAATTGCCTTCCGTTGGGCCTGTCCTCTGATCCCTACTGCCCTCAGGAGCCTTGTGGTGGAGCTGGCTACAAAGCCTCTGCAGCCCACCTCCACTGGCCACACCTTCACGTTCCAGCCCCGCCCCTCTGCTTCGACTGCTAAGTTGGCATACCGCAGCCTCTTCCGTTCGAATGCCTCATCGATGGCCTCCTCCCATGGGACCGTCAGTTCTACGATGAAGACACGCCGGCAGGACTTGGACCAGAGGACTAGGTCTGGGCGCAGGTTGGTCGCTGCAATTTCGGGTGGGAAGGTGAGCCTCTGGCTGAGGTCTACCCGCATTTCCCAATCCCGGGAACTTCAGTGTGAAACAGAGTTGTGCTTTCTGTAGTGAGACAATGGACTTATTCACCATGCAGGGATCATATTAGAACAGTATCTTAAGGTAGGCCATACGGGTTAGGCTATACTGGTCAAACAGAAAAGGAAATTGGGGAGATACTTATGTTCAGGAAATACATGAAGTAAATTATATTTGACTCAGTAAATCTGCTTGCAAATAGCCTATAGCACACTTTCAGGTTGAAATCTGGGAAATGTAATCTGTGATGGGAAGCTAAGACTGTAACTTTGCAATCCCATATGCTTAATATCCAAAGCCTCCATCAGTTCTTCTCCTGGTCGGTTTCCAGCAGAGTTTCAAAGGAATGATGAGTCTATTTTTAGAGGAAACCTCCTTCTCCCCCAGAACCATATGCTTATGCGTATGCTTATGCTACTGTCATGGGAGGCCTCTTAATACCTTGGTGCGTGAGAGCTGAGAATGAATGCTGGAAACGGAAAGGAAAACACGGAGAGTGGCCATGATAACGTCTGTTTGTACGTTGGTCTATTTCAGCTCTTAGGGGCCCGGACCATCTGTAAGTGTTCCCAACTCAGTGAAAACATTCAACCCGAAACATTTAATTCACATGAAGATCGAACTATCTGAAGGGCCAACGTCGATCAGAACTCACAACGTGTGCCATTCAAATGGATGAATCCACTAAAGATAATGGCTCTGATGGCTTTTATGCCAACCTGGAGAGTGAAGGTGTATGACATCCAACCTATTGTGATGAATGTCACAGTGACATTGATCACAGTAAGATTTAGGTAGATATATACACTCTAGATTGACCCAGCGGCCATGAGAAAGTCATTCTATCCCTCCAATATCCACTTATTGTACCAGTTTGTGGTATGATAGAGGATTACTGCCAGTGGCGGCGTTAGGCCTGGATGTCTGGGGCTGTAGCCATGAATGAATTTTACAAAAATAAGAATTTGTCATATTTGTATGTACTGTAGGTCGATTCGATACACTATGTCTATCGATTTACCGCTGCCCATCACCCCACCCCCACCCTCATCAACAAACATTTTTCTGATGCATGCTTTCTGGGCTGGACTAAGCCTAACAACAGCAGTGAGTCATCAACTGTCCTTCCTGCCCGTTGTCCAGTCAATAAGAAAGAAAAACATTTCCCATGCATGCTCAGTAGGAGGAGCTGTTGTCTGACTGATTTGGGGAAAAGGAGAAAAGGAGGAGAGTGTGAGGGAGGAGGATGGACATGTTGATAGGTTGTCTCTGTGCATCAACAGACAATGTCCTGAGAGACATTAGAGCCTGTTGTTACTCCCGCAACCAGAAGTGGAACACAAGGATGTTGGTAAATAGTGATTGAACACTCAACAAGGGATGTGGGTGGGTGGGAGAGGGGGGGGGGTAAAGATGGTGGTGTGTTGCCAGGCACTTGTAAGATAAGGAGAGAGAGAGACAACATTGTCACCTTGGTAACACAAATGTCACAACATTTACAAGGCAGGAAGACGGGGGGGGGGGGCATTTTGTATGTTTATTCTAAGAGAGAGAGAAATAAGAAAGACAGTGAGGAGGGAATCGGTAGAGTATGTATATTAAGTCAACTGCACGTATTCCATCGTTGATATTAAATTCATCTTACCTACCCCCCACCCCCCAAACAGGCTCTTTTTCACCACATGCTATTACATTTTGACACAGGCCTGACACAGTGTTACCCTGGAGACAGGGCAGGATGACAATGCCAGGGCACAGTTTAAGAGGTCACAGTGTGCAGGGGGAATATTAGCCCTGTCGCCCACACATCCTGTACCTCAGTCCACACTTAAATAAAAGCAGGGACAGAGGTCTTTACTGTTGCTTGACCTTTTTTTCTGGCAAGGTGAATGATGTGTAGAGAGATGAGAGGGAGAGTACACACACAGGTGCAAGCATGCACGCACACATGCACACACACACACACACACACACACACACATACACGTACATACACACACACACACACACACACACACACACACACACACAAACACACAGTCACAGCTCTACACACGCAGGTGCAAGCATGCACGCACGCACACATGCACACACACACACACACACATACACACACACACACGGTCATGGTCACACACACACACAGTCACAGCTCCACACACAAAACACCCACCATCCTCAAGCCAATGTCACACTGTGTTGTCCTCAGGAATATTACCTTCACAGATTGAGGAGTGAATACACCACTTCAGCAAGGTGAAATGAACTCAGTGTTGCACAATCAGGTAGCGATAATAATAACAACACCACTGCTACTAAAAGAACCCATCAAGGCCTCCAGCCTCTCTCAACACTAGAGTATATCTTCAAGCAAATCTCAGGGACATACTGACAGCAGGAAAATACTTCTCTCATGTCCTACCGACAGTGACTGCACGACAATAACAAAAACAATAATAATATTGATTTCCTTGTGGTCTTCTTTGCCCCCGGTAAGCGGTAGGCGAAATAATGCTGTTGATGTATAAAAGTTGTTTGTGGCTTGTGATGTTTTGGCTCAGGGGGAACGTTTGCCTTCAGACTTGAGAAGCAGATGCCAGGTAAGAGGGGGGTGCTAAATTGGGCTAAGAACCCTAAATAAGGTCCCTAGGAACAGACACAGTGGTAAAGAAAAATCACCCATCTTTCTGCCCTCCAGACTGCATTTCACCAAGACGAAAAGAACCATGTCTGACAGATGCAAAAAACGTTTAATTTGGTTTCCATTGTCAGACTAACATATTGAACCATCAGTCACGGTTTAGGAGGTCTGTGGTTGAAAAGTCTCATTTGTCTGCCCCTCAGGGATATTCCATTGTTGGAATCTTCCTATGCTTCATTTGAAATCTTCAGATTACTTCATTTCCTCTCTGGTCTCTGGATCCCGTGGTGTGATACCTTACTGTGGGTTTCAACTGAAGGAAAGACAGAGAAGGACAGAACCCAAAGGTCCATCAGGGCCCAGTTTTAATCTAGATCAGAATGATCCTGATTCTTTTTAGCTGTCCAGGATCAAATCGAGCTGGCTGATTCCCCCTATACGACTCAGAATCATCCAGATATATCTGATCCTAGATAGATAGCAAAAAAAGAGGCTGCCAGGCTACCAGCTACCAGCCAGCTACCACCAGGCCAGGCTACCAGTTACCAGCCAGCTACCACCAGGCCAGGCTACCAACTACCAGCCAGCTACCACCAGGCCAGGCTACCAGCTACCAGCCAGCTACCATCAGGCTAGGCCAAGGCTCCCAGCTACCAGCCAGCTACCACCAGGCCAGGCCCAGTCTACCAGCTACCAGTCAGCTACCACCAGGCTACCAGCCAGCTACCACCAGTCCAGGCTACCAGATACTAGCCAGCTACCACCAGGCCAGGCTACCAACTACCAGCCAGCTACCACCAGGCCAGGCTACCAGCCAGGTACCATCAGGCCAGGGCGGGCTACCAGCGACCAGCCAGCTACCATCGGGCCAGGCTACCAACTACTAGCCAGCTACCACCAGGCCCAGGCTACCAACTCCTGCATCCTACTGGACACTCTGGACTAGACAAGTTACTGCCAGGCTACACCTGCCCAGCTACCAGCAGCTCAGGCTAGATCTGATTACTTAAAGTAAGTAAGTCTGACTGAAAGCTGAGTCCAGTATGTCTAAGAATGTGAAGTTGGTATTGCTCAAAATCGGTATGTCGATTGTCGGTTATAGTCTTGTACTCTATGTTTTTGCTTTAGACACTTAGCTTGACTGAGTGTCTTTTTATCTTTTGTAGATTGTAAATGTATTATGTCTGTATGTCTGTATTTTGTATGTTCAGGACTCCAGGAAGACTAGAGGTACATCCGTGTGCTTCTAATGGGGATCCTTAAATAAAATCTAAATAAGTTCCTCTGTGTGTTCGTTCCTGTATGTTGACTTTATTAATTAACCAAATTATAACACACTCAACTCTAAATGAGATTTTACATTGAACAAGAAATACATACTGTATACCTATAATGGCTTAAGCCTTCAAAATATATAATCAGTGGTCAAAATGCATGATTAGATATTATGATTCAGTCTGAACTGAAGACCAGAGTTTTTGTGTTTGTGGGGCCCTTTTCAATTAGGACCACTAATTTGGTATGATTAGTACTCTGCCCAAGCCCAGTTCTGCATTTATGCAATTTTAAATGTCCATAAATTGTAAAAGTGCAGACGTCAGTGAAAGGAGACTTCACTGAACGCTGAAGTAGCTCACTGTCTCATAAATGCAGGAAAAACACTCTTGAGAGTCTACTGTCTGTCTACTGAAGAGAAGGCTTGAGATCCAAGTTTTTGTTTTCTCTCCTTGTCCTTCTGTCTTGCTTCAACTCATCTTGCAGTTCAAACAGGATTACAGAATGCAGGGTAGAGGGAGTTACATTGTAGACAGGAGGAATGGGACTCCTGTGAACACTGTCTACTCAAAAAGCACACATTTAGTATTTAGATTCAACATTGTGACACTTACTCAACAGTTTCACTGAGGGAGCCTCAATGAACAGTTGCTCTATCGATGCCGCCATTGCAGTAAAGAACTAAACTCAAAACCAAAAACAGACTACTGAGCACCAAACTACAATACCAAGTAACCAAGTGGGGAATATACACACAGGCTCACAGGAAATAATATCCCGGACGAGCCCCCATTATGTTACGTTCCCCCTTCCCCCTTAGTAAGACCACATGGGGGAGGGGGACATTTTTTTACTTGAAGCAAGATATAGTGGCAAGACATACGCACAGCACTTATGATTCAGCAGACTGAACACAGAACATCTGCTTAGATTTGGTTGGCGCCTATAATGTAATGACCCCCTCTTAATGTAATTAATTTGATTCTCTATAATAATAATAATAATAATAATAATAATAATAATAATAATAATAATAATAAAAATAATAATAACTTTTTATTTGTATAGAACTTTTCCTGCAAACGTTGCAGCCCACCTCTGGAAACCAGTAGAACAGAAACCCAACAGAAATTCCCCATGGAAATGACTTCTTTTTTTTTTTAAACAAAGTTTTTATTCAAAGAGTACATACACAATACTATACATACACAATAATACACTAAGTAGCATACAGAAATATCACAGATGACTCTTTCTTTTGTTTTTTTCTTTTCTAAACATGAACATCAAATAACCCCCCCACCTCCCTCTCTTAATTACATTTACATTTAAATTGTTTTATTTACATTTAAAACAAAAAATTTCAACATAGACAGGAATTAGACATTTCCCCCCATCATATCAGTAATACAGAAAGATGAATAAAAATAAAATAGTAAACATCCAATAAAAAGTTAAAATAATAATAATAAATAATAATAGTGCCATCCATCCATTGTCAGTATTAAAAACAAAACGCCCCTCCGCCCCTCTCCCTGAACTAAAATACTAAAACAGTAATATTTAAGCCACAAAATATAAGAAAAAGACACTTATGAGTCTATTTGAGGTGGCTGTGACCATTGCAATGAATATTGGCCTTTCAGCAATAGCCAAGTTAATTCTCCAGGTAGGTAGTCAAGTACAGGAGACCACATTTCGGTAAAGGACCTCTCATTACCCCTCAGAACTGCACCAATTCTTTCTCTGGCTTCCCCCCCCCCCCCCGCCCCCAAGTCTGCCCAGGACTGAACTGGACTCTGTAAAAAAAAAACTCTGCACTGCACTTTACTTTATACCGCACTATCAAATGCACTGTTGTCTGTCCTGTGTTGTTGTTGTGTTGTCCTGTTTTTTGATATGTGAAAAAAGTATAAACGCACTTGCTGTGGTGACGAAGCAAATTCCTATATGTGTAACGCATAGTGGCAATAAACGTTATCTCTCAATCTCAATCTCAATCTCAATGAGGGAGGACCCTGAACATCTCCCTGTACCATATTGTAGCAGTAGGTGGCTTATCCTTGATCCAATTAATCAAAATACATTTTCTGGCCAATAATAGTAATTTGTCACACAGTTTGAACTGTAAACAAGTTAGAGTTACCTCCTTTGAGGGAAGGCCAAGGATGTAAAGCCCTGGGTCTCTCTTAATCTTTACCCGAAAGATGCCGCTCAGCTCCTGGGAAATGCCATTCAGCTCCTGTGCCCCAAAACCTTTTAATCAATTTACATTGCCAAAAATAATGGTAATATGTTCCAATCTCTCTAACACTTATTACACAGGGGGGAGATCTGGCGGTCCATCCTGTTTAGTATATAGGGAGTTATGTAGACGGTGTAGTATTTTATACTGCGTCTCTCATAGTCTTTAGATCTAAACACCCTAATGGCCTCCTGCCAATTATCTTCAATATACTCAGTACCAAAATCTCTCTCCCATTTCTGTGAGATGCTTGTAATATCACCTGGGCTGATTAAATATAGAGCATAGAAGTCGGAAATAAAATGAGCGATACATTTTCGGTCAATAAGGAACCTCCCTACGTCATTGTACATGACTGAATCAGGAGGAGGTAAACTCTTAGCATCTGGAGGAAACCATAAAAGTGTTCTCTATACTGAATTGTCACTGTAGTTGTTGGAAAGTCATCAGTGCCCTATCACGGTATAAGTCTCCAATCACACATGCCCCACTGTCATGCCATAAGTAAAAACTATAGGGAGACCTGGGGGGAAATCCTGGTTCCTTATGATAGGAGTCAGGAACGAGGTGCAGCTTCCTCTACCTACATATTTACACACTTCCTGCCACACTCTGATTGTGTTGTATATAATCAGATTACTCTTGATATCCTTAGGTAACTTCTTCCTATCTCCCATGACCAGGCTCCATAATGAGAAAGGTAGAGAGGACCACGTGTCTAAACAGGGCTTGGATTCTGTCTAGGCCTCTTGTCATACCATATGAATCTAGAGAAAGCCCTCTCCATATCAAGATTAACCTTCTTGGAGATCCATAAGTGTAGCATTTGCTGGGGATATAAGAGCTGGGGAAAGACATTCATTTTAATTAGACTAATGCGCCCCATGAAGGATAAGGGGAGATCATGCCATCTGTTTAAATCGTTCTTTATTGTAGTTGCTATTGGAGAAAAGTTAAGCTTCCATAGCTCTGTCAGGTCTGGTGAGACTTTTATTCCAAGGTAGGTGAAGCCTGTAGAGGACCATTTGAAAGGACAGCTGGTAGGTAAAGTTAGACCAGCAGCACTACCCAACGGCATGATCTCTGATTTGCCATAGTTAATTTTGTAGCCTGAGAAGGAGCTGAACTCATGAATAACTGAGAGAGTAGCTGGCATTGACATTTCAGGTTTTGCCAGAAACAATAAAATGTCATCCGCATAAAGTGCAATTTTGTGGACCGTTCCCCCAACTGTCAGACCATGCACATCTGGGTGTCACCTATTAGCCTCAGCTAGAGGCTCAAGTGCCAGCGCAAAGAGCAGCAGACTCAAGGGGCATCCCTGTCTCGTCCCCCTATGCAATGGGAAAGATGATGATTGTGTGCCATTAGTTATGATGATACAGGCCTCTGGCGAGTTGTAAAGTGTCTTGACCCATTTAAGGAACACCCCCCCAGGCCAAATCTCTCCAACACATGAAATAAGTATTCCCATTCTACCCTGTTGAACGCCTTTTCGGCATCTAAAGATACAGCAAGTATTGTATCAGTATTGTATCATATTCAGTAATCTTCTCACATTTGTGTGGGAGAACTAGTTTTGGATAACTCCAGTTTGGTCTGTGTTTATGAGAATTGGTAGGAGCTTCTCCAGTCTTGTAGCAAGCACTTTGGAGAGTAGTGGAAATGGCTTTTAAGCTGAGCCAAGCCAAGTGAAGTTTTTTTATTTGATTAGTACATTACAATTGAGCACACCACTTTTCTGTCTAAACTAAATATACATGAATTTATAATAATTATTGATTTATTATATTTATTTATAATTAGCATTGATGTATATGATATAGTATTGATGGCCATTATCATTAAGCCAAACTCAGTGTAGAAAGATAGGGCTGGCAGTAGCAGAGAAGGATGCCACACACATGAGAGCCGCAGCAGCACACACGCTGCTGAGGTAGAGGTAGCCAGTGTGGCCCTGGAGTTACTGTAGGCTCAGCACAGGCCTGGAGAACCGGGGAAGCTCTTTCCTATCTGGCAGCCATCTATGTGTGTAGATGTGTGTACGTGTAGATGTGTGTAATTCCTCCATCCCTACCACTGTCTCATGGGATCCATGAATAACAGCCTGGCTGACCTAATCACTCATTACCCATGGCAGTATGAGCGAGGTTTGCTATTGGCTATCATAACCCTCGTAGCCTCAGAACCCCTTCTCACAGTCCACACAGCAGCACGACCATGCTTGGACGAGTCAATCAACAAGCTCCAGGAAACAGCCCATCAGGGGGCTACTCTGGCTGCCCCTGCCCCCCCCGCCCCTCTCAGGCCTCCTCACCTGGGGGAGAGACACAGCCAGACAGGGACGTTGTTGGTGAATGGATAGGAGTGGGAGGTGACAACTCCCTGTCTCTGGTGGCCAGCTGCCACCGAGTCGGAGAGAGGAGGAATGTGCTGTGACGCAGATAAGAGATCAGCTAATGTAAGAACCCCAGAGGCCCATGGATGAGTCATCTTGTTGTCCCTGAGAACCTGCACAATATTTCTGCAGTCTTAACCCCCCATGCCACAGAGAGAGAGAGAGAGAGAGAGAGAGAGAGAGAGAGAGAGAGAGAGAGAGAGAGAGAGAGAGAGAGACAGAGACACAATACGATATTCTACAATGTATATATATTATACAATATATAAGGTACATAGATACTGTAGAATCTACCAAGGGATAATGTATCCTTTTTCCTTCTACTTCATTGCGACATAATTTACACATCGATTAGAAAGAGTTGACCTTATTCGTAGTGTTTGATGACCAAAGCAATTCTGATGGTGTTTCCATTATACAATAAGTGAGTATGCTTGTTTTTCTGGATGATTTTCTGGGGTTTTTGAGAACTTAGGGTAGGTCTGAGATACTTGATGTGACTCAAGGTAAAATACTGTTTTCACACAGCAAGACATAGACATAGGGCAGGGAAATCTGTCAGCATTCACCAACAAAAATAATTAATTGAATTGCACCTGTCAGATGTAGCTCTCAGAGGAGACATGTAAAGGAAGGTTTATACACACACACACACACACACACACGCACACACACACACACACGCACGCACACACACACACACACGCACACACACACACGCACACACACAAATAATTCCAAAACGCGCTTCAGCCAAGTCTAAGATCTTAGGTTTTTGGTGCTCAGCAGTAGACGACAATATAATAGCCAAACTATTACCTGGCCACTTCCATTAGACTACCCAAAGCAAGACACCTGGAGCACTCATGTAGTCTGCACATTTATTGCAGAGAAAAAGGGTGACTGATGTTTCGACTTGCGTCTTCCTCAGAGTCAAACATCAGTCAATCTTTTCCTCTGCAATAAACGTGCAGACTATATGAGTGCTCCGGTGTCTTGCTTTGGGTAGTCCAATGGAAGTGTCCAGGTAATAGTTTCGCTACACAAATAATTCCATTTAAACTTAAGCAGGAGAGATATTTACAGTGTTTTCCTGGTCTGTCTCTATATGATTTATTCAGGGCATATAGGGGAATGAAGCGTGGAGAGTTTAACAGGAAGGAGAATCCCCTGACTCCTCTGCTCCTCCACATGACTCATCCCTCACCCTAAAAAACAGACCAGAAGACCAGAGCACTCAACAGACCACACCTTTTTCTCCCCAGAATAATATATATCCCAGAGTTGGAAAAGATCAAGGTGAAGCAAAATGTATAACCAGTTAATGATCCTGAACAGTGTCCCTCATTTCATTGTGTGAATAAATTAGTCAGGAGGGATGGGGATAACAAGCTCTATAGGGAGTGCATGTATGTCATGTCGTTTGCACATGTATTTCACAGCTAATCAGGATGATAATGAAATGGATCTCTAAGGATCAAGAGAGGTACCAAAGGAAAGATGTAAGAGGAGACTAGTAGAATGTGCATACAAAGTAGAGAGGTGGAGAATATTTGACAGAGAGGCATGGGGAGGGAGAGAGAAAGAGAATGCATAAAAGACGCATGTGTGGGGAGAGAGAGAGAGAGAGAGAGAAAGAAAGAGAGTGCATGCTATTGGGAGGAGTGGTGGGAGAGAGAAAGAGAGTGCATGCGACAGGGAGGCATTGAGGGAGGAGAGAGAAAGAGAGAGAGAGAGTGCATGCAAGCGGGTAGAGAGAGATGGAGAGGAGTGGGTAGCAAAAGATGGAGAGATGTAGGTAGAGAGATGGAGAGGTGTAGGTAGAGAGATAGAGGTGTAGGTAGAGAGAGATGGAGAGGTGTAGGTAGAGAGATGGAGAGGTGTAGGTAGAGAGATGGAGAGGTGTAGGTAGAGAGATGGAGAGGTGTAGGTAGAGAGGTGTAGGTAGAGAGATGGAGAGGTGTAGGTAGAGAGATGGAGAGGTGTAGGTAGAGAGGTGTAGGTAGAGAGATGGAGAGGTGTAGGTAGAGAGATGGAGAGGTGTAGGTAGAGAGATGGAGAGGTGTAGGTAGAGAGATGGAGAGGTGTAGGTAGAGAGATGAGGAGGTGTAGAGAGATTGTTAGGCCTGAATCAAGCGGTCAAATGTGGCAGCACCCCAGAACAGACGGACACAGAGACTAGGGTAATAACAAAGGATATTTAATAAAGGGGTTAGGCAGAGAATGGTCGTAGGGCAAGCGGGGGTCAGGCAGGGGGAGTAGTCGGCAGGCAGGCAGGGGGTTAGGCAGGAGGGGTAGTCGGCAGGCAGGCAGGGGCTTAGGCAGGAGGGGGTAGTCGGCAGGCAGGCAGGGGTTTAGGCAGGAGGAGTAGTCGTTAAGCAGGCAGGGGCTTAGGCAGGAGGAGTAGTCGTTAGGCAGGCAGGAGGGTAGGCCGGGCAGGCAGGCAGGAGGGCAGGTAGGGCAGGCTGTCCAGGGATGATGGAATGGACTGGTGGAGGAGAGAAAACAAACAACGGTGAAAATAATAAAACGACTGAGAAAATAAACAAGTATTGATTGATTGATTGAGAATGTTTATTTTGGTCCCCTATACAATTCACAATACAGATATAAGAAAATGTACATAGTCACAATTTATAACATCAGGACCAAAAAGGTGTAGGCTGAAGCCGTGGCTTATTGCGCCTACCCTTGTTACATGTATGCATGTCCCCCCATGAATGCATAATCAAAACATTGAAACTTTTATAAACAAAATGATGTCACTTACGCATGTCAACAAAAAGTTCCAAAAATATATGTACCAAACAAAAACTATATTTAAACCTCTGTTTTATACTTGTTAATCATCTTATTTTTAAATAATTTCTTAAATCCTTTTAATGTACTACACATTTTCATTTCCTTTTCAAAAGTATTCCATAAATTAACTCCTTTAACTGTTATACATCTTTGTTTTCATAAACATACATATTCCTCTGAGTTTTTAATTACCCTGTCTAACTTGAAATAGTCTCTGGATACAGTCTGGAAGCATCTTGTTTTTTACTTTATACATTACTTGTGCCATTTTGAAGTCCACCAATTCTTTAAATTTGAGATCATAGGTGTTTATGAATAATTTGTTAGTTGGTTCTTGATAGGCAGCTCTGTTTATAATTCGTATAGCTCTTTTCTGTAGTAAATAAATTGGATTTGTGATTGTTTTGTATGTGTTTCCCCACACTTCCACACAGTAGGTTATGTATGGAACTATTAGTGAACGGTACAATAATATTAATAATAATATGTGTAATGAATTTGGATTAAGTACCGTATGTCTTTCGTTTTATGCAGTATTGCAATAGACTTTGATATTTTAGTCTTTAAGTAGTTTATGTGTGTTTTCCAACATAGTTTGTGGTCTATAACAACTCCCAAAAATGTGTTTTCATAAACTCTTTCAATTTCAACATTATCTATCTTGATTTTTGACTATTAATTTTCCGATTTCCAAATATCATAAGTTTAGTTTTTTCTAAGTTCAATGACAACTTGTTTGTGTCAAACCATCGTTTTATAGTTTTTAGTTCCGTTTCCACTGTATCCAGAAGCTGCTCCAAATCTTTGCCAGAACAAAATAAATTTGTATCATCTCATCTGCAAACAAAACAAAATTTAACAACTTGGACACATTGCAAATATCATTGATGTATAAAATGAACAGCTTTGGACCCAGCACTGAACCTTGTGGGACCCCACATGTGACCCTTAGCAGTTCAGATTTATCGTTGTTTATTTGTACATACTGGTGTCTATTATCAAGATAGTTTCTAATCCATAAATTTGCTATCCCTCTAATTCCATATCTATCAAGTTTTCTTATTAATAATCTATGATCAATAGTATCAAATGAATGGACTTTATTGTCATTGCTATAGTACAGGTACCAAACAACGAAATTTGGGAGGCGGGGCTCCCCTGGTGCTAGGAAAGAAAAAAAACAAGGGAAAGGAGCTGGTTTACATAAATAAAGGCTATGTACACTATCCACTATACTATACTATACCTGTTGCCTGGCAGTTCAGTGATTATTCCTGCCTTCGTGAAAGCTCGGACCACAGTTGAGACTGATATATCAGCCCAGGCATCCACGATCCATTGGCAGATAGTGGCATAAGTCGCCCGGCGCTGTCTCCCCGTCTTGGTGAACGTGTGTTCGCCTTCTGTCATCCACTGCTCCCACGCAGCTCGCAGTCTAGCTTTGAACGCCCTGTTGACACCAATATCTAGCGGCTGGAGTTCTTTAGTTAATCCACCCGGAATGACGGCAAGCTCCGAATTAGTTTGCTTCACTTGTTTTTTTATAGCATCGGTGATATGGGCGCGCATGGAGTCGTAGATCAATAGGGACGGAGCTGTGTGGAAAAAGCCACCCGGTCTCTTGACGTAAATTTCTCTCAGCCACTCACTCATCTTTTCCTCATCCATCCATCCCTTCGGGTTAACTTTGATGACGACGCCGGCTGGAAAGTTTTCTTTTGGCAAGGTCTTCCTCTTGAAAATAACCATCGGTGGAAGTTTCTGGCCATTAGCCTGGCAGGCGAGAACTACAGTAAAGGATGACTTCTCATTCCCTGTGGTGCGTATAGACACCGTACTGGTTCCCGTTTTCTCCACAGTGCGGTTCACAGGAATATCAAAGGTGAGTGGAACCTGATGAGAGATGAGATGAGATGAGATAACGTTTATTGCCATTTATGCATACACATTAAGCATACACATATAGGAATTTGATTTGGCGTTACAGTAATAGCATTTCTAAATGCAATGCAAACAAAACAACACAGGTCCATATCAACCTCGTCCATGTTGGTGATGTGCTCTGGCAGGATCTTCTTTTCAGTGATCTTCTTTTCGCAGTATGCGCGGAAAGTGACCAGCTTTTCTTGATAATCTTTTGGCAGTTGCTGCGAGACGGTAGTTCTTGCGCGGATGGAGAGTTTACGTCTTTTCATAAAACGAAAGCACCAAGAAGGACCGCCTCGAAATTCATCGATGTTCATGTCCCGTGCTAGCGCTGTTGCCTTCATTCGAACTGTGACTGTAGAGACGCTTCTACTTGCTGCTCTCTGTTCAACCCACTGTTCGAGTTTGTCCTCTAACTGTGGCCATCTCGCTTTGTTCCCTCGGAAACTCTGTTTAGTCTTCTTTACTTGGCGCAGGTCATCTTCTTGCTTCCTCCACTTCCGTACCATTGATTCATTAATGTTGAATTCTCTCGCTGCTGCTCTATTCCCATTTTCTACTGCGTGACTGACAGCTTTGAGCTTGAACTCTGAGTCGTAAGCGTGTCTCTTGACAGGTGCCATTTTGTGGTCTTTATACACACAAGTGGTGTGGGACTGTGAGTAAGCACCGGTGTTTACTGATTACCGTAATGCTGCAAGCGGTGCGGCTTTGTAGTTTACCAGTCGTACTGAAACATTTTATTATTATTAAATTGTTTTTATTGGTTTTTCATACTGAAACATTTTGACAGAGTCATGTAATTTTTACATTTTGATCCATATATAAGGCGCTCCGGATTATAAGGCGCACTGTCGTTTTTTTTGAAAATTAAAGGCTTTTAAGTGCGCCTTATAGTGCGGAAAATACGGTAGGTCTTTGCTGTGTTCAGGGCCTGGACGGCCCTGTGGTAGAAGCAGTTCTTCAGTCTGTTTGTCTTAGCGGCCAGGGTCCTGAACCTCCTTTTCGAGGGCAGCCTGGTAAAGTGTACGTGCCCAGGGTGGGTCAGGTCCCTGGAGATCTTTGAGGCCTTCCTGAGACAGCGTGTGTTGTACAGCTCTTCCAGAGAGGGCATCTTCCAAATGCTTTCTTTAGATCTATGAATATCCCTACAGTATAATCTTTACTTTCAATTTTTGTGGATATTTTTTCAATCAATTCCATCACTGCCATTGTAGTGGATCGATTTGCTCTAAATCCAAATTGATGGTCACTCAGTAGGTTTTGTTTTTCTATAAAATCGTCCAGTCTTACTACAAAAAGTTTTTCTAATATTTTTGAGAACTGAGGAAGGAGAGAAATTGGTCTATAGTTGGAAAAACTGTGCTTGTTTCCATTTTTGTAGATAGGAATGACCTTTGCTATTTTCATTTGGTTGGGAAATATGCCGGTTTGAAATGATTGGTTACAGATATGAGTCAGTGGCTTTGCAATATATTCTATAATATTTTTTACTAGTCTCATATCTATCTGGGGATTTTTTATTCTTAAATTTGGTTACCACATCAATCAGTTCCTTCTCTTCAATTTTCTTCAGAAATATGGTGTTGGTGTTTATATCAATAATATCTTCGTCTACACCGTCCTTCGTTATCGGGTCCACAATTTCATTTGCTAAGTTATAGCCAACATTGACAAAGTAATCATTAAACTCATTGTACTGTCCAGTTAGGATGGGGTGTGTTCAGTGTGCATATTTTAGCCTATAAAATGGGACAAATGTGACATTTTATTTGAAATGTTATTTGAATAATTATTAGTTATTATTAATTATTAATTATTAGTTATTAGTAACATTATTTTGGGTTATGCCTCATAACTGCGTGGGAATTGTTTGAGTATAGAGACCAGTTGTGCGTAGGGATATTGGGGGCTGTGATTAGGTGCTTAAATAGTGGGAGACCGTGCGTAGGGATTCATTGTGTGATGCCAGGACGTGAGGGATGCCACGGTTAGTGTGTTTGATGCGTGCTTTGTATAACATTTATACGCTTTGTTTTAGTCTTTGAATGTGTCAGAGCTGTGTATTTATGTATGTTTTGTTGTCTGCATTCACAGGTTTTACAATCTATTCAATTTTCATAAAGAATAAGAAAAACGAGTTGAATGGTATCCGTGTCCCTCAGTCCAGCCTTTCTGTCGGCGTTAGTAGACAGAACAATTGTAAAACCTACGGCCCGGGCGTCAAAGAAATATCTTTGAAAAGATTCCCGAGGTGGTGGAGAAGTACATTGACAGCCACATTCAGAGAGGAGTTCTCCGTGGGACGAATACAAGCGTCGAGGGAACTCGGAAAAGTGGCTGCAATTAACCGGAGCTAGCTAGCCAGGCCTGCTGTCTGTGAAGCGTGTCTGTGCAGAGCCTACTGGAAAAGTGACAGTGTCGGCAGCGCGAGACAGCGAGAGAGGACAGCAAGACCAGGAAAGCGGTCGGGTAAGCAACAGCACTGACCAGCGAACTAATTCAAGCTGGATGTGTATAGAGACTTGCCTTGCTAGCCAGAGAGATTAAAGTGGGACTGACTGTGTCTGCTAAAGTGGCTAACCGGCGGAGTGATATATCCTAACTGTGCAAGGAGGAGCCCTAGTGCGTCGCAGAAACCAGGAAGTAAATATACGCAGAAGATCCGGAGTTTCAAAATAAGGGTCCCATTTATTCTTGAAGTAACCAGGAAGTAAAAATACACAGAAGATCCGGAGTTTCAAAATAAGAGTCCCATTTATTCTGACAGTAAATAAATGTCAGTTTTGACTGTAAAACATCACAGTTGAATAAAACGAAAATAAAAACACTAAGTGAGCAGTTTGAAGGGACTTTAATCTGTTAAAGAAAATAACAGCAGAGGTTAAATAAATATTTAAACATTGATAGCCTGTGAAAAGAGAAGGAAAATGGCTGAAGGGGACCAGTCCGTAGCTCAACTGAAAAAAGAGAGAAATTCAGCTAAATCCAACTTTAGCAAAAAATCTGCCTTCATGCTCCGCGTTATACCCTCCATGGTCGAGAGCGAATTAAAGGTCCAGTGGCAGGCTTTCTCTAATGAAGCTGAGAAGCTCCTGGCAGCCAATAGTAGCTATGAAGAGGGTCTGCTTGCAGAAGCGGAAGAGGACCCCACCAAACTATCGGAACAACAGACGAGAGACATCGAGAAGGTGAGCAAAGACTGCATGACTAAATTGTCGGAGGTTGGCGATCTCGTAAAACTCCATCTGTGGTCAAGATACGGTGAAAGAAGAGTGTTGTTCGCGATCAGGGAGGCTGAGCGAGCTAAAGAAGAGATAGAAGAGGTCCCATTGGGCCAGCTAGACCATGACTGCCACGAGAGACAAGTGCACCATTTAGAGGAGCTCACTACAGGAGCAGAGAAAGAGCTCTCTGTCTGGAGAGACTGGGCCCCTGTCGCTGCTATAGAAGACGTGGAGGGACGGCTGCATCATTTAATGTCCTCAAAGAACAAGCTCAGGCGAGATAGAGACGCTGAGATAGGAAAAGCTCGAAAGGCAACTGAGGAAGAAGACCGCGCCCGCCGCACAACAGCTGAAGGAGAGCGCCAGAGGGCTGATGAGGAAGAACGTGCCAGACGCGCCCAGCTTATCCTGGCTCAACAGGCGGAGACTGAAGCACGGGCAGAGCTTGTTAAAGCCCAGAAAAAAGCGTTGGAGGAGACTGAGGGAGCAGGCGCACGGGGTGGAAATGCAGCTACGAGAGGCATTCCAAAAGTGAGGCTGAAGCCTACAAGTCTCCCGACGTTTAGAGGTAGCATTCGGGAATACTACCGCTGGAGGAAGGATTGGGAAAGCCTACAGGAACAAGGCGATCCCTCTGGGTCTCCGGAAGTTAGGAAGTTTCAACTTCTGGAAAGTATAGAAGAGACCATAGTGAAGGATCTCAGGCTCGCGAGCCACAATACTGCCGAAGATGTCTTCAGGGTGCTAGAGTCGTTTCGGAAACAAGAATGCAATCACCAACCTGATCGTAGCAGAGCTGCAGAAGATTTCTCCAGTCAAAGAGCACCAATTCAGGAAGGTGATTGATCTGATCCGAATCACAGAGAAAGCTCTAGCAGACCTTAAAGATCTTGACAATGAAGTAGCCATCAAAAACCCTCTGGTGACATTGAGAACAAACTGCCACTCACTTTGAAAAAGGAGTGGCTTACTTTCAAAATAGACCCCCGAAATGGTTTCCAGCCGGAGAGATACTTTGGCACCTTCCTGGACTTCCTACAAAAGCAGGAAAGCATCCTCGAACAGTTAGAGCAGATGGAGATCACGGAGATCCCAGAGAAGAAGACTGAGAAGAAGTTTGCTTTCACTAGAGCCACTGAGAGAGGCAGCGCTGATGACAATTGTGTTCTGTGCGAAGATAAACACAGAAGTAGGCTGTTCACCTGTAAGAAGTTCAGAGGCCTCGACTTGGCAGCAAGAAAGGCCGCGGTGAAGAAGTCTAGAGCCTGCCGGCTGTGCCTTTCATCACATGGCGCTGACGGAGAGTGTAACCTTAAATTCCTCTGCACCAAGAGAGGCTGCAAAGAAGGAGAGTCGTCAGACCACCATTACCTTCTCTGCCCCAGTAGAGACAGTAAGAAGGATGGTGGGGAAAAGAGAGAAAATCCAAGTAGCGGCGGTGAACGTGCAAGGAGTTTGACCGTTGAGCAGGAAGAGGTCTTGTCCCAACTCGCTCCAGAGATTGAGAGAAAAGTCAGGAGAGCCTTCACGAATAAGACAGCAGTTACAAGCTGCACTGAAGCAAAATCCGGGAAGCTCCTGGAAGAAAATGGAGTAAACGAGTGTCCGGTAATAATGATGCTCCTGAAGGTCACTGCTAACGACGGGCAACAAATTGGTGCTCTGATGGACCTCGCATCAGATACAAATTACATTACCCACGCGGCTGCAAGTAGGCTTGGCCTGAAGAGCGAGAAAATCACGCTAGTGGTGCAGGGCGTCGGAGGGATGACTGTGACAGCCAACACCAGAAGGTACCTCCTGAAGGTGAGGTTCAGGACCCCGGAAGGTGAAAGAGCCCACCAGTTGGTCTGCTACGGCTTAGATGAAATAGCCAAGGTGCACCATGCCATCGAGCCACAGCAACTGAAAAGGTTCTTCCCCGAGGTCAAGACCCAGGAGTTGGTCCGGCCAAGGAGTATTGAGCTCCTCATCAGCCAAAGAGAGGGGCGGCTGGTTCCCTGTCCCGTGAAGGTAGTAGGAGACCTGGTCCTGTGGGAAGGCCCACTTGGAAAGATTGTGAGTGGGACGCATCCCAATCTGTTTGAAGATGTGGAGACGGTGACCTACGAGTCCAAGACACACTTCGCCCGATCAATGAGAACAGCAGCGGCCAAGTATAAGGAAATCGTCAAGTGTATCGGGTGCTGCGAAGAGACCAGGGAGAGTGGACTGAGGCAGGAAAGCGACTCAAGAGTCCGGAGCTCAATGGCAACCAACAAAGAAGTGTTGGAATGGTGGAAGTGGGAGAGCATCGGGGCAGCCTGTGAACCCAAATGCGGGGGATGTCGTTGTGGAGCGTGCCAGCCGGATGGAAAAGAGATGACCCTGGCGGAAGAAAAGGAGCTGGAGAGGATAAAGGAGGGTCTGTCCTATGTCGCCAGCGATCACCACAGCGATGCTCCACATTGGGATGCTAGTTACCCTTGGACAGAGGATCCATCCAGTCTACCGAACAACAGAGGAGCTGTGATGGCAACATTCCTAAGAACGGAGAAACGCCTCCTGAAACAGCCGGAGTGGCGAACTGCCTACGGAGAGCAGGTTCACGAGATGGTAAGGAGGGGCGCAGCAGTGAGGCTCACACCAGAGAAGATTCAAGAGTGGAAAGGTCCGGTTTGGTTCGAGAGCCACCTGGTTGCACCCAATCCCCATTCTGTGACAACACCGGTCCGGTTAGTGTGGAACAGTAGCCAATCATACAAAGGTGTCAGCATGAACGACCTTCTGTTAAAGGGGCCAGACGTGTTGAACCCCATCAGGGCTGTGCTCCTGCGGTTTCGGACTGGGGAGCACGCGGCCCTGGGCGACATCACCAAAATGTACAACTCTGTGTGGCTGAAGGACCAAGAGGTACACCTGCACAGGGTCCTTTGGAGAGACGATCCTGAAGAGGACATCGGGGAGTACGCCATCACGAGGGAGAACATTGGAGACCGTCCTGCTGGTTGCATTGCTCAACTAGCAATGAGGGAGACAGCAGGGCTACCTCAGTTCATTGAAAGGGAGGAAGAGCATCGTGTCTTGGAGAAAGACAGCTACGTCGACGACATCTTGACTTCCCATGATGATCTGAAGATGCTCGACACCATCACGAGTGGAGTGGAGGAGATCTTGAGCGCTGGAGGGTTCTTTCTAAAGCCGTGGGTCCGGTCTGGCCAAGGTGGGAGGAGAAAGGACGACGCCAGAACCTGTGGAGGGGAGAGGCCTGGAGCGACATCCAAAACCCTGGTGCTACCAAATCAGCTGAAACAAGAGGCAGGAGGCGGGAGCTCAGCCAAGGAAACGTGGGACCCTGGGAAGACAGGGTCTTCAACCGAGTGGTCGTGGATCCCCGGTGAGTGCAATGTGGCCAACATCAGTACAAGAGGAGCAGTTCCTGAAAAACTGAGCGAAGATTCTCTGTGGCAGAATGGACCTGGATTCCTGGAGAAGCCTTTTGAGGAGTGGCCCGTGAAATCAGCGGCAGAAGTGGCAGCTGATGCTCGAGAAAGTGTGAACAAGCTCAAACGGAAGGCCTTCTCAGGAGCGCTCACCAGGGCCCTGCCTCTCCAGGAGGAGCCAAAACAAGAGAAAAGAAAGGCTCTGGCAAGCTGCCCGGGGTCGTCCTCCACCGGGATGTCAGGAGGATGGTTGTTCTCCTCCCCATTGAGGAACAAGGGACATTGGTAGCCTCCCTAGACTAGTAGCTAGATCGGCTAGGTGGGAGGTGTACTGTCCAGTTAGGATGGGGTGTGTTCAGTGTGCATATTTTAGCCTATAAAATGGGACAAATGTGACATTTTATTTGAAATGTTATTTGAATAATTATTAGTTATTATTAATTATTAATTATTAGTTATTAGTAACATTATTTTGGGTTATGCCTCATAACTGCGTGGGAATTGTTTGAGTATAGAGACCAGTTGTGCGTAGGGATATTGGGGGCTGTGATTAGGTGCTTAAATAGTGGGAGACCGTGCGTAGGGATTCATTGTGTGATGCCAGGACGTGAGGGATGCCACGGTTAGTGTGTTTGATGCGTGCTTTCACTGCTTTGTATAACATTTATACGCTTTGTTTTAGTCTTTGAATGTGTCAGAGCTGTGTATTTATGTATGTTTTGTTGTCTGCATTCACAGGTTTTACAATCTATTCAATTTTCATAAAGAATAAGAAAAACGAGTTGAATGGTATCCGTGTCCCTCAGTCCAGCCTTTCTGTCGGCGTTAGTAGACAGAACACTCATCGACAATCTCTTTTGGTTTAGTTATGTTTAGTTTATCTTTATTAAAGTAATTTGGATAGTCCGATTTTTTTTGTACCCTTTTTAATTATGCTATTTAGCACTTTCCATGTACCTTGTGTATTACTTCTGTGTTGTTCCAATAGTTTATTATAATATTCCTTTTTATTGTATCTCATTATACTAGTTAATTTATTTCTGTAAGTTTTGTATTTATTTTCTGCTACCTTTGATCTGTCCTTTAAGAACTGTTTATATAGTATATTTTTCTTTTTGCATGCATTTTCTAGTCCTCTTGTAATCCAGGGCTTGTCTTCATATTTGTGTTTTCTCTGTTTTTGTAGTGAACAGTGTACGTCATACAAGGTGAAAAATGTGGAGAGAAATTCATCATAAGCTTTGTTTGGATTATTGTTTGAAATGACCCTATGCCAGCTTTGCTTCCTTAAATCTCCCTTCAGAGCCTCTATAGCTTCTGATGTTCTGTTACGAATCCATTTCTGAGTTTCAGAATTTCTATGAGTTTTAATCTTGATACAGATCTGTATGGTTGCAAAAACAGGAAGGTGGTCACTTATGTCATTTAATAGCATTCCACTTACTATTTTACTCCCAATTTCATTGGTAAAAATGTTGTCTATTAAAGTAGCACTGTTACTTGTTATTCTGGTTGGTTTTAAGATGGTAGGAAATAGACTTATACTGTACATTGTGTCCATGAAGTCTCTAATTTGTTTGTGTTCATTTGGGTTCAACAAATCTATATTTAAGTCCCCACATACAAAGACCATCTTTCTGTCATTTAGTTTATCATACATATCAACCATCATATCTTTGAATGTGTCAAGACAGGATCCTGGAGTTCTATATACACAGCTTATTATTATGCTCTTAGATTTCTCCATATTTATTTCTACAGTGACACAATCCATAATGTTTTCTATTGTTATTGACATCTTTTTTTACTATTTTACAGTCAAAGTCATTATTTACATACAAGGCAACTCCTCCTCCCTTCTTGTTTGTGGTAAATAGTTCATAGTCCTCAAGTTCCACATCGGCTTCTTTCTCTTTACTGAGCCATGTCTCCGATACAGCAATGATGCTGAACTTGGTGAACTGTCTCAAATAGTCCTTAGTTTTTGTAAAGTTTCTATAAAGACTTCTACTGTTGAAGTGTATTATTGATAAGTTACCATCCATTTTTATATTACTTTTGAATTGTTCCTCTGTGTAGTATTCACAGTTGCAGTTATTATTGTTGTAGAAGTGGTTCTCTGGGTCGATGTTGTTCTCAATGTCATACATTTTGTGCTCTGTAAAGTCAAAGGTTTTCAAATTCGTTCCCATTATAGCAGTCATTGTCTGTTCAAGTATTTCCACTCAAATTTGAATCGTTGTCTGTTCAGGTATTTCACAGTCATTATTTGTACTGGTCTAGGTCTTTTAGTTCTCTCACCATAAACCCTTTGGAGGTTTCAGGAGATCCATTGGGCCTAATCATCACTTTACAGTTTCTTGTCCAAGTGCCCTGCAACTTGTTTAGCTTAGAATGCGTGCCTGCCAGGCAATTTCAGCATTCTTTTTAGTAAGATGTTCATTTAAATACACTCCCGTCCCAGACAGCTTCCTACCCTGTTTTAGTAGTTCAATCTTGCTTTTTCGATTAGCAAAACGAACTATTATTGCAGGCTTTGATCTGCTGTCCTTTCGGGGAAGTGAATGACAAGCTGCAATTGTATTGCTTTCAATAGGCATGTTTTTCTTTTCAAAGAATTGTATGATTTGTTGTTCCAGTGTAACAGTGTTTGTAGTTCATGTGCAGGTGCGTCCTCACCTTTGTTTGTTGCTGTGCCTGACGCCGCCCTGGCATATGTTTGATGCTTGGTCTCCAGTCCGGTTATCACCAAATCTTCCATTCAAGAATATTGTTCAATGTCGTCGATTCTTTTCTCCAGATCATCAATCTTTTTATCCTTTTCCTTGATAAGCGTTTTCAGTTGTTTCACCTCATCCATTAGTTCCATAAGTTTGGTTTGTTGTTTGGCAACTTTGCTTATCTCCTCTGACATAAAGTTCAGTGATTTTCTGATTTCCTCCATTTCCTCCTCCATCGCATTTTGTTTATTCAGCTTTGGTTATAAGTTCGGATATAATACACTGGCGATACACGAGGGAGCGAGACGACTAACCACAAGGGATCAGATTGATCAAGCATCAGACGGCAGGTTGTGGGGCTTTTTAAGCTGGTGATTTCTCCTCCTGAGATTGTATGCACCTGCTGGAGCCGGCGCAGCTGTCCCAGATTGGGCCTGATTGGTCTCAACGAGCGGTGCCGAGGTGGGAACGAGTGGAGCCGAAGAGGGATCCACAACAGAGATAGAGAGGTGTAGGTAGAGAGATGGAGAGGTGTAGGTAGAGAGAGATGGAGAGGTGTAGGTAGAGAGATAGAGAGGTGTAGGTAGAGATGAAGAGGTGTAGGTAGAGAGATAGAGAGGTGTAGGTAGAGATGAAGAGGTAGGTGACAGGAAGGAGTGGGTAGAGAGAGATGGAGAGGTAGGAGGAACAGGTTTTAAGCACCGGCACGCATCGCTGCATAACGATCAATCACAGTGGCAGCAGTGTGATGACCTCCTCAGCCAGCCTCTGCTGATTAATAACCACTACAGACAGGTTTCTGCTGCTCTCTCACTGTAATCACCACAGTCCCAGCTCACCCTGGTTATAGCCTCCATCACTATGCAGTCTATGTTAATAGATTCACAAAGCTAAAACAAACGTTCTTCTTCTAGCACGACGACTGCCAATGGCAGCTGGCCTGAGCGAGATTATTTTTCCCGGTCATATCTGTTTCTCTTCTATAAGGAACCACGGTCATATCTGTTGCTCTTCTATAGGAACAAAGGTAATATCTGTTTCTCTTCTATAAGGAACCATGGCCATATCTGTTAGGCTAGAAAGCTACAGATACAATAGCTTTTTATCCATTTGCATGGAAATTCATGTTGTGAAGTCAGCATACAAAATACACCAAATCAATACACGGAATCAATACACTAAATCAACACACTACAATACAACCATACAACAACACTGGAAAGTGAGCACACACTATTCGCTGGCATACTATCCCACCATGCATTGGGCCTCCATTCTGGTCCAACTGACAGACAGTTAAAGAGTTTTACTAAATCACACCTCTCTTATCTCTCGAATGTAATTAAATGTTGTCCACGGTAATCTAATTAATAGAGTTCTGTCAGGATGGTGTCCAAAGTCATTCCTGGAATCTGAAAGCCACAGGGACTGTTAACAGGAGCATTTGAGCACATTTCAAGGTGATTGGTTTGATTCTTGCATGGGGAAGTAGGTCCAACAGGAGTGCTGTTTCACTAGATAACAATTTCTCTTTTCAATTTGGAGAGCAGGTGGGCAACAAATGTGTGGCGGATCAATATCAAGCCTCAATCAATTATTTAATTACAGAAACAAGATACTGCATAAGACATAAGTGCGCTGAAGCAGCAACATGTAAACAATACAGGACATTTCTAGCAACTGCATTAACACATAGAAACATTAGCATACATAAGTATATACCACAATCCTTAGAGAGAATTGAGCCTCATCAGTTTTGCATTCATGCATGATAAAAATATATATTTGTTACTAAATGTCCTTAGAGAAACTCACCCATCGGTAACAAATATTAACTCTTGACAAAAGAAAAACTAAATACATCCCACTGCTTTCATGGCACGCATCCGGAACTAGTGCTTATGTTCAAACGAAAAATTAGCTTCTGAGTGTCCTCAGTGGAAGCAGCACTTGCACTGTAAAATATCTAATATAATAGGAGGAGTGGAGGCTGGATATGAGGAGTGGATTTGCAGTGAGTGTAGGCTGTGTTCAGACAGGCTCTGACTGATCCCCTGGGAAGAGAGACCGCTATATCAAAGTCCAATCTATTCTCATTACTTTATGACAGTAGCAAGACTGTGATTCTACCCAGAGCTCCATCTAATAAAACAAAATACCAAACCATTCCAGTTCCATATTGTTGTTCTGTATTCACACCTGTCCATGTCTTCCATAATGAAATATCTCAGTTAACTGGGAGTGACCATTTTGGCCCTACTCTATATGAATGTGCATAACAGCAAACATTAATATGTATGAATAGAGTTAGTGCCCATGTTGATATGCTGAATGTGGAAAAGCTCATAGAGCATACAAAAGAAAAAAGTCCCATGTTTTGAGAACATTGCATTGATTGTCCTATCAGCACAAACACTTTATGGGGGTGGGTGAGGGAGGAATAGGAAGGGGGAGAGATGGGGGGAGGATTTGAAGCAGTTAGAGGGAAATCAAGAAAGTACACATCTGAGTGAACATACTGATGAGAAAAGCAATCTCCCAAGTGCTCTTTTGTAATACTGTTAGATAAAAGTGTTTATTTTTCGTTTGCTTGGCCAGGTAGTGTACAAGCCAGCCAAAGAGCTTGGATGCCAAAAGGCTCCATTGAATTCACTCCAGCAAACTACTAAAGGCAAAGGATCTGGTGGGAGCTAGGAGAAAGATGTGTGGTGTTAATTCACACCTTCAGTGGCTTCAGTCATGGACTGTCGTAGGATCCTCCAGTGTGATCCAGAGGGAAAGTACATACTGTCCCCAGCTTCACACTAGGAGAAGGACATGAAACAACATGTACTGTTGAGGGCTCTGAGTGGCTGTGGAGGACAGAGGGCTGGAGGAGGGTGGTATGGACACATGGGGAGTGGGAAGCGATGGGGGGCTGTTCTACTCTTTCACCTCTCTACTTCTTTGTCTCCTCTGTAGAACTGGTGGTGTGTCATACATGAAGACTCACACGCTCACGCACACATTTGAAATGCTTTATTTATGTCCACATAAATACAAAGTGCATTAAGGACATAAACACTATCAGTGCAATCAGTTCATTGGGAGACATTCATTTATGTTTGTGAAGAAAAATCAATGCCGTCTTCATATTGAGTGGCTACCAATAATAGCAGATATGGAGCAATACCTTGCTAACTGTTTAGCCTCTCTCTTGGAGATGTGGGCCATCTGAAGGCGCCTAACCACCAGCTTGTGAATATGACACACACACACACACACACACACACACACACATACACCTTCATTTGCATCCTTCCCATCATTGACATCCAGGGTAGATCGTTGTGTGAGAGTGTCATATGCTACAACAGCCTGTGTGAGGCTGCAGCATGTCACCTTTGACCCCATCATCCTCCAGCTCTCACCAGAACATTGATTACGTATCATGGATATTGACTTTTCACTCATATTCTCATTAGATGGACAATTTACACACACACACACACACACACACACACACACACACACACACACACACACACACACACACAAGTCAAGTCAAGTCAAGTCAAGTCAAGTCAACTTTATTTATATAGAACATTTACATACAGCAGCAGCTGAACCAAAGTGATTCACTGATGTAGAACAGGTAAAGTGCAGGATATTAAATAAAATGCAACACAATACAAGATATGATACAATTAAATGAAGAGAAGATAAAACAATAAAAGATAAAACAATAAAATCCAGACACACACACACACACACACACACACACACACACACACACACACACATAAGGAAAGCATGTTTAGTATGTATTACTTTGTTAGAATGCAAATAATGCTTTAAAATAAAATATATTTTCAGTTAAAATTATAATTATGATCAAATTATTTTGAAAATGAAATTTGATAGAACTTTACTTCAATTACTTGGGAGCTCAATACAGATCCTTGGAAAACTTCAAAAGGATGTCTCCATCAAAGCAGGTTAACACAGCACACACACAAACACACACACACACACACACACACACACACACACACACACTCACACACTCACCCCCCCCCCCCCCCAACAAACACACACACATGCACACACACTCAAACACATGAGTGAGTCATACACAAGAGGATAAAGAAGAGACTGTAGAGAGAAACTGTTAGAGAAGGTCAATAGCAGGTCTATTCCTGTTCTTCTTCTTTCCTACCGCGCCTCCCTGACAGCTTCACCCACACTCCCCCTGACAACGTATCCATCCAACCACCTAGCCAGCCACGCATGTCATGTTACCAGGTAGAAACACGCCTGAGCCTTGGTTCGCAGCTGGAACCAGAAAATAGTGGTTCTCAGCACAATCCAAAAACTAGAGGTATATACAGTTATGGGCAATATACAGTTATGAGCTATGTACAGTGAAGTAGTTTATATACAGTATCTAATGTGCAGAGAGTAAAAGAATGTCAGGAGACATGTGCAATATACAGTGGTACAAAGGTAGCAATGTAAAGATCAGTAGTGCAAAGGTTATAGAGTGGTCTTTAGTATCCCAAGGTGGAGGGGGGTACTGAGAGTCATAGTCAAGTGTGAGTGTGAGTGTGTGTGTGTGTGTGTGTGTGTGTGTGTGTGTGTGTGTGTGTGTGTGTGTGAGTGTGTGTGTGTGTGTGTGTGTGTGTGTGTGTGTGTGTGTGTGTGTGTGTGTGCGTGCGTGCGTGTGTGTGTGTGTGTGTGTGTGTGTGTGTGTGTGTGTGTGTGTGTGTGTGTGTGTGTGTGTGTGTGTGTGTGTGGAGGGGGGGTAATAGTTCAGCTGGGTGTGTGGAGGGGGGGATTGTTTATCAGAGTGACAGCTCTGTGGAAGAAGCTGTTCTGTAGCCTGCTGGTGCGGGACCTGAGGATCCTGATGGTGATGGTTTCCCCTTTGGTCAGACTCTGTCGAAAGTCGTCCCCATGGACTAATTCTGTACTCTTTCTGTACAGACCCATTCAAGCTGGCTCACACACAGTCACACACATTTCCACACATGTATTCTATATATATTGATTGATACATTCATACACAGGACCAACAAGAGTGAAACTCACTCAACTAGAATACTGCTAATACCAAACAGACAGAGAAGTGATTGAAATGAGATTATTTATTCATGCCCAGCCAGAACCAGATGTCTGAGGAGATATGCTGTAATAAACAGGAAATGGAATATGACATGATAAACATGTGAATAGTGTAATGCCATAAAGCCCTTTGTGGAAGCAGGCAGAGTGGTGAACATCTGTTTGGGAAGTGAAAGGGTCTAATTGCCACCCATCTATACAGGAACCATCATCAATTTTCCCAATTTTCCCTAATAACAGAGTGTGTGTGTGTGTGTGTGTGTGTGTGTGTGTGTGTGTGTGTGTGTGTGTGTGTGTGTGTGTGTGTGTGCGTGTGTGTGTGTGTGTGTGTGTGTGTGTGCGTGTGTATGTGTGTGTGTGTGTGTGTGTGTGTGTGTGTGTGTGTGTGTGTGCTCTACTCTTGCCCTGCAATCAGAGAGACAGTCATTGCGAATGCAGGTGGTGTATTCAGGTCTGCACAGAGGCCAGGTCAGATGTTGCGACACTACCTCTCTGCCAGGCAGACTGTGTCAGGAGACAGCTAACAGACTGTGACCTGCACTCTGAAGAGGCTGTCAGCCATAGACTGGAAATGGGGCTGCATAAATGACACAGAAAAACAGCAAGGACACGGTCAGGGTCAGAGAAGAAAAGAAAGAAAAAGTGGGGGTACTTAGAGAAAGTGGAAGGAGAGGAGAGAGAGACAAGGAAGGAGAGGAGAAAGAAAGAGGGCTGCTGATTAGAGAGAGAACAGAGACAAGGGAGAAAGGAAGGAGAGGAGAGAATTGAGAGAATGCAGAGAAAGAGTTTACACCCCTCATAAACACAGGTAGCCGTTCTAGGAATGGACTTAATGATCTGGCCCTGCTCCCCTTCTATAGAACAGAGCCATACTGTGGGTACCATGGAAACATTGCAGTGTTACAGTGTGGTAGGCTCATTGTGCAGCTCAGGTCAAAGGCCAGGGAGAAGAGGTACATTTTAGCTAAGGTTTTAAAAGCCTCGAAGCTCAGGGCGTAAATAATTGTGTAGGTCTCTGATGTCTTTCTTTCAAGTGAAACTGGCTTTGAAAATGATATTTTATAGTCACCTGAGATTTCAACAATAAATGTCAGGTAAATGTCAGTACACAGTCCTATACTGTATTAACAGTATCCGTGTTTCCACATAGTTCATCTCCCAGGTGTCTCAAATGTTTGAACTGTCCAACTGAATATCAGATCCATAGCACAATAATTTCGACAGATCCATCTCACAATAATTTCGACATTCAGAGAATGTCAGGCTGGCAGTCAAAACAGACATTGGAGATGAATAATGAATTGACTAAGATGAACTGAGGTATAATCATTCTTGACACACACCAATTATTCAATATAATTATTTATATTTTAATGTATATAATGATTGCAGTGAGAAATGTGTGTGGGTTCTCCACTAAATGACTCCTACAACTACAATGACTCATGACACTACAATAGAAATACACTCACTAAACACTTTTTCATTCATTCAAGTGGTGTAATGGTGTGGGGAATGTTTTCTTAGCACACTTTGGTTAATACCACTTTGGTTAATACTGGTTAATACCAATCAATCATTGCTTGAATGCCACAACCTATTTGAGTATTGTTGCTGACCATGTGCATCCCTTCATGGCCACACCCATCTTCTAATGGTTAATTCCAGCATGATAATGCATCATGTCACAAAGCAAAAGTTGTCTCAAACTAGTTTCATGAACATGACAATGAGTTCAGTGTTCTTCAGTGACCTTCCCAGTCATCGGATCTGAATCCAATAGATTCTATTAGATTCAAGGCCAGACCAGTTGAGAACCACTGCAATAGAACACCTTTGCAATGTGGTAGAACATGAGATTCACAGCTTGAAAGTGCTCCTGAAAAATCTGCAGTAATTGTGTGATGCAAATATGTCATCATGGACCAGAATCTCAAAGGAATGTTTCCAACATCTTGTGAATCAATGCCACGAAAAATTGAGGCTGTTTTGAGAACCCTACCCAGTATTAGTATAGTGTTCATAGTGCTCAGTGAATGTATGTATGCTGGGACATGGATGGTACATCCCTGTGTGTGTGTGTGTGTGTGTGTGTGTGTGTGTGTGTGTGTGTGTGTGTGTGTGTGTGTGTGTGTGTGTGTATGTGTGTGTGTGTGTGTGTGTGTGTGTGTGTGTGTGTGTGTGTGTGTGTGTGTGTGTGTGTGTGTGTGTGTGTGTGTGTGTGTGTGTGTGTGTGGAGGGAAGGGGGCATCAGTTGCTGGCAGTGATGAGGGGGTCCGGGCAGTGCTGTAATTGAACTGTCCGATGTGCAATCTAAAGGCCAGGCTGCAGATGAAGCTTCTGGTTAGAGAAACAGACAGACCCAGCTGCTCTCCCAGTGGGAAGTGTTTTTTATAAAAGCTCCTCTGTCTCTCTGACACACACTTACAGTATGTGGGCACTGAGAAAAGATGCAGATACACACCCACAGACATACAACCACAAATACATACACGTGCACATAGGAATGCACACACACACACACACACACACACACACACACACAGACATACACACACACACACCACAGAGGACATAATTACAGTCATATCACTCAGTATTCATTTTGTCTGAAGGGGGAACTAATGCATGTTATGGTCATGTAGAGCGTTTAATGTACCTGGTTAAAGCAACTTGTTTCTTGTGACACTGGGGTTGGAGCAATTCCCCCCAAAATATTTCAACTTGGCAACCTCCTTGTTTTGTATTTAACCCTCTTAGCTTGGACATGATCAAGTTTTTTTTCACATTTTAGAGAGAGAGAGAGAGAGAGAGAGAGAGAGAGAGAGAGAGAGAGAGAGAGAGAGAGAGAGAGAGAGAGAGAGAGAGACAAAGAGAGATTCAAGTTTATGTCATTTAGTTTCCATTGGCAACCAACTACAGTAGCTTATGGTTTGAATTGATGATAAAATCAAGTATGGTACAGTCTATATATAGCTACATATTAATTAAAGGAATAGGCCTCCTTCATGAAGGTGCTATACTTACACCTGGGATGTTTCCTATGTTTGTCAAAGTTTATTAAAGGGACACATCACTGATTTGTAACCTCCGATTCTTTCTTCACACCATACCAGTGTCTACATAATGCAGCGATTGAAGATGTCCCCCTGAATGGAACTTTCCGTAGGACTTTTTCTCTTTTTCTTTTCTCTTTTTGACTACATAACATAGAAAATCGCCATATTCAAATATGTAGACACAGGTATGGTGCTTGAGATAATGAATATGAGATTAGAAATCGGTGAAGTGTCCCTTGACGTTTTGTGGACAAGCTAATTTGACGTGGATCACATCCAAATCTAAATTACATATTGCCTCCAAGATCTCTCTCTACAAGCTCCATTGGACATATCTCATACTGTACGTGACTGTATCCACTGAATGTGTCCATGAAGGCAAAATCAGAGAGATAGGCCAAGCCATTCAAATGAGATTTTAAATTCTGAAAATCTTGTCTAGGATTCTCAAAAAGAAGAAGAAGCTGCCGAACAACTGTCACTAATTAGTTGAAGAATATAGGCCTTGGGCGTAAACACGGTCATTCTCTCAATTTCCGCCGGTTCTATGCAGCGGCAGCATCAACTGTCATCTCTGAAATGGAATTCAGATTTATGAGGTTCATTGAGACAGTGTGTGGGAGGTGGCATGCTCCTAATTTCTTATTTTTGTCGACTTGGAGACGCAGTGAGGCCCGGTGGGGCACTGCTTACTGCAAAGAGCTATCCCCTCTCTGTCGGTCTCCAAAGCAAGCAGAAACTTGGAGAACTTTGAATGCAGCCCTAAGTACCTACAAGCTGATGGAGAGAGATGTATTAAGCATAGGGTCGTGCCAGAGGGTATGCGATGAAAGTGCTGATGAGGGTAATTACTCTATTCTACTTTGGCAGCCCGAGAAGGTGCAATCTGCACTGATTGTAAATCAGACATAGGACGCCAATAGGAAGAGATCAAATGGATGGAGTGAATCATCATAAATCAGTTGGCCTAATATATGGGTCTCCGTGGGTGAAGAAACAAAACATCTGAATGAAATTATATTTCTGTTCACTGTACAAAGGCTCATTGAAAAACAGGAAGGACGTCATCAGCATCAGCATCAGCAGCATCATCATTATTATGCTTTCAAGGATATTGCTCATACACTCTAAATACTGTAATATAGCAAACACAATAACATAAGTAATATCACTAGCTAGAATACTGTTAGGATATTATTATATTATATTATATATTATTATTGATGTTAGAATACTGTTAGTAGAACAGTACTGTTCTACTGTTTCAATATCTTACTGACGATCTGTCGCCCAGGGGACAATTACCTCAGACCAAATGCAATTACAATGAAAATGTTTTGCTATTTCACATTGGGAACTCCAATGTATCCTATCCAGCTGGAACCAGCCTTAATGAGAACAGCAATCTCTAACAGGCTTGACACTGTATACCATTCAATGTCACTATGTTTCCATGTGAAGGTTTGACTTTTGGCTATATTTTGTTAATAGCAAAGCTTATCTAATATTGATAATCTGACTCCCAGTAATGTAATTATCCCTATGTGCTAGGAACTGTTGAGTTTGGGCTCTGCTCCTTTATATCACTCTGCAAACACATTATTTAAATTAGGAGCTGTTTGCAAGGAGACCTAATTAGGATTCATCATATCACTTCTATACTGATTCACAGCTATGACACCTCTCAAGACATCCCTCAGAGCTCACAGCCATGTGTCTCCTCAGGGGAAAGGTTATCAATGTAGGGGGGCAGAATAGCTCCCTCTTCAACACGTGTGTACTGCACAACACATAATGTTCAACCAGCCTGTCAACTGGATTCAGCAAAGCTATAATCCTCTATTTTAACGACAGGGAGGCCATTACAGAAAAATCACATATCAAACTCATATGCTTTGTGTGATAGTGTGAGTGGCCGGGTTTCATATTCGCTATTTGCTTTGTCACATAATGGGAGCACACTCATTGGGAGCAATTTGGGGTTCAGTGTCTTGCCCAAGGACACCTCAACATGTGGTTCAAACAGCTGAGCTGCCGAGCTGCCGACCTTGCGATCATTAGATGCCGGCTACCTCCTGCGCCACAGCCGCCCAAGGTTGACAGATTGACACGGCTTGACAGGCTGTACTGATTGGTCTTTAGGATAATAATTAGAAACGTTGTCACTAGACCTGCCAGGCATAAGTAGCGGCTTAGCAGATTAATCAATGCAGGCTAATTAGCGGAACCCGAAAAGGGAAGATACAACTTTAACCAACATGGAGAGAATGGAGTGATTATGCATGACCAAACGGATCTCTCTCTCTCTGTATGGTACAACCAAGGGAGACAAGGATCAACTGCATCATCTCTCTCTCTCTCTTTCTCTCTCTCTCTCTCTCTCTCTCTCTCTCTCTCTCTCTCTCTCTCTCTCTCTCTCTCTCTCTCTCTCTCCGTCTCCATCTCGTTCTCCCACAAACCTAAGTTATTTTTAGCCCAGTCCAGAGAGTGAGAGAAGAGACATTACTGTTATTTGGATCTCAGAGGGGGGGTGGTGGGTGGGGTGTATAATGAAAATTCAGCAAACAAAATCCTCTTCCGCAGCCATGCTTGTAAGTATAATGGTGTCCACGTTAATCAATAGTACAATTGATTGACCTTTAAATCTGTTTCCTGCCACATTCTGACTGCTGTTCCTATGCAGGTTGACCCAAATGATTATTACACAGGTCAGTTTGACATCAAAGTATTGTATTTAATACAGCTCTTGTGAATAGTCTAGACATCTGCATATAACAGTAAATAAAGATGTACAATCATATGGACATTTTGAAGGAAAAATAACGTAAACATACACACATATATTTGGTATTTGGTACATCTCATATAGTGAAGTGAATTGTGTTGGATGGGTACTATTTGTGTACAGAGGAGGCTGGTGGAGGTAGAAATTGTAGGACGGGCTCATTGCTATGCATGGATTGGAATGAATGCATTACAATCAGCCTGTCTTCCGATTTCTGCCTCCACCAGCCTCCCATCCTTATTGGGATTTTTTTTATTTTCCTGCTGAAAAAACTAGTCTTTTTCATGGCATTCATGGCTTTCACATTTCATGGTCCCGTATAATACCTCCATTATGCCATCTTTAATGTGAGGGATGCAGTTTTTTTGTGCACTCCAGACCAACCAGACATCACACAACAAAATTGCCACATCTCCTTTTTGTGAGCTAGTCTATTACTGGCATAGTACCACTGGACTACTTGAGTGAATCCATTACAGAGAAATATTGATGTAAGAATAAAGGCACTGAAAGAAAAGCCAGGCCATGCCAACATTTTGACAGCTATAACTGCACAGAACCTTTCCCCACAGAGGAGTGTATATTTACACAATATAGTTAAATCAGTACAGAGGGCTAACGTAAATGTTCTTTATGTCAGAAACAATTACCAAAGTCACTTTTCTCTAATAGTTAAATCATGTATACAGTCAATCTCAAAAGTACAAATACACACTTTCAATAAATAAATACAATATTTCTAAGACATTCATACATTCATTGAAATTGGGGTTACAAACTAGGTAAGACACGGTACATGTTTGTGTTATGTGGCATGCAGTGGAGACTGGTGGAGATAGAAATCGGAGGATGGGCTCATTGTAACGCATGGAATGTACCGTAATGATGAATGGTATCAGTGGTATCGAACACCAATACATTCTATGTATTACAATAAGCCTGTTGCCCTGGTTGCATATGATAGAAATGCCCCTAGTAGTAGAGGGTGTAACAAAGAGGAACAAAGCCACCCACAATTCATCAGATATCAGTCCGTCAACCTCAGCTTATCGGCTGAAGGCATTCACAAAGAAAAATAAAGCAAAGCTTTCAAGTAAAAAACCTCTGTGAAGTACAACTAATAATATATACTAATAAAAACTGAGAGTTTTGTTTAGTGTGATTTGTCCCCCAAAAGAATGCTAATGCGCACACACACACACACACACACATGCACAAATGCACACAAAAACACACACACACACACACACACACACACAGACATACACGCACATGCGCGCACACACACACACACACACACACACTTGGGAATAACCCCCCCAAAAAAGATCTAAAACCATACAATGTCTGATTACAGCGTCTTGATAAGACTTTTCACTGCTACAGTTGGCAGGGTGCTTCCCAGGGTCTTCCCACGGTCTTCCCAGGGTCTTCCCAGCGCTGAAACACCACCCCCTCCCATAGAGAAACATAGAGGAAAAACAGAGCAATCCTCCTTTCTGCCAGAGGGAAAAAAAGGTAGGAAGAAAAGTCACAGTGAAGAGGGGTTAAAATCCTGTGTGAGGGCCAGAGGGAGGGTGTGTTTATACATAGCTATAGAGAAGCCCTGGCCAACTGAAGTTCACAGGGAGGTGAAGGACAGAGGTGTGGAGAAACAGAGCACTGGTCTTGCTGAGGAAAAGGGGGGCAGAAGATTCGTTTCTGTCTCTCCGTAACCCCTCAGTCTCTGTCTATGAGTGACGGATCTCCTCGTTATCCCCTCATCGATCACAGCGCTGAGGCGACATCCCCCAGTCTCCCAGTGCTGCCGTCATCAGTCCCAGAGCAGGGGATACCCCTCATCTGCTACCCACAGATGAGCCTCCCCAAGGCTAAAATCACTGACTCTACATCCAGGCAGCTCCACGCCTCAAAAGACCAGTGATTCCTATCGATCTGCTTTCACTTCAAGAATGCTTTGCCAGACCGAGGGGGGTTCGGGCTTTGATTAGTGTTTTTTTAGCTGCAAAATTGACAGAGAGAGAGAGAGAGAGAGAGAGAGAGAGAGAGAGAGAGAGAGAGAGAGAGAGAGAGAGAGAGAGAGAGAGAGAGAGAGAGAGAGAGAGAGAGAGAGAGGAAAGAGATAGAGACATTTGGATAAAAAAAGAGTGATAAAGAGCTGTGTCGTTGTTCCGTCTCTGCCTTGGTAGTAATGTAGGACTCATCTCCACTAAGCAAAGCAAGCTCCATCGCTTCAACCTCCAGGACACTAATAGTACAGTATTCATATAGCTACATCCATTCAGCTACATCCAACTGTCTTACAGGGTAGTAAAAAACTGGTGGCACTTACGCGTACGCATACACACACATACACACACACACACACACACACACACATACACAAACGTGCACATACATACTCACACACACAAACACACCCAGATGCACACACATACACAGACGCACACACACTCCTTGTCCCAGACAGAGGCTGCCCAAGATACTGTT
>NC_137681.1:14379563-14459563 GCF_963989245.1 Nansenia antarctica | reverse complement strand
TCATTGTATGTGTGTTAGATACCATTCCTCATTCCATTCCATGCATTCCAATGAGCCTATCCTACGATTTCTATCTCCACTGGCCACCCTGCAATGTAGAGAGGGTAAAAGCATCTGTGTGTCTCTTTGGGGCTGGTATTTGCTTCATGCAGGTAATTGTTTAGGCTTTGTTTGTATGTGTGATGTGATGATAATACCTAGTCTTGTTTACTTTGCAGAGGAGGTTTGTGGACGAGGATGCGGCCAACACTGGTAAAACAACTCTCTCCTCCATTGCCAATCCTCTGCATTGCCAATTTGCCTATTAGATAAGAATGTGTAGTCCAACTTAGTACACACACACACACACACACACACACAATACACAATATACCTAGCCAGAGAATATAACTCACATTAATGGCTGTGACATTGCCTTTGATAAAGCAATATGGACACCAGATTACCCAGGATGCCCCTGGGTGCTGAAGTTGCTGATGCTGCCGGGTGCTAATTGGCTGTGTTCTGCTTGAGTGTGTGTTCCTCACTTACGCCTGTTAGCTTAACCTCTGCCAAAGGACAGGGAAAGAGAGACAAGGAGGAAGGAAGGAGAGAGAGAGAGAGTGAGAGAGTGTGTGAGAGTGACAGTATCAGACCTTGACAAGCTCTGCAATAAGAGTGAGATAAAGTATCTGCTCCAGCTCTCATAAGGTTATTCATAAATTATATGGCTGAATATGTAAACATGTGTATGTATTTATGTATTAGCAAATGCAATATCGTTGTCAAACCTCCAAACCGATCATAATTTGTAACAGAGTAATGGCTTGGAAAAATAGCAGATGACAGCACATATCAGATGGGGATACTGTGATTGTGTCTGAGATCTCTAAATTGAGAACATGTGTGATGTGGAAGAACAGCATACTACCAGACATACAAATATATACTGTACCAGTGCTGCCACCTGTTGGTGATACCAATACCTAATAGCAGGGCTGATTCTTTATTAAGTCTCTTTCTCAGCCTCCTAGCGTTGCACTGTTGCAGTAGGTCAATCACATTCAACTCGTCTCAAATGTGTCACACAGCGTAGGTCACCAGAGAGAGGTAGGCCTACAGTGTCACCAGAGAGAGGTAGGCCTACAGTGCATTCGGAGAGTATGCATTGCATTAAGATGGACTCAATTCAACTTATTGAGTTATTGCTTTGTTGATGACATTTTTGCATTTTAGCTCATTTTAAGATTATCGTAGCAAAGGGTCTGAATACTTACTTACAGAGTACAGGTATTTATTGTATTTCAATTTTAAGAAATGTACTGAAAAAAATAAACAAACATGTTTTCGCTTTGTCATTCTGGGGTATTGCGTGTGGATTGATGGCAAATACTTTTAATTTAATCCATTATAAATTTAGTCTATAACAAAACAACATGTGGAAAAATTGAAGGGGTCTGAATACTTTCTGAATGCACTGTATTGTGAGAAGTCAATGTGTACTGCAGTAGTAACACAGGAAGCTGGTGGAGGCATGAATCGGAGGAATGGCTCATTGTAATGAATGGCGTGTGGAATGTAGCAAACACACATTTTTGATACCATTCCGTGCATTACAATGAGCCATTCCTCCAATGTATGCCTCTACCAGCCTCCCCAGAGTAGTAAATATGACTGAATTCATCTGGGTGTATATTGGTCTTGTCGAGACTATCACCAGGTCAGTGGCCTTTCAAATAGACTGAAAAACAATTTGATAATGCATTCAGAGTCTCCGGCAGCTGGTGCATTGGAATGACATAGCAAAGAGTGCAGAATGTGAATATTAGCCTCTAATCTTCTGGAGTCCCATGGATAAACAGATCACAGAGAGAAAATCAGGAGATAAACAAACGAGAGAGAGAGAGAGAGAGAGAGAGAGAGAGAGAGAGAGAGAGAGAGAGAGAGAGAGAGAGAGAGAGATGGCCAGGAGGGAGGAAGATGAGTCACCACTCATGAATACAATCCATCAGACAGGCCCCTCAGCTAATGGTTCAATTTGCATCCTCATTTCATTGTTTCTGCTCTCTCCAAGATCAAGTATCAAAACAGCAGTGCTACATAGGCAAATGTTGTTTTCCACATAGAAAATGTTTCTATAATAAATAATAATAATATTTTTATATTATTCATTCAACAAGATTAATGTAGAGTAATCAACATGCCCATGTTAGCTAGACACTGACAGTTTATATATATATATATACATATATACAGCTATGTCAAGGATACCTCGCACCCCAGCCACAGTCTGTTTGATCCCCTACCATCTAAGAGAGTCAAGAAGTACAGGATCAGTGGCGGCTGGTGGTGATACTGAGTGGGGGGGCTAATAAATCCATTAGGCCTAGGGTCTATACCAGGGGTGGGCAATTAATTTTCACAATGGGCCACATGAGAAACCGGGACTATTGTGGAGGGCCGGACCAGTAGGCTGAACTTAATTCTGCTCAATATTACTTTTATCGCTTTATAAAAAGCAATAAATGATATGGTTTTGACTAGCTGCTACTGGTAAGTGTAACAGAGTTACATCTACAGCAAATCCAAAATCTTCCATCCAGTCTGCATCTGAGAGCTCTGGGATGTCCTTCCCTTTCTTCTCACAGAACGCTTGAATCTCTGCTCTGAGGTCCCATACTCTTTTAAGCACTTTGCCCAGGCTGAGCCATCTGACATCTGTGTGGTAGCCTATGTCATGATGTTCAGTCTCAAGCTCCTCCAAAAGTGCAACAAACTGTCTGTGATTCAATGCCCTTGCCCTGATAAAGTAAACATGTTTTAGTTACAACATCAATAACATGTTATCATATCATTTCACTCACTTTATCTTGCATTCGCTTCAAAAGTCAAAAAATGTTCCCCGTCAGATTTGGACACCCGTCTGTTGTAACACCTGCCAGTTTGTCCCATTTCAGTCCCAGCTTGTCGAAGCATTAATTTACCTCCCTGAACAAATCACTCCCTGTTGTCGTCCCTTTCATTGACCGCATTGCTGCCAGCTCCTCCGTAATGTTAAAGTCCTTTGGTATCCCACATACAAAGACGAGTAACTGGGCTGTGTCGCGGACATCGCAGCTCTCATCCAAAGCCAATGAGAAAAAGTCAAAATTGTCAGCTTTGTTTTGCAACTGAAGTTCCAGATTTCCCGCGATTTCCTCGATTTTTTTTCAGACCTTTATTCTGAAACTGGTTTTTTTCTGGCTTTTATTCTGAAACTTTTTTTCTTCAGCGTTCTGGATGAGCTGCAGAGGTCTGATGGCGGAGGCGGGTCCAGTTGGAACATCCAGATGTCTACCAGAGATTTGGAGAGGGATTCCATGTGGTCAGATGAAGTGATTGCTTATGGGCTGGCTTGTCTGTAGATCTCGTTATCTGATGAGAAGTATGAAAACCTGTGGTGGCCTCACAAGAGGGCGAGGGATGACAGAGCAGCAACGTTCTCCATGCCAGCTTGTGCTGAAGTCAACAATGCCATGCAAGAGCTGACAGGGGTGAACCACAACACTAGGGAGCAGAACAAGGACATGACAGATGCAAGACAAGCATGTGACATGAAGGATACACTGACAGTTCTGAACTATCACCAAGAGAGAAACCCCTTCTGCTCCGATCCAAACTTGCGCAGTGTCTCAACTGGGGTCCATGCGCACCCTTCTGTGAATGTTGAAAAGGCAAAGACCATCGGAAACACCATCTTGGCCAGCATGGAGGGACAGACTACTGCTGAGTACACATTCAAGAAGAAGGAGCAGGCAATCACCATGAGTATGAAGTCCTCAGTCAAGATTGATGGTGAAGCAGTGCAGGTGGATACTCAACTACTTTTCCAGCGACTCATAATTGCTGCTAAAGCTTCACAAGACCGGGCATCAGTGTTCAGGTATGAGACCTGGCAGTGTTCAGGTATGAGACCTGGCACTAGTGTTCAGGTATGAGACCTGGCACCAGTGTTCAGGTATGAGCTGTGTAGTTATCCTCCAGCGATGTTTGACACCTCCCTGCTGCTTCGACAGCCACAGAAGCCAGTGCTAGCAGATGCCATTTGGGAGCTCCTCACACCTGACCTTCCGGGAAACACAGACACATCCACAAAAGACATGACACACCACAGGCGAGCAGGTGGGAGGACTGGAGCAGCCGTAACCAACTATCACACTCTATCTGCGCATGGATCAAGGACTTCCTGTCTGACCGCCCCCAGAGGGTGCCTCCACAGCCCTCAGACTCAGCACTGGGTCCCCCCAGGGCTGCGTGCTGAGCCCCATCCTCTACAACCTCTACACCTACGACTTCACCCCCGTCCACCCCAGCAACTCCATCATAAAGTTTGCAGACGACACCACCGTGGTGGGCTGCATCTCGGGGGGGGACGAGGCGGCGTACAGGGATGGGGTGGAGCAGCTGGGCAAGCTGTGCAAGGTTAACAACCTGCTGCTGAACCAGTTAAAGACCCAGGAAATCATCGTGGACTTCAGGAGGAAAACATCTGAGGTCCAGCCCCTGCTCGTCGATGGAGGGAGCGTGGAGAGAGTCTCAAATCTCAGATTCTTGGGGGTGCACATACAGGAGGACCGGTCCCGGAGGACCAACACAGCAGCCATCATCAAGAAGGCACAACAGCGGCTCTACTTCCTGAGAGTCCTCAGGAAATACCACCTCAGACAGGAGCTGCTTGTGACCTTCTACCGCTGCACAGTGGAGAGCATCCTCACCTACTGCATTTGCGTGTGGTTCTCCAGCTGCACAGCCGCAGAGAGGAAAGCGCTACAGAGAGTCGTGAGATCGGCCCAGAAGATCATTGGTGCTCCCCTCCCCTCTCTGGAAGAACTGTACAACACACGCTGCCTCAGGAAGGCCTCCAAGATCTCCAGGGACCCATCCCACCCTGGGAACGAACACTTTGTTCGGCTGCGCTCAGGCAGGCGGTTCAGGACCATGTTCGCACGGACAAATAGACTGAAGCTCAGCTTCTACCCTAGGGCCATTCAGGCCCTGAACACAGCAAAGACCTAGGTTCTAGGCCCTGGACAATCTAGACAATTTGATGGCAGCTACTAGATTGTAAACATAAGTGCAATATTGAAATACAACTGTGAACATTTCAAACCTGCAAACTGCGACACTTTAAATGAATGTGCAACAATACTATGTGCAATATGACAACCCTTGTGTACATAAGGTTTCAGATATAGGAAAAGTTTGGATATTTATAGCATAGCATAGAGTACAGCACAGTGTTTTATTGTATAGTATAGTATAGTGGATAGTGTACATAGCCTTTATTTATGTAAACCAGCTCTTTTCCCTTCTTGTTTTTAGTCTTTTTTCCAAGCACCAGGGGAGCCCCCCCTCCTAAATTTCGTTGTATGGTACCTGTACTGTATTAATGACAATAAAGACCATTCATTCATTCATTCATGGATGAAGACATGCCTATTACGATGAATAAAGACCTGTTCCTTTCAAACACAAACAAGCAGCAGTTCATCAACATGCTCAGTGGTCACCTACAGAAGAACTGTCAGACGTACCATGCTTCAGAATAAAAGTCTGAAAAAAAAATCAGAATAAAAGTCTGAAAATGTTTTAAAAATCTGAATAAAAGTCCGAACAATAACATTTCTGAATAAAAGTCCAGTATGTGCTGGATGGTGGAGTATTGGTTCAGCGCATCCCATGGACACGTGGATCCACATACAAGGACATCTGCAAGCTGTACAGCGAGTATGTCACAAGGAAGTATGGAGAGGCAGTTGTTGTGTTCGACGGTTATCAGGGCACATCCACAAAAGACATGACACACTGCAGGCGAGCAGGTGGGAGGACTGGAGCAGCCGTAACCATGGATGAAGACATGCCTATTACGATGAATAAAGACCTGGGGGGTATTCCACGTACATTGATTAGTATATCGGCGATTAAAATAAATGCCGCGTTCAGGCAACTCGTGATTGGGAGTCAAGCCTCAGGTGATTCCTCGAACGAGGATCAGACTTGTGTCATCAGTGTTCACAGAACACCGGTTTAGAAATCCTCGATATGGGTGCATGCATGCAGACATAAAGAGCCCCGAAGAGTCGACCTGTCGAAATGAAGATACTACACTCCACAGCGGTCCTAATTTTTGCCCAGCACTCCTACTTATTGATCTTTATGAAGACGAAAAATAAGATGTAAAATAGTGCAATACTGCCGCAATTAACAAGACGAGGGAAATGGTTTGGCAAGAAATTGCTGACCGATTAAATGCGTATGTCATACTAGCCCGAGTTATTGTTATATGTTCATATTTAATAAATGAATATTTAGTACTGTGGTGATATCGGCAGCAGGCTACATACCATCATAACGTCACAATGGCATAGTGGTATTGACCGCTGCCATGGTATTAATTCGTCATTTTAAGACGGTGGTTCAAATCCCTCTTCTGACACACTTTTTACTGCATTTCGTTGTCTGAATCTAATCTAAAATCTCATCTAAAAAAGTATGTAGGCTATAAAATGATGGTGCAGGCTAATTTACAAGAACTGACACGATTACAATGGTGTTTGAAGCCTTTCTGAGTAGTAAATGATGTTCTTCTAACTGGACCCTGGATTTGGCATAGATTATTTTTTCTTATGATTACTGATGGATAGATGATTCACTTAGACAGATATATATATATATATATATATATTGTAAATCGATTTGCATGAAGGCTTCGGTTAAATGTAAAAAAAAAAAATAATTAAAAAAAAATATATATATATTGAACCGGCAACCTTCAGACCTCTAGCTGGCTGCCTTAACCCCCACGCCAAACACACCGCTGTGATGACAGCAATGCAAGTTGATAGAATTTTTTTACACTTTTTTATTTATCTATCTATCACACTTTCAAAAATATAAAGTTTTAAGACAAAAACCTTTGAGAAGAAGTTTCATAAGACATTTTCATTTGGTAGATTAATGACTGGCTCAGTGAGAGAACAGAAATAGCAACGTAAAGATGGATACCAAAGCTTGGGGATTGCAGACATCCAAGAAGAGCCTTCAGCCCACTCCTCCCACACAGTGGATTCTACTTTTTTAATTTCTGCTTGATTCTTCTAACCCTGGCTTTGCATAGGAGCTGAAATAAATACCACAGAGCCACATGAGAATGCCATACGATACTGTATGAAGTTCCTCAAGGTTTTAATGCGATGTATCCCCTAGACATAAGAATACTAGTGTTACTTTAGTGTTACTTTAGAGGCCTCAGGGAGACAGTTATTATAACTGGTGATTGCAATTAACCATGATAACCCAAACGTTCTGCCCATGAGGCTACTGCAAATAATCATCCTCTACTCCAATCAGTACAGCATTGGCACACCGTGATTGTAAGTGTTTCTCAACAATCCACAACCTTAAGGCTCTACAATCGGCAAAGTAGCTTCAAGGCGCTCCTGTTCCAGGAAGTCCTCAACCTCTCCTTCCTTCTTGCTCCTGACAACAATATTAATTGCTTAAGAAAGTGTAGTAGTATAATTAAGTCTTTTCTAGCCGACGTCAAGACATTTTTAATTTTATTTATTTATTTTTTATTTTTTATTTGAGGCATTCAATATGCATTTTGCAGTAGGCTGAGACCAGCTTTTTCTACTATGACTTTGGCATACATACAGTATCTACAACAACCTTTTCCTCTGACACACACCTATTGGAAATCGAGAAATTAAATTATTATTATTATTATGTGAGCATTCATGTGCTACGAACAACCTGTTGGGATTGATTGCAAGAACATTGCAATCAATTGCACACAGCTTGCCTCTTACTGACAGCTTGCCTCTTACTGAAAAAAATCATTGTTACATGCAATAGTCCATGGTTGTGATTACCACTCATTAAACTGTCCCTCACAGCACAGTACTTAGGTAAGACAGGGCACACAGCTCTGTGCAGCTAACACGTGGAGGAGGATGTGTGTGTTCAGTGTGTTGATATAATTGCATGCATGGGTAATTACAGTGTGTGGTGACACAGCTGTAAAATATCATTCAATGTCAGCCTATTTTCAAGAAATGAAAAACTCCATGCAATGATGATTCTTGACATTTTTATTTTAATATAAATGTAAACTAAGTATTCAAGACAGAAAGAAAACAATCCCACATTCCATCAGTTTCACATCATAACAAATCAAATCTTTTTGGATATTATGTTTAAGACATTAAAGCAGGTATTGATTATTAGATCATGCATTTCACTGTTAAGCACACTAGCATGAAATACACATGGTCAAGACTGCAAGTAAGATATACTTACAGCATTGGTCTGATCTATTGGTCTGATCTGAGGCTGCTCAAATAACTTTCAATAATGCCCATCAACTTCATGAACACATTTTAAGAACACAAAGATTCAAAGAAGAGTACATAACATAGGAAAAAACAATGTAAACCAAACAATGTAAACCAATGTGGAAGCATTATTAGAAGAAGAAAAACTATGTTAAGGTTCACATAGCCTGAGAAAGAAAAATAGTAGTATTCACAGCTTTCCTGAGAAAAAAGTTTTCAATTCAAGGCAGTTTTTTCAACAAGAAAGACATTTATCTGTTCTGGTTGACATGGCTGTGATACATGTATTGTGTCTTCAAATTATATTATACTGTAGATATATACGTAGATAATAGATTATAAATCATGCTGTTTTATAATCAGAGGTCCCTCAGGGATGACATATTGTCCTTATCTATACTAACCTTTACGTGAGCAAATGTGTGTATGGTACTTCATTGCAAATCACATTCAGGAGCACAGTTCACCAATTACATCCACTCTTGCTTGGACGTCACAGTAAATTTCCAGGTCTCCACAATCTGTGCGAGGAGAATCCCATCCGGGAACTCTTCTACTTCAGCCGGGACGTCTAACTCTTTGTGGTCCATGCATCCAGTCACAGACTCTTTGACACTAACGAGTTAGAATGAGACAGAGAAAAAGATGTTCATCAACTTCAGTTCACGTAGCAATACTGTAGGTACTTTGACTGAAAATGAACCTTTTCCCAAATCACTGATGACAATTAGACCTAGGATGAGTGAATAATATCAATTGGAATCTACAGTATGACCTCAGAGAAAACCTACAGTATGAGTCCTGCCTATGGTTATCCAGTGAGCTCACCTCCAGTCTGGTCTGTAGGTTTCTGTGGCATGAGGTTTCCCCAGTCTGAGCAGGAGGAACTCGTGCATCTCCAGCAGCCAAGTGTCAACGTTCCCCTTCGAGATGAACCCCTGCAGCAGCCTCTTCTCCTCCTCCGTCAGGGGCTTCCGGTACTCAGCTGACAACCCAGAGAATGGGTCCTTATAGAGGGGAGGGAGAGGAGGGAAACTTAAAGAGTTGTCTAGACAAACAGAGGTATCACACAGCACAGTGTAGCTCTCACTAGGAAGACACTATTTCGCATTATTTGGGATATTATGAACAGGCTATTTTGCCTGACAGCGGACTTAGAACTTTCGACTCGTCCTCATAAGGATAGTATTACGGCCAGAACATTTGACCATGCTAGTATTTGGCATGACACCATCACACTGTAGCTCTCGCTAGGAAGCAACCCACAGGGTGGCTGTGGATCATACCTGTCAACATTGGGATTTGAAAATAAGGGATATTTTCCCGAAAATAAGGGATATCCCCCGCACGCCCCCGGGCCGTCACCCCCCCCCCCCCCCACCGTCCACAAACCATACCCCTTACATTTAGACAAGGGTAGACACAGTCAGTCCTAACATCACCACTAGACAACCATAGGATACCTCTTACATTTAGACAAGGGTAGACACAGTCAGTCCTAACATCACCACTAGACAACCATAGGATACCTCTTACATTTAGACAAGGGTAGACACAGTCAATCCTAACATCACCACTAGACAACCATAGGATACCTCTTACATTTAGACAAGGGTACACACAGTCAGTTCTAACATCACCACTAGACAACCATAGGATACCTCTTACATTTAGACAAGGGGACACAGTCAATCAACCACCTGCTTCAGTGCAACAAGAATTGGGTTAACTAGTTCCTATGATTAAGTAAGTGACTACAGGTGATCAGAATCAGATACCTGGTTGAAAGTAAAATACTTTGAACATCCCTGCATATATATACATGAAAACACAAAAGGGCATATCAATTCAGCACATTTATTTATACATTACTTGACACCATGATGTCAATGGGAAAAGAGTGGCGCAATGCTACCAGCGATCATTTCAAAACGGAGATAACCGAGGCTGCGTTCGTAATTACGCTCTGAAAATCTGATCACCACTCATGGAATGCCTCTTGTCCAATCAAATGACTTGGTCCCTTTATGACGTTGCACCTAGTGTGCGTTCCGGCGCTCTCAGAGCACAATTACGAACGCAGCCCAAGAAACGAGAGGAAACAAGTCAACTCCGACATGGATATAACGATTGTGCGCATGCGCCAACGTCTAACGATTAAGTGTTAAATTATATTATATTATAGGTTAAAAATACGGGAGATTTACGGGAAAATATTTAAACGGGAGCACAGCGGGAAAGAAAGGTAAAATACAGGAGAATCCCGGGAAAAACGGGAGGGTTGACAGGTATGCTGTGGATACCCCTTGCTGACCTTTTGACAGTTATCCAGTAAGGACTTAAAAGTCAGGTACACATTCTGCTACTGACATTATGTTTATGTTAAATCTTTAGACTTACCCTCTTCAGACGCAGCATGCTCTCTGATTTGAGGGAGGAGAGGAGCTGCCACAGTGCCACGCAGTGCCTCAGACTACACCTGCCCAGAGCCTGCAAGTATAGAAAGCACAGAACTAGCATTTATCATACTGTATTTTTCAAACATTTCAATCACACATACAGACATGAATGTAGACCATGAAGGTAGACCTTTAAGATGTGTGGATCAGTCTGCTCGGCCATCTTCAGCATGTCCTCGAGGTAGTGGACCAGCAGCATTTGGCCACTGCCCCCAGTCATAGACAGGAAGCCCAAAGCCAGCTCCACAGCCTTCAGGGCCTCACACACCACACTGTATGAGTCCAGATCCCTGGACAGGGCTGTGAGGGTCAGGGAGGAAAGATGCTCCTGGGAAAACAATCAATTGATTAACTGGTGATTAGTCGGGATCAGTGAAACTGATCAGATTACATTATTTATTGAATATTCTATGTACACTACAGCAACATATGAAAGATTTGCAGGAAACTGTCAACAGGACTGGAAAAGAAGACTTGCCTGGGACACCTTCCCTTTCACAGCTTTGAAAATGGTCTCATAATCTCTCTCATGCCTGCTAACCAGAGTGGGGATTCCCTAGAATATAACACAACAGGTTAAGTGAGACAAGGATACATGGAATTATTCAAAATGTTTGGTTTGTAAGTGGTATTGATCACACAGTAGCTTGAATAGACTATAGACCAACTATTGGCTACAGATGATGAAATCTTCCTCTTTAATGGTTGGTGATGATCAGAAATCTGAAAGGATTTATTGGCCAGAGTGGATCATCAGTAATATCGCTTTCCCCTAACGAGGGATGCACCGCTCCCGATACCACTACTCGTACTCGTATCCGATACTGTGCTCATGTACATGTAAAACTACTCCGATACATCCGCTCCCGATACTACTTTATGGCAACGTAACGTAACCTCTCGTAGCAGGTAGACAGAGGAGGAGCATGATGACGATGATGATGACGACAAAAGCAGAGCAGACTGCAAACTATGCTGCTAAATTCACAGGGTGTGACAGGGTCTAGTGAAAGAGGTCGGAAACAAGTCGGGAATCATGAAAATGACCAAAACTTTGTTTGTTTAAAAAAAAAATTTGTAATGTTTTTAATTCACTGTATCGTCTGCCTTCCTCAAGGCGGTAAGGACTGAAATGGGACTGGGCACATGACTCACAGTCAGTGAGATGAGGGGCTTGCCCTGCAGGAAGCGAGTGAGGATCTGCTGCTGGATCTTGGGAAGGTCGTATTCTGACAGGGTCTCCTTGCCGCGCTCCATGCTGTACTGGCAGTTGGACAGAACTAGAGGCAGCAGGTCCTTCTCCAGCTCGTAACGGATCACGTGCAGGTCTGTCAATTCTGTCAGGCTCACCTTGAAGCTGTTGCAAGTGCATTGAGACAAAGTGACGGATCCAAACATAATTTTTTGTGACACTAGAAATTAAGACATTGGTATGTTATTGACATACTGTCCCTGTCCCATACTTATCAACTCTGTGCAGTAAGCCTGAGTGCTAGAACAAATAACTCTCTTATTGTCAATTTCTTCTAAGGAACTTTCATTGAATAATATGTTTTGAGTTGTTTGGGATTTTCTTTAAATCCACGTTTTTGGATTCTAGTTTGATACCGTACTGTACCTGATATCTTCCTTAGTGTGGCGGTCCACAGCGTGCACCAGCTCGTTGTGCAGCTCTACCAAGTGGCTGACCAGAGCTGTGGCACATAGGCCTGCACCCTGGCGCCGAGGCAGGAGGTACTGGAGGCCACTGTCCAGGTCCAAATCGTCACTGCAGAACTCCTCTGGGATCTTCATACCACCTGCACACACACACACACACACACACACACACACACAATGTTGACAGGCGCTATAAAGCAACAGTATATTGGAGCTTGTCAGGGAGGGTAAGTTCACTCACTGTTGATGACAGACACTCTGAGCAGGTTCCACGTGTTCAGGAAGATCTGGGCACGTTTCTCGTACCACACGTTCATCGTTGCTGACATGACAGAACGAGATGGAAAAAAAAGACAGTCACATCAATGCAGGTTTTAAGGATGTCTTAATCAATTGTGCAATACTCCATAGTACCATTGTAAGACACTTCTGACAGACGGTTGAAGTTACCTGTCTGTCTCTGGGTGAACTCTCTGATGGAGGCATTTATGTCTGAAACGTTCTGGATCTTTTTCACCAGGTTCCTCTGTAAAGACAGGATGTCTGGTAGGAACTTTACAAGCCGGAATTCCGCCTCCTAGGAAATGACCACAAGAGCAACAAGTCTGAGAATCACAGAACAGCCAATCAAAGATCATGCCCTCATCAGCTAAAAATCAGGAGATGACAACCATGTGCAGGATTTGGAGAACTGAATTTGAATTTAAACTGCTTGAAAAGTAAGAGTACTGTTCCCTGCAGTCAATTACCTTCTGTAGGAACCTCCAGAGTAAAGGCAGGTTGTCCTCCCCGTTGCTCTGCTCTACGATGTGGGTGAGCCTGAGTAGAGACACCCTCTCTCGACAGCTCCACACCCCTGAGCTGTGGACCTGGGAGTCCTGGGGCAGGGAGGTCAGGAAGGGACACTCATCCCCATATATCATCAACACGATGAAGTTAGAGGCCATTCGCGGGTCATCCCTGATGTTGTCATTCACCTCTCTCAGCAGCTGGTCAAGTCTCTGTGACGCCAAACACACATACGTAAGCACACACATAAGCACACACACCCAGGTCGATTGTGTCTTCCTATTCTAAGCTTTCCACTAATTCACATAGGGCCGGTTTCAGAGACAAGGCTTAAGCCTAGTCCTGGACTAAATCACACTTTCAATGTAAAATCTCCATTGAAGATGTTTTTTAGTCTAGGATTAGGCTTAAGCCTTTGTGAAACCGGCCCTTAGAATCACAAACCATTGATCAAACTCCTCACACACAGCTAGGCACTTCGAGATGTTATCCAAAGATCTCACCTGCAGCTGAGGAGTGATGGTGTCAGTAGCAACTGTTGTCTCCCAGGCATTTCTGGCATCTTTGGTTGAGAGGTGGGGATCATAGACAGCAGGCGCTACAAACAAACAATAAGTCAATGGTGGAGCTGCTGTATGTAGGCTAGACTTGTAATTGTTATATCTCATGTGATGTTATTGACATACTGTATACACATATTTGTACTACTGTTGATTAATAGTACAAACTCATAGTAGAGGTTCTAAAGGTGCTACATATAAATATAAAAGCAACACCAATTTTTCATGAGTTGGAATCAAAGATCTAAGACTTTTTTAATGTACACAAAAGGCCTATTTCTCTCAAATTCTGTTGACAAATGTGTTTAAATCTGTGTTAGTAAGCACTTCTCCTTTGTCGAGATAATCCATCCACTTGACAGGTGTGGCATATCCAGATGCTGATAAGACAGCATGATTATTGCACAGGTGTGCCTTAGGCTGGTCACAATAAAAGGCCACTCACCACATGTATTGGTCTGAGGTGGCTCCAGAAGGGATCTGATTATCAGGTGAAAAGCTGTGACAGTGTCATCTGCTGCCTTCCCCAGGGCTTTGGTCATCTGATCTATATCCTTCAGCAGGTGACCAATCAGGAAGGCACAGGGGTCCTCAACAGGAGGCTGGATGATCTGTTGCATGGACTAGGAAAAAGACAGGGAGAAACTGTGCGGTTAAAAGAAGAATAGTTGTACAGTAGTTAGTTACCTTCGATAAACTGGAATTCACAACCAAAACAGAACCTATAATTAATTTTAATTAATAATAATAATTTTAAATAATTTTGCCATTTAGCAGACGCTTTTATCCAAAGCGACTTACAATTACGAATTACAGGGACATTCCCCCTGGAGTAACTGAGGGCTAAGTGCCTTACCCAAGGGCACACTAGTAGTGGTGTGGCTTCAGGCGGGATTTGAACTCACAACCTTCCGATCACAAGTCCAACTCACTATCCACTAGACCACCACTACCCCAACCTGGCCAGAACCTACACAGGCTATGTCTTTAAAAGCGATACACTAGCTTACCTGGGGGTGCCCTGAGGCTCCCAGCAACATGGCCAGGTGAGTGAGCAGCCTGACAAGGGTGAAGGGCATTAGGGACATGTTTTTGGTGTCCAGGTTGTCTGGGTTGTCCCTCCTCTGAGGATCTCCAAGGATGTGGCCACGTTTTGTCTGATCCCCCCTAAAAGAAGAACAGTCATTGGGGTCAGTATACTTTGGCTACAATGTATTTAGCAATAGTTCAACTGCAATGTCAATAGCATAGCCTGTAGAGTTAACAACACAAATCTGACTTACTGTTGCAGTTCTATACGATTAAAACCTTTTTCAGCAACATGGTCTAGCCCTCCGATCGGAGCTCCACAATCTGGACATTTCCTTGCCTCGGCAGGTTGACCACACTACAGTGGAGTTAGGAATTAGTAAGCTCTTCATTTCATAAACATGGTTGAATATTTGTTAATCCAATTTGACAATAACTCTTACCTCACCAACAATACAAGGGTGACCATTACCACAAGCTGCGGAGAAAAAAGAAAGAAATGATGCCAAAGTTACATGGACGTATTTCAGGATTCAGCTTTAAAGAGAAGCTATGGGATCTTCGCAAAGTCTACATCAGTATTGTTTTCAGTGTATAAAACATCATATCGATCACTCACTGGCCGCAAAACCATTGGCTGTAATGCATTACTTTTCCTAAAGGTATTTCCTGGTTGAGGATTTTCTCTCATGAATGAACACCCATTTGAAACTGTAAAAAATGTTGCACCCTTCCTAAAATAAACACCATATATCGATAACATGGCTGTTTAGTATTTATTAGATCTATTAATTAACTAGTGACACGTTGGACCGGTTTTTGGTTCTTGGTTTGAGATTAGGCACCGGCTCCGAACCGGCCCTCAAACTGCCTTGGTGGAAAAGGGGTATGAGTGATCATTGTGTACTTACAATACCAGGTGACACTTCGTCCTTTGTCCAGTGTTATGAGCTTTTGAGCAACAGCAATCATGTCATCAGGCATTGTGGGTAAAAAGGCTTCCTGTTGAGATGGGCACATATAGAATTCTCATATTCAACATTGATTCAAACAGTAAATATAGTACAGTGTAGAAGAAGATGAGGAAATGATTGAGAATATAGATTGGGTGGTAAACATACCAGCATGTTGTTGGGAGACTGGCCAAGCTGCTTGAGGGGTTCTAGCACACCCTCTGTCCCAGTGAGCAGCACAGCGGCCAGGTGGACAGCCAGCTTTATGAAATTGTGTTCCGCAGTGCAGCGGTCCGCTTGGACCCTCAGACTATCCTGTTGTCCCATCCTGTTGTTCACCAATGCCCTGGCAAAGTCCCTCTCCTCCTTGCGATTTAGGTGCTTTGACCCCTGAATGAACTCCTCAAATGCTTGGCACAGCTGTGGGAGGAATGAAAAGTACACCATTTTGTATTAAATATATTTAATTTAAGTTAGGTTTGAGTTTAAGTTTGAGTTATGATTCTGTTGGCCAAATAGGGAATTTCAATGTAAAACTCCTGAATCCTAATTCCAGTAAGCCTCACTAGTTTGCCATTTCTACGGTCAACTGACACACAGTGTACCTCAGTGGTTGGATGAAGGTCTTGGTTGGCTGATCTGTAGAGAGCAGTGACTTCTCTGAAAATAGCCAGAAGGACATACAAGGTCCGCCTTCTCGGAGGTGCAGTAGATCTCTACAACAAAATAAACAAACACACATATTAACCAATCACTCAAACTACATTTTTATTGTGCACTACACAGTATAACACACTCATTTTACAGTTCTATGAGAATGCACACACACACACACACACACACACACACACACACACACACACACACACACACACAGTTAGAGAGTGAAAAGACACCATTACCTTACAAGTGTTCTCTATCTCTTCCACACTTCCTCCCACTACTGCTTTGGCAACAGCCTCCCGGACAGCCTTGTAGTCCTCTCCATAGATAAGATACTGGTCTATCTGCCCACCAACTTCATTCTACACATATATTATGAAATGTATATTATAACAGACATGATCTTTCATCACACTAAAAGAAGGAACTAGGAAATGCACTGCGTGTGCACAATAATATATCAACAACTACATCGGTATCGCCAGACATTGACTTTTACAATATTGGATTGGGCAGATATTGTATTTGATTACCAATATTCAGGGACTGTAGTGTGAATATAATAGTGTGAAATAGTCTGAGCAAACAGTCTGTCACTCAAGTTGCTCACACAAGACCTGTGTGAGGCTGCGACCACTGATTTGCCAAAGCATGTGACGCAATCTGAAATCAGGGTTCCTACAAGTTTCAACAAGTCAAATTTAATACCTTTTTAGACCTCTTTGAATAGAACTATAGACCTATTCGCGACACCATATATGATAGCTTTTTGTCATCCTCGAGGTGATGGAATTAGGGATTTCACTGCCATACAGACAAAAAAGTCTGAAGGATAATTAATATAAAATAAATAAGTATAATTACTCAAAAGTAAATTTATTAACATTAACAGTTAACTGTAGAAAGTCACTTCAACGTGAAGAGAACGTGAAGTGCACAAAAGCTTACTTGTAGGACAAGCTAATCTCATTTTTAAGACCTAGCACCTCATTTTTTAGACCATTTTGGAATCCCTTACATTTAAGACCTTTCTAGGCCTCGGTTCACTGGATTTTAGAATTTAAGGCTTTTTAAGACCAGCGCGGGAAACCTGTGAAAATCATGTAAACCAGCTATGCCACCGAAAAGCTAGCAAACCGAAGGCGCAGGTGCAGGTATTTCAACTTGTGAGGAGTGAGTTTATCCCTGTTTTAACTCAGTTAAATACTGTAAGTACATCCCTAAAATGCTTGTTTGTATCCTACCCCTCAGATGTTCTCTCAAAGCTGTTTATCGGGCCAACAGAAGTGAGGAAGCAAGATCTGTCGGACTTCTCAACTATTAGAAAACTACTGTATATGTCTCTATGTACGTACCTGTTGATGAATCTCTGCAGGGAAAAGCCAACTGTACTCTTCTTCCTTCAGCATATTCTGGACAAACTCTACCCCTTGCTGGCTGCTGATCCTGCGGATGAGGTAGACCCGGTACCAGTCATTCCCAGTCCGTAGACACAGGTCTTTAACAGCACCCAGGAACTCCAGAACCCTCTCTTGAGGATTCTCACCTACACAGAATGGGAGGTAAATTATATCATTGTATCAGTCAGAGGACAGGCAGTGTTGTGTGCATCAGTCAACCTAATCGTAAGTAGGTCTGTAAGTAAGTAATGTAAGTCTTTCCAAAATTACATAGAACTGAGTTAGGATCAATATGACATTTACATGTTTCACAATGATTGCTGGTTTGCTCACCAGACAGCCTGCTATGGAACAGGTGTGCAGCCATGTCCAGAGACAGACGGATTCTTGCAATCTGTTGCAGGTACTCTACTGAAACTGACTCTGGTGACTGAGTGACAGAATTCAGGAAGTGATGCAAGAACTCAGTCTCTTCCTGCAGGTATGACTGCTGGTATCCAGGCTTGTGGTGTTCTTGGGGCATTCTGTCCAACATGGAGTCCTGTGGAGAACAGATGTGTAGCAATACTCCAGAATACAGTGTTTCAAAGTTTAAAAGCTGATTTGTACACTATGTAGAGAAGTGTTAGCTCTGCTGTTGTGCTTAGTGTTGTAATACAGATACTACAGACTGCCTACATGAATTCGCTGTTGAAGGTCAGATCCCATCAGCACCTACCTCAAGGCAGTTGATGTACAAGGCATACACTTCTGTTTTATCCTCATCCTCCACAATTACGCTCTCTTCAATCGATGTCAAATGCTGCTGTAGGTATTCTTTGACTTCATCAAAGCTTAAATAAAGAATATGAACAATTACATTAGACAAATATCAAAAGTTAATGCCAATAACAACATGTCATCAAATCCCATCTGAAACTGAATTGAAATGCTGGTGTTGATGTTGAACATTACAATGATACAAACAACACGTTATGTGGTTCACTCACCTGTACTTGAGCAGGAGTTTGAGTATCACTGACCGCACTACTGGGCTCTTGTCCATAGACTCGTCAAAGGGTGAGAGGTCTTTGGTGTGAATCTGACTTTGTGCTGGTACCGAGAAAACATGATGATAATTATTTGTTAGAGCACATACTAACGCTCTTTTAAATACATACACAATAAATCACATAAACTGAGAATACAGACATACAAACATACAGAATATGTAGTATTTTTCAAATGTGTGTGTGCAAGTGTGTGTGTGTGTGTGTGGGGGGGGGGGGGTGTACCTGTCTTAACCATGAGGAATGATAGTAGGTGCATAATGACACCCTTTGATGGGGGGACGTTGTCCTTGAAGCACACAGTAGAGACCAAATCCACAAAAAACGCATTACAACACCGCCTGAACTGGTTATTTAGGGTGATGCAAGCCCTGCAAAGCCACAGATAAAACATGAAAAACCTCCCACTGCTTAAAATGAATCTCCAATTCAACATTCATTCCAACTATAACCCACACGTAAATGTACTTAAAACACACCCACCTTACATCCTCTGATACTTTGAGCTCAAAGTCATCTGCTACTTCATCCTTGCATCTGGGGCAGTACATTTGGCCTGCAGTGAGACATTCTCTAATGCAGGTCAGGCAGAAAATATGGTGACAGGTCAGGTCCACCGGGTCCTGGGGTTCTCCCATGCATACTGCACACTGTAGTCCAAACCTGAGACAAATTGAGACAACAAGGAAAGCAATTATTGTACGTAAATGTTTTAATACATTATCCAAAGATGTATGAAACTTTCAAAATGAATAGATTTTCTTACTAAAGAGAGGGTTCTGCATGAAATTAAAGAAAAAGTTTAATATCATTATTTAACAATGAATGAACCTCACTTGAACATCTGATCACTTGCTCCTTGCTTGCACAACATCAGTATTTTAATGACGGCTGCAAAGGGTTTCTCAGATTTCATGTCTGAGTTTTCTTCCAGAACCTTCCATAGAATAGATACATTTTCAATTAAAAAATGCACAATATGTTAGTCTTAATGAAAATGAAAATGCAGTTATAACAGTGAAACAGGAGAAAAATGTGCCTGTCTGAGGATAAAGTCAAGAACACAAATTCAAACATAGATATAAAATGTCATAGACATTAGCATGTTGACACCAACAGCACAAAGTACATGATAGACTCACTTTGCCTAATGTGCGTGTGTTATCAAGCACCAGAGGTTTGACATTTCCTCCCTGAAAATCACATCCTAGCAGCATGTGTTCCACAAAAAGAGAGAGGGTGTAGATGCGGTTCCATCCATTACTGAAGACAAACAAACAAACAACATTTATGAATAATTAAGGGTATCATGTCCACTCTGTGTTTATTCAACTTTTCATTATAATAACTCAGGTTTGACCATTTGACAGCCTGTTGAAGGTACGGATTTGCATACTTTTATCCTCCCCACCACCATGTGTGTGTAATAACACTTCATGGTATGACTTTTCCCAGTCCTGAAGCCCAATGTATACTTCTGAGTCGAATTTACGCACGGCTACGCCATAGCCTACGCAAGGGCTCTCCCAATTTATAGTTCTGCGTTGGTCGGTCTGCGTCGCGTTGGTCGGTGTACTCATAGCGGCATAAAAGCGTTTTTTTTGTTATGCTTGTTGTAAAGAAAATGTCTATAATGCATTGAAATGACATTAAACTAAGATAAAAAGATGGTTATCATAATTTTTCAAATCTTTATTAATAAGTAATTACAGAAAAATTATTTCTGTCATGGCTTCCGCATTTTGGCCTACGAGAGAGTCGGAATCATGTGCTACTAAGCGGACCAATCACAGTGCTTACGGTCTGCGTAGGCACTGCCGCGGCGTAGTTACATTTTTGGAGAGAGATTTTACGCAGAAGTATAAATTGGGCTTGAGGAACAAGGTAGGGCACTCTCACCCCTGCTCTTTGCCCTTGTGATACAACCGTTATCCAAAGGTCATTAAAGGCCTCCACATCATTTGCATGTATCCTCTTGCTTCTTTAAATCAACAACCATGCATAATCAGTACTTGGCCGTCTTTCTCTTTCAAAGGACCTCTCACCAGATGTAGTTGAACCTCTCTCTGCTCCTCTCTCCATACTGTTTCAGACTGTGCTGGGAGCAGACCAGCTCCATTGAGCCCTGAAGTCTTTTCACCTGCTTCAGCCAGTCCTGGCACTGAGCATCAGAGGCCAATGCATTGTGGTAAAGGGACTCAACACAGGCCACTGCTGCGTACACGTCCATAACCTGGCATAATTAAAGAAATATCAGGTACAATATCAAAATGACTCATATATTTTGTACATATACTAATATTTCACATACCGTAATTGCCCTAACTCCCCATCACTAAATGTTATTATGAGTGTGTGTGTGTGTGTGTGTGTGTGTGTGTGTGTGTGTGTGTGTGTGTGTGTGTGTGTGTGTGTGTGTGTGATATACGTATATGCACTTACCATCTCTGGACTGTCCTTCACAAGAGGGGTCTGCAACTGAAAGACCACCTGTGGTTGGAGGGACATCATCCTGGAGAGGTTTTGCAGGCGAGTGTGGTAGATGTGGTAGGCAGTGTGGATCAGGGGTAGGGAGGGAATCTCTTCAATTGGAACTTTCCGGCGCCTCTGGAGCTCGTGTACACAGCTTTTAAGGGCTTCACGCAGAAGCTGGACAAAGAACATAATGTATTCAAAAGCATCAGTCGATCGGCTCAGACTGTGGGTATAAATTAGCTGTTCTTTTTTTGTATACAAACCTTTCAGAGAGGAGACATACCTGTAACTCACAATCTGATGCCCCTTTCATTGTCATGGAAGTGAAATCCTGCAGGTACCTATGGAAAAACTCCCTCTGCGTTTTTTCATCCAATGCAGCCATATACTGACCGAGAGGGATTCTCAAAAAGAGATCTTCAAACTGCCTAGATGTGTGTTCTTCAAAGAAAAAGTTAAATTAAGTTTATAGAAAGCTAATTGTATATTAAAAGTCATACACTATGAAGTGCGAAAAATAATAATAAAAGAAACAAGGCAATCAATTAGTTACTTTCATGCTGTCGGGTTTGCATCATAAGTTCATCCAGGGAATCTTTTATCCTCCAGCTGAAGGGCATAGAGCAGATCATGGTCCTTCCTGCTGTGACATGGCTCTGTATAAGGATGGTCTTCGACTCAGAACTGTGGGTAGTAGGGAGTATCTCAAATTAGGATTAAGTTAAATCCTTTGTTTTACACTGCGTAGCAAAAAAAAAAAACTGAAGCGTTTACTGCAGAAGAAAATTTTGTCTATCATCATCCAATAGAAAAGTCACTCACTTGGAATCCACTTTTACATATGGGACATCAAGCATCTCTTTGCTGCCAAACATCTCCAGCCACAGGTTCCTGACTTCCTCCCCATTATCGTCCATCAGGAGGTCCAGATTGCGGTCACGGTCAACGACTGAGACTAGTTGGGCCAAAAGGGGTGTGACCACTGCTTGGATTCTCTTCCAGAGAGTGTGTCTGTAGTACAAATATACCATATATACTAACTATACAACTGATAAACTCAGGAAAACAAAAGAAAGTTAGACAATCTATGATAGAAATTATTCATTTTCCATGAATGAATCTTTCATTGAGTAAACAGTGCAGTATCATTAGATAACATACGTGAAAGTTCCCCCTTCCTGAAGGGCATTGATGTTGGACGCCTCGTTTAACACCCAGTTTTTGGGGTTGGGGATGTTGCTCTCATGGTTCTCCAATAGAGAGTGAAGGCGTATCCTCAGGGTCTTTAGGAAAGTGGCTTTAGAACGGAATGCATATATTAAGCTTATCAGTACATTTTCATAAACTAGTTCTTATTAGATAAACTTCATCACAGTTAGTAAACAATTAGTACACAAGCACACAGTAAGTACATTATGGTCATTCGTAATAGTGTTCCTAACCTTTCAGCTCTTCCCTAGTGTCCAGAAGCGTTAGCAGGATCTCCACTCTCCTGGTGCTGAGTGCTCCATTATCCTCTGCATCTCTGAGCATGCTCACTGCACTCTGCACACAGGTCCGCACTAGATCTGTGGTGTCAAACTCTGCCTCCACAGCCTAAAACAACCACAGCATCAAATAAAAAAACATATCATAAACCAATAATTGACTACACTTATAATCAAGAACTTCAATAGGGGACTTACACTACACTTTCCATTACAGTGGTATTTGGAATTACTAATTGTTTCACTACGTGCATTACAGTGTAATGGCTTGGATCTAAATTAGGGCTACGGTTATTGTTGCAAGTACAGTACAGAAATATAATTACCATGCTTGTTACACTGTACTTACAATAGCAATTACTAATTCATACAAGCACTGCAATGTTAAGTGTTACCTGAAGTTATACAACAATTATACATTACAGTATTAAGTGTTTTTGATATACTTACAGAGTGCTCTCGCTCAGGTGGCTCGAGAACGGTGTCATTTGTTTCCATTGCTTAAACAAGAAAGAAAACGTTTATAATTTGATATCAAATTATTACTTCCTAACATCCCGCAACCATGGCATTTCTGGTAATACATTAAAAAATCAGTTTATTTACCCTCAGGCTGCTCCTCAAAAAGATGGCTGATACGCAGATTTTTCAAAGACTGAACATCTGATACAAACTCTTTTGATCTTCTCAGATCATCAATGTGAACTGATTTCCAGAGGCCTTCACAAAAGGGAAAAGGGATGGAAATCCAATTGTTATACCAAAACTGAACTCATTACTGCTTCTCTGTAACATGCTATCAGCATGTGTTGACACTTAATGGATGATCTCACCTCCATGAAATCCAACGAATGAGGTTCCACCTTCAATTCGAGGCAATTTGGTAATGAAATACACAAACACTCTTTCACCACTTGCTGTCCATTTGTTTATTTCATTCATGGAGGAATACCTGAGGGATTAACATATGTATGATTTCAATTAAAGAAATGATAGGACTACAAGTACAAATTAATGTAAACTATTCAACTTGAACATACGCATATCAGATTGCTATTGTAAGGAAAAATGTAGAGGTTACTCACTTGGCAGATGCCAGAATATTCATGCTCTGGGAATCTTCATCATAGTCAGTTTGGATGATCAGGACTTTGTGAGCAGAGGCTAAGTCCAGAAAGTGCCTGAATTGTCAACACATTTGTTAGCAAGATTTCACAGTACATTAAAAGTTGCCATTATAAAGAGTTAAAATAGTTCACTGACTGCTAATTATGAGTGTATATTAAAGTTAATAATAAATAAATATATATGAGTTAACTATTACATTTCCTTTCTTGAGCATATTCTGCAAGGTAATATAAACACATGGGATGAAAATAATTTAGAGCACACCTGATTTCCTTGAGGAAGGAGTGCTCTGTGTCAAACTGTTGCAGTGAAAGCAGTCTGATGTTGCACAGCTCTGTGGAATTCTGGAGCTGTTTGATATCTGCATCTGTCAATAGCCTGGAAAATGTTGTGACCTTCACAAAGAGTACAAAGATTTAGATTCACAATATCAAATGCATTATGTTCTAGATGTATGTTTAAAAGGAAAACAAATGGTGAATTACCTCTGTAAAGTAGACATGGCGCCATTCTTCTACTTGTGTGTGACAGGTAATGAAGTCAGCCAGGGAACTGTGCCTCTGTTCCTCAAAATATTTCCGTGCCAAGTTATCTGCCTCCACATCAGACAATTTGGTGTTGTTCAGTCGAACCACAGAATCTGGAGTGGCACAGTTCAGCAAGACGAGTTTGGCTTCATCCAGGACTCTCCCCTGGCTGTCGGAAACTTCAGACTCATCTTTCATCGTCTCTGTCACTTGCAGGATCACAGAAGAGCAAGTGTCTGAGTGGTAGCCAATGAAGACGTCAGGTGGCGAGTATCTCTTGGTCCTTTGTTGATTGTTTGAGGAGACAAATATTTTGATCCATTTCTCCAGCTGTTTGACAGAATCCTTCTGTTTATCCTTGAGAACAGTGTTGATGTCAATGTAGTGCTTCTCTAGCCTGTTTATCAGAGGAATTGGGAACTGTGTGTAGACCACTTCTTTCTCTTCAATGACAATTAGCTTGAAGTTGTTGTGAACTCTGCACTTGACACGATGGGTTCCTAATCCTAGATCAACATACTTCTGTCCCCCCAAAGAAACATAGTATTGGTTGAGAGCATCGTAGAGACTTTCATAGAGATTCTGTAGGTTCAGAAGCACAACAGTCTGGCCAGTTTCCATGCAGACTTTCACACGGTTGATATTTCTGCAAATCTGAGTGTACTCCTGATCCTTGGGGAAGCTTGAACCAAAGATGATCTCTGGATGGTTGCTGTCTGAGAAAAACGTCCGTTCGAGAATTTGGAGAGCTGCATAGTTTTTGGTGAGGACGAGAAGGTATCGGCACTCATCATCTTGGCGAATTGGATAGATGCTTTGCTTCACCAGCTCAATAGCGCTGATACTATTGGAATTGGAAGGTACCTTCAGATATCCTTTCAGCTCTTCTGTGAAAATTTTGACCACATCCACATCCTCCTTCCCACTGAAGTTCCTCAGAACTGCTTCAATGATTTGAGCCGCACTCGGGCTCTCTTTGGATTCCTTAGTGATGCTGAACATCATCTTCACCAGGCTGTAGAAATCCCGCAGACCAAAAAAACCTTTGCCCTTCTTGCAAATCTTCATATATGCAACGGCAAATGGTGCAAAGAGGTGATTAACCTTCTCTAGAATCATTTTCTCAGATGAACATATGCCTTTTGCACTTTCTTTTAGTTCATTCTGGTCTGGGTCGCCACGAGAAACAAAGATGCCACGGTTCATCTTGGCAGGGTCCAAGGCCCAGTTGGAAATACCAATGAATCCAACCCTTTTGTGGGGCAATGGCTCATCATCAATGCTGCCTTCTTCCAGTAAGGGGTGTAGGGTTTTGAGAGGCATTTTTGGGGAGTCCTCTGCCAATCCAATCTCATCTAGCACAACTACAGAGATGTACTCGTTCAAATTTTTGCTTTCTTGGAAGCGGGCACATTGCTTGAATGTGTTGATGATGCCTTCTGGAGTAGAATGAGGGCTACACTGGAAGGATACCAGATGAATTTGTTTCAGCCTCTTATAAAGTTCAGAGTGTGAAGCTTGGCCCTGCATGGCATCTGCAACCAGAGTTTTGGATAGAGATTTTGAACTCCCAGGCTTCCCAACCAAGAACAGGGGGATTCTTAGCTCAATGCAGATCACCATCATGAAGACATTTTCTTTCAAAGCCTTATTTCTCGCAATTGTCTCTCCCATTGGAACGCCACTTAGGAGAAGGTCCTGAATGAGTGATTGTTCCTGCTTCACCTGCTTCGGGGTGAATCCTGGAAGGAATTTGCATATTTCCGTGTGATACTTGCCTTTTTCCTCCAGGCAGGATTGATAGCACACACCGACAGCCATCAACAAAGACCAAGCAACTCCATCACTGGCAGGTGAGAACAACTGGTCACTCCAATTCTTCTGCACAGTCTTCTGATCCTTCTTCTGTGTCTGGATGAAAGCCTTTAATTCATCCCAAAACATTGAGTGGTTGTCGTAAAACCATACAAATACTTTCATGCAGCGCTCCACATCCCTGAGACTGACAAAGCTACATTCATCTTTCTTCTGCCTCATGAATTTCTGTGATGACAACAACACATCAGTGATCATCCTGACAGATGCTCTGTTGATGGAATTGGTTTCCACCACTCTCTGCACAATTTGCTGGATGTACATTTTTTCAGTGTGGTCATTGAGTTGACCGAAGTCCCAAACAAGAGGGATCATGCTTGGCGGCAACACTTGGACTCTATACACCAGCTGGCGAAGAGGGATGGATCCAAGTCTGTCTTCAGTGTCCTCGGCACTGACCCTGTACCCCAAACCAGCTGCCTCCAGCCTCTTGATCATCTTGTCTGTGTGTTTCCGATAAGGATTGCATGCAGCAATGATCTGCAGTCCTGTTTGGGAGCCAAGTTTTTGTCCCTGCACAGTGTTGTCACAAAGTATCTCCTTAATGCTACTTATGGCTTCGGTGGTATTTGCTTCGTCAAAGAAGAGAACTGAGTCAAAATCGTGTTTCTCTTTATTGGCATCTGCAACAACCATAGCCTCTCGCACTTTGGTGTAGATCATGTCAGACGTAGTTCCTCCGTGAACTTTGACAAGTTTCATGTTCTCTGTGGGTGCTCCACTCCTTCTTAATTCACACAGGAACTTGATGAGCCGGGTCTTCCCACAGCCAGTCTCCCCCATAATGATTACTGGAATACCACATCTGAACCTCATGTGAATTGCCATCATCTTCAGGATGTTGTCGGTTGTGAGCTCATATGTTTCATCAGGGTCTGTTGGCCACTGGATTCCCAGCACACTGCACAGACACTGAATTTTTTCACTTCGTGGAAGTTGGTCAAAGTCAGTGTTAAAAGGAATCCTCTGATGTCTGAGGCCAGTATACAGTTGTTTGGTCATTATGTTTCTCTTGATCACTGCCTTTGTTGAGGGATTAATGGCGTCAACACCATTGTGCTCGTTCATCTGTAGGTGAAATCCAATGAAGGTCATGGACATATGATCACCATTGAAGAAGATGTAGGGATGTGGTTCGGTTTCCCATCTCTTTCTGATGAGGAAAGGGGCTAGGTCTCTTTCATTGAGCCCTTCAAGGTTCATTTGATGACTCCCAGGGCTCTGGTCAGTGATAGAGAGGGATGGAGTGGCGAAGTCTTTGGCCATCAAGATCATGAAGTCAACCACAAAGTTTTTGAATCCCCTCAATGTGTCTCCCACAAATTCAATGTTGCAGAAGACGGATGTCTCACAGTCTTGCAACTGAAGATTGAGGAACCAGGTAAAGTTCCTCAGTTCTGCCCAGGATGGATCAATTATGCCACAGTAGAAGAAGAGCATTTGAAGACATTCTGCATGAGTTCCTTCAACTCCACTGTAGATGAAACTGTCAAGATTTTTACCACTGTGGAAGCGTGTTAGATATTGGTACGGTCTTTGATAGGCCTCACTTCTGAAACACATGTCATCCATGAGTGGGTCCTGACTCTCCAGGACAGGATTAGCTCTACTTTCCATCTCCAACCCCAATACCTCTTTTGGGGAATGGCAGAGGATCTTAATAAAGACTTCGAAGAGAGTGAAGTGTCCCTTGGGGTCCTACAAATACACAAAACCCAAAGCAATTTGAGCAACACTACCTCCACAACTAAAAGAGGATACAAAAGTACATAGGATGACAAAATACACCTGATTGATATTGATAAGTCCAGCATTCCTCATTAGCTATGTGGAAACAGTACTATTGCTAGCATTTAGGTCTAGTCATAGAGAAATGTTAACTTGTGGTGGGCATTTGATAAGGTTATAGCTGTGCACATAAAACCATTTGACATGATATAACAAAATAAAAATATAGGAATACTTACAGATCTTGAGGCATGTCTGGACAGTTCATATGTGGATTCAAGTGTCTCGATGACATACAAGTGTTTGTTGCTACATTTCCACATCAGTCCATCAGAGTCCATCAGGTAACGCAGGAAGAACAGTTTGTAAAGAAATTCCTGCAAGCCTTTCTGCACCTGGGTAAGATAACGTAACATTATTATTATCTATTATCTTTTTATTTTTTTTATTCTATTATTCAATTGTCACTTGATGTTGTTGTTGTTGGTGTTGGTGGTGGTGCTGCTGCTGCTGCAGTAATGCCTTAATTTCCCCTCAGGGTTCAATAAAGCACCTACGTATCTATCTAAATGGCAATAATATAAAGCATCTGACACAGAAAAACATACATGTTTTCTATATTGTCATAGTACAGAGAATACTTACTGAGGATGTTACATCAAAATGAAAGATTTTGAGTTCCCTCGTTTCTGGAGTGTCAAACAAGGACTGAAGAATGATATGTTCATCAATCTTCGGCTCAATTAAGCGAATGCATTTATGGAATGTGGTCCCGATTCTATTGGTTCCATCCAGCTTTTCAAACAACCTCTGTATGTACAAGGATTTGCCTACAAATAGAAAAAATACTTTGTTTGCTTCATGAAAAACTGGGACAATATATAAAGATTAACAATCATTTTGAATATTCGTACACAAGTACACATATTTGTGTTGAATATAATAATATTTGCATTCTTGAAATGTTCTTAATAGGTAACATCTTTAAACACTGTAATCCTTCTAGTAACATCATTTTAGTAACATTTAGTCATTTGGTAATTGCATCATATATGCATAAGTGTAATAAGCAACAGTCCTTAGTTTACTTGTTTACAATTACAAAGCAGCTAATTAAAGTTACTATATTAAACTTTAGACCTCTGGGGGAGCTCTTGAGCTAGGTAACTCCCCTAATTAGACAGAAATATTGTCATGATTGGCCAGACATGGTCACACCTCCCCACAACCATCAGCTGAAGAACGCCAGATTTTAGGAAGCACTTTGTTTGGACCAAAACAGCACTTTATCATGTGACTCATTCCTTGATCGCTACCAATTGATCATGGCCGTTTTGCACTATTTTAAAGGTCAAATTTACATACTGGACCTTAACATTATGCCACCATACAATCAACATCCAAAACAAAATGTGATGTAAAGAATTAGTGACAAAAGTACAAAGAATATTGCAACCTCATTGTACAACACTACGTGCAAGTTTGCTGCTTTGCAATAGACTGTACCAAAACCTTGAATCTCATTAGGGAATGTAACTCCCCCTTGTAATACAATAATTCAGAATAGAGTTGCGGACATCTCGTAGCATCTTTTTAATACAATGTTGTTACTAGAGTGATTACAGAGTAACTACCCGTTTATTGAAGAAACTTAATTAAAGTGCAACTTACCAACACCTGCCCGCTTGGAAGACACAATCCCCACAAACTGTCGACCTCTGAACACAGATGCAGCACTGGTCTGGTCTAGGGGGACAGTGAAGTGTCTGGAGATGTATTTCTGAATACTCTCTAGAGGCTCCTGTGGCACAAAGTCCCGTTTGAACTGACTAAAGGCAGAGGGAATGTATGTGTGCTCTTTGTCTGAGCTGCAGAAGATCACTAGCCCGTAGTTTTTCCCAAAACATGAACTCAGTCTCTGGAAGAGCTTCTCCACTGCGCAGCTCACCTCATAGCTCAACTGATCAGCAAAGAGCAGAGTATAGATTTTCTCACCCAAATAGCCTTCTGTGAGACATCGCCTGAGGAATATCTCCACCTGCTCATAGGGTGTGGACGGGGAACACAGGAGGACTTCATCATAGGTAGGAAGCTGCTCATAATCACTGGTCATGTACAAGCAGATGCTTGAGGTCAAGATTTTATCTTGAGGGCAGATTATGAGATTGGGTTGTCCAGGGAAGAGGCCTTTTGGAAGTTTTCTCCTGACCGTATTCTCTGTTGTTTCTAAGAGCATGGGCTCCTCCTCCTCCTCATCTTCTTCGTGGTTCTCTTTGTTGGCCAATCTCTCCAACAGGCTACCAAGGCTTTGGACATCTAAAGAGTCCTGAATTATGGACCTCATGTCTTTCATGTAGGTTTTCCAAAGCAGATCCAGTTTTCTTAAACCAACAGCCTCATCCATGTTGTTCTGTAACTCCTTAATGGTACATTGGCTCTCAATGGAGGAGTCTTTGTCTTCCACATCTTCATCGTGGTCAAGAAAGGTCTGGAAGCAGATTTTCTCATCTTGCCAATTACTGTTCTTGGGGTTCTTATGAAAACTAGTCCATGTGTCCCACACATGCGACACTGTGCAGTTAGGTTTGATGAAAGAGAGCATCATCAAGACCTTGTCATCCAATTTCCCGTTGAAATTTCTCTGTGTTAAAATATGACACAGGTCGACAATCTGTTCTGCAGTGTAATAGTTGAGGTAATAGTGTTGAGATCTCTCTTTGTCCATGAAGTTTCTCCAGTCATCCAAACACACCTCCATCTTCCGACATAGGTCTGTGAGCTGCTCCACTGCATTGCCATTCACTGTGATGTTTCCTTGGATGTTGCTGAGATTGAAGTCCATTATGATACAAGTGTCACTTTGTGTATTGCAGTGAATCTTTGCTGCCCAGTTCCTGAAAAGTGGATTCCCGGCAGCATAAAGGTCTACAAATGTGTTAGCTAACCTCTGGACACTGTCAAAAACCTGAGAAGATAAGATTTTTCCCCCAAAAATAAATAAAAAGAAGGTTAGTACAGTTTGAGGTCATGTACAATATATATATATATATTATCCCATGGTATACTGCGGTTAAATTTGGGGACATTTTAACGGTAAAAATTGGATACCGCCCAACCCTAATATATATATATATATATATATATATATATATATATATATATATATATATATATGCTTTTATCATTAGCCATTGAAGACATTCTCATGTGGTAAATATATAAATATATGCATTTTCAATTAGGTCTTGCATTTGAAAAGCCAAGACAATGAAGCCCTCAAGGAGCCTAGAGCAATACAACCAAAACATGAATATTTTCAGATATTAACATTTCTGGTATTCGGATGATAAATGGCAAATCACAATACCTCAGTAAAGTGATCCACTTCACTCTGGCTTTGCTCGCCTTTCCCAGACATCAGCATGAGTTTATTCTGCAGCTCTCTCAGGTCCTCTAAGGAAGAGTTGCGCATCTGATCTGGCTCATGCTCCTCTGGAAGCTGGAGGTTCAGGGCTGTTTCTAAACTCAGCTAGCCAAGGAAGCAATGGACAAGAACCAGTATCAACTCAATCCATTAATATAGGCATGCTCATCTACATATACAGTATATTGTAAACAATGTTTAACTATGACAAGACATTTTGGATTTGGAAATCTATACAATGGATATCCATAGCACTGAAAGATGCATGTGTAAAATAATATGTATAGTATATATATATATATATATATATATATATATATATATATAATATATATAATATATCATATAGTATGTATGTTTAAGGAGACCTTTTTGTGGCTGTGTGCACTGATAACATATATGCCTCTTTTATTGATGGATGTGGCCAAGGACAGAGAGGACAGTTCAACAGAGCCATGGCTGTCCTTCACAGTCTTCAACCACTCCAAATGACGTGCAGCATCCCTCTGCAGAAAAACATAGGTAAATCTCAACAAGAATGGGTGAAAGTGAAATACATATTTAGAGTTTAAAGGGGCAATCTGGGAGTCAAACAATAACAAAGTGGTCCCCTTACACTTTTTGGGTAAACAGCTGAAGCGTGGAGCTCGAGAAATTTAACCACTTTTAAATTCAAACATGGAGCTATGGATGCAACGGATTGACCATCCATGAGATCAGAATGATAGTTCTAACCATGTTTTAAAGGTATACAGTGTTTCTTTACAAACAGTGGATTATAACAATCTTATATTTTGGGTTCTAAAAGGAACTAAGTTCATGAGGCATTATAAGTCATATTCTACCAGAATCAATGGCTGAATATTATTAATTTAAATTAAAGAAAACTGATGTACTAATCCCAGATTGCCCCTTTAAAACACTCCATAGGAGTGTTAAGAGTATGAGATGTGACGTTGTTTTGCTATTCTGAACTGAACGATTCAGTCTTTCTCGTTAAGTAAATTTCCAACATTCATATCAAACATAATAAGAGACAAAAATCTAACCAGCTTTTCTGGTATCTTTGTGTCATTTTCCAATGCCTTCCAAAGTTTTGCCAAAGCCTCCTTGAAGGCATCAAAGTCAGAATCTGGCTGTAGCCCGTAGAGCATGGAGGAGTAACCAAGAACAGCGTCATGGAAACAGGCCACACGGTCCACCTCCATGTCATTCTCTCCCGCAGAGATGGAGGCCAGGTCAATAAACACTTTGAGCTCATTGATATCTGTAATAACAAAACATGACTGAAAATAAAGCCAATTTCTGTTCCATGTAAACATAATTTAAATTAGCCATTGCCAACCCTCACTAGTTAGTTAACTGTCCTTATTTGAAGTCTTGTGTCTACTATGACTGACCTTCAAGAGCTTCTTTGACCCATGACACAAAGTTTCCTCTCAGGCCAAGCTCCCGAAGACACTGCCTTCGAGCTTCTGTGATGTCCTCAAGAACCTTCTTGGTCCCCAACAAATTGTCATCAATGCGATTCAGACACTCTTTCTTAAAGTCTGCTTTATTCTGAAAGGAAATATGTACAGTACAGATTAACAGTACTATTGGTAATGGCACTGCATACATTTAACTTTCTCAAAGTACAGTTTATTTACCAGTAATTTGATGTATAATGTTTTTAAAACAAAAGATTGTAAAGGAATCTCACCACTTCAAGCAATGTCTGTGGTATTTTGAAGTCCCCTAGAGGACAGATTGTCTCTCTGACCGCCATAATAACCTCAGCTGATTCCAGTGCTAAATGAAGATCATGGTACTGTTGGATCTGCTCGATCCGCCTCTTGATCCATTTTCTATCATCAGAGAGGTTGATTGTGCACATGGTCTCCAGCTCCTTTTTCATCTCCTCAGACCTGCCTTTATAGACCTCAAATATGCTGTCCACTTCCTCCAATGATAAAGTGCCAGCTTTCAAACTCTCATAGATCCTTTTATAGTTATCATAGCAACCCTGAAATATGTTGCTCTGAATCAGGTTCAGGGTGTACACTTCTTGAAACCTGACAGGTTGTGGTTCGGTCTCATCTGTGTCAAGTTGGTTGTGCGAAAGTTTTTTAGCTTGATTCTCCCAGCACATGGTGAAAATGAAACTGTCCCGGATAGCATTTAGCTCAGATGCCATCTGCCTTGTGTCATCACTGAGGTTGAAGTGTGTGACCACTCCAGTTACCTCAGAGGAGCGCCCATCGATCGTGTGAACTTCCATGAAGTCATCCAGAGTCATCAGATCTATGTCCTCTTGGTTTTTGTGCTCCAGTTCGCTCACATCGACTGTAGATTACAATGAGATGAGTTTGAACCAGTCAAGCCTATATGATATTACTTGTGAAATACAGTTCAGTGTGCAGATGCATGTGACATTCTCTGCATGGCTTGCTGCTTTTATCTTATCAGAACTATATTGTAAGCACTAAAGAAATACAGTAAATATCCACTGAGAAGATTAACTTCCAATTTTGGCTGATATTTCATTAGGTTGTCAGAAAAGTGAATTACTTATTTATTTAAAATAAACCTTTTGTTGATTTCTGCTTAAAATCACGGTTAAAATGGGAAAGAAGAAATGCCTTTTCGCAAATTCAACCATCCAAGCCTTTTTTCCCCCAGAGAGTACAACATTTGTGATCCTATACCAACTGTACACACCTTTGAGATGATTCTTGAGTTTGCAGCAGATCAAAAGTAGGCCCTCAACCAGTGCCTTGTCATGGTAAACAGCCTCAACTTCCTCTTCTCTTTGTCTCAATAATCTTTTCATGACTTTGTCATTCTTGCAACGACCATCATCACATAGGCCATCTGTTGTAGGTAACATTAGTATAGACACACAAAGTGCAGGTTTAGCCATCTGTATTTCTAAAATACTGTAAAAACTGTAAGAACAAAAAAAGATAGAGCAATCACCTATCTTCAGCAGCTCAATGAATTCCTTTTTATGTTCGAGGACTTGATTCAGAGTCTTGATCTGGATATTCCCATTGATGAATTTGTCTGAGACAAAATTAAACGCAGAGCCAGCCACAGCCATTCGTTCTTTAGCATCATCTGTTAACTGGTCGATCAATTTCCCATTTGATCCTACAAAAAAACATATTGTACATCATCTGTGTCAAAATATGATATATATACACTGAACACAATTCTAAACGCAACACAAGACAAAACGGCACATTTTAGAGTGGCCTTTTATTGTAACCAGTTTAAGGCACACGTGTGCAATAATTATGCTGTCTATTCAACATCTTGATATGCCACATCTGTCAGGTGGAGTATCTCAGCAAAGGAGTGCTCACTAATTAATTAAATTAAAGATTATTTTAAAGAAATAGCCCTTTTCTATACATAGAAAAAGTTTGTAGCAAAATTGGAGCAAAAACAAAAGTTTATATTTATGTGTTGAATATATATTTCCCCCACTGTGTATATTGTTCTGACATTTACCAAGGAATTGGATCCCTTTAGAAATACCCTCACACACCTCTACTGTTTCTATAGACATTTATTCAAAACATAAATGTGCAATGTAAATGTGCAAATAGCAGCTGCAGGACAAAAGTTATACACAAATGTTAGCTTTTCACCTTGTATTTGAAAGATGCTTTTGGCCATGGACCAGTTGAGAAGGTGCTCCAGCACCAACTCCTCGCCTTCTAAGTACTGCCCAGTGGCATCTGTAGGCCAGGACTTCAGGACTATCACAGAAATCAGTTTCCCAAATTTACTGAAGTCATGTTTCTCCAACAGATCCGAAAGAACTCGGTCTGACTTATCCTGATCAGAGAAAGAGGTGAAACATGTGGTGAGACAAGTATAACCAAAGACTTGAATGCTTCAACTCTCTAAAAAAAGGTCTAGATTTACTTCAGGTATCTAAGTATTTGAGAGATGTGTATATCAAACAATTATCTTGCCTGACAAATGGCAGTAACTGCCTCCAAAGCACATTTCTCCAGAGAATTGCACAAAGACGTATTTTTCACTTCATCGATTTTGTTGCAGAAGATTTCAATCTGACGTATGGGTTTTTCCTGATAGATGGACAAATCAAGTTTTAATTCTATGGTATAAATAAATAGCATGTTTCCATGTTAATGTAATGTTGATCTGACCTCTTTGAGTTTTCCTTCAAAGTCATTCAGGAAAGTACATCTCCAGTGTTCAGTGCATTCCTCAGTACCTACAGTGAGTGAAGTCAACTTGTTCCAGACCTACAAAAAAACAGGATGCCTTTCATGAACCTTGTCACAGGCCCATTTATTACCAAAACATATTGTGATGAAAATACAATATTCATTATGTGTACAAATGAAAGTGAAATTGTTACCATAATCTCAGTCTTTGAAGTGAAATCAACACATTGAGACCATTGTTTAACCAAGGGGTTCTGGAATGTGTTTCGCCGCCAATCCCTCAATAGTTGAAGGGTCTCCTCCAACACATCTTTTATACTGTCCATTGACTGGAAATACACAATGTTGCTCAAATTCAGTAATTCCACAGACCATAACTTTAAGAAAATCGATACTGTATGTATAATAATGTACATATATTAAAAAAACAATGTGGATCTCTTCAACCACAGTAAGCAATAAGAGACTAAATGGTTTAGTAGTAGTATTATTATTACTATTATTATTAATAATATTAATAATAATAATAATAAATAATAATAATTTATATAATTATTATTATTATTATACTATCCTAAAGTGTTCCTTATTTATTCATATATAATAATGGAATATATTCCATAACTAATTAATTTCTCTAGGTCGTTGCTGCGAAAATATTACGGTAGTTGGTATCAGGGATGTTGCACTACATGACTGTGTTTTGTGGGAAACTGTTATGTCTGATGATAGCCTAAAATGTTATTATCATGAAATAGAAATGCATTTTCAATTGGATTTAAATCTGAAGATTGACTTGGCCAGTGAAACATTTGTGCTTTTTGGCCCTGAAAAACTCCCTAGATGCTGTGGCAGTATGTTTGGTGTAATTGTCTTACTGTATAATTTTGCATTTGCTTATACTCGAGCAGACAAGATAATAATAATAATATGTTTTATTTTTATAGCACTTTTCCTGTAAACGTTGCAGCTCAAAGTACTTTAATCTGTTTTAAGATGTTTCTACACTTCAGAATACATTCTGCTGCTGCTGTCAGCAGTAACATCATCAACTAGAGAGGTACAATTTCTGTGGAAATTGCGAAGTGTGCTTGCCCCGAAACCCATATTGGGGCATTTAAGCCAAGAAGTATAAACGCTGTGGCTTGATATTGAACGTGTCAGTTAAAAGCTTAACATTTTAAAGTGAAGCATATCTGTAGCTGGGACCACAGTAACCAAGATGACCATTGGTAACACACTACGCCGTAATGGATTAAAATCCTGTAGCGCCCCTGCTCAAGAAGACAGGCCCGTCTGAAGTTTGCCGATGAGCACCTGAATGATTCAGAGGAGGCTTGGGAGAAAGTGCTGTGGTCAGATGAGACCAAAATCGAGCTATTTGGCATCAACTCCACTCGCCGTGTTTGGAGGAGGAAAAATACTGACTTTGACCCCAATAACACCATCCCGACCATCAAGCATGGCGGTGTAAACATTATGCTTTGGGGCTGTTTCTCTGCTAAGGGGACAGGACGACTTCGCCGCATTGAGGGGAGGATGAACGGGGCCATGTACCATGAAATCTTGGGTGAGAACCTCCTTCCCTCAGCCAGGACACTGAAAATGGGTCCTGGATGGGTGTTCCAGCATGACTATGACCCGAAACATACAGCTAAGGCAACAAAGGAGTGGCTCAAGAAGAAGCACATTAAGGTCATGGAGTGGCCTAGTCAGTCTCTGGACCTTAATCCCATAGAAAATCTGTGGAGGGAGCTGAAGCTTTGAGTTGCCAAGCGACAACCTCCAAACCTTAAGGATTTTGAGAGGATCTGCAAAGAGGAGTTGGCCAAGATCCGTCCTGGGATCTGCGCAAACTTGGTGACCAACTACAAGAAATGTCTGACCGCTGTTCTTGCCAGCAAGGGTTTCTCCACCAAGTACTGAGTCATGTTTTGCTAGGCCTATCTTGTTTTTGATATTCTGTCTCTCACAGTTAAAATGAACCTACCATTCAAATGATAGACTGTTCATTTCTTTGTATGGGGGTTAACTCACAAAATCAGCCGGGTGTGAAATACTTATTTTCTCACTGAATAAAAGGGTTGTAATTTCTAAATGGTGAAACCAATCTGAAAAAAGAAAAAATTGTTTGTTTGATTTCAAATCCAAACTATTGAAGTATATAGGTAAGGGACACAAACTGCTTCCTCTTTCCAATAGGTACAGTATGGAGCACTTTTACTGTATGTAAAAAAAACATTGCATCACTTTAGTTTTATAATAACAGTTTGTGTGGTATTCTACCTGGGACTGGGAGCTCCATGCAGGTTCTGCAATCAGACAGACAAGGCTAAGGCACTGCAGTGGAATCTCACTGCGCTCTGGCTCTGTAGTATCTTTACAGAGAGTCTCAAGAAGAATCACAGCTGTTTTCAAGCAAAACTCCCTGTATCTGTCATAACTGATCAAATAAAACAATACAAAGTGAATACAATTTACCATCTCACAGAAAACGGAATACTTGTTGTATTGCTCTGTAATGACTTTATTTATATTTATTTTTACCTGGGTTGCTGTCCATTGAAATTCTGGATGAGATGTGACAGCAACTCCATCAGTTCCTGTATCAATCATACAACTATGTTACACATAACTATACATTATTGTTATTATTTAGCTTTTATACCTTTCAATGGCTGCTATTACTCAAAGCAGCATGGAGCTGTTAAAGAGGAACTGAAGCGAAAACCCAATTGTCTATGTGGCCTCTGTAGCATACATTAATTCTAGCACCAATCAGTTTTTACGGTTAATTGTTACTTCCCGATTGACTCCAATTTTGAAGGTTGGGCTTTGGCTGGTACATCAAACCACACCTTCAAGAAACAGGTCTCATTTTGATATATATATTTTGTTTAAATGAGGAGCAGGAAAATCAAGGTGGATTGGTTGCAAGCAACACCATTGTCTTTGTAAGCAGTAACAACTGACTTTTTAAGAATACATACCACATAGTTTGAGTAATTAATTCCAGACTTGAGACTGAACTGAAGTTGATGTAGAATGTCCAAAAGGCCCACAGGGATGATTGACAGATAGCTCAATAAATCATTCAGGCCAATCAGAGACATCCAGGAGCACGCAAGGAGACGATCCACCTCCACCAGGTGTGTGTGTTCTCTCATGATGTTCATAAGGGCCCTGGAATCACAGAAAGTGTCTCAGTAGGATTACAAGACATCACATGTGACATGTGCAAAGAATAGAGTATTAAAGGGATGTCCTGCTTTTTAAACATTATTTTGTGTGACCATGAACTTTTGTGTGACCATGAACTTTTGTGTGACCATGAACACAGACAGTTTTTAGTTACCTTTTTTTCTTTTTTAGTTACTAACGAGCCATATTTTGAGCAAAAGGGTCCCATTCATTCTGGATGTAGTATGTCCCAAGCATAACAAAGTGACTTTTCAGAAAAAGAATGCAGATGTCTTCTGAGAGGGATTCGGTCATAACATGAGTATTGAACAATTTTTTAATTCAACATATTATTTCCATTGCAGCTATCCACATTAAATTTAGACCAGAAATTGGTATCAACTCAATAAAAAGACACAGCTAAAGAAATTGTAACATTCCAATCCATAAAAAGCAATGGATTGGAGTGTTATAATGTATTTACCTGTGTAGCTTTACTTAATACAAATGTTAATACAAATGTCTAGTCTAAATGTCATATACCTGAGTGAATACCTGCAATGGAAATACTGTATTGTGTTGAATTAAAAAAAAAAAGATATGTTGAATGCTTATATTTCCCCAATGTTATGTCTGTCTGGGCCGGTCAACTTCACCCAAGGTCAGAGCCAAAACATGAACAAATTGTCAAGAAGTGGAACAACCCTTTAAGTAGGAAAATTATAGTTATTTTCTTACTTTTCTCAGCTAATCAACTACATTTTTAACTCAGGTCAATGAGGAGATCAACTGGAATTCAATTCATCATTTGAAATACAACTAGTCCAAACTATATTGTTTGTATGTGATTGCATTTTTTAAATTATTATTTCTTACCCCAACCATTCATACAGTATTGTAGTATTCATACAGTATTATAAAATAATAAACATCTCATTACTCAATTGCTCCATACCTTGTATCGTTTGAGTCTCTGTAGACATGATCTCCATTGAACCCTTTCAACCCAGTCCAGGTAGCAAGCTCTGGTCTGATGGCAGGTGGAACAGGCTCAAACGGCTTGCTGTCCCCTCTCAGAAGATGCACAAGAGGGATAACCAAGATCCATCTCGCGTTTCTATCCCTTCTTGCAATGTTGTAGAGTGTCTCAAGTGCATCTGAAACACTAGAATAGAGACAAATAGTGCCATTTAACAAATCTGGAAATATATTTTATAGAAGTACAAAATACCGTAAATTAAATAACTGCAACATAAATATTTCAATCTTCAAATTTACATAAAATTATTATGAACTTCATACCCTATTTCATCTGGTAGACCTTGTGTGAATTCTGACCAGTAAGCCAGGAACTCTTCTCTTGGTTTTCTTGGTAGGCAGAGCAGCTTACATAGACAAGAGAGCTGACCTCTGATTTCCTCCTGTAAATACTTGTTGTACACAAGCATGGTAATAATTCCTGCTTGAAGGGGGTCTGAGAGGAAAACCTTTTCACCACCCTTTTGGGACTGAGGGAGTATGTTTTCCTGCATGAAACTTTTCATGAGGCTTTTCACCTGAGAATCAAGAAGTATTGACAAAAGAAAACTAATTATCACTTCCTAAATGACCTTTTCTAACCTCACAGACACTTACACAAAATCAACTGAATTGCATTTAAACTGGCTCATTTTCAGTATCAGTTTGAATTCATGCTTTATATCAAAACTTTCTTTCAATTATTTGTTCAAACACCATTTTATAGACATCCCAAAAAAACGTAATTTATAAACAAATCTACCTGTTCTTCTCCATATGGTAAACCCCATGGTTTTGCCAGGCCATCATGAACATAGGGATATTTGTATGTGATGAAGAACTGCTGGAGCTGGGAAAAGAAGTTCCTCACGTTCGTCCCACTCCAGGTTCTCAGGAGATCAAAGATGGTGTTCAGCATCACCTCTCCAGCTTTCTCCCTTCCCTTCATCACAACTTCCTTAGCATTATCCCAAAACCAGTTACGCTTCAGTTCTGGATATATGACATCATCATACTGGTGCCATTCCGCTTTAGATAGGAAACAAATGTGAATGTCTCATAAGAACTCCATAGGCAAATGTATTTCTTCCTTTCAATACACTGTTATTGTTTGAAAACCAACAATCAGATATCTACAGGAGGCCTATAATGGAATATATTTGCAATTCGAACCAGATTGAGCCATATTGATTCTGATAACATGATAACAGAATAGTTTATATCTACCTATTATTAATAATAATGAAACAATTGAAACAATCAGTTTTGGGATGATAAGACATTACTATACCGTCATGCGTTAAAAGATCATGCCTGATGGTCAGGCATCTGTTGACATATTGCTTGGTGTTTGACTGATAGATGCACTCAAATGCAGATTCATAGTAGTTTCCACAATACTTATAGACATAATATTTATAGGGTATGGTGTGGGGAATATTGATGTTCTCTTTGGAAATCACCAGTCGTCCTTCAACAAGGAATTTATGTTTCCCTAAATCCCTGTGTAAACAAGTATTCAGAAAAAAAGAAAAAATATATTAGATATTAGAAATATAGTAGATACAAAATAAATCTAAACATCAATGGGAAGAGTTTAAACAATAATAGAACAAGCTGAACAAAATTGGTAAGAAAAGTAGATATTCATGTGGATTCTACAAAGAGCTTTACCGGGTCATAAACATTTCAATGCCATCTCTGTCCCAATTTCCATAAAGATATCCAGATCTTAAGAAAATCCTGTCATTTGGGCCCAAATCCTTGGATGTGACAGCATGGAAGTAGATGGTGAGGTCATCACTGCCAGGAACCTGCTGTGTGCCTGGTGACCTATTTGGGTGAGACACATGTTGCTTTGATGTCATTTAATTGGCAGGGACTACGGAGTGGAGAAGATGAACCTATAACAGTAAACATGGTTTAAGTGTTAGATGGGACCAATTCCATCTAAGAACTGGACTTACAACTGGGGAGGTTGAGACTGCTTGTGAGTTTCTTTGTTCTTTGATGACATCTGCTGGTGGACCTCTTCATTGCTTTGGCCCGGGGTGTTTGAATGTGAAAGGCCAGCAGCTGATGACTTGGAGGCATCACCATCAGCAGCATTACTCTGATTCTTTGGAACCTGTGTCATCTCTGATGCACATACTTTTCCACTTGTGTCACCAGCCTAATAAAGGAAAATAAGGTTATTGAAATCAAACTAGGGGTGGGCATCGACGATCGATAATTGATCGATAAGGATCTTGGTCGATCACAAAATAAAACATTTGGTCGATCACCAAAAAAAAAAAATTTTTTTTTTTTTTTTTTTGTGATCGACCAAATGTTTTATTTTGTGATCGACCAAGATCCTTATCGATCAATTATCGATCGTCGATGCCCACCCCTAAATCAAACACAAGCTATTCCATATGATAATGTGAATAACAATTGAACGGAAATAGACTATTACCTCTGCTTTGTTAGGGCCAAAAAGCCTCTGATTATTGGTCCCTTGGGTTTGGTCCGCACACTTCTGTGAATTTCCTTCAATCTTGGTACTCTGGTCTCTCTGCTTACTGATTCCAACCCCCTGGTTTCCTCCACCTCCCTGGCTCCTGGACCGCTCCCCTGTCTCTTGTGTAGTCCCCACTAGCGCTCCTTTATAAGACAACTTCTCTGTCTGTTGGCCTTCTCCTGGAAACGGATCTGCTCTTTCAGATATGGATGAGCCTTTTTTCTCATTCTCAGACAACTTCTGTGTTACCGAGGTAGAATATGTCATGGGTTGTGCTTGACTGGTGTTTGGCTCATCTGTTGACTCCGAAATGTTCTTATCACTGGACACTTGGGACTGGTCACCACACTTCTGTGAGTTTGCTTCACTCTGATTAGTCATGCTTTCAGTCTCAAGGCTTCTTGCACCGTCATTACCTCTAGACAGCTCCCGTGAATCTGGTAGGGTCCCCTTCAGGATATCTTCATCTGAGAGCTTATTGGCAGGTTGTGCTGAGACTGAGACAGGTCCTGTGTTCTGATTGGCTGTCTCAGGTGTGGATGAACCTGTTTGCTCAGATGACTCATGTGTTACTGAATTAGGAGTAGCAGAAGGAGTAGGAGGTTGTGTTTGAGTATTTGGCTCATCTGTCAGGTAACCTGCATTGACATTCGGTAAGGCCTTGCTCTGGTCTTCTGGCAGTACTTGGTTTGGGGAGGGGGGGTTGGTGGGAGTGGCATCAAGTGTGGCAGTGTTACCGACAGAAGCAAGTGTCGGAGAGGCATGTATCTCTACAGCAGCCATCTCACTGCCAGATGACTTCTCTTCCTCCTGACTGATGGAGCTGGAAGAAAGGGAGGCTTCTCTCTTTCCTTTCTTCTTTTTCTAGACATACATATACAAACATGCAACACATGAACAAATGAAACCTGTTATCAACACATTATTTACCTGCCTTTCAAATGACATAAACTTTGAAGATTTGTATCTAACTAAGAAAAATGATTGAATAACTTTGCAAAGATTGACACCTTCTTCTTGACATTGCCCCCCGGCTCTTCACTGGAGTGTGTCTTAGACATGTCAGCCTTGCTCTCTGATCTCAGAGGTCCATCCTTCTTCTGGGGCTCTGCCTTAGAGGCTCCATGCTCTGAGGTGGTTTCATCTGACATACATAGATGACAATGCAATACATGATACAGACACTGTTGTCACTGTTGTCTTTCAGATTCCATAGCTTTGATAACTTCCTGTCACAGGACAGCACCATATGACTGTGTTATATAACCCAGGTATTAAACCATTAAACTATAGTTACCTTTATGGTTGGAGTGTGGCTGCACAACAACCTTAAATGCCTATACAGTACCTTGCACTTCTGCCTCCAATAATTTAATGCCAAGTAGGAAATGGTGCCCAAATTATAAATAATACTAATTTATTTAAAAAATAAAAAAAAATGTTACCTGTTGTGCAGACTTGGGACTGGATATGTGAGCCACATTCACAACAGAATTTGAATGAATCTCCCACAGTGTGCCCACAATTTGGGCATTTCATCTCGTTGTATCTGTTTGAAATGAATCATAAATGAATAAATGAATCATAAATTTATGAATCATAAATGTTAATCACGCGCTTTTCAAAAGTGAACAACGTCCACACATACAACACCAGAGGAAGCTCCACGAACCACGTTCAACCGCGGTGCACCACAAACAAGGGGTTAAACTCGTTTGCAAACTATGCAGTAAAAATGTGGAACGCCCTTCCTATAATCTTAAAGGAGTGCAAAACACTGCCCACCTTCAAAACCACTCTCAAAAAACATTTACAGGAGGCTGCAATCCGTAACTGGACCCTCTAAATCAAAAATCAGATTAAAAGACCCGAACTACCCACTGTACATACTTTGTGTTTTGTCCCCCGCCCCCACCTGTGGTGTATGTCCCCACCTGTCCTACCCGCTGTACATACCTGATGTGTTGTTGTATTGTTCTTCCCATGATGGATGTATGTTTATCTTGTAGATAGTAATAGTTATTTGTCTGTATTATCTTGTAGATAGTACTAGTTTTTTTGTCTGTCTTACATGTAACGATGAATTGAAAATCAAGGACCCCAATTGAAATAAGCCAGTGGCTTTCTTGGGTTTTTATCCTGTTAGTTGACCTTGTATGTAATATGTACTACCATGTACCTACTTCTGCAAATCTTCTAATAAAGTTTTCAATCAATCAATCAATATGGACCGACGTAAATCCATCGGCCACACCCGAACATGTTGACCGAACAACAGGCTATGTTGATAGCTAGGCTTTAACTACGGCTATATTACATTTTCTATTTTCTCGATAATTAGGATATAACCATTCATAGACAGATGGACAAATCGCTTCAAAAGAGTGAAAAAGTGACTTCCTTTACCTTTTTTGCGATTGGTGAGCTTCATCACTCGTCTCCGTTGATACTGAAGTCTGTGTCGCGTTATGCACTTATACATTCAGATAAGTTTCGTTTTACTGTAAGTAGCCTAGTACGTAGGCTGCGTTGTATATTACTTTCTCTTTCGTGTTTGGAGATGTATGCCTATGTATGCCATTGTAATAGGCCTAAGTTATTTCGCAATGGTTAGGTTTCTTTTTCCCTGTAATCAGAACTCACCCGCTGTGCCCCATTAAGGTGACCCTAAATTACGTGTTTCCTCCCAATGACCTCACCTGCGGTAAGGTTGCCCTTATTGACATTGTACCAACCTGGTGGCATTGGTTCCTCTAAAGACACATTTACATTTACATTTGTGGCATTCAGCAGACGTCTTTATCTAAAGCGACACAACAAACACATTTGTCAAAGTAAGTGAATCATCCATCCACCCATCCATCCATCCACCCATCCATCCAACCATCCATCCATCCATCCATCCATCCATCCCTCCATCCCTCCATCCATCCATCCACCCATCCATCCACCCATCCATCCATCCAACCATCCATCCATCCATCCATGCATCCATCCATCCAGGCTACCTCTATCATCATCGTTGTTCTCAATAGTATTACCTCAAATAAGGATACCCCCACTATTGGTGTTACTTTTAGTTATGTTATGGGTATTCCCAGCCATTTCACTCCCGGTTGAGCTAATTAAATTGTATTTTTATTTTTTATTTCATTGACAGACAGGAGGAGGAATGCAAGAGCTGGTGTGAAGCCCGAGTTAGTGTTACTATTTCTTAACACATTACATTGGGGAGTGAGTGAACAAGTGAAACCAGGTTGAAATGAATGGGATATGGCCTATTGATCTTGTGTTTGCAGGTGTAAATGTAAATGTAATGGGGGGTTTTCTTTCATTTTGTTGCTGCGCCAGACCTGAATCATGAATAACACACTTGGCTTGTTTGGGGGAATTTATGTTGAATTAGAACATAATTATCTAATGTTTTCTGCTTTTATTTGTGGTTGGTACCTAACAGTTATGTCCTTTCTCCGCTACACAACTACAGTAGCCAACCTACTGTTATGATAACGAGGGATATAAATTATATATAATTATGAACTTTAATTAACTATATAATAATTATATATATAATATATATAGATATATCTTATAAAGGACATAACAGTGTCGGCTCATGTCCAGTAGGGGAAAGCAAAGACCACATTACATTCCACAACACAACACCCCAGTAGGCTACAACTAAAAAGTGCGACAATTATTGCAAGTTCTTTTTAAGAACAAAATGCAGATTTCAGTTGAGCCAGCTTTGTAAGTGGCATGCATTAAACGCATCGTGAAATGATTAGGCTACGCGTCAAGCAACAAACTTGTCCACTTGAGTAAAGTGGTTGCCAAGTAGTTGCTAGGGCCGTGAGCGCCAGCCTTCCTCGCGGAGGAGGAGGGTTTTCCGGTGAAAGTTTCCTTTGTGAGTCGGAAGTGCTGCTGCACCGAAACGAACGGCGTTCACCCCCAACAACAATGATAATGTGAACGGATTAACACATTAATTCAAACTTTAATATCATGATATAAGAGCGAGACAGATTTCTGTTAAGTTTCACAACAAGCTACATCAGGGGAATCCACCGCGTGACAAGGCAGTCTGCCTGACTGGTGCTGCTAGCATCACGGTTCTATGCTAGCTAGCTAGCTGTCTGGAGCCAAGGAGAGGGAATGTGGACTTGACATCAAACGTCAGTATTAGCTAGCAATATATGTCCGCTTAGCTACAACTGTTTTCCTGTCTGTCTGAGGTTGTGGAAGTTTTTTTTTTTACTGAATAACTCGAAGCTCTGCGTTGGACTGTTCAGGTGAGTCCCCCCCCCCTGGCCTGAGTACTGTTACTTACAACAATAGCTAGCTAGCTAACTAGCTGTCTAGCCAAGCCAATGACAGCTGCAGTGTGACATCTGTGGCCAGGCTAGCTTGCCAGCTAACTTGCCTAGGATTTGGATACATATATGCCCTTGATGTGTAGTTAGTTACTACCCCTTAGTAGTCAATCAAAACGAGTACATCAACATTAGTACTTTCTCTCAATCACATGTTGTACTAACTCCACAGGAGCAGAGCTGCCTATTCTGATGGGATGAATAGCCGAGTAGACGTGGCGAAGAACAATTGATGATTTGGTTTTGAGTCTAACCAGTCTTTCTTTCTTTCTTCTTCTCTTCTAGTACTCTTTGCAGCTGTGTGTTGAAATGGGAAAACGCTTCCATTGGTTTTTAAGGATTTAGCAGTACAGGTAAGGCAATGGATGACTCACTTTTTGGTGTGACTCAGTCTCATCATTTCCTATTGCCATGTCATTTATTAGCAAACCTGGGACAAATACGCTTTGCCAATTTACCTGGCAGAAAGTATTTGAGGTGTTGTCATAGCTAGCTTAGCTTGGCTCACACCTTTGCGAGTAACCTATTGCACACACACACATCCTGGTTACTTCAGATCTGTTTGTGCTTCTAGCCAACTCCTTGTTGCCATCATGATAAGGACTGGCTTTACAGCACAGAGATCTGGGGTGACCAGCCAACACGCGTTTCAAAAGTATGTGTTATATTGCAACTTAAGCCTATGTTTATGACCCAGGTCTGTTAGTTAAGCATGAATTTGTTCTTTCCCAATTTCCGTAGATTTCTTTTGATTGACAGCTATTTTTATTTGGGACAATCTCGTAAGCTAAAACAGAGTGGAACTTAAAACCCTGTTTTATCTTCCTGAATCCACATTCCCAGGTGGGAGGTGTGTACCATGAGGATCATGTTTGGAGCAGATCTGAACAGACTAGTGTAGGCCTGCAGTGAGAGGAATGTCTGAGAACATGCTGTCCCTACGGCAAGCATTGTATCACTACAATGCACTACATGTTTCAACAATGCCCCTCATACTGGGGTACTGGAAGCTGACATACCTGCAGATTACTCAGCTCATATATCCATTGGGTTTATCCATTGTATGAAAAACTGATATTGATATATGTGTGTTATATTACAGTTCTTTGATTCTGTGAGAACATGGTTGCACAGGAGGATCATGATCCTTTTTCATGTCTTGATTGTGATCAACAGCATCAACATCACAAGTTCACAACCCTTAAAAGTTGACGCATTGTTGAGACATTACCCCGCCTAAAATGACTGAGATATTGCATTGTTACCCTCCCTATTATCAACGACTTGCATTGCATGGTGATTCATTGCATTGTGACATTGCTTTATTTTTTTTACATTTTTTTCACAATATTTTTATTGTCATTTTTATATACCAACACCAAAGAAAAAACAAAGAAAGAGAAACACACAATAACAAAGATCACAAACATAGACACACACAACCTGCATACATTTTTGGAATAAAAACATTAAAAAATACAACTTTCCTCCACTTAAATATTCTATCCTACATGTTCTTCATGTATGGTTCCCACAGTTTGTCAAAGTCTTTCCGCTTGCCTTTAATAATGTAAGTTAGTCTTTCCAGACCAATAGCCTACATTCCAAGAGCCCCCCTCTTCCACATTCTCAATGATGGAGCGTCCATTACTCTTCCAGCATAATTATTGCTATGGCTGTGACATTGCTTATTGATTGAGTTCTGCTACTGCATTATGATGTTATCCAAACTAACAGAGTTCTACTGCATTGTGAAGTCACAATCACCGTCATCTGTTGACTAGCATCTTTTTTTCATGAATTTCATTGTCATCGACTTATTGATTGAGTTCCACTACTGCATTGTGATGTCATCCAAACTCACATTGATTTTACTATTATGTGATGTCAAGCCCTACTATTGTGACATTGCTTTACATACATTACAATTGGGTAATTGGTGGGGGCAGGGGACTGCTATGACTAAAGTTATGCAACAGGAGTTTGGTTTGTTTGATCAGACTCAAATGTGCTACAATGAATCAACATGAACAGAATTGAACATACCAGCATAATAACAATCAACTGCATTTGTTTTTAGTAAACAAACAGCTCTTCTGAGTGGTTCTTATTACACATCGTTAATCCAACCCCTGTTGAGATTCACTAGAGGAGGTTTCTGCCCAGTTTGTTAAGTGATGATGAGTGGCGGCTGAGAGGGAGACTGGGCTTCCCTTGGCTGGGACATTCAGAACCACAGAAATCCTCTCAGACAGAGCATTATGGTTTTTCCAGAGCCAGTGCCAGTACTAGTGCCAGTGCTGTACTGCTCCTCAAGCCAACATTATCTGAGCACCAGAGTATGTCAACCACACCCTAACACACAGAGACAGAGAGAGAGACGACCAATTGAGCAGATCAGTAACCGTTAGGTGAACACAGGCTTGGCTTGATGGAGAGAGGGGGGAGGGGGATCCCCAACAACACTGTCATTGTTGACATGCCTGCTTTGCTGGAGATAAACATTATGCCTTTATCCATGTAAACCATTCCTAGGTTCTGTGACTGAGTGACTATTTTCAGTCAAACTCTTGAGTAAAATCTCAATTCCAACAAGTTTGAGAGGTCAAGGAAACGTCTCTTTTGCAGAAAAGCAGAGGCACAACATGTACATTCCTCCAGGTAGTTGACTCAAACTGTAGCCTGCAGCCTTGCATTCTTACTCTGGGTGTTTTGCCCTGTTCTATGTCTCAGAGTTCCATAATTGCACAAGAGTGTTTGGTGTTCCACCTGCATGTTTCAGCATGCTGGACTGCTCCATGTCCTACCTCCCTGTGTCTTTTTTCCTGCCCTGAGCAACACAGTGTTTAAAGGGCTCCTCCACCACTCTGCTGTGGTTATCGAATAGTGGGCCTCCAGGAAATTGGATGTTGATGTAACTTCTGTAGTTGTCATAGCTGTCCTTGGAAGGAAGGCTTCAATAACGAGTCAGTTTTCTGGTTAAATGTTGCAAGCTACCAATACAGATAAGGGGATCTTCTCTGTGAAATGTAAAATTGAGTGGGCTTTGGGTTATATATTCCTTTCTGACAATGCAACCTGAATGGTAAAAACCCAATTCAAGCATCAGCCAATTAATTGATTCCAAACCTAAACCACCTCTTGTTTTGGATGCACCATTATAGGTCTCTCTGTCACCCTGGCGACGTTGGAGCCACAGAATGGGGAGGGTCCATGTCCCGGCAGTATGGAGGTTGCCGTGGCACAAGGCTCCGCCTCCAGCCCGCAGAGCGAAGCAGTGACCAGTGAGCTTGAAGAGCTGTCTCTGCAGCCCGCCCCCAACCTGCTACCGCTGCGGGAGAGAAAAAATGGTGAGTGGACCACTGATAACTTTTTTCAGACAGCATGTGTCTTTAATGTCATCAGTCAATCAAGTATACTGTTCTCACTGAGTGCTTCATTCGATTTTGAAGTCCTTCAGCGAAGTTACCGCCACCCCTCTAACCTCCACCATCATCAACCTTTCAACCACCTCCTTTGCCTTTCAGTGCCTGTTATTTGTATATTTTGATCATGATCGAATAGAATTAGAGCGTTAAACAATTTTGCGACGCTCACATGACGTCGGTGCACAGTGTAGTGTGGCCAGGGTAGTATGAGATTTTCACCAGGTACTTCCAACCGCTGTTACGGGTCTTGTGATGTCATTACTCTGACATGGTTGGGTGCTAGAAGATAATGCTTTTGAACATGAACCCCACTAAACTAAACATTTTACATCAGGGGAGGAAAATCTGAAAAGTTCAGCATCAGGCATGTTTGTACACCTCTCTCATGTACAGTATCAGTTAACAGTAGGGCTGGGTTCAAAAAAATCGATTTCCCGATTCTGAATCGATCTTCATTAAAATGAGCGATTATCGATTCATAAATCCCGAGATCGATTTTTTTTTTTTTTTTTTTTTTTGCTTGCAGCTTCAACCCGCAACGAGATCTCGTGGCCAGATCTCGCGCTACAATAATTTATCATATCTCACGCAACGTGAGGTCTCAACACTAAAATCTAAAAACATGGCGATGGCAGGGACACTCAAGTCACCACCAGGCTTAAAGTCAGATGTCTGGGTGCATTTTGGATTTTAAAAATGTGACGATAGAGATGAGCTGGACAAAAGCAAAGTCATATGTAAATAAAAAGTACATTCATGTAACTGCTTTGGAGTCAATTCATTGATATGTTTAACAATGCTACATGTTATAGGGTTCCTTGAACCATTTATAGCATTAGTTCAGAGAATCTCTTTCATATTCAAGCAAAAAATGTATATTGTAACTAGATCGAATCGGAATCGAATCGAATCGAATCGAATCGTGAATCGAATCGAATCGGGCTGTGAATCGAGCTGTGAATCGGAATCGAATCGTTTTGGGAAATCAGTGGCGATACCCAGCCCTAGTTAACAGCTTACCTCTCCATGGAGCAGATTTTAGAGAAGCAGAGATTTAGAGAAGCAGAGATTAGGTGGTCAAATGAGGAGAGTGTGCGTGCGTGTGTGCATGCGTGCTTGCTTGGAGTACAATGGCTTCCTGATCCTGATGCTATGCGATGGTTTGGAGCTGTTGTGAAAATATTGGAACTGGGACCGGCAATCTGCACTTAAACAGAGTGTGCACACTTATCATGAGTTAACTGTATTTGTGTCACTAGTGTATGCATTAATCTATCTGGAGTGGGAAAAGAGACAGAAATGAGAATTCCATGTATTGTGCCGGTACAAAGAATGAGAGTAAGTTATAGCCTGGGTATATAAAGAAGTGAAACTAGATTGTCGGTGATATAGACCCTGCATAATGAATTCCAATGACAAAAGGTAGACGTTGGGCCAGGTTATTGTTTAACCCCCCCAGCCTCAGGCCACCACTCCCTGTTTAAACACCCCTTGCCTAGGCTACACTTCTAACAAAGCAGCTGGCTACTAGTAGCCAACATGTTGTAGCAGGACCACTAATTCTCTTATCTGGCGTGAGCTCTGCGACACTGCGACAAAAGAGAGGAATGCTAGAAGAGCTATCTATCAGTTCATGATACTGCTCTGTGTCCATCTTAATACCCTGCACGGCCGCTATGATGTTTTCCTCTATTCCAAGCTACACTCTCTTGGTTACACTTCAGCTCTGTCCTTGAGAAAGAGAGAGAGTGAGAGAGCTGTGGAAGATTTATTGTCGTGAATGTTTACAGTATGTCAGGGTTGAGTATGGGGTCAGCACAGAGGTGTGTGTTGTTATTCCATGCACGCATGTGAGTGCGCTTGTGAATGTTTGTGTCCAAGAAAGTAGGAAAGCAAGAGAGAGCATCTAAACCAATGTTAATTTATTATGAGTTAATGTATTGCCTGAGCCTTTTGATAGCGTGGCCCTGAGGTAGATTCTGTTCCAATCCCAACTGGTTGGAAAAGGAATGTGAACATGGTATAATAATGGGGGGTTTTTTACATTTAGAATTTTGAGGCGGAGGGGGATTGAGAGAAAGGGGGGGTATATAGAAGTAGGAGGAGAATGAGGGGGATGAAAAAGGGGGAGTTGTCTGAAAGACAAGATTGCATAACTGTGTGGAGAAGGAAAGAGGGAGAGAGGAAAACAGACCAAGAGAATGGAGGGGTGTGTTAGTATTCAAGGGGCCAAAAGGTGAGCTGGAATGTGGTTCGGCACCAGTGTTTTTCATTAGCTTATTCTCAACTTTTACTTCTGATTTGACTGCAAGAGCTGCAGTGCAACCTTCTGCCTCTGAAACTCTCTCCCTCAAACACACATACACCCTTTCTGTCAGGGCGTGCACACACTTGCAGGCTGACACAAGTGATTGGGTGCAGCCAGTATAGGGAGAAGTGGGGTGTACACACACTCCAACCTTTTCTGTGGATCTTGTGGAGGATCTCTGCTACAGAGAGGGACTGTCTCGCTAAACTTTTTTTGTCACCGGAACGCAACTCTGTTGCCGGCGCTTTCCTGCCGTTCTTTCTGGAGTATGGATTGTTAAACTTGGAGGGAGGTTGTACTCTTATCCTTATCCTGAAGACGGATATGGCCATACACTCAGGTAAAGTCTCCTTTCTTGCTATGTGTGTTAATGATAGGGGTGTTGACAGTCGTGTGTGTGTGTGTGTGTGTGTGTGTGTGTGTGTGTGTGTGTGTGTGTGTGTGTGTGTGTGAGAGAGAGAGAGTGTGATAGCTGAGGTTGAGTTTCACATAGTGTTATTGTTTGATGGCTCGCCAGTGTGGGAAGTATTTATTGCTGTTAGCCTTCATGTTAAAGTTTCACCAATTGAGCAGAGGAAAAGCACTGTAATAACCACTCATCATTAGCATGTTTTCCCCCATTTCTTTAGCATCTTAAGCTGATAGAATAAGTATAACTAACTATATATTTAAAAATGCCATTACTACAATTGTTTTCTGCTTCTGCTGTTTTTGTAATTGAACCTGTGTGAATGAATGAATGAATGGAAACCTAAATGCCAGTGCTGAAAACAACTCTCAGTTGAAAACAAGTCCATGTTGTAAAAGTACCCCAGATGTGGCCTTTTTTATTTTTATTTTTTAAGGCAGGCTGGATGGCAGATATATGGGTACGGGAAGCTACCCTGGAGAGATTCCAGCCTGAGTGGAAGAGGGAAGGTTGCGGTGGGCTGGGCAGTACTGGATGGCTGGGGCGAGGACAGTGACTGGGATGGGTGGGTCAGTGCTTGTGGATGATGGATAGAGCTCCTCTACGAGGCGACAGCCCCTCATTGAAAGCAGCTGTCTGCCTGTCCACTCCCTGAGGATCAGGAGGAGGCAGGGCCGGGGGGGCTGGGGTGTCTGTCTGCCCTCAGCCCTCAGGCAGAGCCGATCCGACCAGGGGAGAGTAGACCAAAGAACATTTTCACTACAGTCTGGGTCAGACCCGTTTCTGTTGTTTCTGTATAGCAGTTGTGGGGTTGTGTTGGACAAGGCATGTGGTATTTGAAATGATCGTAAATTAATTATTTGATTGTCAGATGCTTCATCTGCACCACCAGGTGGATCTTGTCAATTGAACTTGTGGACGTATGTGTGTGCGGCACGTCTGTGTGGCAGCACCCATTGGTGTCCCCTACTCCCTTCCAAGTCTGACTGGATCAGGACCCATTATCACAGACTTCATGGCGATTGTTACAGATTAGCCTGTATTGGAGTAAGGAGAGCTTTTCCTTAACCTTGTGGGAGCAGGGAAGAACCAGTCCTGCAACCCCCTAGAGAGCCTGCCGCCCCTGTGTGTTTTGACGCCCACAGGGCTGGTCATGTTAAACAAGCTGGCTCCAGGATGTTGGAGGGGCTGGGGTTGGAGGGGCCTGGGGCTGGTCAGGCTGGCTGAGCAGGTCATCCAAACCTGTCAACACTGGGAGAGACAGGTAGATAGCCCTTCCCTACTCCACCCCCACACATAATGACAACAAAGCAACGTGGAGTACCTTTCTGCTGACTGGATGTGGTATTTACCTCTAAACTAGAGCAATGATGGAGAATCTGAAGATTAGAATGTGTGTGTGTGGGGGGGGGGTGGGGGGGTGGGGGGGGGTATAGGCACCTCAATCTGGTTTATGACCTCCGTCCTCCGCGTTGTCATTGTTCCCACACAAATGCCCACACAAATGCCCACACAAATGAGAGAAACACACACACACACATTGTGTTGGAACCAGGAAGTAGCTTTGATATAGCACTCCTTGTGCCCTCGGGTGTGCGGGCGTAGTGTGGATGGAGGAAGCCTCTGAGCCCTGGAGCTGTGGAGCTGTGTGGTTGGAGAGTTATGTAACAGGGAGGGCAGAGTGCCAGAAGCAGCCAGCGTAGTCAGCAGCACACTCTCACAGGCCCAGAGTTCAGTGTAGAGAGAGAGACAGAGAGAAGAGGGGAGGAAGGGAAAAAGGAGAGGAGCAATGGATAGAAGGAGGAAAATATGAAGTAGAGACAGAAATAGAGGAAATTGGAGGTGAAAGGGAGAGAAGAGATTGGAACAGACAAAGAAAGAGAGATGGGAACAAAAAGGGGGGAGAGGAGAGTGGGAAAAGGGGGAGAGGAGAGCGGGGAAGGGGGCCTCGATGCTGGCGAGACGCACAGCTGCAGAAAACCCAACACAGCTGTCTGTGTCATCTACTCAGTTACAGCATTAACCCACTCACTCTCTACCTCTCCCCCTCTTTTCCCTCTGCTCATCCATCCTCCCGTAGCAGTGTTTTTATGGTCTTTCTCCCTCTCCTCTCTCTCTCCATCTCTGTCAGTCTCTCATAAACAGACATATGCAGCCAAACACGTATTTACATGCACATATTTCTGCTAAAGGCTTGGGCTAGATTCATCTTGTGTCATGTACACACACTCACATATACACATTCTATGACTCACCAGGACTGTAACGCACTCACACACACACACACACATACACACACATACACACACACACACACACACACACACACACACACACACACACACAAGGCTGCCCACTGTTAAGATATAGACATGCACTCACAGGCTTCACATGCCGTGGTGCCATCTCACAGTAGAGTTTCGTTAGCACAGCTTTGATTTGTTACCCAATAAATTCCTCTTGTTTATAAAAACAGTGAACGTAATCTGTGAGATCTGTCCCCTCAAGCTATAGAAACTGCTTTATCAGCCAACCACACAGACACACACACACACACACACATTCTCTCTCTCACACACACACACAAATAATGATACGCACACAATGATTATACATTCACTGGTATACAAATTCTGTACACACATACACACACAGGATGCACGTCCTCTGGAAGGCTCCTCCTGTTCTCCAGACGTGTCACAAGAGACATAAGTGGGATGCTTGGGACGACCCAACCTAGACGTCATCCCCATTGAAATTGAGATTGGAAAATGGTCAAACGTTAGAGGGTGAGGGTTAGCGTTAGAGATAAGGTTAGAGTTAGGGTCGGGTTAAGGTTTAGAGTAGGGTCATCCCAAGGACCCCACTTAGCGTCTACCAGTAGACTTTACTCAGTGACTCATGGTTGAGTGCTGCCCTAAACCCTTGTGGATTAATCTTGGAGAGGTCGTTGTGGACTGTGGACTTTGTTTAGTTTTTTTGTTATTATGACACATCCTGAAGGGATTGGTATCGATAACAGGAGGTGTTGTTAGCTGTGCCAGTAGGGGCCTCCTAAGACTTAATTCCAGTAAATACTGTTGTCTTTTCTCAGCCTATCACAGCCAATTACATTGTCGGTCAATGTGCAGATTCTCATGAAAAATGAAAAAACGGACCCGCCTGTTTGCGTTTCATGTGAACGCTGATGCAACCTGATGGTATGGTAGTATTGCTAAATGTTGTTGTTGTTATTGTTTGGTTTTTTGCCATTGCCACAGGTGTGTTGTTTGCGAGTTAGCTTGTAAACTAGTTTTGGCTGTTCATTCAAACAAGTTAGTTTGTGTGCTGTTCCCTAGTTGGCTGGATAGTGAGTGTGGGTGTCTGTAGTGTCTACTGGTTGTGGGCTTGTAAGGGCAGTGTCGTCCGGTCGCTGTTCTAACTCCCATGCATCCTTCTACTGTTATCAGTGTTACACAAGACCTGCAGGCACAAAACAAGGGCTAACAAGTGATAGTGATAGGGGTCTGGTGTGATAGTGATCAGAGATAAGAATCACTCCTTCACAGACACACACTCTAGCAGATGACATGACCCCTACAGTTGAAGTGGAAATACTACTATTAGCTTGAAGGAGATGAACCGACACAGAAAGTAGAGAAGCAGGGGAATGCCAATCTAACCACACAAAGAAAACATTGGCAGCGACACACACGACTGAAAGACTAAAGAGAGGCACGATGAATGATTGGTTGGGTGATTGGATTCGAATTTCAAAGGTTCTCTCATTCAGCTTAATTCTTACATCGCTGTTTCAGGTTTGCTAGGTCTCAGACGTTCTCTGTCAAAGTGATTAAAACGGTACATGCTCTCCTGGCCACATGTAGGCCTAACAAAAACCCAGTCCCGCGTTCCAGATTCCAGATCTCGTCTGTCTGCCCGTGCTATAGGGGTGGACTGAAGCTGCACTGCGGAGGATATGCTTTGTGTATAAAGTGGGGTTGTGGGGTTAGGGGGGTTCGGAATAAAATGTTTTCAGATGTCGGTTACATAAGGGTCTATGACAAAAACAGAACTCTGTCTGTGAACTCTCTCTCTCTCTCTCTCTCTCTCTCTCTCTCTCTCTCTCTCTCTCTCTCTCTCTCTCTCCAGTCTCTCTCTCTCTCTCCTTCTTTTTCTTGCTGTCCCATACCTCGTTTTCCAAACTCAGCGTCACCTCCCTTCCACCCTCCTTCACCCCCTCCTCCCCTCTTGCTATGCTGCCTCATATTACACAGATGCTAACAGCTGCCCTGCATTTGGATACCCGTTGGATCGTATAGCTCTCTCTCTCGCTCTCATGCTCTGTCTGTCTCTCTCTCCCACTTTTTTGCTGACTATATATTTGTGTAACCCACAGTCAGTGTCTCTTACAACTCCCCACCTCTCCTCTCACTCTGAAATTGATTGGAGAATAGTGAGATGTGAATTAGGGGTGGGCATCGACGATCGATAATTGATCGATAAGGATCTTTTTTTTTTTTTTGTGATCGACCAAATGTTTTATTTTGTGATCGACCAAGATCCTTATCGATCAATTATCGATCGTCGATGCCCACCCCTAATGTGAATAGCTCTGATATGTATGACTGTATAGTATTATCAAACCCTTGTGTGGACTGTGATATTACCCTGCTGCCTTGCAGATCATTACATCACTACCAATTCAGAATGTTCTAGTTAATACAGTATTTTTTGCCCCACAATTGCCCCACAAGTCCATAAATGCCTTCTGAAAACACACTGAAAAAAGTGAGGCAAAGGAACTTTCCCAGGAGGTAATACAACAGGGGAGACTGGTGGCGTTGTGATGCATGGAATGGAATTTGACTGCTACCATCTCTGGCATAATAGCACAGCCTTGAGATTCAGTCTGTTTACCATAAGTGTAGATAATATCTACACAGGCAGCGTGAGGGAGCAGAGAGGTATAGTTAGCTATGAGGCAATCACAGTGAAACGTAAACACACTTGTACTCTGAGAATTCTGAGGAAGGAAGGGACGGGGGGTCAGAAAACACCTTCTGTTTTCACTGGTGGAATTTTAATGACTGACATGACTTGTTTTGGGGAGGTTCGCCGAAGGACGAACAGTCCGTCCTGACATTTCCCAGCATCATTATTCCCAGCAGTCCCACCAGTAGAGCTGGCCTCACCCCCTCAGTAGCAGGGTGTGTATAGGCTGGGCTGTGTGGTTACTATCAGTCTTTCTGTCTGGATGTCTGGTGGTTCCAGGCCCTCCCCAGATCCAGGGACACTGTGCCCCAGCAAGGTGACCTGAGAATGGGGGGGGGGGGGGGGGGGGGGGGGGTGCCCATTCATGTACACTTCCCCAGGATGTCTCCGTCACTGAGTTAGTCACTGACTACAATAACAGTTTATATACTGCTTGAACCAACTCTGGCAGCATGAGTGTTCAAGGACGGCTAACCTAGTCATCGCCTCAGACTGTGTGCGGCGCAGCAGTAAAATGGCTGAAGCCGTGTTTCACCAAAATGTTTTTCTAGGCAGAGAGAAAATACCACTAGAACAGCCGAAGCTAGACCAATGTGGCACGGCGACGCTGCACACAATGGTCTGGGCAGCCACCTTTCCTCCTGTCTATCAAGCGGTCCATATTTAAGCCTTCTGTCAGAGTGCGTTAAGAAGCAAATACAAAGTATTTCGAAAGTATCTCGAAAAACAAATGGATACCCAAATTCTTTCTTGCCCAATCACCCACCCTGTTCTACACAACGGTTGGGGAGTCGCTGGGACTGAGGTGTCCTGAAATTAACTGAAAGCTTCTAACCTAGATAAGTCAACGCCTCAGATAGATAGCATCTAGATTGACAGATATTATCTGAACCTACTACAGTCAAGGTATCATAAAAGCCATGGGAAGCAGCATGGCTGCACCACCCACATGTTAGGGCTAGTGCCCCCCTAAAACCATAAACCCTTCCTCCCAAACACTCTCCCCTCAGTGGTGACAGCCATGGTGCAGTGCAGTCTGTGATGACAGCCAGCGAGGGAAACATGTGGGTATTACTTAGCGTGTTTGGGGTCGTCCTACCAGCCCACGATCTCCTCCAGGCTGTGACTCAGATATATAAACAGGTGGACTTTAATCCTGTTTCTCACACCCGTGGTGGAGGAGCGGAGTGTGTTTGTGTACTCAAGGTGGTACCCATGCTGTTCTCCATCCTATTGGTCTGTCTCCGTGGCCTGATCATGATTAGGGTAAGACTTGTCTGAGTAGAATTGTGAAGAAAAAAAGAACGTCATCGTGCCTGGCACTGCTGAGTTCAATACCGTATCTGATTATAGGAATGCAGTTTGTTTCATGCAAGCCTTGTTTTATTACACAAGATCAAAGGTGTGCGCGCGTGCATGTGTTAAGGAGTGAATGTGTTATGGTGTTTGAGGTGGGGTGGGAGGGTGATATCCCTTAGTAACCCTACCCGGTGGCTGCACAGGTGATACTGAGCTGAATATAGACCCCTTATGGCCAGCTGGCCTTACTATTTAAAACAGAGAGAGCCGGGGGTAGAGGAGGGGCTGGGGGTAGCGGGGTGGCCAGCATTCTGGAGGAGCCATAGAGAGGAGTGAGAGAATTCACATGCAATTAAAGGACGTGTTACCCCAAATCAAAGTGCTTTGACTGTAACCTGCTTCATCAAGGTTGAATCACCTTTTGATTTTAATCATTGTCATTTAAACCTTTCCAGTGGGTGACTATGAAGTTGCTCCTCAGGTTTGGCTGTGTGGCTAGGGTAGGCTAGCTGCACAGGTTGGAAATGTCATGAGACGTGCCATAGATATGTTTCAAATACACTCAATAACTAAAACACACACTAAAATTCACTGACGAAGAGACAAACGTGTAGTTTAGATGTTATCATTGATTGTCACAAATTCATGCTGTTTGAAATATTTTGCTACTTATTATGATTGATCATAAATCCTTCATAGGGTGTCCAGTATTACAATAACCTGTAAGTGTTTTTTTTGTTGTTTATCAATATACCGTAGGTTGGACTGGGGAGTTGGGAGGTATGTGGCAGCCACTCAGATATTGTAACAGTGAATGAATGGCAACAGCTGAGCTGAAGAACTCTATCACTGTGTGTGCGTGTGTGCGTGTGTGCGTGTGTGTGTGTGTGTGTGTGTGTGTATATGCGTGCAACCAGAGCAGACTCTCTCTGGGCTCACTTCTGTGCTCGTCTCTCTGCTGCTGCCCTCTTTTTCATTTCCTCTCATTCTTTCTCTTTTCATCTTTGCTTCATCCTGTGGATTTCCACCGTATCTTCAGACAACTTTGTGGGGCGACACTTCTGTTTCCTAGCTGACACTCACTGCAAGAAAAACGAGGGAAGGACAGACAAAGAGAGAGAAAGAGAGGGAGCAGATGACTCAGTGGACCCAATTAAGTAATTTCCACTCATTTGGGAGTTATCTTCACATTCATTTTTCCAATTTTTAAGAAGCACCAAAGTCACCTAGACAGCCAGTGAGTTAATGTCCTCTCTTTCAGCGTTGCTGAGAAGAGAGGTAATGCAATCTGGATGACGTCTATTGCAGACGAGACCACTTTCTAGAGAGCATCAATATTTTGCCCCATATCCTCCTGCGATTTCGACGTCCATTGAAGACTAGGGACAACACCCGTGTATGAAAATAAATGTTTACGGGATCGTTGATCGCAAGTCTAATTGATCATGCTGGATACCAACCATTGCATGTCCTATGAGCCCTCCCCCTTGGGGTCTCCACCAATGGGAGAAGATCTGGATAAGGAAGACTTGAGTTTGGACTATGAGAGACATGCCTCTCATCACAGCCTTAAAGAAGGTGGGGTTCTGTGCACGCTCACTTGAGACAGAGAGAACTGGATACTGGATTTGTGTGTGTGTCATTAGACGTAGGCTAGGCGAGATGTTGCAGCCTGATTCAGTATTAGCCTTTATGATTTACAGTAAGCTAGCTTATAAAGATATGGGTTTGATTCCACTGATTTGACCAGATCTGTTAAGCTTCTTAGGATGTTGGGTTTGTTCTTTTCATATTGATTCAGCTTTGGTCTGTCTGTCTCTCTGTCTGTCTGTCTGTCTGTCTGTCTCACTCTCTGGTTGCAGTGTGTGATGGTCAAGCTAACATCTAAATGATGAGGTCATAGATCATTGCAGTGCTTTGTAAATAGAAGTGTTCCAATGCTAATGCCAAGTGCGTGTGTGTGTTTATGAGAGAGACTAGGTTGGCGTGAGTGCTAGGTGTGGTGGGGGGCCTTTGGGGACACTGCTGACAGACATGTTTAATTAGGCTTAATGACACATGAGCACAAAGGGATTAGCCCAGTTGGCCAGCGGGTCCTTGGCCAACTCCCTGCTGTCTCTGACTGTGGAGGTCTGTGGCTGGGCCGTGACCTAATATCCTAACAAACAGCCATTTCCTTCTCCCCCATGTCCCATTTCAGCCATGACCGCGGATTCCAGAAGGACGGCATTGGTGAGGGTAGGTTATGTGGTGGAAAGTCTAGAAACCCCTCCTGTACTCTCAGATATCAGTTGTCATGGAGGGAAAGGAGACATGGAAAAGGGGCTGTCATAGAATATTTGGACATTGGTCTGGGGGTGACGAGGAGAGAAAGAAGGACACGCAGCATTAGCTCACTTGGTCCTCTCAGTATTACTGTACATGTTGTGAAAAGTGCAGTTGTACTGTGGGCTTGATTTACATCAATACTGCCAGTAGGTGGGGAAAGTGCGAGTGTTTCTGCACTCTCCCTCTGCGGACAGAGGTACTGTAGGATGAAGGTTTGGCGTTGATACCAATGTGCACTGAAGCAGAATAGAGGGAGAGGGGCAGACCCACCGAGAAAGAGGGAGACTAAAAGATATCTTCCCCAGGGAGAGAGAAATAATTCAGTGACCTGGCCTGGGAGCATGTGAAAGAGAAGGAGAGGGGAAAGGAGGAGGGTGGGTAGTGGTCGATGTGATGGTGATCACTGATTGAGTGAAAGTGTAAGATTCTCTCTCTCCCAGAATAGATCTCCTCCCTGAAGTGCCAAGACACGTGTGGCGTGGCGTGGCATGGCGTGTGCGTGTGTGTGCGTGCGCGTGTGAAGTGAATATGATTTCTTACAGCAGGGACTGTCTGATCCCCTTGTTGCGGTGTAGATGAAGGTCAGAACAGCTGACTGTATTGGGAACCCTCAGTGGCTCCCGGGCCATGGTGATGTCATAGTGGCAGACAGGTGCTTTGCGACCTCAAAGTGCCAGGCATTCCTGTGTGGCCACCCCCACCGGGAGCCCTGCTGCAGAGAGGCCACAGATAAACACAACACAAGACCACTGTCAAAATCCATCTTTTTTTTTTATTTTCTTTTTTACGAAGGAAACCACTGTTTAGCTTAGTCTTTTTTTTAGGACTAAACAACCTACAGTATGCCCTACAGAGAGAGAGAGAGCCTTGTTTGTGGCAACTGATTGCCCACAAACCAGTTTCCCCAGCAGTAGTTCTATGTATCTTGTTGGGACTTGCAGGCACAGAGCGTGGTTGGCTATTGGTCAGCTCTTCCGTTGCACTTCCTTGATAAAGTGATAAAGAAATGCGCTGTTAAAGAAATGCTGTGTTTTTGCCTGCAACGTATTGCGTTTTTCTCCCTGATGCAAAGATGTGTGTAAGAGTATGCAGTGAGCATTGGCAATCGAGGTAAACATAGTGAGGAGATTAGATTAGATTGAGGAGAGTACTGTTTTCTGTCCGTGTTAGTGTGTGTTTGGGATTACTGCTGTATTTCTCAGAGTGGTTATGTAAGAACTCCTTCCTGTTTTGAAATGATGGATCATTAGGCCTTGATGCAACACGGAGGCGTGGTCTCTTTCTCTCTCTCTCTCTCTACCTCTCCCTCTCTTTCTCTCTCTCTCTCTCTGTCTTCATCATCCCCCTCCCTCCCGCCCTCTTTCACACACCCATTGTTTTGTGGTGTGTTTTTACAAGCACACACAGCCGTTGAAGAGTTTAGAAACAGGAAGTGTGTAATGCCACTCCGCCCTCTCTTTGCCCTGCTCCGCCGCAGCTTAATTCTTTTTTTTTTTTAAAGGAGCAAGAGAGTGAGGAAGTGAGAGAATGATAGAGCTAGTCCTCCCCATTCAGTCCCGCTCTGTCCATTCCATTCCTGTGTGTATTTACATAAGGACGGCCTTCTCTGCCGTTGGACGGATGGACAGCTAACCGCTGGGGGAATCGGATGGCGACGTCTGCCTGAAACCCGTTGAGAGAGTTGTTGTTCTTTCCATGCTGGACACTGACTCTCTCCTGTCTCTCTCCCACCCCGTGTCCCCCTTCCTCTGTCCCCATGCAGTCCTCCAGCTCAAACTACAGCAGAGACGCACACGGGAGGAGCTGGTCAGCCAAGGGATCATGCCACGTAAGTCTCTCTCTCTCTTACCTCGTCTCTCGTCTTATCTCCTCATCTCAACTCTGAGCGGATGCTGCTGTCCTAGAATAGAGCGCCCTGCGTACAGTAGTGGAATAGACGCCGGTGAAGTGGAACCGCCACTGGAGACAGTCAAACAACACGTCCAGTGCTGCAAAACCTTATCCAACTTGATCGCATCATAATAGAACTAAATAATAATAATAATTTTGCCATTTAGCAGACGCTTTTATCCAAAGCGACTTACAATTACGAATTACAGGGACATTCCCCCTGGAGTAACTGAGGGCTAAGTGCCTTACCCAAGGGCACACTAGTAGTGGTGTGGTTTCAGGCGGGATTTGAACTCACAACCTTCCGATCACAAGTCCAACTCACTATCCACTAGACCACCACTACCCCAGAACTGACCAGTGTTTGTTATTTAACTTTTCCCCCTCATCATCCAAGAAACACCGGGTATTGAATTGAGTACAAGTCATTATGTGATGAGCTGCAGACTAATGCACATTATTACACACAGTTCCCATCCAGCCGAGTTGAGGTCATCAAGCGTCAATTCTCTGCTCTGTTAAACTAATGGTGGGATGGATTTTTAAGTAAAGGAGAGAGATCTTGAGGTGAATAGCTAAATTGCATTAATTGATTCATACTCTAGGCCTATAGTATGTATCTTGGTAGTAGACACACATCATTGAGACACTACAGCCACATGGAAACGTGGTGAAAGGATATTTTGAACACTACTCAATAGGGCAAGTGTCGTTTTAAGGCAGGTTTTTAGTGAGCATGACTTTTTGAGGCCGATGGTTAATCTGACTGCACTGCCCCACGATGATAATAATAATAATAATTCATTAGATTTATATAGCGCTTTTCCGAGGCTCAAAGACGCTGACAATATGGGAAAAACGGGAAACAAAGAAACAACAAGCAACAGATAACATGAGCACATAGAACACAGAGTTAACAAACGGGGAAGGGGAGGTTGTATGCATGTCCATGGGGGGAGGGGGGTGGCAGGGTTAGGGCAGATGGTTAGGGATAGGGGAGGTTGTATGCATGTCCAGGGGGGGGGCGGGGGTGGCAGGGATGGGGGAGATGGCTAGGGATGGGGGAGATGGCTAGGGGTAGGGGAGGCTGTAGGCGTGGGAGAACAGGTAGGTTTTGAGGTGGGATTTAAAAGTGAGGAGTGAGGGTGAGTCTCTGAGTGGTTGAGGGAGAGAGTTGAGAGATGATGTCATGTAGTCAAGTCTTGATGCTTTAGCCTGGGTTGGCCTGACCCATTTTGTGTGTCTGTCTTCATCTCAGTCAGAGACTGAAAGACCAGTGTTGCGTTGAGTTCTGTTGATGTGTGATGTGGTGTTGTTATCAAGCGGGCCAGCTTCCCCCTTTTCTGTCCACTTCCTGTTTTGTGTACTCCTACTCATCTGAAGAGAGGAGACTGTGTTGTGCTGTGTGAAGGAGGAAGTATATCGCTCTGTCTGTCTCTGAGCTTCTCTCGACCACCCTTAGTTTTAGCTGACACTTTTACCTAACGCAATTTACAGTAAGTGAGTACAGACATGTTTTGTATATATGGTCCCAGGCAGCAGGGATCGAACCCTCAACCTTAGCGTTGCTAGCGCCAACTGAGCTACAAACAGAGGTCCGTGCCCCTGAGCTCCAAAGAGCAGCAGTGCTCCTCGGTCCTGGTCCTGGAGACCCACAGGGACCAGGCTTCAGAGAGACCATAATACACCCTAATCTAATCTCACCCACTCCATAGGGCACTCACTCTCCCATACTCTGGTACACTCTGCAGTGCACGGCCAGGCAGGGCTGTTTAGTGTCAGTTCCACTCAGCTGGGTCAAGAGGGTACTGTCGGTCCAAAGCTGCTGGCCTGACCCGTAACACAGGCCTCTCCCTCTCTTCTGCTCTCACTCTTACACAACAGACCAGAGGAACTGGGGGCGGGGGCGGGGGGGGGTTCCCTGTCCTTTTCCTTTTCCACACTGTAGCCAGGCCAGAGAGACACAATGATTCTATTAGAGATTATCAGAGATTATGGAGCTTTCACAATGGCGTCTTTCTGCGGGAGAGGCCATGCAAAAAAATCAGTTGCCTGTTATGACTATCGCCCAAAGAGAAGACCGTTCAACCGTCAATGTGCTGTAGAATTATCGGATTGTCATAAAGTTCATATACCTGGCGAGGGAGAGAGGGTGGGAGGTGAGACTGTTCCCCACTGTCACATGTTATTATTACTTGTTCATGTCTGCTGCTGCCAACCCTTCAGTCAAACGCTTTTAATCCCATCGTCACTCATCAACACCTACCTGTAGGTTTACACCCCCCCCTGCTGTCTCCTGTCACTGCCTTTGGCTATGGTAGATTGACACAAACATGGAGTCTCATACAGTTTTTTGCAAGCAGTGGAGGTGGAAACATTGGAAGACAGGCTTATTTTAATGCATGAACCCTTCCTTATTTCCTTCCATGCATGACAATGAGCCTGTCCCCCGATTTTCTTAAAAAAGATTTTACCACCAGTCTCCACTGCTTGCAAGTTACATCCAGTACAGCTGACCCTAACTTTAATTGAGAATTACCCACACTTCATCAGCCCTTGCCCAATCAAAGTTGTTACTGAACCTTAACCTAACTCACAGTGTTCCTGCAACTTTCCACCGTGCAGAATGTGTGTGCCTGCCTGCGTGCGTGCGTGCGTGTGTGTGTGCGTGCGTGCGTGCGTGCGTGTGTGTGTGTGTTCATGCTTGTGCACTTGTTTTTCCTCAGTGTGACTCACCTACGTGATGGGTTTAGTTATAAAGAAGGTTCAGTGATACATACACACACATACACACACACACACACACACACACACACACACACACACACACACATTCTCTCTCCCAGACGGTCTATCCATCAGCCTTTTCTCTTTCATCCCTCACTTGTTCCTTTATAAAGATTCTGGCTAGACTGTAATTCATCTCTGATCGATGCTCCAAAGACTCCCAAGCTCAAACCGTCTCTCACACTGTAGGATAGCCTACGCCCTCGTGGACAGCCCCTTCCTTCGCTTCAGTGCAGAAGGCGGGCCACTGACTACAATGGCGCTCGTTCTCTTCTTGCTGATTCCTAATAGCGCCTTTGACCTTCAGCCCCATTTGGAGAGTTCTGCTTTGAGTGTGTGTGTTCCTCTATATCTGTTCTCACACCGTCGTTCGGAGTCGGTGTCTACTCTGTTGGTGTACGGCTTCACAGTAGCCTCTTGTCTCTCTTCGTTCTCTCTCTTCATCTATCGATCTCTCTCTCTCTCTCTCTGTCCCTCTTTTCTCCACACAGCACTGAAGAGTCCGGCGGCCTTTCACGAGCAGAGGAGGAGTCTGGAGAGAGCCAGGGTGAGTGTCTTCATCTTGGGCCCTTGTTGTAAATATTGACACAGATACAGTCTTTGTTGAAACGTATCCTCTCTGTCAAACACTAAACCCACTCTCTCTCTCTCTCTCTTACGCTCTCTTGGCTGGTCTCTATCTTTTTCCATTCCGTCACTAATGCTCCCTCCCTCCATCTCTTCTCTCTCTCTCTCTCTCTGTTCCTTCCTCCTTCCCTCGCTCCTGTCATCCTACTCAGACTGAGGACTACCTGAAGAGGAAGATCAGGAGTCGTCCCGAGAGGTCGGAGTTGGTCAGGATGCACATTCTGGAGGGTGAGTGTCTCACAGTGCCCCCTCTCTGTTCACTAGGGTACTACACCGTCACGCCAGACCCTAACACACTTCCCTGTGGTTTTAGCGACGTGACAAGTAGTTATAGTGTACTCTGGGTGAGCGAGTCTAGTTTTGTTTGCATACATACCTAGTGTACTACAGTTATGTTTATTAATAACCATGAACAATGTGACACTTTGCGTATTTCTTTGCATGTCTCCCTACCTGAATAAAGTATTCCAATGTGTTTTGTGTCCTGCTGTCTCGTACACAGAGACCTCAGCCGAGCCCTCTCTCCAGGCCAAGCAGCTGCAGCTGAAGAGGGCCAGGCTGGCTGACGACCTCAACGACAAGATCTCCAACAGGCCTGGCCCCATCGAGCTCATCCACAAGAACATCCTGCCTGTCATCAACTGCCCCCTGCAACACTCACCGCTGGGTATGTACACACACACACACACACACACACACACACACACACACACGTGCCCACTGCAAAACACAATACAGCCCACACAGTTGTCACAGTTACAGTTGTTACAGTTGATGTACTAGTCTCGGTTAGCCGAATCGCTGAATCACATTGTTCTCACATGTTCTCCTGTGGAGGTCTGGAGAATCTTAGATGAACCGTTCTGTCTTGGATTGGGAGAGTGTGCTCACATGAACACAAACAACGGGATGTTAACAAACACACCCACACACGCACACACACGCACACACACACGCACGCACACACACACACACACACACACACACTACAACGCAATATCAAGTCACCCACACTCCTACCGCGAACATGCAACTTAGAACCACTTCTTGACTTAGCCACCCACACACGATGCACAACAACTTAACATGCTCAGTAACGTCCCGCTGCACCCTCTAACACCCCGTTTCAAAACATGTTTCAAACCCATGGACTTCCTCAGTTTCACAATATGTGCGTGAGGACCATGTCTGCTTGCCACATAGTTACGGTGAAGACTGTGGTACTTCTTTCATCATTCATATTCACATTGTAATTGTGTGTGTGTGTGTGTGTGTGTGTGTGTGTCTGTGTGTATGCGTGTGTGCGTGTGTGTCCGTGTGTCCTATGAGACAGTAATTGGGCCCCCTCTGTTGTTTTTGTTGTGGTTGTCGTCCTAAACATCAGTGTTCATCTTTCCTCAGATTCTCCCAAAGGTGCAGGAGGGGAGAGCTCCCTGGACGAGGACAGCAGCGATGCCTTGTCTCCGGACCAGCTGGCCAATCACGACTCTCCACTGGGTGTGTCCCAACTGTCCCCCTCTGACATGCTCAATCAGAGCAGGGACATGTCCCCCACACGGGTATGGACCACTTCATCGCCTAGAAGTCTTTTAAATATCCTACATGTATTTCATGTTAAATTACGACGGTGTACTACCATTGGTACAGATGAAAAGAATAAAGCCATGTACAGGTGTCAATATGTACAGAAACAATGCATAACAGTAGTAACAATTATCCCATTATTGACACAACAAGTAACCAATCAGCGACTCTCTCAGTTTCTCACTCAGGTCCCTCCTTCTCCTCCGCCTCCTCCTCCTCCACTGCTGAATGGCTTTGACGCCTCCCCATCACCGAAGCTGACCAATGGTACAGCTACGGCAGTGGTTTCCCGCCCTGTTCAGTACAAGGTGAGCTAGTTACTGTGTGTGTTTTGGTTAAGCCTCGAACACACCGGAAACAATTGGCGAGAGTCCGACTCTCTAGCTGGCGTGACGCGACGCGCATCTCACGCGGTCTGTACGGCTGCTCTCACCCGTTAACATGGCCACCGAAATGAAACGCACTCATGCTCCAGGTTGACACTCGCAGTATAAACCGCCCCTTAGGTTCCCATGGATTTAATGCTCTCTGTCAAATGAATAGAGATGGATCTATAGATTTTGACCTCTTGTCTTACACTGTGTCTCTTTCTCTCTCTCCCCCCCCTTCCCTCTCCATCCTCCGTCTCTCCCCCTCCTCAGTCCCAGACTAAGCCCAGTTCAGAGCGTCCTCCCCAGAGGCCTAAGAAGCCCAAAGACAACAAGCCCAAGGTGAAGAAGCTCAAGTACCACCAGTACATCCCCCCGGACCAGAAGGCGGACCGTGAGCCTCCCCCTCAGCTGGACGACTCCTACGCCAAGATCCTGCACCAGCAGCAGCTCTTCCTGCAGCTGCAGATCATCAACCAGCAGCAGCAGCACTACAACTACCACACCATCCTCCCCGCACCACCCAAGTGAGTGTGGGTGTGGGTGTGTGGGTGTGGGTGTGGGTGTGAGAGAGAGAAAACTGTGTGTTCGGGGGGAGCATCTCACCGATCTCTGCAGCTACAGTTTAATATAATAATAATAAGCTTTATTTATATGGCACCTTTCATACATAAGAATGCAGCTCAAAGTGCTGTACAATACAGTGCAAAAGAACCGATATTTTTTTTTAAATAAAGACATCAGCAACACAGTGCACAAGAAAGGAAAAGGAACGGATTCTAAACAACAGTAAATGATTATGAGCGATGAAGTTTAGATCATCATCTTATTGTCTGTCGTCTCTTCTCAGACCACATGCTGAACAGCCACCCCCATCTACCCCGGGACCCTCCCCTTCACGCAGCGCTCCCACGTCAACCCCAGCCCCCTCCAATCCCAGCGCGTCTAACCGTCAAAGCCAAACCCCAGTTGGAGGGGCCAAACCAGTGACGCTGCCAGCCAACCTGGATGAATTCAAAGTGAGCAGTAGCCACAGAACCACCTGATGACGAGGCTGCATCTCAATAGTCTAATGTAGCTTCCTCTCCTCTTCTGCACCGGCGGAGGTAGTAATCAGAGGACGGGGCTCATTGCAGTCCGTGGAAAGGAACGGAGAATGGCGTCAAATACCATTCCTCATTCCATTCCATGCATTGCAGTGAGCCCGTCCTCCGATTTCTCCCTCCACCGGCCTCCCCTGGTCTGCACTGATCTGAGAACACTGGATAGGTGAAAGTAACAAGTACTGGGTCTTTGCTTTCACCTGTCCCGGTCTTTTCATCAGTATTAGATGAAGGAAGCCAGATGAAGAAAGGAAGCCACTTCCGATGGTTGCCGTGCCAACATAGACCGGCAGACTAGCGTGCCTAAAGATCAGGATGATCATGGCGTGTTCGCTTCTCTCCTCCCCTTCCAGGTAGCCGAGCTGAAACAGGAGCTCAAACTCCGAGGTCTGACCGTGTCCGGCACCAAGATGGACCTCATCGAGAGGCTGAGGAACTACCAGGAGCACAACGGTGGCGTCACCACCGCCGCCGGAGCCCCCAAAGCCGGCCTGGCAACCCCCCAGCAGGGCTCGACCCACCCTGCTAGCACCAGCCAGGCCGGGACTAGCATGCTCACCCACCCATCAGGAGACGCCGGAGCCAAAGCGGCAGCTTTCTCATTGGCTCAGACCCCTGTTCCTCCGGCCCGTGTCATGCGGTTCGGCAGCACCAGCTCCTCTCCTCCTGTGTCCCCCACCCCGTCTGAGCGCTCGCTGGCCGCCATGAGCCCCGACGAGACCAGCTGTAACGGGGACATGTTTGGGGAAATGGTGGGTTTGTTTTTAGGATGCCGCTCCAACGTAACTACTCGTTCACCCAAACTATACTATGTGGTCTGGATGTGATGTATTGATAAACTTGAAAGACTAACGTCATAGAACCATTGAACAGTTGTACAGTTGATAACACTCTGGGTACAACTTAAAGATGGAGTGAATGGTATGGTATGGCCTGTAAAGTCTTTGCTGAGATCGATACCTGTAACCTAACCCTCTGTCCTTTCTGTCTGACCAGGTGAGCTCTCCTCTGACCCAACTCAGCCTCCAGCACTCCCCCCAGCAGCCCGGCCCGGCCCCGGTCCAGATCAAAGAGGAGAACCAGGGTCACACTTATGCCCCCTGCAGCCTCTCCAGGCACTCGCCCCCAGCACCCCAGCCAGCCGCCCCACCTCAAGAGCCCCACGCTGGGACGGCCATGGAGACGGACAAAGACCATATGCTCCAGGAGAAGGACAAGCAGATCGAGGAGCTGACGCGCATGCTGAGGCAGAAACAGAGGCTGGTGGAGACCCTGCGCTCGCAGCTGGAGCAGGGCAAACTAGGAGGAGGAGAGATGGAGGGAGGAGAGGGGAACGTCACAGGGGGCATGGGTCAGGGCAAGGAGGCCCAAACCACCAGAACCCTCCCTCCAGAGGCCCTCGTCAACGGCCTGGTGGTGAGGGTGAAGCAAGAGGTTGACGTGGAGGAGGGGATGGAGGGCGTGGACGTGTCCCAGCCCAAGAGACCCACACAGCCCACACAGTGCTCAGAGCAGACTCTACTCAGACTGCAGCAGATCCACCGCTTACAACTGCACCAGCAGGCGCAGGCCGAGCAACAACAAAAACAACAACAGCAGCAACAACAACAACAGCAAAAACAACAACAACAAAAACAACAGCAGCAAAAACAACAACAACAACAGCAGAAACAACAACAACAACAACAACAACAACAAAAACAGGCCCAGCAACTGAAGAGCGAGGTCCAGTCCCCCATGCAGCAACAGCAGTCGAGCCAGGTGAAGACGGAGGCCCAGTTACTCCTGCAGCAACAGCAGCAGCTGCAGCAGCTCATCATCCAGCAGACGCAGCAGAAGCAGCTGCAGGCCCAGCAGAGGAAGCAGCTGAGGGCCCAGAGACAGCAGGTCAAGCAGCAGCCCGTCACGGCACAACAGGTGCGTATCGGACCCAAAGCACTACTACACGTTGGGAGTTCTACACCGGCCTCCGAAAGCCAAAGTACAGTCGCTGTCGAAAATGATGATACTGAGGGAGAAAAAAAACAAGAGAGACTGCTGAGGGTAGATATGACTGAGGATTGTAATCACAGCATGTGATAGACAACATACAATTATAACATCTCCAATTATCTCCAAACTATTTCTTTGGTTGGACAATTGAATGTATTGTTCCAGGGAAGACAATGGAGGGGAAAAAAGCCCTAAAAAATGTTTTTGTATTGGAGATGGAGGAAGTATACCATCTATGTGGTTTCAATCCTTATTCATGTCATCCCCCAGCTGTCAGTCTCTCTCTTCATTTCAGTTTCACTTTGCAGGGCAGCCATTGTCTTACCATCCGCCATCTTTCACCCAATGGACCCCTTTTTCAATGTGCCTCTCTCTTCTGCTCTCTTTCTCCCCCAGGTGACTCCTGTATTCATCAGCCAACAGAACGGCGCCCAGGTCCCCACCCAAACCATCTCATTGGACCTCCTCAAGCCTAACACCCAGGTCCCCACCCAAACGATCTCATTGGACCTCCTCAAGCCTAACACCCAGGTCCCCACCCAAACGATCTCATTGGACCTCCTCAAGCCTAACGCCACGCCCACCCTGGTCACCGACGGCAACGGCAACCACTACTTGATAGCGCTGACGGGTCACAGTGCGGAGAGCCAGAACAGCGTGTCCTCGTTGGGCAAGACCAACGGGCGCATCACACTGCAGGTACTGGAACACTGGAAAGCTGTTGATATGTTACGAGAACAACATGGAACAAGTTCTTAAGAGTAGAGTTTTCCCCAAGGGGAAATCCAATTACAGCAGTTGGTATGGACGTGTGAAGACAAACAGTCAACACAAGACAAAACATGTCCATCAGCCTCTAAGTGCAAACCCCAAGTCATTACAGTGCCATAGCACAGCACTCAATTCTAGGAAAACAAGGATCGACCAGCAACAGACGACAGTAGATCAGAGGAGGCTGTGGCTCAAGAGGTAGGGCCGGCGTCTAATGATCGCAGGATCGGACGTTTTGGGGTTCGATCCCCGGCTGGCCTTGTGTTGAGGTGTCCTTGGGCAAGACACTGAAGAACACATGATAACCCAAGATAGTGTAACAGTTGTAGTTGCATTGAGCTGCGATGACCAGGTTATATCATGGTGACTTCATTCTGCCCTCTCTGCCCTTCTCTCTCCAGAGATTGCAGTCAACCCCAAGCAAACTCCCCAGCCAATCACCAGCTGAGATACCCAGCCCTGACATCCAATCGAAACAGCAGTTACAGCCAGGTCCAGTCAGCCAGCCTATCAAAAAGGTATGAGAGTGACGTGTGATATGTACGCTAATATGGATGTGGGGAACTTTTGGAACATTTGATAGACAGTTTGGTGATCAAAGATACTTTGTTATGGCAATCTGTTGTCATAACAATCCAAAATCATAACAGTCCATAATAATCTCTCTCCCTGTTCCTCTTTCCTTTACTCAGGGACAGAAGGCTGGTCTACATCTGACGACCAATAGCATACAGGACCCGATTATGTCTGTCTCTGCGCCGCCCAATCTCCAGCCTTTCTTTGAGGACGTGTCCGACTCGTCTGAAAGCCAAAGCTCCCCTCCCCTATCCCTCAAGGTAAGGCTAGTCAAGTAATGATTCACGCGACGTCAATATCATCTCCATATTTCTTTTTCGTTCATCGACACACATTTCTCATTCTAAACTGCCATCTATTCTTTCCTTGTTTTTTTCTTATTCTCCTTATTCTTTCTCTCCATTCTTCCAGAGGAAAGAGATGTGTTTGACCTTTGACCGGCACACTCTATTCACCCCTCCCTCTCCTAAACCCACCTCCTTCTCCCCTCCACGCCCCAAAGTATGGCTCTCATTACTCCTCTCTCCCTCTCTCTCTCATTCCTCCTCCTCTCTCCCTCTCACTCTTCCTCTCTCCCTCTCACTCCTCCTCTCTTCCCCTCTCTCTCATTCCTCCTCTCTTCCTCTTTCTCTCTCATTCCTCCTCCCCTCTCTTATTCCTCCTCCTCTCTCTCTCTGTCTCACTCCTCCTCCCTTCCTCTCTCTCCCTCTCACTCCTCTCTTCCCCTCTCTCTCATTCCTCCTCTCTTCCTCTTTCTCTCTCATTCCTCCTCCCCTCTCTTATTCCTCTTCCTCTCTCTCTCTCACTCCTCCCTTCCTCTCTCTCATTCCTCCTCTCTCTCTCTTATTCCTCCTCTCTCTCTCTCTCTCTCATTCCTCCTCTCTTGCTCTGTCTCATTTCTCGTCTTCTCTCTCTTATTCTCTCATTTCTTGGCTTCTCACTCTCTCTCTGTCTATCCATGTCTGTCCTATCAATCGCTCCGTTCTCATCTGTCTGTTTCCTTATCTTGGGTTCACTCAAGTGTGTTAGTGTGTGTGACATATGTGACGTATAGTATTTGTGTTGGTTTGCCTTATTAGTTTGGCAGCCATCAGATTGAGAAGTGAGTATAGTATAGTAAATGGAGGTACTCTCTCCTCTCCCTGTAGGAGAACGGCCTGAGCTGTCAGCAAATGGACGACCTGTTTGACATCCTCCTCAAGAGTGGAGGTAAGTGGCCTGGGGTGGTCCAGTGTTATCATAATTTTTATTATTGAAGCATAACATTCACTCAAGTTGTAATCTCAATGTCTTACTGTGGAAGAATAATTGCTTTTAAGGTTAATTTATTTTATTATTTATTTTTTCTCTTTGTCATTCAGAGATATCTGGATTCAAAGCCAACCCAGACCCCTCCCTGGCCCACCTGCACTCCGGCCCCCCAACCCCCTCCCCTCCTTCGTCTCCTCTCCACCTCTCCTCCCCCACCCCTCCAGAACCCGTCCTGCCATCCCAGCTTCCCTCGGCAGATCCCTGCACAGGAGGTGGTCGCCTGGAGGACTTCCTGGAGAGCACTACGGGAACGCCCCTCCTGGGGGTGGAGCCTGATGGCGGTCTGACTCTGATTGACGACCTCCACAGCCAAATGCTGAGCACCTCCAGTATTCTGGACCATCCCCCAACCCCCATGGACACCAGTGACCTGGGCTTCTCGCCCCACCCGGGGGGGCTGGATTTCGGGGACCCGGCCCTGGACAGCATGGACTGGCTGGACATCTCCATGGGCGGGGGTGGAGGAGGAGGAGGGGTCACGAGCCTGGCCCCTCTCAACCCACACTCACCCGCCAGTGTGTTCTCCGCAGACTTTCTAGACAGCACGGACCTGCAGCTGCACTGGGACTCCTGTTTGTAGCCCAGTGGACTCACTCACAGACACACTCACACACACACATGCTCATACTGTATACAGGCCCCATCTCTTTGGCACGCGCACACACACACACACACACACACACAAACTCTTGCTCTCTCCCTGTGCAGTCTTCACTCACTGCTCTGTAGGTTCACCGGCACACTCCCCCCCCGCCCCCCCCCCCCCCCATGCACTGAGGTGAGGAGTTTACCTGTAAACTGCCCCCTCCCCTCATATTAGGACAACCTGAACACAAAGTAGCTGCACCTGTGTCTGAACCCTCCTGCTGTGTGAGATGTCCAAGGCAGCACTGAGACCGGCCCAGCGTCATGGAGTAGGGTGGAGTTTACCCCCAGTGGTTATAGTCAGGGTTGGGGCCTTAACCCTCCAGTGGCTATGGTCAGGGTTGGGGAAGGGAGAGCTGATCTTAGATCGGTACTTATGAGGCTAACTCCTACTTGAAACGTGTGCTTGTGTTGGAACCTGCTGCCCCCGGTCTCCATACTGATAGCTGGCTGTACTGCACACTGTAGGGTGTCAGCACCTTGCTGACCAGATGAGACAGCAGTTAGCAGGTGACACAGGAGGGACATGGAGGGGTCTTGAGGGACTGGTCCTAAGCACAGGTCTGGGGGTCAGTCCTAGCCTAGCCTGATCCTAACTGTAAACATCAACAAGTCAGGTTAGAAAGGCCATCTTCACCCCGGGACGGGTGAGTGGATACTGGTTGAAAAAGAATGTTGGTGGAGCTGGGTCAGGTGGAAGCCCTTGTGCGTGACGACCCGGTGTCTCTCAACTTTGCACTTATGCTGAGAGAGTACAGAATGGTGGAAAACTGCTGTTCATGAAAACAGAAAGTGATTGGTGGAAACCTGCCAGTAAATGAACCTCATTGGAGGTTGGGTATTATTGGAGGTGTTTTGCTTGACCACTATGCATTGCTGTATATGGGGTGTATATTATTGATTGTCCATATTATTTTCCTGGTTGCTTAGGTTAGCAGGGAATAGGGGTGAGGGCTGGGCATCCAAACGACTTGGACCTTGTCACTTCTTTTTTTTTAAAGAAATGTAAAATAAAAATGCTATGAAAACTTAAGAAACGAGTCAAAGTTGTTTTATTTTGTTTTATGATGCCACTACTGCACACATTGTACAGTTAACTCCAAACACTGATTTTGGGACGGTCTGGATATGAACACTAGAGGGCGACATTGTCTTTTAAAAATCCCCAACTTGAGCGCAATAGCTAATGAACCACATTGTCTGTGACAACTGGCTCATGATGAGGGGAGTGTGTGTAATCTGTTTCAGTAATTACATTTGTCAGTGCTAAATGCAGTAATAATAGGTAATATTTATAACCAGTAATAACCAGTAATATTTCACTGCTGGACATGTCCTGCGTCCTACCATGCAGGACGCCACGGCCACATTTCATCACACCGTCACATGCATTTCTCTAAATTTTTCTACCTGTACATTATTTTAAACTCACTCAATTACTCTTTGTCTTTCACACACTTAAACACACACTCACTTCTTGTCTCACTCACTCTCTTTTGTCTCACTCTCTTACCTTCCCTGTTTCCCTCTCTCTCTCTCTCTCTCTCACCCCCTCCCTCCCTCTCTCACCCCCTCTCTCTCTTTCTCCCCCTCCCTCTCTCTGTCTCTCTCACACCGACAAATCCTTACACTTTGTTCCTGTTCATGACGCATCTGGGCAGAGTTCTGTCCAAAAATAGTTCATTAGAAAATAGAAATGTAGTCTGGGGTGGAGGGGGGCTTTGGAGAGTTGTCTGCTTCGATTGGAGACCTTGGCCCAGCTATACACGTGTTGGAAATCTTCAATCTTTTATATCTTTTCACACCGTCTATATGACAGTGGAAGCAGTACACGAGACCCCATAGAGTGCTGTCAATCAGCTCCAGCTTCATAATGTATTCATTTCACCAGGGGGAGAGAGAGAGAAATGTAGGACTTGATAATTGCCTCACCAGTAATATCTGTTTCTCACCTTTTGTCCAACTCTTGGAAAAATGCATATCTGTCACTTCAGGTCCTTTTGTCCTGACCCGTCGCTTCATAATGGCCTCTTCTCATTTCCAATCAAATATGTTCCCTCTAATCTCTTCAGACAGCCAGTTTGGCCTCACTTAATTCTCTCTTTTGTCATTTTTGCTTTATCCTCTCTTCTCTTGAGAGAGATCACCATGGGATTTGAGTATATTGTATATATCCTATTCTCTCTCTTTTTGAGGGACTACTATGTACTAGTTTAGCCTTTAAAGACCATCACTGACCCAAATCATCTGTGTGCTGTATGTGGAGCAGGCAGGGAGGCTGGAGGCAGTCTAACTCGGATTCGATTTCCCTACGATTTCTACCTCCACCAGCCTCTACTAATATGCAGAGAATGTAAAACCTCTGTTTTTGCCTTTTATCTACTTACATGTAGACATTCTGTACGCAGCATTTGTTCCTCACTTCCATTGCTAATGAATTGCATCACTGCTTTGTTTCTGTACCTGTGTGGGGTTTTGTGTGTGTTAAATCAGCAGAAATGATGTGAGATTTACCATGAAACAGATTAAGTTCTAAATGTTTCAATGTCTCCCGCAAGGAAAGAAAGGAAGGAAAGGAAAGAAATTACAGTTGTTGATCCCTGTCCAACCTTTATCCTCATTTAACATTCCACACTGCCACACACACACACACACACACACACACACACACACTCCCCACAACAATAGGATTCCCCAGCCCTTAGTTCCCCCCCTAGATATCCATGAGTGAATTTGAACTAATTCTCCCCCCATTTCTCTCTGTTGTACATTTTATCTGTTGTGTTTTTAAATGTGAGATGCTGCTCTCTTGGGAGGCCCTGTTCCATGGGACTATAGTGGCCACACACACACACACACACACACACACACACACACACACACACACACTCACACACACTCCTCATCTCCCTGTGGACAAGGCTGTAATTACTGATCTCTTGCTTTGAACAGTCCTTTCAGTAGTGACCTCATCATGTGCGTCTTTCTCTCCCCTGTTTCCCAGTCTGCAATAAGCTGTATTATCGTCCCTCCTCACAGCCTGTCTCCTCACAGAGACAGACCGGTCCTCTGTGTCTTCATGTTCTATACAGCTCCTCGTCATGCCAGCCAGCTCCCTGGGGGCTGCCATCCTCCCCACAAAGGGACCAGAGTGGAGATAAGTCCTTGAGCCGTGCCGCTAATTAACCAGCCGTGCTCCACAGGGTCTTAGCCTTTGCCCAGCTAGATCATACAGCACAGCTCTTCGAATGGGACTCACATGTGTGGATAAACAGTTTTAGTTTCAATATACTGGGGGAGGGGTGCTCGTGTGTGTGCTTGTGTGTGTATGTGTGCACACCCTGTCTGTCTGTGCGTGTGTGTGTGCGTGCATGCATGCGTGCAAGTCTGTGTGTGCTATGTTCATTCTTGTGAAATTGGTATTGGTAAAAGTATTTTCATGCCTCTACTCTCACTCCTTGGTGACAAGTCTCAAGATGTGAGTTCAGGAGCTGAGTTTGGTGTTCGGGGTGGGAGGGGGGAGGGGGGAGGGGGGAGGCAGGTTGGTTTGAGGACTCCTCCTCCCTGCTGTGAAGCAGTGCCTTCTGACTGCACCAGATGTGAAGGGTGACATTTGCGTGGAGAGGTGCAGGGCAGTGCAGTGTTTTAAGCCACGCTGGCGGGTGCTGCTGGTGTCACATCCCTGTTCAGGTGCTCCAGACTGGGGCTCCCTCCAGCGATGTGACCCCACCAGCACCACCAGCACAACATCTGTGCCCTCTGACAGTTCTGAATTCTGAGTATACAACAAACTGAACGGCTATCAAACTGATTCCCCCCCCCCCCTCTCTCTCTCTCTTCTTTTTGTCTTGCACACGTGAGTCGGGGGGCCGGGGGGGGGACGGCAGTTTGATAGCTGTTCAGTTTGTTGCATACTCAGATGGCACAGACTTTTGGCATACTGTACAGACACACTGTACTCTCAGACGGATATTGAATACAGTTGTCATAACAGAGACAGGCCATCTGTCTACTTAAGGGAAATCAATGTGTGTTCACCGATAATGTGGATAAGCAGCAGTAAAGAGTTTCCTTTTAAAAGGCGTCAGTGAACCCAGAGGGGCCTCTTCAGTGAACCCAGAGGGGCCTCTTCAGTGAACCCAGAGGGGCCTCTTCAGTGAACCCAGAGGGGCCTCTTCAGTGAACCCAGAGGGGCCTCTTCAGTGAACCCAGAGGGGCCTCTTCAGTGAACCCAGAGGGGCCTCTTCAGTGAACCCAGAGGGGCCTCTTCCGTGGCTTCATGCCAGCCCATCAGCATAGACGACACACTCGTCCCACAACTGACCAGTTACGCAAGTGTCTTTGTCTTTAACTTTCTGAAACGGTTACGTAACTCTCCGATGATAGTCAGCTTTGGATGTTTGTTCCGTTCTCGATAGGGCGAATGAAGAGAAGGGTGGGGGGTGCAGGGGGGTTTTGGGTGGACATAACTGGATGTGGATATAGTGGACAAAAGATAATGCTCGGCAGAGAGGAAAAGCATGATTCCTGGCTGCTTGGGGTGGAATGAGATGGGACTGGTGTGTCGAAGAGCCGGTCAGGAGGCTGGAGCCTATACCGCTGTATCCTTCCCCTGTCATGGTCATAGAATCTGAGCCTCAGCCCGAGGCTGGTGGAGGTAGAAATCGGAGGATGGGCTGATTGTAATGCATGGGATGAGTGCGTGTTTGATATCATTCCTCATTCCATTCCATGCATTACAATGAGCCCGTCCTCCGATTTCTACCTCTACCAGTCTATGGTAG
>NC_137681.1:14374563-14377063 GCF_963989245.1 Nansenia antarctica | reverse complement strand
CAAGGCCCCGAATGGCTACGGCTAATCAGATGAATATCAATATACTGTGGGACAACGCCACCTTTTTGTTACACGAGGGGAGGTCCTCGGGAATAAACTAAGCACTCAGGTTCGTGAATGAGGGAGCAGAGACATGAAACCAGTTCGATAAGATCAAAACTTTATTAAATGACTAAAATGAATGCTGCCAAATAAGAGAGCGTAAAGAAAGAATTACGGTGCAATAACAATATTTTATTGAACACATCTATGCTTTAAGAGGTTTACTTTATGTTCAAATGTTATACAAAAGGTGCTCACGCACACACCACATGCAGTGCAAGGAGACTAGACCCAGGAAACCAGACTATCCTCTCCACGTCGGTGCCCCCCCACTCAAAACCAAAGAACAGAAGTACGGTAGGTCAAATGAGAGAATAGACTAAATGACCAGTTGGTTCACAGTAACATTTAACACAAATAGTAGGATAGATCCCCCCATATGCGATACACAGGTATAACTCATTTTCATTAGGTTAAAATCTACTATGAGCAAAACAGCAGCTAGCAATCCTATTGACAAAGGGAAAAAGAATGGGTTAATCATTTACCCATTACATTACACTGAGTCCTACTATTCTTACAGGCAACACAACCCTTTACCTTCAAGTCCTGCCTTGAGTAGAGCTTATTGGCTACAGATACCTGTTACAAGTAGCACTGCTTCTCATCCTCCAGGTCCTTCTGCTGGTTTCACCCCTCTCTCTCTCTCTCTCTCTCTCTCTCTCTCTCTCTCTCTCTCTCTCTCTCTCTCTCTCTCTCTCTACCCCCTCACCCTCATCTTTCCTCCTTCTTTCCTCTCAGTGCAGATGCTGTTAAACTCCTTGTGCTCGGGGGGGACAGGGGGACATTGGGGGGAGTCAATGCTTCTGCCTGTCAGCTGAGATTTATAGACTTCTTGCTGCACGTCTCAAAGCCTGAGAAGACACTTGTGATCTCCCACCTTGACTACAGCAACATACTCTTGGCCGGGCTCCCCGCCTCCCCCATCAGACCTCTGCAGCGCATCCAGAATGCTGCCGCCCATCTGGTGTTCAATAGTAGCAGCTTGCATCAGATTCAAGACCCTGGTGCTTGCCTACCGGGCGGCAAAGGAAACAGCCCCTCCCTACTTGGAAGCAATGGTCAGCTGCCCCTGCCCGATCACTCCGTTCTTCCACCTCGGCTGGCCACCTGGCACCGCCACCTCTATGTGGATGTAGCAGTCACGCTACTCGGTCACAGCTTTTCACTGTCTTGGCGCCCCACTGGTGGAACGAGCTGCCCACTGCTGTCAGGACTGCAGAGTCACTACCTATCTTTTGCCATAGACTGAAGACCCATCACTTCAGGTTACATCTTCACTGTCCCACCTAAAGACGTCTTCATCCCCATTACTCCCCTGTACAGTTTCTCTAATGTAGATAAATTAATAATATGAAAAAAGTAATTATTCCTTCTTCTAGCACTGTGACAATGGGCCCTGGTCCTAGCATAGATTTCTTCTTCAAGAGAGAGGAAGAAAATAACAAATCAACAAGACCCTGGAGAAGAAGAGCATTGTAAAGAAATGTGGGAATCTGCTTTATATCCACGGACCCTCATGGGGATCCGAAGTGATATAAAGAGTTTACCTCGATCAATTCTCTTCATCGATATCACATTTTTTTCACAACTTTGCATGCTATACGATGCCACCATTTTTTTCCAGAGACGGTAAACACGGCCTAAGTCACATCCAGTTTTCTCCAACTGGAGAATGTGTCATGTCCGGTTTCAACGCCACATTTCCATACCATTGGTCGGCCAACTAAAAAAATATATATATATTTTAAAAAAAAGAAAAAAATCTGATACATGAGAAAGGTCAAAGGTCAAAGATGATGCCAACATATCTCCAAATGGCCTAAACATATAGGTGTCCGCCTAAACATACCTGTACTAAAACAGGTACAAAGTTGCATTTGCTCACATTACTAGCATCAACTTTGGCACAAGTACTAATAAGACCCTGGAGTACTGATTCCTAGATGATTTGGGCTTGGTTATCAGGTTTCCAAGGTGATATTCACTGTAAAAGCTGTTGTTTTTTTAGGCGGAGACTGAATTTGAGATGTTTTATAATGTTCTAGCTCTATTTACTCTGACACAGTAACATAGATTTTGATTCTGACACTTCTACAGCCACCCCACAGGTGTTAGCTTTCATTTGATAACAAGATCATTATGAAGGCCCTTGTGATTGTGGAGATATTCTATATTCACTGTGGGCATGTCATTTCGAGCAGAAAACCAGAAAAATGAGGTGGATAAGAAGAGGTTGATTATAACTATAATATTATAACTGTGGAACCAGATTGCTTCAGGACTTATGAAAATATCTGCCTCCTATTAATACTAACTACTCCAACTGTCAGTCTTCTTCTTCTGATTTCAATTGTGTGTGTGTGTGTGTGTGTGTGTGTGTGTGTGTGTGTGTGTG
>NC_137681.1:14352063-14372063 GCF_963989245.1 Nansenia antarctica | reverse complement strand
GGGGAATAAAACATCCAAAAGAACTGAAACACACTGCAATGAGTTACACCCAAGGTTTATCTTATAGAGGAGGTGTCCTCATTTTCTTCTGATCTCATATGATGATCTGTTCATGAGTCAGTGTTTCATCCTCCTCTTCTGATCCTCAAATGCAGCTCTGCCATTAAAGCTGTAATTGTTTCCCCCAAACAAACACAACCCTCTCACCATGTAATGAATAGGCATGAACAAAAAGACATAAAAGACCAAGTAATGTTCGCATGAAAAAAAAAAACACATCAACACATGATCTGTTTCAAAGAAGTGCATTGCAAAAATCAGCTCTCAAAAACAAGAAAAAAAGCAATAAAATGAGGGAATATTACTTAAAATAAGCACAATTATCTGCCGACAGAACAAGAAAAATTTGCTACAAAACACATGCCAAGATTTTCTTAAAACAAGTAGAATATATCTTAAATTATATATAAAATATATCTTATCTGACAAAAAACAAGCATATATTGCCTTGGTTTAAGATATTTAATCTTACTTAGATTTACTTTTTGCAGTGTGTACATTCATTTCATCTCTTCAACGTGAATATATGGATCACAGTGGATTACAGTCATGGCTGGGGCTTCAGTGGGGACTACGGTGTCATGCTGCTTTAGAGTGACTCTCTGCTTGGTAGTGGCCTCTGGGCTCTGGTGCCCTCTTTGTCTTTCTCTCTCTAATTGGGCACAGGCAATGGTCATAGCAGAGTAATCATTCACTTTATCAACTCAACTGACGCTGACCCTCTCTCTCTCTCTCTCTCTTTCTTTCTCTCTTTCCCTTTCTTCATCTCTCTCTTGTCTTGTTGTGTTGGTGGTCAATAGGTGAATTGACTGCTGTTCTTTTCCAACGTCAACGTTGTTGGCTGACATTTTTAAAAAAATGGTTGATAAAGAGCTTTTAGAGAGGTCTCTCTCTCCCTCCTCTTTTCTCCCTTGCTCTTTTTCAGTCCTAACCTCCCATTGGTAAGTTCAAGTTCATTTGTGGTGAATGTTATACAAGGTCAGAGTGGGGGTCAATAATTCAAACTGACATGAACGCATTAACACGCGATGACCATGTTGTAACAGTAACAGAGAGGTTGTCTCTTGTTTGAACTGCACGATTGACTGAGTTTATCAATACTATAATGCATTCGTGCTGTTTCAGCGCTGTTCAGAAAAGCAAGGGCAGAGAGGAGAGATGGAGGGAGGGAGGGAATGGAGAGAGAGAGAGAGAGTAAGTAGAGTAACACATCTAAACTAAATAATGTTACCTTCCACTGTTTAAACCCAACAGAGAAGCACTTACAGAATTTAGACTCACATCTGCTTAAACGTGATTAACGTGCTTAAACGCTCTGTCCTGCTCTGTCCTCTGCTGCACCACTCTGTGGTTTAGAGAATGCTTAAGTTTCACCTTGAACTTGTAGCCTGGGGTGATCCAGTGGTCTAGCACCGCGGCGCGGCTTACAGTGCACACATATGCTCATGTCGGCATGGGTTCAAATCTGGCCCATGCCCTGCTGACATACCCTCTCCTCCTTACTCTCCTGTCTATCTTCACTATCTAATAATTATGACAACTGACCCACTCAGAAAACAATAACCTAAAAAAAAAGGTTTCACCTTGACCTCCATTGCACTGTTCTCCGATAGTCACCTCACTTTCCACTAGGGGCCAGGTAAATTGTTACCCCAAACCAGCAAAATAGGGTTTAGGCAACTGATAAGATGAATGTCAGATGAAGGGCGGCAGGCCGAGATGTGTTGCTTCCTTATGATAATTAATTAATGCTCGAGGTAGACAATTAAGATAGATTTATTCCATTACAGCGCTGGGTCAACCCCTCAACACACGGCAAGCAACGGTGAGAGGCACACACCTAATGACACTTTGCAGCGGCTTGATATAGGCAAAAGTTGCTGATCAAGCAGCCAGCTGTTTGTCATGCAAATCATTCCCAAAGACAGGGCTCCGTTGAGTCTAGGTAGGGTTGTTGACGAGAAGTCCCCATCTCCCAAAAGTGGCTGATTGTCCTGACAACCCAGCTACCTGACCCTGGTCATCTGACTGGCTGGTCCTAAATATACTGACCTATTGACCCAGGTTCTATGCTGGTCCCCACTAGCTGTGGTCTCTATATTTGGCTCAGGTCCAGTTACACCGACAAGCTGACAAGTCAGTTTGTTCATGACAGAGAGTTTGCTCAATCTTAACAGTTCAGATATTACAACTTGTACAACATAATTCCTAATGATTAAAGTATTCAGGGTTTACCTCTACACAATGTCAAAAACACATCATATCAGCAACACACATTATTATGATATTTGAAAATGGGCATTGATTTCACCATAATGTATAACTCATGTGATTTTCTTAGGTGATTCTCTCATGTGATTTTCTGTTTTAAATATATATTGCGCATTACGCATGGGAAAAACAGAGCACTCCAGGCAAAAATAAACAATTAACAATATTATGTCAAATGAGTCAAAACACAGCACATCACATGTAAAAAGATCAAATGAAGAAAAATGTGCCTATTGATCTCGAAAACATGGAAATATCCTCACACTGGCAATGTTAGGCTCTCCGCCTCCGCCATCAGACCTCTGCAGCTCATCCAGAATGCTGCTGCCCGTCTGGTGTTTAACCTCCCCAAATTTTCTCATGTCACCCCCCTCCTTCGCACCCTGCACTGGCTCCCGATAGCAGCTTGCATCAGATTTAAGACCTTGGTGCTTGCCTACCAGGCAGCAAAAGGGACAGCCCCTGCCTACCTGCAGGCAATGGTCACCCCCCAAACTTCAGCCCGTTCACTCCACTCCTCCATGCCAACACGACAGTCACACTGCCCGGTCACGTCTCTTCACTACACTCGCTCCCTGCTGGTGGAATGAGCTTCCCACGGCTGTCAGAACTGCAGAGTCACTCCCCATCTTCCGTCGGAGCCTGAAGACCTATCTCTTCAGGTTACACCTTAACTGCTCCTCCTGAGACATCTACTACCCCCCAGCACTGCGTCTCCTGAGACACCTGCTTCCCCCTATACTGTGTCTCTTAAGATTTCTACTTCCCCCCTTGTACTGTTTCTCCAGTGTAAATAAATAAATAAAGATAATTCTTTCTTTCTTCTTCTATCACAATGACTGCCAATGGCCACTGGCCTGAGCTAGATTACTCTTCTTGCTACGACTGTGAATTGATGATTTACTTGCTTAGTCATGTGTATCGATTGTAAGTCGCTTTGGAATAAGACGTCTGCTAAATGGCAAAAATTTGAATGTAAATGTAAATAAAATGACCATGAATTTGACTTTCAATATGCTTCTAATGCTAGAAATCGCTGCTTTCGATTTCTCTAATGGAGAAACTAAAGCTTTCGGTTCCGATATTTAAACATAATGCAGGCCGCTTTTGTCGATCCAATCTGCCGTTTGTATTCCGGCCTAGGGGCGGGAGAGGTGCAGTCACGCACATTTAGGCATTGACAATATAAGAAGAAGAGGAGCATAGTTACCATTGGTTCAACAGCAGACAAACTGTAACCTCGAATTTTCCATGGGAATCAGCTGAACACATGATTGATCTGACAGAGCAATCATGATTGAGGTTCAGCGTAAACCATCGACTTGTTGTTGTTTGGGAGGAATGCTCTAGGTGCAGCTGAACTGCAAAATGCTGGTTGTCTTTACAGCACCAGTCAAAATTGAATGGGAAAGTGTGTCCAAACTTTAGATTGGTACTTAAGGTGACAGAGCAATATCCCCTGCTGTGTTGATTTAGTCAGAACAGATCAAACTCCAAACGCCTGACTTATGTTTGTCAGTTTGGTTTCCTGTCATCTAGCGACAGGATTTAGCCCACAGTATGATAAAAAAATTTCAACTCTCATTATCTACAGCTCTTGTCAGAGCACACACAAACAAATCTGTTTATGTCCTTTTACACACAAACGTGCTGTATTGTAGGCTACCTGACAGGAGATAAACACGTTACTGCTGAAACCTCAAATTAACAGACATTTCTTGCCTCTCAGTGTGAGAAGAAAGACAACAAATCTCAAATACCGCACACGCTCATAAATAAACAACCATCACATCAGCATCTACGGAAATATTCACAGAGTATCAACTAAGACCCACATCATCTCACCTCTGCATATTTAAACATTACCTGCTCAACTACATGTACAGTATTAGGATGTCACATTTTGGCAATGCCGGTCTTTGGTGCGTGTGCGTGTCTGTGTGTGTGTGTGTGTGTGTGTGTGTGTGTGTGTGTGTGTGTGTGTGTGTGTCTGTGTGTCTGTGTGTCTGTGTGCGTGCATGTGCGTGCTTGCGTACGTGCGTGCATGTCTGTGTGTGAGTGAGTGTGTGTGTGTGTGTGTGTATATATATGTGTGTATTAGTTTCCATTGGTGGTGTAGTAAGTTATTGTACTCAAGGTGACCTACATTAAGGGTTAATGTAATGTAATTACTTCTTGTTCTCTGAGGTAAAAGGAGGTGACGGACTGTGACTAGCCCAACGATTCACCCGCCTCAGCCCAGGGGAGGAAGGTGGTGGTAGAAATCGGAAGACGGGCTCATTGTAATGCATGAAATGGAACGAAAAATGGTGTTATGACACTATTATACTTATTTCATTCCATGCATTATAACGAGCCCCTCCTCCGATTTCTACCTCCACCAGCCTCCATTGCTAGAACCACTCCTGGTACAGATACAACTCAGCATAGACACATGCAATTTGTATTCCTTCCTTGGATTTCCAGTGCTGTATGTGGGGTATCAGACAGAGAGGGTTGGAATACTAATATCAATATCTGAGATGCTGTTGCAGCCCTGCTGCTTATACAACATTACGCTATGAAAGTGAATATGATTTTTATATACACACTAGATGTCAATAACTGTAACTTTAGAAACATTCATATTGTCTATCTATGTAGCTTGTCTATTTAGCTTGTCCTATGTCTTTCCTAACAAATGACTAGTCCCATTGATAGCATAAGTCCCCAGGTCCTTGACAAGACAATAGTATCGAATTATATTTTGAAGATGTTCAAAATGTCGTTCCCTCTCTTCTCTCTCTCTCTTCTCTCTCTTATTTCTGACAAACCGCACAGAGAGACCTCGCCACGAGCGTGACATCATACCCTCTCAGATGTGATCAATGAGATCTTGTTTAATCTCCAGGTTCACACGGGAGCCGGTCCATCCCTCCCTGAGCAGATAAACCTCCTAACCCTCTGACCTGCAGCCTTCAAACAAGTCATCTCTCCATCATCATCATCTCCACCACCTGAATCTCACTGACTCGCACACAGAATAACCTCTGACCTTTGCACTCTGAGGACAGTGCAACACTGAACCATAGCTCTTCTTTACTGTATATGATTTCAATACAGGAGAAAAACACTCACATCCCCCCTATGGCACTCGGAACATGATTGTACTCACTTGTAATGATTGAAGAACTGCCAGTGCAATGTTGGGGTACTGTTGGGGACCATTTACCCACACACACATCAGAAACATCCATGGTCTGGAATCAGAATACTGATGTGACCGTTCTGCCCCCTGCCAGGGACATCTCTGTGTGCTCATAGTAGTTGACAAGGTGACTTCCCCTCATATACTTTATATAAAAGAAAGCATTTGAAAAAATAACGATTCTATACATTATAACGTTATTACTGTAGTGTTTACTGTTCTCTGTCCTCCATGTGAACCTCCATAGAACATGAGACCAGATCAGCCAAGCAGGACCCATCCACAAGGAAATGGGATTTACCTCCCTATCAGAGAGGTCAAGGGGTCATTCATCTGACAACCTCCCAAATCCTCGCAGCATCAAAGCACTGCCTCAGTCTCCTCATTAAGAGGGATCCTCTGATCACAAACCCTCTATCCTGCTCCTGATCTTACAGTATAGCTCCAACGCAGCCAGGGAGAGGCAGCCGATAAGCCCAGCAAAGTTAGGATTGGGAGCCTAGGATAATTTCACAGTCTAGTGCCGTGAGAGTAGTTTGGAGCAGATCAGAAAAATGTCAAGTTTGAAGCTATGGTGAAATCTATGTCTTAACTCTTTACAACAATCTACTTGTCAGATGTTACGCCAGATAAGTAGTGCCGTTTTCACACTGGAATAACTCCCATAGGAAGATTCTCAGCCCTTTAATCATAAAGAGAGGGTTAGGTGTTATGGGGTAGGATATGAACAGATAAGTCCAAGGATTGACAGCAATAACATTCAAGATGATAAAACAGGTCAATAGGAAGGAATGGAATTAAAAACTATTTTTTTTGTTATTACTGTATGGCTTCCACCATCTATATATAGGATCTCATCCTAATTCCAAGGAACAGAGGGAGAATGATAAAGAGAATGATAAAGAGAGTAAGAGAGACACAGAGGGACACAAAGCAAAATTAATGTAACTTTATTTTTTTTATTTTTTTAAAGTTTTAACGCATAGGAAAACACACAAAATGAATATTCAAAGGCAGCTTAATGTCAATGAATAAGAAACAGGATAAAATATTCAGGAGCATCACTTCACAGTCTTGCCATGTATTCTGATGAGGGGGCACATTCCTCTTGTGCGAGGAGACCCATAGGCACTTCTGTTACAGAATCTAGTTCAAGCAGAACATTAATTCTGGGGGATTATTCAGAATTCACAACAACTACAAGAGCCCCCTCTCCTTCTTTTGCACACACACACATACACGCTTACACGCACACAGACACGCACACACATACACACACACACATACACAGCAAAGTATAGTACACAGGTACAGGCAGGCATTTCCCTTTTCTATGTCACACACACACGTGCGCGCACGCACACACACACACACACGCACGCACGCACGCACACACACACACACACACACACACACACACACACACCGCCCTCTCTCACACACCTTGACTCTCCACTCCTCACTGAGTCTGTTTCCCTGTCCTTCTCTAATCCTGATTTCTGAGTCTTCCATCCTCTGCCTGTCACTTCTCTCTTGTTCCCTCCATCCCTGTCCTGTCGTCTATCTCTCCACCTCCTTTTCCTACCTTTCTGTCTGTCTCTCCCTCCCTCCTCTACCTGTCACCTATCTGTCTCTCCCGCAACTGCTCTACTCCATACTCTCTCACTCATAATCCCTCGCTTCTGCTCTGTCACTCCACTCTTTCTCTCTCTCTCTTTCTCTCTCTCTCTCTCTCTCAGGTTTTATATCTCTCTCTTTGTCATGTTCACTGCTCTAGTCTTGTTCTCCTCCCCCCCTCCCTCACTATGCCTTTGTACCTATGCCCCCGTTGCCCAACATTTGCCCTATCTTCCCCTCTCTCTCTCTCTCTCTCTCTCTCTCTCTCTCTCTCTCTCTCTCTCTCTCTCTCTCTCTCTCTCTCTCTCTCTCTCTCTTCCACCCACTCTCTCTCTCTCTCTCTGACTAATAAAGAAAACATTTTCATACAATAACAGTTTCACACACATGCACAGGCACACAACAAGTAAAATTGTTGTAAAGTAAAAGAGAGGGAAAAGTCAAAGTAAAGAAAAAGAAGTGCAAAAAATTGCAAAATTACGAGGCAGCAAAGCCCTTGTCAATCTTAAATTCTTACGTTCCAACATGTACACTGGGAAAGCTGCTCCAGTAAAATTGCAATTGGAATGTGTGTGTGTGTGTGTGTGTGTGTGTTTGTGTGTGTGTGTGTACGGTAGATATGCAAGGAGAAGGTAACACCAGTGCATCTGCTGGCGTGCAGGCATTTGTTTTTGGATTACCGCTGGTCTGTTTTGGCTGAGGCTATCGCTGTGTGCTTTGTACAGGTTGGAATTTAAACAAAAAATTAAACAGAAATACAAGGAGAATCCTGGAGTTGGACCTTGAGACACTCAATCTGCCAGTCACAGACACACACACGCGCGCACACACATACACACACGCATACACACACACACACACACACACACATTCATTCACACACACACACACACTCACACAACTTTGTTTATCTCCACTTACAGTGTGTGAGACGAGGTGAGGAGAGGGAGTGGGAGAGAAGAGGAAACAGAGAGAGAGAGCAGTGCGAAAGTCAAACAGAGAGAGAGATAACCAGAGCAGCCGAGAACAACAGGAGTGGCTAAAACAGATGTTAGCTGTCCTCTGTTTCACTCATGAGGACATAAATAAATCATAGGTAAAGCATTCTTTTTCACTTCCACTCCTCTCTCACCCACTGTATCTCTCTCCAACGCTACTCCCTCCTTTCCCCCTCTTTCTCTGGGGATGATGTGAGCAGCATCCCCCCCCCCCTCTCTCTCTCCTCTCTTTGTGTGGTGCTGAGTGTGATGGAGAGAGGAGAGGAGAAGAGGGGAGGGGATTTGGTTTGGCTCCAGAACTGTTGCGTTTCACAGAGCTCAGAGCGAGACGCATTCAACAGCACACACACACACACACACACATACACACACACTCTCTCACTCACTCACTCACTCACTCACTCACTCACTCTATCTGTCTCACTCTCTCAACCAAACACACACTCACACACACACACATACACACATGCAGGATCGTCAGCACTGGGCTCTGTGGGATTATACCACTACTGGACTGGTCTGAACCACCGTCTGCCAACACTGGGCAGAGAAGGAACCACAGAGAAACAGCGCTTTAGAAAGGACAGAAGCTATTGTAGGTTTTGATGGTGGCTTCAGCTGACCTCGGAAGATGGACAATACATAAGGACAACAACTTCCTTCCTTGTCAACTATGAGGAGAGAATGCTGAGGAAAGTTTGTGGATATTTCTGAAGGGAATATACTCTAGAACATTTTCTAAAGACAGTTTCTAAGGACAAAGGTAAGCCGGGGCTCCTCAGATGGTTCCTTCCAGAGCTCCAATCTCTGGCACTTCTTCTATGGATGTATTGCATGGTTCTGTAATATATATTAATATAAATGTATTCATAAATTGTTTGCCATCTACCGTTATTGGTGATCAGTAAAGCATATTTGATTGATTGAACTAGGTCGGTCAATTTTGGTAAACATCTCAATTAAAAAATCAGTTCCATGGCTACCCCCAATAACAACCTCAAGAACAATACACACTTTAGATGTTTTGTTTTTCAATACATGTTGTTTTTCTCCAGCCCTATTGGTCTGTCTTTCAATCCAAGCCTCACTACCTTGCCCGTCCCCCCTTCAGGCCCCAGTCTAAAGCCCCAGGTTAGGCTTGGGAATGGGGTGTAGCATGGCCATCAGCCCCCTGTCCTGCCTCCTCCTCCTCACCTTCCTCCTGACCCGAGCCTGCCTCGCCCAGAACCCGGCCATGGCCACCACCACCACAACCATGGACCTCAAGACCACGACCCAGACAAATAACCAGACGGCTCCACCCGTACGGACCACCCAGCTCGCCCCGGAGGTCAGTCTCTCCTCGCCCAGTGGCGACGTGAACGATGACGAGGACGACATCCCGATCAAAGGGACCCGTTGTGCGGGTTACTACGACGTGATGGGCCAGTGGGACCCGCCCTTCAACTGCAACGCCGGCGTGTTCTTGTACTGCTGCGGCACCTGCTTCTACCGCTTCTGCTGCCAGTTCAAAGCCCAGCGGCTGGACCAGACCATCTGCTCCAACTACGACACGCCCATCTGGGCCAACACGGGCAAGCCCGTGGCCGCCATCACCGAGGGCCACGCCGACCACGAGAGGGACCGAACCCACATGATCGTCTATATCATTTGTGGCGTGGTGGCCGTCATGGTGCTGGTGGGAATCTTCACCAAGCTGGCTCTGGAGAAGAGCCGGGGAGCAGGGGCTGGGCAGAACGACCTCAGCAACTCCAGGTGAGGAGGGAGGCGGGGTTGGGCTTGGTATGAGAGAGGCTGATATGGGGTATGGGTGGTGGGGAGGGGGGGTTGGGCTTGGTATGAGAGAGGCTGATATGGGGTATGGGTGGTGGGGAGGGGGGTTTGGGCTTGGTATGAGAGAGGCTGATGGAGTTTATGGTGGGGAGGGGTGGGGTGATACCTATTATCTATCAATTAACAAAATCTTGTCTTTAAATGTTTACTGACAACACATGATCTAATTTGTGTATTTTATCTCAATTTCACAATCCGAGTAAGTGAGGAACTTGATCACTTTAGCCAGAGGTATAATTGCATGAGTTTTCATTCTGGCACGTTCAATACTGAAGGTAACTGCAGGGTAATATTGTGTTTACCCACACATCTACAGCAGGGAATATTATGTGCCCTAGAAAGGAGAGAGAGAGAGAGATCTTATTACTATAGATGTCAACCAAAATTATTTCTCAGCTTGGATTTCTTTCTTCCTACAGTACAAGCAAAGCAGCATCTTTACTTATCAAAACAAAACAGTGAGGATGACATTGTTCTATCCAGCCTACAATACACATATTGCATATTTACTTAAGAAATATAAATGTATGTATAGAATATTCCCCCATGAGAATATAAAGGCATTACTTTACATTCAAACGGTATCTCTTTCAACAGAAATCCTACCAAAGTCAGGTTAAATATCTGACTCAGGGTTGAAGCAGCGCCCTCAGGACATCATTACTACTAACAGTGCTGCTGCATGGGTTCAACTGTCCCTCCCTTTATCTCTAAATCTTCCTCTCTTCCCTCACCCTCTTCTGTCTTTGTATACCTTTCCTCTTCCTCCTCCTCCTCCTCCTCCGCTCCACCTTTCTTCCAGGGCCCTTGTGATAATGAACAGAGGCAGGAGAGAAGGGTAGATTTCACTGAATCTCTCTCTCTCTCTCTCTCTCTCTCTCTCTCTCTCTCTCAGTTATTATCAGTTGGTCAGACATTTACAATGTACAGCCTCAGTTCAAGAAAGCTGAGATTCACACAATTCCATCCAATGGCCAATAAACTTGAATATGAAAATATGGAAATCTACTAATGACCCTTAAAATCTCTGTCGAAATAACTAAACAGTGTGATGATGGAAAAAGACCTCAATGAGAAGTAGAACGTCTCTATTTCTCTCTGAAATCGACTCATATTCCGCTGGGAGCCAACAACAGATCTCACGGTGAGAGTCCGTCTCCAGCTATGAAAATTTCCAAGGACTAATATTTCTGTGAGGTTAACACCTCTCGGAAATAGAACACTTCCCGCAAGATAAACACTTCTCGCCAGATTAACACTTCTTACGAGATTAACGGTCCATGCAAGATTACTGCTCCTTGTAGACATTAATCAAACTTCGCTAAGATTATCGTTTGTGCTGTGCTCTCTGAGCTCCTGTGATGCTACAGAATGAACCCTGGCTACAGTTCTGGTCCTGTGCCTGTCTAAGAGACCAGCTCCCTACAAACCTCATATTTCTAACCAGTATTGAAGTGGAAGCCAAAAGTAAATCGTACACTCCACTTTGTTTCTGTGTCTTTTTTTTTCCTGTCAAACCGCCTCTCCCCAATTCTCTTTCTCTCCATCTCTCTATCTTTCTTCTTTTCCTGTCTTTCTTTCGACAGCATGCACCCTGCTGCTGTTTGACAGGCTGTGTTCAACAGCATGGGGTATCACAGCTCTCAGATCTGCTTGTGCAGTTCTACCAGGAGAAGGTGTTACACTCCTCTCGATCTACCCCTAAAAACTCACAGCGGTTGGTTTGGTCCTTTTGCACACTGTACGAATTCTTTGGTCACAAAAGGATGGAATGCGCCACTCTACTCACCCTCAGGTGGTCCATGTCAGATCTGAAGGAAAGCATGAACTGGAAGGGGATTTGCATGGAAAACAAACAAACAACAGTGACCTTCATCCTAAAAGGCATCATGTTCACGTAGTGATTTATAGTTCAATTAACAAGAAGAATGACGATGGTGACATTTAGGTTGTGAGTGCATGGTTCAGGTCACAACACTCAGAGAACACTAGCCCCAAGCTAGAAGCAATGGCATACAGTATCCATATTAACAAGTGGCAGAGATGACCAGTGGTGTGCGTGTGCGTGTGTGTGTGTGTGTGTGTGTGTGTGTGTGTGTGTGTGTGTGTGTGTGTGTGTGTGTGTGTCTGTGTGTATGTGTGTGTGTGTGAATACCTGGGGACTTTTTAGTTATCATGTAACATAAAGGGCTTGACCTTACTATTACGGCTATGCCCTACAATAAGTCAGATAAATAATGAAGATGTTGCAGACATGTTGCAGACATGCATTTGTATCAAAAATGATCAACAAATGTGATTGCTTTCACATTCACATGAGACATGTCCCTGTCTTCTTCTTTAATGAGCCAGCCTCTTACAGTAAGTCATTGCTGCTGGATGTCAATGTGACTTTCAGTATATTGTGTATTCATAAACGATTATGAAAAATCATCAAAAGATGTGAGTCATCTTAGCCCTGCATGTAAAAAACATATTTGCACCTAAAGGAAGTGGATGTAGACAGGTGAGCTCTATAGCACATTTCGACAAACACACACATACAAACATGCACACACACACACACACACACACACACACACACACACGCACGCTAGTCACCAACAAGTGGGGGGGAAATGTGCCTCATCCTTCACAAACAGAGTGAAGCATGACGTGGAAATTTAAATCTAAATGGAGTTTTGATTGGGAATCGAACATTAATGTTCCTGTGTGGATCTGAATGGGTCTATCGCTGCTCTTGTGATGATCTGAATGAGTGTATGACTGTTCCCAATTCTGTTGGGTGCCTGCCTCGGGGATGTGTGAGCAGACTAGCGGGAATTGTTTGTCATGTCACTCTGTAGCCCTAATCCAAATTGACAGGGTGAGTTTAAACTGTACTTTTGATAATGGGATGGAAAGAAATAGAGAGGGAGAGAAAGAGGAAGAGGAGGAGGAAAGAGGGAGAGAGAAAAATAAAGTAACTGAAAAGAATAGAAAGAGTGATATACTGTAGATAGATATGGAAAGGTATAGAGAAAGAGAAAGAGAATGAGAGATGGAGAACAGGAGAGAGAGAGAGAGAGAGAAAGAGAGAGAGAGAGCAATCGAGAATGGGAGGAAGACTAGACTGGCTGACTGATTGATTGGCTCCACTGGCTGAAACATCTGACATCCCATAGCGTGTGGGGGCTGTTACAGGCTGTTACAGGCAGAGAAGTGCAACAGTGTTTTGGCAAGAGGTCAAGGGTGACAGTCCCATCCATCACACCTCATCAAGGACTCGTCTGTTCCCTGTCATCCCCCGCCTGTCAATGGGCGCCTCTCTCATTACTCAAACCTCATCGTCATGCCAACAAAACTAATTTCAACCGAACCCAATTAAGGGGAGGAGGGAACACGGATCATGATGATTCCAAATCCACAGCACAGCGCTGTCATCCAATTAGAATTGGATAGATATACAATAGCTAACAATATATACACATAGATAGACATAGATATACACTATAGAGATAGATACTATATACACTAGCCAACACAAATATACATAGGTATACACTAGCTAAGATATAAACATAGATATACACTAGCTAACATAGATATACATAAATATACACTAGCTAATAGATAAATCTACAGAGATACACATAGATATACACTAGCTAACATAATATACTTCTTTAGCTAACAAAATATACTCTAGCTAACAATCTTCTAATGTATGTTAGATATCAAACATGTAGTACAAAGAGGACATCTTTTTTTTATTTTATTGTACACACAGTTCTACAGTTAGGCTATAGGCTATGAGAGAGTGTGCATTAGGACAATCAGAGGAGTGATATTGGAGAACAGGGATATTGCATCGATATTGAGCTGGGCTGGAGGCTGTGGTCCTGTGATGAAGACTAGGGCTGTCTGAGTGTAACTAATTAGATATCTGGGTTTGTGATATGGGAGGGATAATTGATTGTTACACAGCATTAGGAGATGCGCGTCTCACTTGCTCTGTAATGTGATAAGATACGGTGCACCGCGAAGGATTAGGGATGATATCACGAACCTCAGACACAGGAGTTATATAAGAAAGCCTACAGACGCGGTACATGTAGGATACGTGTTCTCACTGACGCCAGTGTTGTGACCTTTAGCTGTTCTGTAGGACAGAGAGAATTAGCGTTGCTCATCAACATCTGACACTTCGGATTTGATCAGGCCATAGCTGAGATCACATGGGAAGGAGGATTTGGCCGTGATTTCTTTCTCATCCTTTGCAAATTTTTTGAAAGATCATTATGGTAGATCAATCGATTGTTAAAACATTGTGTGTGTCCCTTAGGGTGGGACATGTCTCCCACATCTCTGGTCTGATGTTTGTATCCTGTATTGAAGGAGGGTTTTGTATCCTGTATTGAAGGCCATTGCCATTGTAATGTATTTGTAATTTGTACCGAACGCAAATGAAGCTACAGCAAATCTACTTCCCTAATTATGCCAACTCACATCAATAACAGTTTCTCATCTTCAGCAGATAGATGGAATTAACCCCTAGCCTTAGCCTCTCTAATGGTACAAGCAGTGTTGTTGTAGATTAAAAGTCCAAATCAGCAGGTTGTTTAGCAGCAAGGCAGAAGAGGAGAGAACCAAGCTCCAGGCAGGGAGGCAGACAGAAGAGGATGAGGTGGAGAGGAAGAGGAAGAGGAAGAGGAAGAGACGATAAAGTAGGTTTCCAAAAATAAATGGAAAGAGAAAGAGACAGATTTAGAGACTATAAGGTGGCATAAGAAGGAGCGATAGAGAGAGAAAGAGAGTCTGAAGAGGCTTAATGAGAGAGAGAGAGAAAGAAAGCAAGGGAGAGAGAAAGGCAGACCTAGAAACCGAGGTGGAATAGAGGAGCTTGTCACTTTCAGAGAGACACGTTGTGTGACTAAGAGTCATACGCACAGCTGCATTAACATAAAGATTCACAGTGTCAAAAAAAGGTTATCCGGACACAAATACGACGGGATAAAACATGTTACTTAATCTCTGAGAATTAGGGCAATTCAATGACTTTCAATTGCGATCTAACACACTACACTATACACACGAATACACACATTGTGAGTGGGAGGATGAGAGAGGAATCCCTCAAGACGAGCCACTTGTTAACTCTGAAAACAACCAGGCAATCATATGACACCATGCAAGAACACTGTTCCCCACTCAGCATGACAGCTCAACACTCCTCCAACATAACTCATGGCCTAGAAGTCACTTTCTGGCAGCTCTATGCATGGCAGGCTCTCTCAGTGGGGTCCCAGTCCCGCATGTGCAGAGTGGAGGAGCACTATTCGGCAGCGGGGCTATGTACTGAGTTGAACAAATTATTGATCAAGGGAGAAAGAACTGTCAGGAAGAAACACTGTCAATTCAGCAAACTCAAAGAGACTAAATGTATTTATTCAAAGTGATCAATGTGTGTGAGGGAGGGAAATTAGTTTAGGTTGTTTGTCACCTGAAGAAGAGGGTAGTGGGGTGTGTGTGTGTGTGTGTGTGTGTGTGTGTGTGTGTGTGTGTGTGTGTGTGTGTGTGTGTGTGTGTGTGTTTGTAAACTCATTACCACCTTAACTTTATACAAAGTTTCACCAAAGTCTTTCTAGTGCTGCAGAGGGGTGAGTTGTGAGTGTGATTTATCCCCCACTTTTTGATGCAAGTGACATCCTGCATGATGAAGTGAACGGCTAGGGAGGTCTCTAGTGAGAGAGGATAAGCCTCTGTCAGTGTTGACTGAGTTCAACACCGTCTCTGCCTTGACATTATGTCAGAGAGCACAGGCACAGGGCAACTCATGCATCATCACTTAGCCATGGACGGTGTGGGTTAGGGTTAGCCATGGAAGTTGTCATGGGTTAGGGTTAGCCATGGAAGCTGTGGGTTTGGGTTAGGGTTAGCCATGGAAGCTGTGGGTTTGGGTTAGGGTTAGCCATGGAAAGCGTGGGTTTGGGTTAGGGTTAGCCATGGAAGCTGTGGGTTTGGGTTAGGGTTAGCCATGGAAGTTGTCGTGGGTTAGGATTAGGGTTAGGGTTAGCCATGGAAGGCGTGGGTTAGGGTTGGCCTGGAAGGTGTGGGTTAGGGTTAGGGTTAGGGTTGGCCTGGAAGGGGCCATGGGTTAGGGTTAGGGTTAGCCGTGGAAGGTGTGGCGGATGTGGAGGAGGGTGTAGTGGCATAGGAGGAAGGCTACGGCTGGCTCCAGAGCTAGTTGACAGGGTGGGAGGGAGGTTTGCGGTGGAGGGGTTAGAGCCCTTGGAAGAGTGCCTCTTAGGGGTGCAGGGTGTTGGGGTTGGGGGGAGGGGGACTCTCAGAGGGGGGGTCTAATGAGGCTGAAGTCAATGGTTTGTGAATCAGACACCAGCTGGCTCCTCATCTTCTCCCTCTGCTCATCACCCCGCTGCGCTGCTCAGCCACCCAGAGCAGTTTAACTACTCACATCACACAATATACACACACAACACCCATTACATACCCCGTCCCCTCTGCCAAACCTCCAAATACACACTCTCTCTCTCACACACACACACACACACACACACACACACACACACACAGTGGAGCTGAAAGGAGGGGACAGCAGTTCAGGAAAGCCCACCCTTGAGAGCCCTGGTCTCAAACACCCAGTAAGAGCTTGGGAAGATGTTTGTCATTTCAATGTGTATTTGTAATACAGAACCGACAGTGTTTTAGGGTGCGTTTTAGTGTGTGCGTGTGTGTGTGTGTGTGTGTGTGTGTGTGTGTGTGTGTGTGTGTGTGTGTGCATGTGCACGTGTGTGTGCATTTATGCATGCATTTGTGTGTGCGTGTGTGTACGTGCGTGTGTGTGTCATTGTCTCTCTCAATCTCTCCCTTTTCCCTCCATCCCTCTCTCTCTCTCTCTCTCTTACTCTCTTTCCCTCTGCAGATTATGTTCTCATACAGTACACTCCATCCTTCCCCAGCTCTTTGGCACCCATCACATTCTCCCATAACTCCCTGCTGTGATGTCCTCCCCTGTGGCTCAGTTAGGAGAGCATGGTGATAACAACGCTTAGGTTGGGGGTTCGATTCCTCCTGAGACCATATATACTGAAAAATGTGTGACTCACTGCTTTGGGCAGCAGCGGACAGCTGTGTGTCCAGGTCGTTTGCGTTTTTTTTTTACATTGCCCTATGTGCAACCTCACTGCAGGGTCAATTCCCCATTTGATCTGTTCCTCTTCAACTTCTCCCCTGGTATGGTGTTGACGTGTCTGTCTTTCCCCTCCGCAGGACCCTGACAGAGCTTCTGAAGCAGCCCGGGGTAGAGGTGAGTTCAGTGGACAGCACAGTCATCAGCCCCCCCATGGGAGCCAACGGCATCTCAGCCAGGATGTTGCGCAGTAGAAGCGGTAAGAACAGCGAAATGCACGCACAAACAAACACGTGCACTCACACAAGCACGCACACACACACACACACACACACACACACACACACACACACACACGCTATCTGTGGTTTGTCAGGATCCCTTTCTAACAGCCTGTCTCTTGCATGTAGGCTAAACCAGCCAGGCCAACACAAACTATAACATGCTTGTGCTGAGTGATGCCTAGTGTTCTCCCTTCTTTCATACTGTACTAACACCCTGTTCCCACCCAGAACGTTCCTCTTTGAAGCACTAGGAAACACGGAACAGTGCTGCCTCGTACTGCAGTACGGAATGGAATCATTCTCTACTGTACTATGTTGTACCTTACGCACTCTGTGTGTGACGCAAGACACGGTATACTGTATGCATTGTGTATACAAATAACCTTCACATCTCTCCAGGAGTGTGTATTTCAGGGGAGGCTGGTGGGGGTAGAAACGAGTTGCGTGATTGTTTCCATGCATTATAATGAGCTCGTCCTCAGATTTCTGCCTCCACCAGTCGCTCCACGTACAGTATAGAAGCAGGGGGCAGGGAACAGAGAATCAGGGCTAGGATAGGATGGTTATCATCAGATAGGACACGTGCGTGGTACACATCCATAACAAAACTAGACGTAATCACCATGCTAATTCACACAGGCACAAGGGGCGTGTGCCAATTCTATACATCCGGATGGCACAGCTCTGTGCTCTGTTCATGGCACACATATGCTGTGTGTGTGTGTGTGAGAAAGATGGGCGGAGGGTTGTGTGTTTGTGCGTGTATGTGTGTGTGTGTGTGTGTGTGTGTGTGTGTGTATGCATGTGTGGTGTGTGCGAGTGTGTGTGTGTGCGAGTGTGTGTGTGTGTGTGTGTGTGTGTGCAAGTGTGTGTGTGTGTGTGTGTGTGTGTGTGTGTGTGTGAAAGAGAGAGGGGCGGAGGGGTATGTTTGATCAGGCCCCCTACCTCTTCCCTCACCCCTCCAGCTGTTTGTGTGGAATCAAGAAGAAGAAGGCCAAAGAGGAACTAACACACACACACATGCATGTGCGCGCACACACACACACACACACACACACACACACACACACACATACACACAGACACAGTCCCTTGTTTTCCCTGACCTGCTGCACACCTGGTGAAAATACAAAGCCTCTTCCAACCCACTGCATGCACATACACACTCTCTCTCTCACACACACACACACACACACACACACACACTGTGAGGATTTTGGGCCGTCACCGTCAGTGATGTAGGACTTAGTGTGATAACCGTAGACTCCACCAGGCTCACCAATCCCACTTTCTAGTCCTCTGTTGCTTTTTTAGAAAGGACTTAAGTTTGACACCGCCGTGCTCCTGGGCTTAAGTACGCCGCTGCTCAACTCCCCCACTGTTTCTTAGATATGGATAGACAACAGCTTTACAGGGGCAAGCTATAAGGGTGTGTCATTTGAATTGCATGACATTCTGAGCCACTGACGTAGCCTGGGTTGTTGTGAAAGATGGACCTCCCCCATCCTGCCGGTGTACAGGCATGCATTTGCACGTCTTGCTGTATGTCAACACAGCAGTAAGCCTGCGGTACAGTACCAGAGAAACAAGTCTTAAAGTTATAAGTACAGTAGCTAAGTAGCTTCATTCCCTCCTCTCCCTCCCCTCATCACCTTCTCTAATACTATATACTGTATGTCTTATCTTGATGGGTGAGAGCATGGAATTAGTCATCTCACCTCCAGTTTGACTTATGACTTTATGACACCTAACTTCCTAAATAGAGCATTGGGCTCTTGTCATAATGAGTGCACTGCAGGGGAGGCTGGTGGAGGTAGAAATCAGGGCTCATTGTAATGTAAAGAATGGTATCAAACACGTGTTTGATACCATTCCCTGTCCCGTTCCATGCATTACAATGAGCCCATCCTCCGATTTCTACCTCCACCAGCCTCCCCTGCAGTGCACTGTGTCAGGAATATGGTAGACATCGGGTCAGGGGTCATAGGGAAGGATAAGAGACAAGGAAAGGAAGGGTTGTTAGAGGATTGGGACAAACCTAATGTTGTATCATAACCTCTATTCCCTGAGTTGACAGTTGAGGGTCATTCCTGAGTTTGTTTTATTTAGCGGAGTGGCACATGCATTATGGTACCGACCAGTATTGGCGTTTCCACTACTGAGGGGAGTGACAGCGATGCTTTGGAAAAAGTAATATTCACTGATTTGGGGTTAACTAAAACACTTTGTGTTGACGGTGTGAAGGGCGACTGGATATGCCTTACTGTTAGCATGAAAACCAACACAGCTTAGGAAATCACCAAACATAACATTTTGGGAAGGAAAACCCCTTTCTCTAATATAAGAGAGGGACAAGAGCAATAACCCACTTATTAAAAACTATCAAGGGAGCAGCATTGCAGCTGACAAACATAATCATTCCTCCGAATACCCCCCTCTCACCTCCTCTGATCCCCCCACATCTTCTTTTCTCTGTCTCCATCTCTGTCCTATTTCTATCTGTCTGCCAGACACTGATAGTCACTAACATTTGCTTCATTCGATCTTTCTTTGTATCCTCACATCACCCCACCACTTCTTCCCTTAGACTCTAGAAAGTCACTAACAGCTTGTTATTCTTG
>NC_137681.1:14307063-14344563 GCF_963989245.1 Nansenia antarctica | reverse complement strand
CTGTCTGAGACCTGACGTGAAGATCCTTCCTAAATGAGGGTGTCAGAGTGTTGTTGCAAGGGTACTGGAAGCAGAGGGGGGGTCACAGACTTTAAAGGATATCAGTGCATCAGCATTACCACTCATCATGACTCTAGTACAATAACCTCAGTACAGAAACAGACATTGATAAGGACAAAAACCCATGTCAATCTGCTACGGCTCCTCTGGACCCCAGAACAGAACACGGGTCCACTCACTCTGCCTCTCCTCAGCCCCCTCTCCTCGTCGCTCTTAAACATGTCTTTCTCTCTCGATGAACATCCCTCTATCCTCCTCCGCTCTCGTTCTTTCTCGTCTGCCTCCTGTACCCACCTCCTACAGCCCCCCACCCCTCCACCTTTGAACACGTTGAGACTGTTTGTTTGCAGGCCATCAGGCTGGCACACAGGAACGGCACCCCTGGGGCGGCCACATTAACTCACGGGGGACAAGGCCATCGTCACGTCATCTCCAATCAGCCTCCGCGGGGCCCAGCGCAGGACAGATGGGGAAATCACTCTAGGGATCTTTAGAAACACGGACGAGAGAGTAGAGGGTAAAATAGAAAAAACACAAAACATGTACACACGTTTCCTTTCCTCGGGGCGAAGCGGCAGGAGTCACCATGGATCTGGGTCTCTCCGCTGGGCTGTCTGGGTCATGACGACGGAGTGTTTATTGTGTGTTTATTTAGTGTGTGTGTGTGTGTGTGTGTGTGTGTGTGTGTGCGTGCGTGCGAGCGAGCATACGTGTGTGTGTGCGTGTGCGTTTGCATGCGTGTGTGCGTGTGCATGTGTATGCATGTGTGTTAAAGCCCAGAGGCGTTGGTGGAAGGGAATTCGCTGCGGCGTCTCCAGCCCTGGAGCTGTGGAGATATTCCTCGTATTGCCCCTAATGCTTTGACAGTAAAGGACACACTCTAGAGGTGTTGCTACTCGAGCCAACCTCTCCTGTGGCACTGGATCTACTTGTTAGTCAGGGCACAAGAGACAATAATTAAGAACATGGAGATTACACAAAGATTGACGGTAAACATGCTTGCTTGCAGTATTTGTATTGCATTTACATATGCTACCATGTCTGAATGCCCTAGTAGGGACCTGGGAGTTGTACAGTATGAGAGAAGCACATTCAATGCTCCTGTCTGGAACACAGCGAACACACCTACAAATATATCTACACAGCGGGATAAGGGTTACCTCAAACAGGACGTCACTGCATACAGCACAGATGCACTCTTAAAACTAACAGATCTTTATGGAACCAGAAAAGGTTCCATGCTTTGATACTGTACATATAAGCCCTCCCCAAAAGTGCTATAGAACCATTTTACATGGGTCCTATGAAAGAACCATATGGGGTTCTCTAAATGGTTCTAACTAGCCTAGGAATAAACCCATAAATAACAAGTAGGGTGCCACGTACAGTACCAGTCAAAGGTGAATGGGAAAGTGTAAGTAAGTAAGTAAGTAAGTAAGTAAAACTTTATTTATATAGAGCCTTTGACTGGTACTGTATGAATCATGACATAGAGCCTTTTTTTATGTCTAAAGGCCCATAGATGGTTCTATTTGATAGTCTAAAGAACTTTCGATGGTTCTATGTGGCGGATAGTTATATATTAAGCTAAGTAGTTGCCTAGCTTCAGGAAGAGCGTGGGCAATTTCACATTGGCAGACCACAACATATCTCAAAGTAATAAACGTTAAGATACGTTAAGGCTGAATGTCCTTCAGCAACAATTTTAATTATAAGAAGTGGCGGGTTGCACTGATAGACTTGCACAAACTTCATGACAATGGCTGCCGGACAAACTATCCCAACAAAACATTTGCATGAACATGAGCACAGATGTAATACAGTTAAAACATACAAGAACCAACATCAAAGATTTGGTTAGCCGGTTAGTGAGATAATGCTATAATGAAAACTCACAATTACCCCCAATTCCCCAGCAAACATGATAAATTGCTGATGCTAGGGAATTGTGGGTAATTGTGAATTACCTATCTATTGTCTCACTAACCGATGTACCTGTGATGTTGGTTCTTGTATGATTCTAAGTGTATTATATCTGTGCCCATGTTACATCCCAACTTCAAACAGATGCGTTGCGTGATAGCTAAAAAGGTTCAAATAGTACCTCTTTCATGAAAAGGTTCCAACAAGCATTTCCTTAAAATGGCTCTATTTCATGACTTTGTTGCACCTCAATGGTGCCATAAAGAATCCCTCAGAACCTTTTTTTTTTCAAAAGTGTACACACAATTCCATTACACTCTGTGACCTACAATTAATACTTAGTCCCTCTTGGAGATGTATCAAGAGAATCAATAGGCTTGACATTTCAAATGTCAAATCAAATCCCAAATGTTCAAATGTCTTCAAAAGTCAGAGTTCAAATCTTCAACAGCAGAATAGCATGTGGGACTTTACAATCCTTCAATGCAGTATTTGATTTCCAGTAGTTCTCTAGATGTATAAAGACAGCACACAAGTTACAATACTTGTAGTTGTCTGTGTAGTAGACAAAGTCTTCCTGTTATACAATCAGGTACATAGGAGTACACTTCCACAATATTTGTTAGGACACAATATTAGTCTATGCTAGATATTGGCCTAGCTAATGAATGCTTCTAAATACAGTAAGCTCTTAACATGAGTCATGATGACGTAATACTATTCTACCCCCTATCTCACACCCTCCCCACCTTTCTCATTTTATTTGAAACTCCCCCCTATCCTTTTTTAATCATCTCTTCTGCAGTTTCTCTCCGCCCCCCCCCCTCTCACTCTCTCCATATCGAGTCTCAATTTCCCTGTTTTTGTGGCGTTATCTCCATCCCTCCATCTCCATCACAACTAAATCATTGATGCTCCGTCACTTCCCTTGCCCCCTGAGTAACTGACAGCGTGTTGGCCCCCTGCTCTGAGTATGGCAAGCTGTTGCCAGCCCCTCCAGCCCAGTTCCCTAGGATGCAGCTTCATCAGTGACGGAGCCAGTGAACGGTCATGTCGGTGCAGCAGTCTGAGACAACCGCATGTGTTCACTCACAGTTCCCCCATAAACAGGACTGAGACTGTGAGACACTGTAAATGGCTCCCTTGCCAGCAGCAGTAGTCTGACATATGCTCTTGACTGCAGAACACTCTGGTCAGTTTGTCACTGAAAGCTTCCCCTGGAGTGACAGCCTACCCTACACTATGCAACAGCAGCTTTCAAAACATGTAGCATTACAACAAACTCTCGGACACATTAATGAATGATTCAACATTAACACACCATAAGCAGCACACAGAGGCCCCAAGGACAGTACAAGCAAATACTGGGAAGGATAATCAACAAGAGGATGAAGCAATATAAATATAGTTCTTAACATTTCAGTATAAGTAATTGTTTTAGCATTGAGAGATTAATTAAGTGCTTCCGATATTTTTCCAGTATGACACCCCAATGACATCCCTTTGTACTTACAGGTATTACTTGTGCTTTTTGTTCAGTTGGAATAAATATATGACATATGCATTTATGTATTGTCGCACACATTAACTCATTTGATGGGCAACACATGACTTACAGATCATAACAAATTAGGTTTTATAGGGAGAAGATATCTGAAAATCATGTGTTCATCTCTATATTTCATTGATATTATTGTGTATATATACAGTATAATGTTGTTTATGTGATGGAGTTTCTGCATTTTGTTTGCATAAGGGCTTTATGAACCATCTGATAACATTTTAAATTGATAGTATTTATTTATAACTGAATGAATAGCCGTTGATCTATCTGTCTGAAGTCCACTTAAGATAGAATCGGCCGACATTTTATTTTTCACATGGAACGTTACTGTGACGAGTTCTTGGGCATTGAAAGCTGAATGAATTCTATTCCACTCTAAAAGTGGGTTGACAGTTTGGGTTTGGTAACATGTAGATGCTGTTGAGACAGTCTCATATTATTTGTTGTAGATGTATTCTGCACTGTTTTTGCCCACTGCATCCTCAATCTGGTTCTCAGCACCTATAGCAAAGCTGTGGCCGACAGGGGACTAGGAATTTACACTGGAAATCTGTGATGTGATCTATGTACTCAATACAAAACTCCAGAGTATTTCTAACAACCACCAAACATCTCATTTGTTCATTGTTCATTGTTGAGGATCAGTAACTGATGCCACTTTTGGAGACAAAACATAGAATATTATGAAAATATTGTAAATATTTATTTTAAAGAGATATAACTAAATGTTATTTGTATAACTTGATAGGAAATAAATAAATAAAATAGCAACACCAGTGTGATTGTCCTATGATGAAGCTCTAGTCACTGTTGACAAGATAAGAATGTAAGGGAGGAGGAGAGGAGAAACTACATGGAGTCAAAATAATAAAGATGTGGGGAGGCACAGAGAGGCATGGAGACCCCTGAAAGGATGTGCTAAAACCTTGCTCACCATCCAAAGCATTGAAGAGTCTAATATCCCTTCTGGCTGCAAGTTCATACCCTCAATTTGCTCATATCTTTGAGACAGAGCACAGAAGTTGTTGTTAAAGTTAAAATCTCCATCTCCACCATGTGGACATTCATATTACTACAAGCAGGGACGGCTGGTATCAATGGGCTAGCAGGGCTAAGCCCCCCTATCTTTTACAATAAATATGAGAAAGTTATTAAATTAAAGAAATATTAAAATATAATAATTGTTGAATAATATAATTCATATATAATAATTGTTAAACCTTAGAACTGATTGATTTTGGTGGAACCTAGAGCAGCAACAGCACCGAATAGTCACAAAAAAAACTCAGGATATATCTAAATGGGCTGATTTTTTACAGCCCAAACTCCTAGCATCATCTTCCAATCATTGTTGTCACATTGTGATTGACAGGTGTGTTGGCGCCGCCTTGATTTCCCGAAAATTTGGGCTAAATTATTCAGCCCAGGCTGACTTTTGACCAATGACAGGGCGTAGCAGTACAGTACAGTGAGGGCAGGCCGACTGTAGGGGGGAGAAGAGTAGTGAAGTGAAGCGGCAACTGCGGGTATTAGCATGCTAAACGAGGTGGATTATTTACTTTCTCATCCATTTTCGTTAATGTAGGACGAATGAATTGAGAATCAAGGACCCCAATAACGATGAATTGAGAATCAAGGACCCCAATTGAAATAAGCCAGTGGCTTTCTTGGGTTTTTATCCTGTTAGTTGACCTTGTATGTAATATGTACTTTCATGTACCTACTTCTGCAAATCTTCTAATAAAGTTTTCAATCAATCAATCAAAGGAAAAATTGGAAGTGAAACGGTGTTCAAACGGTGTTCAAATAACACAAAAGGTCAAACGACAAAACCGTAAATGTTGTGTTTCTTGGTTTCAACGAAAGGACTGGCTAACGGCAAGTGTAGCTAAGTGCAAGTGAACATTTCCCGATGATCAAAAGTTTTTCATAATAATAGAAATAACATGTAAATAAGTGTAGGCAATGCGTCCAGTACAATTGCATTGCTTTTATTTTGAAAGCGACAATTTATTTTCAATTTACGTATGTGCGTGCGTGACTATGTTATGGCGCTTTTCCACTACAGTGCCGACCCGTGCCGTACCGCACCGCGTGAGCCCGGTTTGTTTTGCTTTCTCCACTGCCAACCGAGCCGGGCCGAGCCGTTTAATTAGTTCTTGTTTCAGAGGGGTAGCAAGAGGTACTTTTTGCCAGGCTGTGTGTGTGACGTGTGACGCTGCAGACCGTTGATTGGTCAATGGAAATCGTCACAACATCGTCATCCCATGTTCAGAGTTCACTAACTGCCATTTTTAAATACCACAACAGATTTCGCTCTCGGAAAATGTCACTTACTGTTTCTGTAAGAACTTATTGATAAATAAATTTAAAAATCTGAATAAAAGTCTGAAAAAAAAAGTTTCAGAATAAAAGTCAGAAAAAAAGTTTCAGAATAAAGGTAAAAAAAAAAAAGTTTCAGAATAAAAGTCCGGGAAAAAAAGTTTCAGAATAAAAGTCCGGGGGGGGGAAAGTTTCAGAATAAAAGTCAAAAAAGAAAAAAAGTTTCAGAATAAAAGTCAGAAAAAAACTTTCAGAATAAAAGTCAGGAAAAAAAACTTTCAGCAGAATAAAAGTCCCCCCAAAAAAGTATATTTTTATATTATGATAAAAGTAATATTGAGCAGAATTAAGTTCAGCCTACTGGTCTGGCCCTCCACAATAGTCCCAGTTTCTCATGTAAAAAGTAATTGCCCACCCCTGGTATAGACCCTAGGCCTAATGGATTTATTAGCCCCACCACTCAGTATCACCACCAGCCGCCACTGACTACAATCATCAAAAGTATCTCAACAAGTGGTCCACATTCACATAGAATGCAAGGACCCATAGCCAGCCTACTGGCATGGTTAACTGTCTAAACAAGGTGAAGCTGTCAGTACTAGTTGAGTGAATAATGAGAATAATCATGGATATGTTGTCTAATGTCTAATGGCCATACCCTTGATCTTGTGATTACAAAGGGTCTTGAGGTCTCAATATCAGGTATCAGCGACCTGGCCCTCTCTGACCATTTCTGTATTTTCTTTACCATTGTAACACGTAAAGCTGAAATCAATGCTGAACATGTTGTTAAAAAACGTTATACCCCTGCAGTGGCTGAGAATTTCAAAGCTTTAATGAACAGTAATCACACAACTCCCACGTTATATGAAAACGACTTAGTAATTACCTTTAACAATAAAGTAAAAATGGCCCTAGACTCCCTGGCACCTACCAAACTAAAAAAGGTTGGAGCCAAGAGGAGAGCACCATGGCGTAACAGTGAAATAAATCTCCTAAAGAGAACATGTAGGAAAGCTGAGCGCAGATGGAGAAAGAGCAAATTACAGATTGATCAGAATATTTTAAAGAATATCTATCTGCCTTTAACTTGGCAATGCGAAATGCTAGAAAAAAATCACTTCTCAAATATAATATCTACAAACAAGAATAACCCCAGGGTCTTGTTCTCGACAATTGATTGCCTTGTAAACCCTGCTCCTAGAACACTAGACGGCGCAGCCTCTGTCACCAAATGCGAGGAATTTGCAGCCCACTTCAGGGATAAGATAACAAATATTAGAATGTGTATTACTCAGGAAAGACTAGGTTTGTGTAACACTATAGATCCGCCACCACAGAACATGACTATGAGCATGTTCACCATGATTAGTACGGAAACATTAGGTAAAATTGTGTCACAGCTTAAACCGTCTACGTGTCCTCTTGACCCTATTCCTACCACCTTTTTTAAGGACATTTTTGAATCTGTGTCTGATGACATACTAGGCATTGTAAATCACTCCCTACTTAAAGGGATATTTCCAGCGGCGCTTAAAACTGCCCTGGTTAGACCCACCCTGAAGAAAAGTAACCTAGATCCTTCTGATCCAAAAAACTGTAGACCAATATCCAATCTCACTTTTCTAAGCAACATTTTAGAAAAGGCAGCGTATAAACAACTTCATGAATTCTTAGTCTTAAATAATAGGTATGACCCACTCCAGTCAGGTTTCCGATCATACCACAGCACAGAAACCGCTTTGCTTAAGGTAACTAATGACATTAGGATAAATGCAGACTCGAAAAAACTCTCGATTCTTGTACTCTTAGACTTAAGTGCAGCCTTTGATACGGTAGACCATTCCATACTTATTGAGAGACTTGAAAACTGGGTTGGCCTCTCAGGTCCGGTCTTAAACTGGTTCAGGACTTACCTGGCTGACCGAGACTACTTTGTAGCCCTTGGTGACCATAAGTCAAAAAATTATAGCACAACCTGTGGGGTTCCCCAGGGGTCCATTTTGGGACCGTTGCTTTTTAGCCTATACATGCTACCCCTCAGTTCTGTTATCAAGAGGCATAGCGTTAACTACCACAGCTATGCTGACGACACTCAGCTTTATATCTCAGTAACTCCCAACGACTACAAGATGATCGACCACCTGATAGATTGTATTGCTGATATTAATATTTGGATGACACAAAACTTTCTCCAACTCAATCAAGAAAAAAAACTGAGGTATTGATCATTGGCGAGAAAACTGGGAGAGAGAAATTATCTGCACACTTGAAAACACTAGCTCTTAACACAGTGTCAGGCTAGGAATCTTGGTGTCATAATTGACCCAGATCTAAATTTTGAAACTCATATTAATAATACTATTAAAACATCCTTCTACCATCTAAGAAACATCACTAAGGTACAATCATTTCTCTCCCAGGCAGACACCGAAAAATTAATGCATGCGTTTGTTACTAGTAGGCTAGATTACTGTAATGCTCTCCTGACAGGTCTCCCCAAAAAATTAATTGATTACAGGTCTCCCCAAATGATTAATAGACTACAAATGGTTCAGAATGCTGCTGCTCATGTCCTTACTAGGACCAAACGAAGAGCGCACATCACACCTGTCTTGAGATCACTACACTGGCTCCCTGTCAGTTATAGAATAGACTTTAAGATCCTTTTACTAGTCTATAAATCACTCCACTGCGATGCACCCAATTACATGGTGGACATGCTCATAAGATACACACCAGCTAGACCCCTAAGGTCTAGTGGCACGGAACTTTTAATAGTGCCAGAGGCTAGGACAAAGAGATTTGGAGGATCAGCTTTTAGCATATATGCTCCTAGATTGTGTAACACCCTACCTGAGGGCCTGAGGTTGTCTAAAACTCAGGACATTTTTAAGCGTGACCTCAAAACCTACTTATTCAATGTCGCCTTTTGCTACTAAGGGAGACATTGGACATTATAGAACTAGGATCACTAGGCCATTACACCATACTCGTGTTTTGAGATTTGTGTTGACAGGAAAATGGACCCGGGTGCTGATGAGGCACTGTCAGCTTGATTGATTGATTGAAAACTTTATTAGAAGATTTGCAGAAGTAGGTACATGAAAGTACATATTACATACAAGGTCAACTAACAGGATAAAAACCCAAGAAAGCCACTGGCTTATTTCAATTGGGGTCCTTGATTTTGAGCTCCCAGTAGCACCTAGAGCAGTACTGGAACCGGTACAAGGGTGTACCAGGACCACCATCAGGTTGTATTGCTGTCATCTTTATTGTCTTTATTGTGTTGTCGCATCATAACTGTGCTTAAGATTCTCTTTTGGCAGGACCTGTGACCATGCTGGATGCAGAACGATGCAGATATAACACTAAATTTATGGACAGTGTGTACGCTGATAATATGCAAGGAACTTTTCCTGGATACATGGTGTACAGGTTTTTTGCCCTTGCTTGCTTGCTTTGTGCCGGTGGTCCTTGGCCTCCCCTTGGGGCCCCCCGGCTGCCCCGTGTGCCTGGTCTGTTCCGCCACCGGGGCACCTGCTTGGCCGTCCTTGTGCGGGGCCTCTTTGGTCTGTGCTTGCTTGGCTGGGCCGGGTGTGCTGGTGGTGGGGCGGGCTGGGTGTGTGGGGCGGCGGGGGCTCCCTGGGGGGGGGGTGTGGGGGCCCACCGCTGGGTACTGATAGGCAAACTGGCTAGTATTCGCTCTATGTGTAGAGGGCTGCAAGGGAATTTTCCTTGCCCATTGCAATGATGGATTTTTTACTTTGATGTCTCTTCAAGTCTCTCTCAACCTTGCCTGCTGTGTGTATGAGCATGTGTATATACATGTGTACCATAAAACTGATTTAAAACAAGCCACACAAAGCCATCATTTTAGAGAAAGTGTTTCTTTATCAATCAGGGGCAGTGTTCCAGAAACTGGAACAAATCACAACAGAAGAGAGAGTAAGGATGGATTTTTTGATATCACAACTTGACTCAATACTAAATGTGACTTAATATCAAGCTTGATTATATATAATAATACATTAGTGATCACAATGATAAGATTAGGTAACCAATTAATATTTTGATTTGATTTAATATAGTTAACATATTTGATTTGATATAGTTAAATTACAAAGACAGCATTGTCCTAAAAATGTGAATAAATAAACAGAACAAACACAAAGACATGATGGCATGAATGTTTTTATTTCCTTTTAACCAAAAGGAATGAATGATGTCATTTCCTTTTAACCAAAAGGAATGAATGATGGCAACAGAAGCAAGGATGCTTATCAGGAAACTAATGATTGGCATAATACCAGTATGTACTTTCCTTTGCTGGACTAGCATTAAGTTGCAGCTGCACAGACAATATTTATAAAACAGTACTAAATCCTTCAATAATATTCCACCCTATGAAGGTTCCTGGATATTTCGGTTTCGGTTTGAAGTATTCCTGTTCATTTAAAACCAAGTCAAGGCATAATACAAATTGTCATTGGCATCAACATACTGTATACGGAAGTAGTGGAAGGATGCAGTTGTTCAGCTTGTTACTGTAAAAGCACACAGTAATTTGAGGTCATTGATGGTCCTGAGTGTGTGTGCGTGTGACGATGATCTTATGGGTTAAAAGCCACGACAGTTAACAAGACGAGAAGTTGGTAAAACAGAGGTATGTGAATACACAACCTCACAATACAAAGACAAGTGCAAGTCAGAATCTGTCACGTTTTACTATGTCTTTAGCATTCCTTTCTTTCCTCCCTCCCTACCTTAAATTCCTCACTTTCATCTCTCTACCTCTCACCGGTGTGACAATGAAGTAAAGGTTGTAAAAAAAAAAAGAACAACAACACAATCAATAAAATAATGGAAACGCTCGATAGAAACTATGTTAAAGGGTACCCCACCCCTGCGTAGGAGAGAGCGACAGCTCTGGGCCTATGGATGCACTGCAGCTCCCCTAATTTACATTCAGTTGATCCTGGGCTACCCTGCAGAGGAAAGCTCCAACGTGTATATTCACTCAGCTAGCAACCATCAAGAGGTATAGGGTTACAGGGGCTATCATGTGAAAGTCCATAGTGGCATAAATACCAGCTGTCTATCTGAGGGAGCTCTATGGTGCCTATTGGAAAAGAGGAGGGTATCCATACCCTATTAAGGCTGGGGGAACAGGATCTGTCAGGCTAGGCTGGTGTAATAATGGAAGAGGTTATATTAGCTTATTGGCCCACTGACAGACATCTGGAAGAGACTCACTCAAGGTCCAGAGCTGCAGAACTCTCACCCCTCTCATAGGGCTTTCACACCGGCAAAGAACCGTGCCGGTTCGCGTTCGCGTTTGGGAATCTCCGAACGTTGGCGCTGTCTGGCGAACGAGCCCGCGTTCATACACGTGGGCTCGTTCGCCAGACTGCGCCAACGTTCTGATTTTTCCGAACGCGAACGCGAACCGGCACGGTTCTTTGCCGGTGTGAAAGCCCTAACAGACAGACTGATCCTTTAATGTATTACTATTCATCCATGTCTATCTTTGGCCGTAGTGTCCGTTGAAGCTGTTCCCTCCAGGAGGTGAAATACTGATGGAGTCCAGGAGAGGACGTAGCGCCTGGCCGAAGGGCCTAAAGGGAAGACAAATAAGCATCTGATTGACAAGGTGGATATGGATCAATCCAAACACTGCTAGAGAGCGCAAACCCAAGATATTGTTTTGGATCTAAGAAGATTGAATAGCTGTAGGCAAACAGGTAAAAATGTCAACTTGATGGGCAAGATTATCATATTGGTTAAGTATATTAAATCCTCGAATATCTACTCAAGGGGTCGGAGTACATTTGGTATATGGTTAAAAGGGTATGTGTGTGTGTGTGTGGGGGGGGGGGGGCGGTTAACTTACGTGGAGAGAATTTCAGTGGGCAGGTCGGTGATGTGAGCAGGGATCTTGCTGCCTGTGAGGAACTGGGCCACCTCATCACTGAATGTGTTACAGTTATGCTCAAACAGATGGTATTTGTCCGCTCTAGTGAGAGAGAGAGAGAGAGAGAGAGAGAGAGAGAGAGAGAGAGAGAGGGGGGGGGGGGGGGGGGGGAGAGAGAGAGGGGGGGGGGAGAGAGAGAGAGAGGGGGGGGGAGAGAGAGAGAGAGAGAGAGAGAGAGAGAGAGAGAGAGAGAGAAAAGAGAAAGAGAGAGAGTATGACAGATGAAAGAGAGTGTGTGAGAGAGAGAGAGAGAGAAAAGAGAAAGAGAGAGAGAGTATGACAGATGAAAGAGTGTGTGTGAGAGAGAGAGAGAGAGAGAGAGAGAGAGAGAGAGAGAGAAAAAACAGGCAAAGAGAAAAAGAAAGGGTGGAGAGAGGGAGTGGGAGAGTGAAATGAATACAGTAACAAAGATTAGAGAGTAGAGTACAGATAGCAGGAAAGAGGGAGGGGATGAGGAGAGAGAAAGAGAGAGCATGTTAGTATTAGGTCCTACCAACATAGCATACTGGATGTGCCATACAAAAAGTGAATGCAGAGATGAGATTAATCAGGCAGCCCTTACCTGTATGTGGACTCCCCTAGTGAAGTCAGATACTCCATGAAGATCTCCTCAGTGACTTCTGTGGTGCCCAAGTCCACCATAGAGTTTGGCTCACCCAGGGTTGTCCCACCCTGAAATACACAGGCCACAATAAATATTTATTTCACAATATCTCCCCCCCGACATGTTTATAACTTAAACAACAAATTGATCACCAGGGGGGTATTCCATCAATGTCGCTAAAGGGAAATCCAGGCTTATTTTGATAAGTCTAGCGAGAGTTCTCAAAAATAAGACTGGATTGTCCATTGACATTGCTGGCATACCCCCCCCAGTAGTATAATCATATTTTGAATTGAGGCCAAGTGGGGCATAATTCCGGACTTACTGGCAAGCAGTTTGCAATGCCCTCTCCACCATAAAAGAACTCCTCTCCGTGGATCACAATAGCAGTATGCCTGGGTAAGATAGAACACAGTTCATTTCACATTAGAATGAGAGGGATTCTTCAAATAGACGGATAATAAGTATACTGAATTAATAACACTGCAATGCTCAACATGGGCATACATTACACATTTCCAGCTTGCTCCAAGGCTCAAGTGTACATGCGGCAAACGTCCTCAATAACAAGTACTGGATATTGATCTATACAGTTCCAGTTCCTCCTTGCTATACTCACCATATTCCATCTAGCTGTTTCCCTGTGGAGGCAACAACACAGAAACAAGTCAGTATTGCACGTAGCTACTTGTCTGTGTTGATATTTCAAAGTACTACAAGTTGTAGCCATCTAACTTCCAATCACTTGCGGTATTATGAGTAGTACCGTCTCAGCTACAACCTCAGACAATGTTGTTGGGCCTAAACACCGTAGCATCAACGTACCTAACATGATGGGACTCAGCTGGCGAGCCATTCCCTTTGACAGGTCGTAGACGTACAGTTTGACAGAGTACGAGGCATTATTTTGATCCATGATGTCTTGTGATGTCTTCCTTCTTCTCCTTCTTCTGCTGCTGTTTTGACTCCAATGTTTACAAACCAGCCAGATGACTCGCTAGCTGTTAGCCGCGCTAACCAGCACAGTTCTACTGCTTACGCTTAGCTAGCTAGTTAGCTAGCTACGAGACAAAAATAGCCAAACTTACGCCGCCTGAAAGGCGTATATTCCAAAAGCTGAACAAAATACAAGTTAATACAAGCACAATAATATCGAGTATGAAGTTAACGTGAATCAGTCTCACAGTGGCTCGCTATCAGCTGTTGCTGTGTCACTGTGACTCAAAGATAAACACAGCTGACCACGACGTGGGGTAGCTGTCAAGGTTGCCAGATGGGATTGACAATTCCAGCCTAAAAACCGCTAAATCCACCAAAAACCAGCCCAAAACCGATGCCCCTAAACTGTATGTCTGTTGCCAATGATGTTTGTCAAATAAAATTAAAACCTGCACATTGTATGTAGCTACTAGGGAGTGTGTTTTAACTTTTTACGCATTTTGTAACTTTCATTCACTAACATTGTGATACCGACCAAATGCTTTTTTCCCCCGGTCCAGTGTGATCAAAAGTAGCCCAACCGGCGGTAACCCTCCCCATCTGGCAACCCTGATAGCTGTCAAAATTGCCCATCGAGAGATCAGCCAATGAACAGTGTTGGAACCATAACAACATGTAGGCTGGAGTATGTTGTACAAAGTGGAGGAAAGTTTTGTTTTCGTTTTCTTTTTAATTAATCCAATGTTTGTGGTGTTGTGTGTGTGTCTGTGTTTATGGTCTTTGTTATTGTATGTTTTTCTTTTTTCTTTGGTGTTGGTGTATGAAAATGATAATAAAAATATTGTGAAAAAAATATGGGGCAAGTAGATTTGAGAAGTATTTGCCCTGCAGGGCAAGTAGGAAAACACCTTAACGTCGAACCCTGTAATACCAAGAAGACATCATAATGTTTCCCATACAAACTGTACTTGTTATATCAAAAGAATGCACAATGAATACTTCAGTCGTCCAGTAGATGGCGGTATGGAGTTTTAGTCACAACTAAACTCACCAAAGAAGAATTCATGCGCGTTCATGTCACAACTGAGTACGCGCGACTAACATCTGTCTGGATCAAAACGAAAACAAACCAAGGTTTTGTAATCTCAGTTGTGTAAACAATTAATGATACTGAACCAGCATTGTGTTACACCCGCAAATCAAAGGTATGCTCTTTTAAATCTGCTATAACTTTGCATTAGATAGCAGTAGCTAGTAGTACTAGCAGCGAACTTACCCGCCTGAAAGTTGAGCATTGAATGGCTGACGTCATGTTGTGGTTTTGTTTAAACTCAGTTCATGAATAGATTATCTAAACAGAAAGATCACTGCTATAATGTTCCCAAAACAATGATTATTTTTTACAAATACAGTCCTTATACCACTTTTTAGGGCATCTCTAGTTGGCACCACTAATCATGCCAGAGTGGAACGCCTACTTTCCTCAAAACGAGGATGATGACGGGGAGAAGGAGGAAGGTGAAGAGTCAGAAGGTAAATGGATGAAGATAATTCATTCAATGTTTACCACGTTTCATTGATGATTTTTCTCGTTTCCTTGTTTGTCAATGTTGCTGACTACTCTGTATGTTGGCTTGCTGGTCGTTTCAGCGTGTGGTGAGCTAAGTACAATTCAGTTTGTGTGCTGATGAGTTTCTTGTCTAAGTGCGTTTTCATGACAATCCCGAGGTTTTATCACACCCTTATAAATCATCTGTGCTAATTCATTTCCCCAGGTGACTATAAGCACACAGGGCGGGACAGCCTTGTGTTTCTAGTGGACGCCTCCAAGGAGATGTTCATCAAGGGGGAGGACGGAGAGCCGTCCAACTTCGACATGACCATGCAGGTAGGCTGTCTTCAACAGCGTTCTCTCCTCTTCCTCTCTATCCCGCCCTTCTCATCATCCTCCCTCCACTGTCTATAAACCACACCGTATCCTTCTCTGAAATATAAGGAGTGAGACATGTCTAACAGCTAAAATTTTGGTCTTATTTTCTTTCTCACTGATCCTGTCCTTAGCTCTCCTAGCTCTCTCTGACAGTATATGTACTTTCTTCTCTAGTGTATTCGCAGTGTGTACACCAGTAAGATCATCAGCAGTGATAAGGACCTGGTGGCCCTAGTGTTCTATGCTACAGACAAGTGCAAGAACCCCAGCAACTCCTTTAAGCACGTTTATGTGTACCACGACCTGGACTCACCTGGTAGGTTTCCATTCTGCTGATGCTGCTGTACATCCAACAGAAGCAAACTGAGCCATACCTGCATCTACACAGTATTTTGTGTAGCCAAAATCAAGCCATCACCTGGAACCCATACACTCTGCTTCAAAGTTAGCTGGCATTGAGATCCTCTTTTATTTCTCTGCTGTTTTTTTCTTGCATTTTGTGACACTCTTATTCCCTTTCTCCAAATCTGGCTTGCACCCTCTCTCTTCTGTCCCTCTTCCCTGCTTACATGCTTTGTCTCTCTCCACCCCTCCTCCTGTTCCTCCCTCTGCCCCTCTCTCTACCAGGTGCTCGTCGGGTGCAGGATGTGGAGAGCCTGCGAGGGGAGGAGGGGGCCCAGCTGGCAGCAGAGACCATGGGCAGTGGGGAGACGTCTCTCGGGGATGCCCTGTGGTGCTGCTCCAACCTCTACAGTGACATCAAGCTGCGTCTCTCCCACAAGCGCCTCATGATCTTCACCTGCCGAGACTCACCACACGGGGGCGACAGTGCACGAGACCGGCAGGCACGCACCAAAGCTGGTGATCTCAAAGAGACTGGTGGGTTTGAAGGAGAGGGAACAGTTTGACCCTTGGATGTGTTTGGGAGGATATATGGCCCGGAAACAAAGTCTGACCATGTAAATATTTGATTTATCACCAACAGGTGTGATCATAGATCTGATGCATCTGAAGAAAGCAGACGGGTTTGATATCTCCCTCTTTTTCTGTGACATTGCGAGTCCTTCGGAGGACGACAGTGAGTTGGGCCTGCAGCTAGAGCCTTGTGGGAAACTGGAGGACCTTCAAAACAGGGTCAGGGCTAAGGAGATGAAGAAGAGAGCACAGGCAAGGTAAAGAAAATGAAAAGTTATCCCTATATTTTCTCCAGTGTCCACAGCACACCTAGTTTGCGTATGAATCTTCTCTGTTTATACGCAGTTTATATACCGCAGTTTATATACAATGTCACATAGTTAAATTATGTTTATGATGGACCCCATGAACTTGGATAGATGAAACCATCCACCTCTCCTGTCTGCCTCTGTGGTCCAGATTGCGTCTGTCCCTGGGGGAGGGGATGAACGTGGCGGTGGGAATCTACGTGATGGCGCGGACCGCCACCAAGCCCCCAGCCATCAGGCTCTACAGGGACAGCAACGAGCCTGTCCGCACCAAGACCCGTCTCTACCACACACAGACGGGCAGCCTGCTGCTCCCCAGTGACACCAAGAGTGCTCAGGTAATCATGTCACACAACCTGGAAACCTTCCATGTGTACGTGGACTTTGTGTTTGCGTATTTTGTCGACTGTTGATATTCCAGAGTTCTCCCCAGTCTTTATAAAAAACTTCTTAGAGCATTTCTGCTTTTATTGGGGTAGAGACAGTAGAGATGAGTGAGAGAGGAGGGATGACATGCAAGATGTGTCGAGGGTTAGGGACCCAGGAACCTTCAAATCAAATAGCGAAATTTCTCACGAAATGTGTCCCAATGCGCTTGCAATGATACGGCATGCGCATTAGTGTGCTACACCCAAACTCAGCTTCGTTTCAGAGTCTGTTATGTTTTTCCTCTGTCTCTATGTGTATGTGCAGGTGTATGGAAAGAAGCAGATTGTGATGGAGAAGGACGAGTTGGCTGTAATCAAGAAGTTTGATGATCCAGGTCTGGTTCTGATTGGTTTCAAGCCCAGGGATCGGCTCAAGCTGCACCACCATATTCGGCCCTCCGTCTTCATCTACCCTCAGGAGGACCAGGTCACAGGTGTGTGTGTGTGTGTGTGTGTGTGTGTGTGTGTGTGTGTGTGAGTGTGTGTGTGTGTGTGTGTGTGTGTGTGTGTGTGTGTGTGCTGTGTGTCTTTGCTCTCAACATGGTGTAAACTGGTTATTACGACGTGGATGTAAAAAAACAGACAGTTGGAACACTTTTGAGAGGAAGGTGTCCTAGCATCATTCACTTCTCTGACTCCTGTTTTTCCACCCCAGGAAGTGCCTGTGTGTTCACAGCGTTGCTACGCAGGTGTAGCGAGAGGAACGTGTTTGCTTTGTGTAAATACATCGCTCGGCGTAACACCCCCCCACGCTTCGTAGCCCTGCTGCCCCAGAGGGAGGAGATGGACCAGGGACAGGTCCCGATGGTACCTTCAGGTACTCTCTCTCTCTCTCTCTCTCTCTCTCTCTCTGGATCACTCCAGTCCCGGGGCTAGCTTCGCTAAGAGTATGAGTATGATGTCATTGAGTGCAATACAGAATGTAACAATAACACTACATTTTGGATTTATAGTATGACAATACAAAAGAGACGTCCTCAAATAAATGTAATCTCACTTTCTCTGCAGTGCACTGCACACTTTTTATTTTGCTTTGTTTTGCAAATTGCAAACAATAAGGTTTGGATATTTTATTGCAAGCAGAGGAGCAGACACTATAGAAAAAATGCTCTGAATGCACTGCATAGTAAGTGGTGTGTGTGTGTGTGTGTGTGTGTGTGTGTGTGTGTGTGTGTGTGTGTGTGTGTGTGTGTGTGTGTGTGTGTGTGTGTGTGACTGTGTGACTGTGTGTGTGTGTGTGTGTGTGTGTGTGACTGTGTGTGTGTGTGTGTGTGTGTGTGTGTGTGTGGTTTCCTCAGGGTTCCATGCGATCTTCCTGCCCTTTGCTGATGACATCCGCAACCTGGATCCTCCCCAGTCCCCCACAGCGTCTGACATGCAGGTGGACAAGATGAAGGAGATTGTACACAAGCTACGCTTCAAATACAGGTATCTTATCCGTCAGTTCTGTGAAAACTACATTTAATGTCACAGCTGTACAACATAGATGTCTCCACAAAAATGAAGCCTCAAATTTACTAGACATAAGCAACATAGCGGTGAGAGCCTAGTAGAGGCAAATACAGTACGTGTTCCAGATGAGCAGAAGTCTTATGACTCTTTTCCTCTTGTCCAGTGAGTGCAAGCTTCTTCCCACTCCCTTGTGTATGTTCTGTGTGTGGTTGTGTTCCAGGAGTGAGTCGTTTGAGAATCCTGTCCTCCAGCAGCACTACAGGAACCTGGAGGCCTTGGCTCTGGACCTGATGGCACCAGAGGCCATAGAGGACTTCACCCGTAAGACATGCACACATTGGTACCACATTATCCATATAGTCACAGACACTCAAGCATACACGCCAGAGCTCTCACCTGTTGGCTGGCGGACACATGTTTACAAAGGAATAAGCAGTACACATTTTAGCAGTGCTCAAACTATCTCTCACTCTGTCACATGCTCTCTCTTCCTCTCTCTCTCTCTCTCTCTCTCTCTCTCTCTCTCTCTCTCTCTCTCTCTCTCTCTCTCTCTCTCTCTCTCTTTCTCTCTCTCTCAGGGCCTAAAGTGGATATGATGGACCAGCGTCTTGGTCCTCTAGTCCAGGAGTTCAAGGACCTGGTCTACCCTTCTGACTACAACCCTGACGGGAAGCCTGCAGCCAAGCGGAAAGGTGAGGATGCAGAAAATGGCAGTCAATCAATTGCCAAAGAAGGTGGTTTGAAGTGTCATAAGATCTGCGATCTATGGGATCATATTCACCAGCCATGTGTGAGACAATGTCACTCCTATGTCTTGTCACACTGGTCTTTATGATACTGAGTCTTGTCACCAGACACTTGATATCTAATATCCGTCATTTCTATGCTTGCCATACCTATTCCTGTTAATGCTAATTCTTGTAACATTATGGCCCTCTGTGTTCAGCTGAAGCAGGGGGCGGAGCTGAGAAGAAGCCCAAGGTGGATATGCCAGAGGACGAGCTGCGGGTACACGTGAAGAACGGCACCCTGGGAAAGCTGACAGTGCCGGTGCTGAAGGACGCGTGTAAGCAGTTTGGGGTGCGGACCACGGGGACCAAGAAACAGGAGCTGATCGAAGCCCTAACTAAACAGCTGTCTTAGTAGAGTAGTAGAGTAGTAGTATGAGTAGTAGATGTCAATTGATGTTTTTTTATGAGGAGGAAAAAGTTTGGTAACTAGAGACAGATAGCACTTTAAAATGGAGAAAGGAGATGCTATGTTTCTTACTCTCTGTTGCTATGATAAGGATGTTTTTTCAATGTTTAAAACTTGTAATAATAATAATAAAAATACTGCTTTACTAATGTTTTCATGTGTTTGCCTGATGATCCGGTACCTCCACCTGTGTACAGTACATCTGACTCTGTTGCCACTTATTCGCGTACTTCCTGTCTGACGAGAGAAGGCGTGTCTCACATGAATTAGACAGTCCCATGTTTTACGCAATAACCCTAGAGAGATCTGTGTTTGGGTGACAGCTCCATCCAGGTAAGTACTTCCATGTGACGGGAGGCGGCCTTCTGGCTCACAGGGACGTGAGATCGACCTGGGAACATGGCGTGTGACTGCGAAGTGGAAAGTGCCTGTACCGCAACTTCTACGTACTGCAAAGACGGGATAGAAAATGCGCTCGCAGGTAGGGTAGAAACGAAATAACCTATGTTATCCTGTCATATGTCCTCCTTTCGAAGACTGCAAACTATATTATGCCCGATCGTTAGATAAACCATGACCAGTGGTGCGAGTGACATGTCGCTGGCGGTGTGTGTGTGATTCAAGAGTTTGGGTCCGATATGGCTGTCATTATTGACGGGAGAATGAGTCATGTATGTAGTTGGTTTCACTTTTAATTAAGACGGTGGTTTATCGAAGTTGATGAGACTCTTATGAGCCCGAAATGTAGGCTACTAGGCCACGGACCTGCAGGTTTTAAAATAATACAGTTAAGTTACACGGAGAAAGACTTCTCCCTCTGAAATGTTTTGAGGTCAAAGGTTAGCTGCAATTGCACCCCTGGTGGTGACTAGTCTGGTCAAAGGTTAGACACGTCACAACACAACACTGATTATTAATCTCGTGCTTTACTTGTGATCATTCCCTCTGCTCAGGTCAGTGGCTGGACTTCAACAGTGTGCAGACGGGCCTCCTGACAGTAGTGGGCTTTCTACTCTACAGGTTCTCACAAGGTCAGTGATGTTCTAACTGCACATTTTGTTATCTCATCATCGATAAAACGATCGTGCCCCTGTGTGTTAATCTAACCTCCTGCTCTGCATTTGTAAACACTCCTGTTACTTCTTTGTCCTGTCCACAGCCCTCCCAGCACTGATAAGATGGCCAATCCGTATATTCTGCTACCTCACTGGTAGGTCATCCCAGCCAGGACTTGACCTTTGGATGTTTACGTGGTTTTAGACACTTACTGGCCCTCTACTCTGCCATTTCCATTATCAGTTTGGACCCTTTAGTCCCAAAGCCAAGGAAAGTAGATATTAGAATCTAAAGACTGAATTATGGCTGTGTCTGAAAGCTCACATTTCCTAGTCCTTGTCTACTACATACTAATACATACTACACACTATTTAGAGCCTACTGTTGTTGTTAAAACATGCTATATCATTTATATTGAGAAACTGTCATCTGTAGTTCAACTGTTTTGTTCATGGTTATTGGTTCCATTTCTCTCCTGCAAAGCTTTCTTAGTTGGCAAACTGAAAACTAAAATACTAAATAGGTCCTAGCATGAGCATTCAGACGTGGCCAAATACCAGTAGGATACAGTATTAACTTTAGACCTATCTTTTTGTTCCAGGTCTGTCTGGTATGTGGGGCTGGGTGAGCCATCTATTTGGCACTCTACGTGGTATGTGTTTAACCAATCCATCCAGTGTGTGAAGTTGGCTGCTATCGAAGGAGATTGAGGATGGTATGGTCAATGTTTTGTATTCTGACCTGTGTGTTTCAGGCATAGAGAAGATGTTGAAGTGGCCATCTCGTATTGTAAGGTTTGTAGTAGGTGAGAGAATCTTTTTGCAATAAAAATAACTACTGTGTGAGTTTTAGTTTTCTACTGTGTGTGCTTTTGTTGTTCTGACTGTTTGTTTTGGTGACCTCATGTCAAATTGTGCCTTTGACTGATCAAACAGAGTTGAGATATTGACATTCTGGTCTAACCAGCTTTATTCTCCAAACTCAGTTGAGTGCCTGTTGTTATCTCAACCATAGTGCCATCACTGCCATGTACTAGTCACCATGTACAGTGATTCCTTTTTCTTTCCCTGTTAGATTTCATGTTCTGTCCTTTCCTTTGCGCCATTTCCCAAACACAATGACTCTCTTCCTCCCTCAGGTACATGCACAAATATCAAGCAATGTGTGGTGTTTGTCACGAAACTCATAAGAAGTGAGTCTATAAGTGAGTCTAAAACATTACTGTCTTCATACACATCGATTTAAAGCCCAAATCTGTTTATTTTGTACCCTGCAAGTTTGGATAAAACATCCCTTGATGAACTGATGTCAGCCGATGTCAATCCATCTCCTTTGAAGTTACCCTTTCTGCTCCTTCCTCTGCCTCTACATGGCTTTTCTCACAAGAAAGTTGTTAGTTATTTCTGTACTTGTGTTTGTTTCCTTTACAGGACATTCCAGTGAAAAAGCTCCAGAGACAGAGCAGTCTCCCAGTACCCTCTCTACCGAGCATGGGCTCAGGCTAATCCTGATGGGGCCTCCTGGAGGAGGACGAACCTCACTGGCAGACACCCTCCTGGGCTGCAGCGTCACCCACACTGTCGGGTCCCAAGTCAATGACTGTACCAGGCGGAGGGCTGTGGTGAATGGGAGGGAGGTGACGGTAGTGGACACCCCAGACCTACTGGGACGATCCCTGGGTGACAGTAAGAGGGCAAGCGAAGCCCTCCGGAGCCTCCAGCTAGCCAGCCCAGGACCACATGCCATCCTGTTGGTGCTGAAGGCCTCTGGCTCTGATGATGATAGAATGCAGGAGGATGCTGCTGAGGCCACCAGGGCGCTCCTGGAGCTAGTTGGGGAAAAGGCCACAGATCATGTCCTCGTCGTCCTCAGCCATGCAGAGAGTCTGGGGCAGGGAGGCACTCTGGCACAGCTACCGGAAGCTGATGCTGATGGCCTCAGGGCTGCCCTCTCACCGTGTGGTCAGAGGGCAGAGTTGGTTGACAATAGCCCAGACGGCCCCCCGGAGACCAGGAGGGCAATGGGCAAGAGGCTGCTGGAGAGGGTGGTCGAGTTGAAGGCATTCAGGGGCCACTACACACACGAGCTGCAGACGAGAGAGGACCGCATCAGAGAGGAACTGCTGGCGGAAATGGCCTCTGTGTTGGCACTGAAATTGGGACACGTGTTAATAGATTGAGGAGAGGTGTTTGGTGTTTATTCATGGGTATGTGCAATTTCTGACAGGTTTTTGTGTGTGTCACTATGGGTGTGTTATTGTTTGTATTATTGTTACTATTTACATTTTGTTTTCAAATGCACGTCTACTGTTCGAATGCAAAACATCTCTTTGTTCTGTAATGATGTTTTAGTTCCATGTTCGGCAAGTGTTGGCTACTTTTACACAATGTGTATTGTACTTAATAATCTGTTTTACATGTATTGACTGTCATGTTCCATGCTTTGTATAATTCACCAAAGTATTAAAAGATTGTCTAAGAAAATATATTTAGTAAGTTCCTGCTGGAGCACTGTCTACAACAAAGTCAAGAGTCCCGCAAAACGTATATTAATTTGTGCACGTTTTAAATTAATATAGCTTTTTTGGGGTCAAAATAACCTGAAGTGTGGGGTTTGGCCGTCTCTGGGGAGGGCCTCCGGTACGCAGAGAGATCTGACGCAGGCTATGACAAGCAGACACCGTGAAGCCAATGACGTTGTGCGCATGCTCACGGAGCGATACGGAGCGACAAGGAAAAAGTGCTTAAGACAAAGGGCTAAACAACCACAGGAAAAGAGGATAAAAGGTTAATTTGAGAGGATTATAACAAACCTACGACAGTAGTATCACGCCGAGAGAAAGGTACGTGAGAAGACAGCAACCGAAGAAATATGAAGGGCTTCGCTTCCATGCCAGCCTTATCAAACGAGTGGCACGTCCAGGAGCCTGTCTGTTTCAGGAGAGCTGGACCGAGGATTTGTTAAATGTCATTATAGTCTTGCGATTTATTCAATTTATGAATACCAACTGCTCGCAGAATATGTGAATTCAATTACATTTGGGGTTTTTGCGTTTTAATGTTTGTCTTATTTTATTGTCAGAAAGCCACGAGCCAAGCTGTGTCCAGTCAGCTGCTAGAGATGTTTACCCTAGTGTTCCTGCTGACCACTGAGAAAAAGCCACCTTAGAAAAAAGCCAGGGTTCTCTTATCTTGCCCTCTCTGTGTGACAAACATTGACATTAGTGATGACAACCTCCTAACCTTTGTGAAATGCTTATTTGTTATTTTCTCCCTCTTGCCTCCCTCTCTCAGCTGATCACCTGTGTCTGCTACACACCATTGAGCCTCCTGTCCAGCAAGTTATACATCTTTTCCACTGGAGCCAACTCTTCCTGGTGGAACCCAGGTCCTTTGTGGGCTCTCTAGAAATGGAAAGAACTGCTATGCACATGCTCCAGTGACTCTAGGTGATACAAGGCTATCAGGAAGGCAAGAACCAGAATGGAGGAAGTGGAAAAAAGAGAGACACCCTCTTGCTTCTCATAGTTTTGTTTTTGGGGGGGGATTTTTTGTTATTGATGTTACCCTTGGGGTATTTCTTTTTATTCAGACATATCTGGAGTATAGATGTCTGCATACACCCCTTTTTGCTCTCGCGTGTCCTTCTGACCCCCTCACACCCAACTTGAATGCTGTTTTGTTTTTTTCATCTTTGTTCCTGAACACCTTTTTTGAAACAGCAGGTGTGGCTGAACTGACCTGGCTCTCCTTTCCCCCAAGTGACCCACCTCCTCCTCCCCTCTCCACACACACCCCTCCGGCAGCTGAGAGGTTGCTATGGCGACGGTTGTTGTGGTGGCATAGCGTCGACAGTGATGGGGAGTGCTCCATGTTCTGGTAAGGGGAGGGGGGGAGGGGGGCTGCAGGATCTGGGCTGTATGCCATGGAAGGTCAGCAAGCAGAAAGGGAGTGAGGTAGGGGGTACAGGTGGAGGAGGGGAGGAGAGGTCAGACCCGGGTGAGCACCTCTCGCCCCCTCCACACCCGCCTCCGTCCATCTACCACGAGAAGCAGCGGCGGGAGCTCTGCGCACTGCACGCTCTCAATAACGTCTTCCAGGACGGGTCGGCCTTCAGCAGGGATACACTCCAGGACATCTACCAGAGGTGAGGGGGGAGAAGCTAAGCCTGTACCTTTCATGGTTTAAACTCCCTCTTTATGTTGAAGGAGTGGAGGTTTATATATATATATATATATATATATATATATATATAGCTTAGTCAATCCCCACCAATGTCATAACCAGAGGCAGCTGAGGAGATAGTAATTGGAGGATGAGCTCATTGTAATGCTTGAAATGGACTTAAACACATGCGTTTGATCTCATTCCTTATTCCATTCCATACATTACAATGAGCCCGTCCTCTGATTTCTGATTAGCCAGCTAATAACCTGAATAATATGAGAATGGGGAATTTCTCTCTTTCCTCTGTCTTCCCCTTTTATCGCCCTCTTTCTTTCTCTTTCTTTCCTCCTTCTCTTGTTTCTCCTGTTTGTTACAACACTATTTTGCTCCTCCTCCAGACTCTCTCCTGGAACTTTGGTAACCCCCCACAAGAAGAGCATGTTGGGAAATGGGAACTATGACGTAAATGTCATCATGGCCGCGCTACAGACCAGAGGGTTCGAGGCTGTGTGGTGGGATAAAAGAAGGTAGTTCTCATCAAAACTATATATTCACCTACTTTACTTTTTGCTTTCAATCTGTGTTTTTTGTTGTTGTTTTGTTTTTACAATTAATCACAACATACAGAAAAACAACACACACACACAACAAATCTAGAACATACCCATAGTACATGCACCGGACAACATATACAGTACGGACAACAACAACAAAGACATACTATCTGACACACTTACAGTACACGTCAGATACAATGGCAACACAATTATTGTTGGACTCAAGACAATAAATAAATAAAACAAGAGGATCAAAAATACAATTCCAAAGAACGAAACCAGAACTTATTGTTTTACTGCTGGTGTAACTGGTGTTGTAAAGAGGAAAATGCAGCTGACTGTTTTGAATTAAACAAAGTGCACAAGATCATCAAGTATGTTACAATGTTTTATGCTTTACATGTATAGACAGCCCATTTCTCATACTGTTAACAGTGTATGGATATAACTCCTCTTGTCCACCACCTGTATCGTTACATTACCCTTACAACAACAAACAGTTGAGTGTGTTTTTCCTGCAGGGATGTAGGCAGTATTGAACTGTCCAATGTAACAGGCTTCATCCTGAACGTCCCGTCAAACCTGCGCTGGGGTCCGCTGCGCCTGCCTCTCAAGCGCCAGCATTGGATTGGGGTGCGAGAAGTGGGCGGAGTGTACTACAACCTGGACTCCAAACTACGCAGCCCCCACACCATAGGAAACCCTGATGAGCTCAGGTGTGTGTGTGTGTGTGTGTGTGTGTGTGTGTGTGTGTGTGTGTGTGTGTGTGTGTGCGCGTGCACATGAGAGAGAAAGATATTGTGTGTGCAACAATGTAGTTGTAACAATGTAGACTAAGTACAACTTGTTTTTAAAGTGTATTTGGAGCGGGTAAATAAACATTTACTCGTTTCCACTAGATGGCGCCACATAGTAACACAGTCTTGCTCTCTATGTTCATTTCAATAACAGTTTGAATAAATATAGTTGTAATAACGCAATTGATATCACTCTCCCCTCTCTTCCTATGACACAACAGGAAATTCCTGCGTCACCAGCTGAGAGGGAAGAACTGTGAACTCCTGTTGGTAGTGTCTGAGGAGGTGGAGGTTCACCAAACATGGAGGTCTGATGGCTGTTGAATGTGCTTGCCAATGTTTTTTGGGGGGATTTGACTTTACCGGTTGTTGCTCAGGAGGCGTGGTCCAATCAGGTTTGATTAAAGACAGATTGAACAGGATGTAGGGTTGTGCTGCTCAGCCAATCATGGATGCACACTGGCCAGACTTTACCTTTTTTTTGTTTACACATCCATTGCTGGACTCTGACTGACGAGACCTGAAGCAATGAAGGAAACGGACGCATACAGGAAGGTCACAAAAATCACACTACACAACAACACTCAGATGTATGAACGCTATGTTCGGTGTGTGGGATTCTAATGTGTTTTTATATATATTGACTATTTTTCAATGTTTCTTTGGATTTTTTTGTATGTTAATGTTTCCAATTTTCAAATGTGGGAGTCAATACTACCAGTTGTCCTCTCTGTGTCCCTCCTTGTTACTGTTAAACCTTCATTGTTCTTTCTGTCTTCATGTGTTCCTCTCTCCCTTCTCTTTGTGCATCTCTCTCTCTCTCTCTCTTACCAAGTCTTTCCTTCCCTACTTTACTGCGACTTTGTAATTTCACCTCACCTCTGTCTCTCTCCCTCTGATGTCACTGCTCACAATGATGGCCAATGCTTATTCCACCCCCAAAACAGGAACAGAAAGTATGAGTTCTATAAAAATACAGAGTTGATGTAATGGCAAAGCAGTGGAACACCAAGCACTCCCTCCACCATAGTGTGTCTGTGTACACGTACAGTACTGTAATATAGTTGCTGATGAAAAGTGCCCTCCGATGGGGTACAGCAAGATTTCTCAATAGCACCAGTCCTCGATTGATGTAGCCGTTTTGTGCTCTCAGTCTCTGAGTCTATCTGAGTCTGTTAGCAGAAAAGCTTGTTACTTTCTGTCTCCAAATCACTACCTTCCTTTAGTTAACACTGTTGGGCTGTTGTAATGCCAAATAATTATACAGCATGGGAAACTGACCAGCACAGATGCAAGGTATTCTGCAAATACTGACCTGCCAAATATACAGAAATGTGAAATGCTAGGTATTGTTTTACTTATTGACTTATGACAATTGTTAACTGACAATGGACGGACATTATTTTGTATCTATCTGAAGATCTGTCTGAGGGAAGGCTGAAATGTTGAACGTGCTGAGGGTTGAGGGTTGTTGGCACTTTGAGAAGTAGAGTGGAAAGAGGGAGTAGGTCGATAAAGTGCCTGTAGCTGAAAGATACATTTAGAAAATGAAAGTGTGTAGAAGAAAAAGTGAAAGTTGACAAAAACAGTACAGTGCAACAACAGTCCAGCCAGATGTGTTGTCTATTTTGAAATCAGCCTTTTGAGAGATTCATGCTAGTGGATATATTTATCATCACAGCGACCACATACAGTTTATTATTGAAGACTTTATATGGCCTTAACCTGTTTACAAAGAGAGCAGACAATACTCTAACTTTTAGAGGGGTTGTTCGATTCTGGTCCTGGCCTCGGTCCAGTGAGCTCTCCTCACCTGAGCAATTACAAATCATTTGTGTTCATCACAAATCATAAGACAATGATATTTGCCGAAGTGAAGCCCGTAGGGATTGAAGTTGGACAACCCATCTCACTGGTCGAAAATCCCTTGTTGCTACTTATACCAGGATCTTTGGAGAAACTCAGTGGTATTAGTAGATGTTTATTTTTGCCATGACAATCCCTCCCACCCACTCCCTTCTAGTTAAGTTATGTGTCTCTTGTTTTTCACAGAAATAAAATGCTTGTATGGCACTTTATGTATACCCCTTTGGCCTCATTTCTTGAATAACAGTGATACCATCTCGCATGGATCAAAGTTGGGATTGGGAAATAGACGTCGTTTGTAAGGAGATACATCTGGGAATACTCTGCTACGGGGAGGGAATATCAGAATAAGAATCCATGCAATTCTGCATACAGTGTGTGAGTGACGTTGTAACATTTGCGTGCGCGGACCCATATGCCTCCAGTTCCGAGTTGACAGCGTTGCATTGTGCAGGAAGAGCGCGCATTGGACGCGCGTTTAGTGGCTCGGGGACGCGCCAAGCAGTGCAGATGTGTCGCAGATTTGAAAAGTCACTGGCCGTACGGAAAGCTCTAGCAAAAGGAAGTGGAAGGGAGAAATTCAACTCGAACTGAAACGAAAACAAGGCTCAGTTCTAAAGGGGAGGGGCTGCGGGAGGAGAATCGTGTTGGATCGCGACACGCAGGTATTTGTCGTTTACTGTTACTTTGTTCAGGAGCGCAGCAGCACTAATAACGCTGTAATTCACCATTTCTTTAGAATCAGTTTCGTTAGAAGAGCGAACAGATAAGTTACAATAAAGGACCAATGGAGCTATCAGCTATTGGCGAACAAGTGTTTGCTGTGGAATCAATAACCAAGAAAAGAGTTAAAAAGGTAAGAGTCCGTATTTGATAATGTGCCATATTAGAAATATGATAGTACCGCCATTTGGACCGTGTTATTTATTTGTCATTCTAAAGTAGTCCACAATGAAGGGCAATTGCCCCGGTAGCCTACTTTTATCCACTCCACTGACACAAACATAGATAGCCTTACACAAGGGGGCGGGAGTGCGGGGAGTGTCCCTTTAACATAACGTGGAGCGTGTTGCCATTGCATTTGATTGCATACAGTATATAGAGTGCATATGCCAGCTATCCAAACTGTGAAACGGGAATATCGGAAGCGAAACCTCTCCGTTGTCCTCCTGTCATTTGCAGATTACAGGTTATAATGTCATGATGATTATTGCGCATTTGTGAACGACTAGCCTACGCACTTTGCCCGTTTAGGATGGATGACAGATGAGGGTTTGTGGGTTAATAAGAGCGCAAAACGCTGTGGCCTGTTTAAGTCAGGGTTTTGCGCGCTCGATACACGTCAACCTAATAATGACACAAAATCCTTGCGTGTGACTACGTTACATCATTACTATCATATTTCTCTGTGCATTAAAAGTAAACTCGATATCTTAAGCGCATGAGTCATTGTCGAGGTAAACATCAGCCGATGGAAACGCACGCGCATTAATCGTCACCCGTTATATCCAGTTCCTTTTCCAGCGAGACGTTGTTGCACGCTGTCAAACATTGGTGTGTTTATATTATCAGGGTCCCACCCACATGATCTATTTTTTGCGGAGGGTAGAGATGTTCTAGAATGTTATGCAATCAAGCTTATTCCTAGTGGGGAGGGGGACTCTCGTGAGGGTACCTTCTCTCTCTCGCAAGTGCGCTCATGTGCGATGACGTCATCGTGCTCGTTAAAGCTCTGTCAGTGCCGAGAAGCTTTTTACGATGGCGTCATTTGGCTTACCGGTACAAGAGACATGCATTCTCTATTTAAAGTTATTGTATCACTGGACCCATACACACTCCTTTACTGATCTTGGTCTGTGAATTATGTGCCACAGGGGAACGTGGAATATCTATTGAAGTGGAAGGGATGGCCTCCCAAGTGAGTACCAGCCCATCAATCTCACCACATCATCACATGATCTAATAGTCATCATGCAGGTTCTGGGAACGGCTGACTCATCCCTTTCCCCCTTTAGGTACAGCACATGGGAACCCGAGGAGCATATTTTGGACCAGCGTCTGGTGCAGGCCTATGAAGAGAAGTAAGTGACTAATTCAACACAACTGTTCAGTAGGGTACATACAGGGCTGACAGAGTAGTATCTTTACACCTTGTATTAATAGACTCAACTTATCATCCCACCAGAGAGCAGAGGGACAGACCTCTAGGGTATCGGAGAAGAGGACCCAAACCTAAAAGGCTCCTGCTGGAGGTATGGGATAGTTCTATCCATCTATCTGGGGCGGGTGTGGCTCAGGAAGTAGAGCCGGAGTCTAACGATCGCATGTTCGGCAGTTCGATCCTCGGCTGGCCACGTGTCGAGGTGTCCTCGGGCAAGACACTGAACCCCAAATTGTTCCCATTGAGCGGGCCAGCGCCTTGCATGGTAGCTTGCCGCCATTGCTGTGTGAATATGTATGTGAATGGGTGAATGAGAGGCCATTGTAAAGCGATTCGTAATAAGGCGCTATATAAGGTCATTTATCTAAGCGTTTCACTTTCTGATTAGAGAAAGTACCTTAAGTGCCCATTGCACATCATCACTACTCCTTTTCATTCATTACCTCTCTCAGTGCAAAATGCAGAACCAGTCTGTTTTACTCATCTGTTTATGTGAGGTGTTATCTATATCTGTATGAATGAGGAGATGTCTTCCCTTCTCTCTCTTTCCTCTCCTCTCTTGTAGAATACTACGATATACACCATGGCTCTCCGGAGTGCGCACAAGGCCCCGGAGAAGCCACCAGCTCGCCTACGTCTCTCCCTGACCCGCTCACTGGACCCTGAGGGAGAGGACGAGGATCCATCGTACAGATCCTGCAGAAGAAGCCTGCATCCCCGGCTAGCCCGTCGCACAAACAAACCCATGAGGTCACAGTTTGTGTGCCTCCCTTCCACACCCTCTCACCCTGCTAGCCCCACACAGGACCCCACACACGAGGACTGGGAAGGGAGGGAAGAGGAGGATGAGGACATGGATGGGGAGGAGGGGGAGGAAGGGGAAGAGGAGGAGGAAGCCGGGCAACAGTCAGAGCGAGAGGGGGAGATGTGCAGTGGCATTCTGAAAGGTAAGTGACCTAGTCGGGTCAGATAGCTATGGTACATTCTTTGTGCCACAATTCAAAAATAAAACCACCACAACGAATCTTGAATGTTGAACCCATTTAACAAATGGGCATATCGAATCTTGAAACATAACACATATGAAAGCAAATCACCACTCATCTAATGATACATGGCTACATGGAATCCTGCAACAATCCGACTACTATGATCTAGCTGAATATTGACCTAATTGCAAATGACTCAAAGTCAGCACAAGTAAGCTCCAACTGAACAGTTTTATAAAGAGCCCCACACCATGATACTTCCACCTCCAAACTTCACTGTTGGTATAGTGTTATTCGGGTGATGTGAGGTGCCATTTCTCCTCCAAACATGGTGTGTTGTGTCACAGCCAAAAAGTTCGATTTTGGTCTCATCTGACCAGAGTACATGCTCCCAGTAGTTCACTGGGAACTGGGCTTGTCCAAATGTTGTTTGGCAAACCTTAAACAAGCTTCAAAGTGTCTTTTTTTCAGTAGTGGAGTCTTGCGGGCTGAGCGTGCACAGAGGCCATGGCGGTGGAGTGCATTGCCTACTGTCCTTTCTGTCACAATTGTACCTGCTGCCTCCAAGTCTTTCTGGAGCTCTTTCCTAGTGGTCCGTGGCCCTTTGGCTACTCTTCTAAGTATCCTTCTGACTCCCTCATGAGAAATCTTGCGAGGAGCTCCTGTGCGTGGCGGTTGATGGTGGAGTGATGTTGCTTCTACTTACAGATAATGCCCCCAATGGTGCTTACTGGAAGATTCAGAAGTTGTGAAATACATCTGTAGCCAATTCCATTTTAATGTTTTGCAACAATCTGGTTGCGAAGGTCTTGAGACAGCTCTTTGCTTTTACCCATCATTAGATGTTTGTTGTGTTGCCACACAACAAAAAAATGACAAACAAATACTTTTATAGCCCATCAATATATTCTAACACAGCTGACATTAATTAGCACAGATTGGAGGTAGCTTGCCTCCTAGTTAAGGTTAGTTTAGTTAGTTATGGTTTTCAGCTGGTTCTTTGCCTTTCCTTGCTGTGGTGTACTGCTTTTTCTTAGGCTTCGTTCATAAGGCAGGTCTTGATGCTTAATTCAGATTTTTTACACAGATCCAATTTTTGGGCTTGGCAGTTCACATTACTTTTAAAATGTGACCTATATTTGACCTACATTGACTCCCGTGTGAACATTCCGCGGCCCTGAACAGACCCGCATGTGCAGGACAATAACAATGACGTCAGGATGTTTACGGAAGTAACCATGGATAATAATAAAAAATAAATAAATAATAATAATAATAATACATTAGACTTATATAGCGCTTTTCTAGACACTCAAAGACGCTTTACAAACTGAAAAGATCGAGTAGTAAAATAAAAAGAAACAAAAAAATGAATAAAAAAAAGTATAGGGGTCTAATTCATTTTTAGGTTACTAAATCTAAATCTAAGTCTCTTTGGAGGATACATGTCTACTCTGTATACTGCAAGTATATCTAGATTTATGATATCTAATATATATGATACATTATAACATATATAGGATAACATGATAGCGTTACAACCGGTTTGAAGTTTTTGTGCAGCGGAAGCCGGCAAAGATATGAGAAAGATATGAGCAAGTCTAGAGTGCAGGGTTGCCAGATGGGGTGGGTTACCGCCGAATGGGCTACTCGATTTAGCGGTTATAGACTGTAGGCTGTAAATTGTCAATCCCATCTGGCAACCCTGCTAGAGTGACGTAAAAGTCACATTAAACACGACTTGACAGTTCAGACGGGGGCGCGTTGCTAAATATCAGACATGTATAAACGCGACCTAGGTCGGATTTTAAAAAGTCAAATTTCATAAATGCATAAATCAGACCTGAGTCGCATGTCGGCAAAAAAATCTGATTTGGGTCACATTTCACTGCCGTGTGAACGAAGCCTTAGTGTGTTCAATACTTTTTTGTGACTGTTTCATTCACTTTATTACACATAACTTTATTTACATATGGACTTTAATTTTTAGATTTTTTGTCTGGATTGTTTGAGTTAATACCAAAGTCTGGTGGTATATATTTCACTTGAATAGGCTCATTGGAAATACATTTACGGTACTGGATAAAATGTTGATGTGTTCAATACTTATTTCCCCCACTGTACATTACTTGAAGTCAGCCCTCCCTTTTTATGTACACTTGATATTTGTGTTATTAGGTGAGTCCATTTTCTATTAGATGTGTTCATTCCATTCACCAATCAAACCCTCCAGCCCTCCCATCACATCAATCATCTGCCTGGGAAAGACGCCATCCAGCTCTCATCCAGGAGGGGTTAGGGTTTGATTGACAGTGGTTGCACTGAGTATCGAAAGGAATGAATCTAATAGAAAATGGACTCGCCTAATAACAAAATATTATTGTATATATTGTATATATACAGTATATAATCTATCAGTTGTAGCATTCTTGTTCTTGCTTTGTGTTTTCAATATTCAATTCAAATGTATTCAGCTATATCATTTGTTATAGTCATATTGTTATGGTCATTTGTCATTAGATGAGTGGTGATTTGCTTTGTTTCAAGGCTCAATATGACCATTTGTTATTAGATGGGTTCAACATTCAATATTCTTGTGGTCGTTTTATTTTTGAATTGTGGCACACAAAATGTTCCATAGATAGCAGGCATAAGCACCAAAGTGACCTAGTTCTCACTGCTGTGTTTGTCAACGTATCTGCAGGTAGGCCACAGTACTGAAGGAACACTGGGCAGATAACCAAAAACATTAGCTCCCCCACCCTGAGCTGGGAAGGCAAACAGGCAGTGTTCAGTAGTGGCACAAGAGAGGGACTTAAAAAGGCATTTCATGTATAGCTTAGAAAAAAGTATAGGCTAAATGTCCTGGTAGCACAATGCATCCTTTCTCCGACAGACAATGCATTATTTGTTTTTCCCTATCCTCATCAGTTTATAATAGCATATCTATAACAGAAACTATAAAAATCTAGGTCATCCAGGAGAAGTAACTTAATAATAAAAACACGAGATAGAGTTGATGCAATCACAGCGACTTCACTCTCTCTTCTCTCTCTCATCACCCCCCCCACACACACACACACACACACACACACACACACGCACACACACACACACTCTCTCTTTCTCTCTCTTGATGCCTTTCTCCCTCCCCCTCTCTTTTTCTTTCTCTCCCTCTCTCAGGGCAGAACAGGGCAGAAGATTGGAGTTCCGCAATCGGACCAGAGGAAGTGACCGTGTCTCAGAGGTCTGAGGTTTGGAGCCCTGTGATTGGCCCAGGAGAGGTGACTGTGACTGATGTCACCATCAACTCGATCACAGTGACTTTCAGAGAGGCCCTGGCAGCCAAAGGCTTCTTCAGGGGTTTGGGCCTAGAGTTCTGAGAAACAGCAGAGAGAAAAAAAAACAGGATTGGGAAAAACACAGAGAGAGAGGTGGGAGGGGTTGAGATTTGAAACATGTGGCCTGTGATCTTTTCAAACCCTCCACTATACAGCGTCATCTCTCTGTATTGCCATCCTTCCCTTAATCTCATTTTTCCAGCCTTGTGAGTGAACTCTGTATCTCCACTCTAACTTCCTTTACCGTTCAATACTATTGAAGCATACTGTAATAATGTACAGTATATACTGACTACATTGAGATGGGCATACACTCCTCATTTGGGATACACACAGCATAAATACCTATAGCTTGTACAAGAGTGTTAATTGCACTGCATCTAGACTGTTATTATAAAAGAAAACATGTGGTTTAGAGTCTTGTATGGTTGTGGAGATCCTCTGCAAGAAGGCTTTCAAGGTCTGCATGCCTGTCTCCTCTCCTCTCTTTAGGATGCTGACATTGAAAACATAACTGTTGCTATAATAGCTCTGTGCACATGTACACGTAACATAAATGTAACCCTGAAGAGACCCAGACTTGGGAACAGACTGTACTGAATTGCACTGTATTTACATCATGATGTTGATGTGTCATCTTTGTGGAATCTTCCTGGTCATCTCTCATTGGTCAGAGTTTGTTTATCCCACTCTGGGTCAGTGTCGTGTGGCTCTACACCCTCTGTGTGACCACAATGCATTGAGGAGTGGAAGTGCCTGATGTTGTTTCTGTAGATCATTTAGGATGTGTGCGCGATTACACACACACACACACACACACACACACACACACACACACAGAGGCTTACAAACAAAACAAACACTAACTGCCCTCTCTTTTTGGATTTGGTATTGGTGAATAATAACATTCTCCTTTGAAATCATTAGGGCTTGAAGTAAGAGGAGGCCTACACCTTAATTCCAGGTAGGGGAGAGAGACTGAGAACGAGGAGGAAGGTTGCGTATTTTTAATCATTATTTTTCTATATCGATCTGAATGTAATCTATTTATTCTTTGAAGGAGAAACCTTGTGTATTAGTGATGCAGAGGGACTGAGTTGTTTTTATACTCTGTTTTTATGACTATGTACTGTATGTATGCTAGCACTGTGGCAATGACAAGACAGGCACTTATTTGATATTGCCAAATGTGGTTGCTTCTGCTGCTTCTTGTTCACTGCTAAGCGAAAACATGTTGCACTTTACAGCTTGTCAAGTGATGTAATGAACTTTTAAAAACAAATATTCCTGTCTAAATATGTCAATGTGTATAAAAGTATTTCTATAGTTTGAAAAAATAAATTAGGCTCTTAATATTACTCCTCGTTTTTCTTTCAAACAACCATATCAATGCCCTCTGTAAGTGTTTGGACAGTTAGTCTAAAATGTGAATGTTAGCACTGTCCATACATTTGAATTGGAACAGCAGTTCACCTTTTATTTTAGAGTATTTTCATATACCACTTATTAAGGGCCACTGTTTATATGAGTATAGAATCACAATTCCAATCCTAGCTGTCCAAATCCTTCTGGGGGGCACTGTCAACAGAACCAGTTGTTTTCTTCCCATCTCTAGCACTGAGATTGCTTGTGGCACTCGTTCTTATGGAAAATCTTACTTTAATTGCAATGAATGTGATGTACAGTATAGTTGATTCACTTACTTCAGACAAATGTACATATCTTAAGTCACTCCGGATAACAGCATTTGCTAAATTACTCAAATGTAAAATGTCTGTATCAACTGAGGCTAGTGGAGGTAGAAATCAGAGGACGGGCTCATTTGTAATGCATGGAATGGAATCAGCAATGGTATTAAACACGTGTTCTATTCCATGCATTACACTGAGCCCATCCTCCGATTCTACCTCCACCGGTGTCCACTGGTCTGTATAAATTAGATGTACTGTTCACCTATGATGAAAGTTCATGAAATGAAAACCACCACAAGGTAGATATTTTTCCAATGGTACAAACATACTTTATTGTACAATTAAATTATTGGCAAAAAATCAGACCACCAAAATAACTTAAAGAAAATAAACTAATGAAAATGGAGCAACAGTTATTTCTTTTTTGCTTCCTCCCAGCAAGCACCAAAATAGGTTAACAAGGAAAAGTGGTCAAAGATTCCATTTGAACACTAAACAAATATTAAATAGTCTTATTTCCAGTCTCTTTAGGAGAAGAAACAATAAAAACAAAACAAATTGTTCAGTTGCCATGGTTTATACAGTGATTCAGTATGTATACATTTATATGCATGTACATGAACATTTCTTCAAAACGGCATGATATACTCAACAGCCCCAAAGAGGGGTCTGAATGACCGCAGTGTCATTTTGCATCACCATTACATCTTCAATACAAAAAAGTTTATTCTAATAATTCCTGTAGCTTCAAGTTTTATTTTCAAAAAAATAAAATTAAATAATATATCTATATATATAAAAGACAAGAGTTTTTTTCCTTGTTTTTTATAAAATAAGTCTCAAGATATATTGCCACTTGTTTCTGCTTTGTGTCCCCTTACCCCAAAACCCAACCTTGGAGAAAAATAAGTGAACTTGTGAGTTTTGTGTAATTATTTAATATGACGCAAATTAACAATTCATTTTATTACCACACTATAAGCCTCTTCCCCAATTTCATTTGTGCATGTGTTTGTGTGGATGTGTTGTGTTGTGTTCACAGCAATCATTAGGTGTGTTTGTTGAATAAACCCCAAGTTTGTCAAAAATACACAAAGGCGCATTGGTGCTCAAATGACCTACACCTCATACTGTACCTTTCGAAAATATCAATACTTTACATAGTTCAAGAGTAGCCTAGGTTGCAGTTGCAAGGAAACCAAATCAAAGAGGACAAAAATAAGCAGTAGAAAAGAGTCTCTCTGCTCAGGGGTCTGA
>NC_137681.1:14019563-14302063 GCF_963989245.1 Nansenia antarctica | reverse complement strand
TGCACTCGTTGCAGGTGTAGACGAAGCGGTCCTGGCTCTGATTGTGCAGCTCCACCAGCATGCACATGGAGCTCCACAGGGACCTCCTGAGGGAGGAGAACTCCAGGTGTTTGTCCCGGGCCAGTGTCAGGAAGGCATCGCGCCCATCCATCAGGTCACAGGCCATCAGGGGGTCCGGGTCCGTGATGGGGCCCAGGGTATTGGCCATGGGAGCGGCGATCAACCGAATTACAAAAAACACCTATTGGGAAAAAGAAAACATATATTTTGGAATGAGTGTAGGAAACATAATGCTCATCTTCACAAGATAAAGCATACTCAATAATAATAACACAGCATCTGTCTAAGAGAAGTCTGGGAGAGAGGATGCACTCTTGCAGGAGCCGTACACCCCCACCTTCACACAGTTGGCATTGTAAATGGAGGAAAGTCTGGCTGTTGTTGCCTTTTCCCTACCTCTTTGTGCTTCTCCATGCAGGCGTAGAGTTTTTGTGAGAGGTCATTGGACACGTTGGGCATCCCAGGCTTCTTCTTATTGGTTCGGCTCAGACTGCTGCTCTTATTCTTACTTGTCTTCTTGTTGTTCTTCTTCTTGGCGTTCTTACTGTCACCCTTTGTGGCCTGGATGTGGCAGGGGAGCAAGTGATTTATGCACAGCAAGATGTTACATTCTGCAGGTGTATTCCTTTTACAAGTGGCATTGAACAGACAACCAACCATCAACCAACATCAACTGAACATTATTTAAGATAAGAAAATGTTATCAAATTCCCACGTAGTTTTTTTAATTATTATTATTATATATATATATATATATCTAAATATATAAATCACATTACAAATCAAGACACTTCAGCCTAGTGATTTATGAGAGCCCTCTGTAAATTCCCCTCACTTACATCTACACTTTCGTTGGTAGTGCTGTTCTCTTCCCTCTTCCTCTCTTCCTCCTCCTGTTCCAGCTCTTTGATGCTCTCCTCCAGCACATTGGGCCAGAAGTCGCCCTCAAAGTAGGGCAGCTCCTTGGCACTGGTGAGGCGGTCCTCCGTCGCCTGCTTGAAGATGTCCTGATAAAGAGACGACAATCTGTCAAAATACTACACAAGCATCTTGTGGCCACAGACAATCAAATGAATGACCACGTGCTTACCTTGTAGTCATGCACGATGCGCTCCGCCACGGCCTTGTCCAGCATCTTCTTGTACCACTCCTGCAGCCTCTTAGGCTTGGGGATCTTCTGGTCCACGGGGTGACAGTGGAAGATGTAGTCATCCCCTTCACTGGGAGGACACGCCCATATGTGGCCTGTAGTATAACTGAAGAGACACCCAAGACGCGACCGATCACGTGAGTGTGTTTACTTGGTATGGAGACCACTTATAACAATCTTGCCTCCAATAAGGTTGTTGTTTGTGAGTGCGTGTGTGTGTGTGTGTGTGTGTGTGTGTGTGTGTGTGTGTGTGTGTGTGTGGGGACGGACGACAACAGGTGTTTTGAGGGGCTAGGTAGAATGTGCGTTTACTAAAATTAAGAATTGACGATTATTTTATACATTCAGGGACAACAGCCTTGTAAGTGTTGGTGGAAAAGTTCTGAGGGTTGACTGGAGAGGACGGAAAGAAATCTCAATTCATAACACATACTGGCAGTCTTTAAAGGGTCATTTAAATATATTCAACCTCGTTCTTTATCTCTACACCAGTGTCAAACTTATGTGAAGACAGATTCTACAATGAAAGCAATCAGAACAAATTAATATGAGGTTGAAAATTGTGAAGTGCCCCTTTAAGTGACAAAAGGGTTTTGTTTTAGACCACTGTTAATTTTCCTCACCCCAGCCTCTTGACGTACTCCAGGTACCCAATGAGAATCTCATGGTAGACTCCAGTCCTCAGAGTGCGAGGCTCGAAGAAGTGAACACTGTCCAGGTAGGAAATGTACACTCGTCTGGTGGGAGGGAGTACGAGAGAGGGGGAGAAAAGGTCAGATCAGTGTATTCAATAAGTTGTGGCACAACTGACCAGAACTGCACTGAAATAAAGTTGGGTCACTAACACCCAGGGTGACAAACTCATTTTCGAACCTTTGATTGGGGGGAGGGCAGTCAGAGCCGTACTCTTGCACATGCATGCCAAAGAAGCAGACATCCGCTCCTCCGATGTCCTCAAAGGCGAACAGGGCTTTCGTTCTGTATGGGAAGGACTCGCACATCTCTCCACTGTCCACAAACCTGGACACGCAGACAAGACAGATGAACCGACATGAGTGAGCGAGCCAATGCTAAAATCCTAATCCTTCCTGATAGTTAGAGTTAGGTCTGAGGCAGGGTAACCTGATCCCAGCTCTATGCTTTCTCACTGGAGCCCCATACCTGGACTTCATGCCTGGTTTGACCTCCACCACCTTGTCAGAGACGTGGACCACGCGGATGGTGACGTCACCTGACTCTGGGTTGTTCATGCGCTTCAGGAAGTCATTCACCCGCGTCTCCAGGTAACTGCCCAGCTTCGTCTGAGGCAACCCTGGAAAGAGGACGGAAGGACAGACGGGGAGAGCAAGAGATGAGAGGAGCCAGGGAGGAATGGCTTTAACATAAGCTGGGTTCAATGTGAACCTCTAGAGACATGAGGATAATAATAAAATGATAATAATAATAATAAGAGACTTACTCTTTGCAGCGTACTTGTTCTCTCGCCGATTCTTATTTGCCTTCTTTAAACAGCCATCACAGTTAAAACTGAGGTGAGAACAGAGAGATGATATGAGTCAGTTGAAAAGTCAGAGTTTGATGATGATATTAATATCCGGTTTCACAATGGCTGCTGAATAAGCTGTACTGAGACAGTAAGACACTCACCCCAACGGCCAGATGGTGTCATGGTGCAGGACACAGATCTGGTGCATCTTTCTTCCACAGTCCATACATTCAACAAGCCTGCAAAGAAAGAGCAGAAGCAATGGAATGCCGTGTCACTCACTGCAAGAGTCTTTCACTGTACTCCACTACTAGAGAACTTCCCTGCATTCATTTGAAGTGGACTTACAATTCAGGGTCCAGTGTGTCATTCTTCTTCTTCTCAAACTGATCTTTGTTGATGGATCTGAAGCGAGAGAGGGTCAAATTAACACACAATAGGAATAGCGTCCATAACAACAACATGTACATTGAATCTAATCTTAAGTTTATGGTTAATAAGAATATCACCGCAAGATTTTTTAAATGGTACCCAAAGGCATCTTACAAGAAAAGCGGAAGCTAAATGGACCACAGTCTAACCAACTGTGAATCAACACTATAAACTCAAAATGACCACAAGGTGGAGGCATTTGATTCCGGGTCACGGCTCTTGGCCAACATTTAATGAGTAAAATTTAGAGACAAGTGAAATTTGCCAAATATCCAAGCAAGACTTTCTTTCTATAAAAAATATTCACAGCCAAAACTAACTTTACAGCCACATAAAAATGGTGCAACAATTATGAAGACAAAGTGGACCACAGTCTTAGAGAGGTGAGAAACGTAAAAGGGAACAGCATTAGCGCAGTTGTCCAATAAAACCTGCTCTGGTACAAGAAGGAATATTATAAAACATATGGAAGTGGCCAATTCATAAAAATTATAAATGGAGGGAACATCAAGCTGGTGTAAGTATGAAATAAAAGATAAAAGAAAATAAGTTTAGGGGAAGGGATAGCAGAGGATATACTCACGTCTGAGGCTGGGAGGGGTCATCTCCCAGGGATACCGTCTCGCCCTGGATTTCGTTGAAACACTTCTCACAGAAGTGGTACCTGTCAGCAACAAGCCCAAATTTTGGTGAACTACACCGTCCCCACAGCACAGCCAATCACAGACAGGGCACAGGAGGGCAGCCACCAATCAGGGCAGGGTGGGGCAAGGCCAAGGGGCAAGCAGGCACACAGGAGGAGCGCAGAGCGGGGTCGTCGTCAGAACAGCCAATCATGATTCAGGGTTTGGGGAGGGGGGGTGGTATTTTTGAGGTGCATGATTGGTCAAGACGAAGGCAAGCCAATGCAGACATCACAAGCATTGACAAGACATGGGAAAGGAAGAGACAGGGCGGATGGGGGGGTTGAATGGTGAGGAGACAAGACAACATTCAGGACAACAAAGAGCAGAAAGCCGAAGCAAAGCACATATTAGCGTTTGGACAAGATGAGCAAAACCTTACAGCTATAGAGCAGCAGCAGAATCAACTGGGAAGGGGGGGGGGGGCATGGGACAAATGCAGACACTGAACACATATGAACAACAATTGTAAAAGACAATTGTTCAATCATACAGCTCATTTTAAAGTGGGTCCTTTGTTACTTGCAAGCATGTATGTGGGGTGCAAAGAACATGTCAGGTATTGGTAATGATATACAATTATAAAAAGCAGCAGTGTGGGCATCCGCATCCACACTAACTATATGACTGCGACTCTGCGTATAGCACACTTTGCATGTAAGAAAGGACCAACTATTAAAATGTCGACGCATTAAGCACATGAATATCAAAATGGAAAAAATGAAGTTGGGGAGAGCGTTTATTCCCGTGGAAACAGAAAATGTATCAAACGATTATTCGACTTTAATCCGTTACGAATCAAGTCTCCAGGTCTTCAACTAATTTCTTCCCTCCCTCCCTCAGTCTCTCCCACCCTCCTTTCATCCCTCCATTCCTCCCACCCTTACCGGTTCTGGTAGCTGAAGTAGGCAGCGTCCCGGGGTATAGTGCAGAGCTGCTTCCCATAGCAGCACAGAGTCTGGGGAGAGAACTCCAACTGGAGAACAAAGACAGGAAGATGGGGCAAATAGAGAAAGAGAGTTAGTTATCATTTGAAAACTTCTAGAGATTTTCAAAAGCTGTTCTGTCTTTCAACCCCACTAACAAACCATGAAAGGGTCAAATATGGGATTCAAACATGCTGTTTGGTAAAAAGCTACGGGATGGGGCTAGAGATACGTTACCCCTCCCAAATTCATAGACTAAGCTGCGGATGCAAGGACTGACCATCCATGAGATCAAAATGGTAGTTATAACCATGTTTTGAGCTATACAGTGTTTGTTTTCAATTCAATTGTGTTCTAATAGGATAAGACAGTCGATCTATGCTCATGGGGGATCATTGAAGAATGTAACTTATTAATCAACGGATATGAATCCTTCATTTAAATAGTACAAACATGAATGTACCGATCCCATGACAGAGACTGGTGCTACAGCCATCACTTCTCCACAGTAAATAATCAGGTGTTATCAGCATAGCGTCCAATGGAGGTAATTTGGTTAGGCCAGAGGAATCTGCCAGCAGCGGATCACATGGCCCTTCAGGCTCATTGTCACAGTAAATGACAGCAGCTGCCAGTCCTTCTGGCCCGTCTGCAAGCCTAGCCCTGGGGTCCACACTGCATTGTCTCATTTACAAAGCAGACACTCCAGTCATGCAGTCATCACACTGGACCGCTTAGTCATTAATGCCCAAAATCAAAACATAGCAGCAAGTTCATATTCCAGTTCATATTCTGTATTTAGTGATGACACTCAATATGGTGGCATGTTCCAACTAATATAGTTCAGCCCCGTTTTCCATATTGAGATGGAAGTAGAGTAAAATATGAATATATGAACATCCACATGTAAACTCACTCGCACAGGCGAGCACAAACACACTGACACAAACAAAGGCACACGGACACAAAAACACACGCGCGCACACACACACCTTCCTCCCACAACAGTAACCCAGGCCCTGCATGACGGGGTCGATCTCCGCCTCGAACACCTCGGCCAGCTTGGAGCAGTACTTGTAGACGCGTGACGTCTTGCGGTTGTACAGCCAGGCGTTGTTGAACATGACCCAGATGTCATCCACATACTGCCAGGGCTCCTGGTACTGGCCCGTGTCAAGCTTGCGCTTGATGGTGGACAGGTCCATGGGGATCTTCACTATGTCAAAGTAGTCCTGTGGTTCAGAGATTGGCAGGCAAAGAGAGAGATCCAGGTTAATTGGTTACAGTGGTGAGAGGAGTACGAGAGAATGTTGTTGTCCATGCTCAGCCACAAGAAGGAAACAGGGAAAAGGAACAAGCTACAGACAGACACAAACACGCAACACACCCACTTTCTCAACAATATAGAAACGGTGAGCAAAAGAGGGAACCAGACACGACTTAAGTTGAAAATCCCTCTGAAGATTTCAGAGAGGCAGACAATCTTATGGGGTAGCTAGGTGAACCGTGTGAATACGTACAGGAATGCCCAATAACATGGGGTCCACTGGCTGCCTGAAGGGCAAGGACTCTGGGTCCTGGCGATACAGAGACTCCAGGGTGGGCATCAGGGCCTGCCGCAGCTCTTCGGGCTTAAAGACTGGCAGAGGGGAGAGAGGATTACAGATTACAACCTTGCAGATACTTGCCATGGGAGGCACATTAGCACACAAAAAGAGATGATGGAGAAACAAACACTCCAGATCCTGCCCTAGACTGAAACCTACAACACTTAGACACCTGGGGCCAGTATTTCTATACTTAATCTAGATCAGAATGATCCATGTAGGGCCGGTTTCACAGACAAGGGTTAAACCTAGTCCTAGACTAAATCACACTTTCAGTAAAATCTCCATTGAAGATGCTTTTTAGGTGCCCCGCGGTGGTGTAGCGGTCTAAGCACTAACCACTAGTGCAAGCTGCCCACCGGGGACTAGGATCGAATCCCAGCTCGCCAGATCCGGATATGGCCGAGGCACACACAGGGAGCGGCATATTGAGCGGCCGCTCCCGAGGGCGGTATAGGAATAGTTCCGGACAAGGATCCGTCGCGCAACACCGCCCCCGGGGTGCCGGAATAACGGTGCTGGGCTCGAGGAGCCAGTCAGCTAGTCTGCCTGGCGATCTCCTCTGGGGCTGCCGGCCACGGGGTCGTGCGGCGGATCCTACGCAATAGGCAGGGGATAATTGGATGCTAGGTTGGGTTCAATTGGCTACCAAATTGGGTGAAAAAGGGATAAAATCTGAAAAACAAATTTATAAAAAAAAAGAAGATGCTTTTTAGTCTGGGACTAGGCTTACGCCTTGTCTGTGAAACCGGCCCATAACTTTTTTTCTATCCAGGATCAGTTCATGCAGATCTGGATCATTCTGATCTAGATGAAACGTTTTGAAATACTGGCCCCTGTGCATAAGCGGCCTGCCTCCACAGTCACAGGAACACAGGCAGCCTTACTCTTCTTCTTGCTCTGAGCACCAGATTGGGCATCGGCGGCCTCTGACCCCTCCTTCTCGTCTTTCGGCTCCTTCTTCAACTCAGGTTTGCGATCTTCAGTCTTGACCCCCGAAGAGGAGGAGGAGGAGGAGGACGATGACGTCTCCATGGGCAGACCTTTACCGCCGTCCCCTGAACACTCCTCCTTCTTGAACTCTGTTTTAATGGGTTTGTCCTCCGTCTTGATGTTGGACAGTTTCCCTCCCTTGGAGCACCCTCCCATGTCCCCGTCGTCATCGTCATCCTGCTGCTTGACCTCCGTCTTGGGGTCGAGGGAGGCCGAGGCGTCCGACTGGGCTTTCTGGGACGATGTGTCCACGCTGCTGACCGATGCCGGGGTCAAAGCCTGGTCCGGCTGGAAAGAGCCCTTCTGGGACATCTGTGTAGAAGGAGAGAGGACAGGGGATAAATGCAACAGTCCCCTCCCCCTTACATGTGGGATGAGGAAATGGAAGGGTAATCGGGTGCGATCAGATGAGAGAGGTTAGAGAGGTAATTCCTGAATAATTGATAACACACCGTTGACTGTAACATGCTATTTTCCTGACACATGTATTGGGGGATCATTGAAGTGGAGTCAATGTTTTTAGCGCTTCAGTAGCGTTGGAACTCACCGGAGTGCGTGGGAGCTGGTGCGCATGGGGGTTGGGAGTGGCAAGACCAGGGTGGGATGGAGTGGTAGACCCTGCTCCCAGCTGTTGCATTGGCTTGTTGGAGCTTGGCCCCTGGCTACCCGGCCCAGAAAGCTGCTGCTGCTGAGAGCCAGGGGGGCCAAGCTGGGACGGGTTGGGGGTGTGGGGCTGGGGAGTCTGGGAGCCAGCTAGCCTGGGCGGCGTTTGGTGGGGGGTGGGGGTGCGGCTCCGAGCAGGAGAGGGTGAGCTCTGCCGCATGGCTGGGAGGTGGGGGATGGAGTTGGGCTGCTGTGGGTTGGTGGACAGGGTCATGGTGGAAGAGGGGCCTCCACCCACGCTTTGGGGGCCCATGGGCCCCACAGAGGGGACACCACTGGCCCCTCCTGCTGAGCCAGGCTGGGCTAGCGGACTGCTGACAGGGAGGGAGGGGGGAGTGGGCATCTGAGTCTGCAGGGACAGAGAGAAGAGGGGGGGGGGGGGGACAGGAGGAAGGATAAGGCATTTAGAGTCCATTCATTATTTATAACCTTACATACATCATGTATGACTACATCATGATCTGTTCAAGAAACCTCTTTATGAGGACAAACTGTAGGCCATGCGGAGTTAGAGTTGTGTGTGTTCTGATGTGTTAATCCACTCTAATGGCTATACTAAACATTCAGCCACTCAAAAGGGGGGGAACAAAAACTGGATATTAAGATTCTCATCATAAACTAACTGAAGGCTGTCCTCTTTTCCCCTGCACCCAAGCATGACTCAAGTGTCGAGACAGAAGACCTTCTCTTTTGCACAACTGGCTTACCTGTGCCATGCCTCCCTGTGTGCCTGGCTGTGCCATCCCAGGCTGCCCCGTGCCGAGTCCTGGGCCTGAGCCTGGGAACTGGCCCTGCGGCAGGTACTGGTTCTGGAGCTGGGCTACGTTGGGCTGGCCCATCCTGGGACCCCCCATGCCCATCTAGAGAGGCGAGACAGAACACAGGTCTGAGTTAAAACAGTGCTATTGGATATTTAATAGTGATCAGTGTTTCCCCTAGGTTTGCTGCCTTGGGGGGGTGGCATGGACCGTGGCATGGACCCCCCCTTCCCAGGGGGTAAGACCCTGCGACATGAATGAATGAATGGTCTTTATTGTCATTGCTATAGTACAGGTACCAAACAACGACATTTAGGAGGGGTGGCTCCTAACATACATACCAGCGTCATGTCCAGGGGGTGTACTAACTTGTACATTAAGCCGCCTCACGCTACGGAAACAGGAGATAGGCTCCTTCCCTATGGGCCATTAGGCTCGAGAACCATCGGTTCTCAAGGCTACTTACTTATGTGGTCTTGACTACCTGTCCACTTTCTCACCTGGTTCTTGTTGTCTCTCTCTGGTGTGCTGACACTATCCTGCTCTCTCTCCTCCTCTCCCACTCTATCCTCCTCTCTCCCTATTTTGCTGTCAACCAAAAGGCAAACATAACAACCAGAGTATTTATAATCTAATAAGAGGTATAAATTGATCCATATCAATTTATAACATAATTATAATTGAATTTTGGATTGCTGTGGGCAATGCAGTCAGATAATGTCATTTTGACATTACTCTCTCACCTGGAAAAAAAAACATGTCCAACTATACTATAAAAAACAGACATTTCAAATGCTTCAATCCACTGTCCATGTACTGTAAATATGCCACTATGGTATTACCATGAAGCCCAATTCTAGCAGAATAAGAAAGATTGTATATCTAATTTAACTTACCGGTAAGTAAAATAATAACGTGCCTCCAGTTAGCTCTTTAGCTGGCATGTGTGCAGCAGACTAGCTCATCTAATCACCTCTGAGCTAGCTAGCTAGCTTGCTAGTTCTTTGACACTATTTACACAATGGAATTATAGTCATTGTCAAGTGTCAGTCAGACACTTTCTAGTCACAATAATAACGACCAATTTTAACCAACTTTCTCTGTCAGAACACTCAGCAAGTATATTTGCTAACGTTTCAACTTGCTTACTTTCTATCTGAAGACATCTCACCCGGCAAAAACTCTCTCGCGTCGCGCGCACAATGTTGTATTATTCTCCAGCGCGGCATAGCGCGAACCGAAGTGTGGAGAGATAGGTCTGGCTATGCGAGACTACTGGCGGACTAATGTTACCAAGGAGCCTATGGGCTTGCCACTTGCCAGATTCGGGTTGGGTGCGTTTAAAAAACGCGGATATTTTAGCTTGTCAGATGTTTGGTGTTTATGTCCGTAATAATTCCTCTTTCTTGGGGGGGCGGGTGGTTCCGTTAGGGGAAACACTGGTGATATTAGTAATAGCATAGCCCTCTGGTGTCAACTGAATTTCATTTAAACGTTTCTGTCAACAAGATCTCCTACCGGACCACAAACTGGTGGTAGCATCAGAGCATTGACTCTACTAACTAAAAAAGATGTGGGATTGAAGGGCTGTTGCGTTACTACAATAAAGTTGTAAGCAAGATATTTCACTGTACGATTTATTTCAGTGTTTGGGTCCCATTCTATCATTCTAATAAAAAGTGGCTTCCCCTCAAACAACTGGATGGGCATCACTGACCTGGTTGCCGGGGGCACCAAGAGGGAGGGGAGGGGTGGACCTCTGGCCCATAGACTGCATCCCCATCTGGTTGAACTGGTTCATCCCTGCAAACACAAAGCCATGATGATGCAACCAGATCATACTCTCCACATACAGAAATAAAGAAACTTTCATGCCCTCATCAAACATAGTCCCTGCAGAGGATTACAATTATTTCTGTTTATTTTAGTTAAAATCTATTTACAGTTCCAAAACAAGCCTCTTCTAAGTAACCTCCATAAAGGTTAGGATTCAATTAAGAATAGCCCGATATAGGTAGTAATAAGAGTAGCCCAATATAGGTAGTAATACCTTCTCTTGAACTTACCTGGCGGGTTCTGCATCCTATTCACCATCTGGTTGGGAGCAGGGGGCCGCACCATAGATGGGTCAGGGAGAGGACCGTCTGTAGAGGAAGAGGTAAAGAAAAGGGGGAAAAAGAGAGAGAGAAAGGATGTTATGAAGCCATTGAGAGTGCGCATGCTTTGTGCATGTGTGCGTGTGTGTGAGTGAGTGTATGCATAGCACATTAGCTTCCCAATGTATATTGTCCATATGATCTTGGGTCTGCGCCTCAGTGTACAGTATGTACAGTGGGTTCGGAAAGTATTCAGACCCCCTTACATTTTTCACTCTGTCATAATGCAGCCATTTGCTAAAATCAATTATTTTAATTTTTTTCCTCGTTCATGCACACACAGCACCCAATATTGTCAGAAAAACACAGACTTGTAGAAATGTTTGCAGATTTATTACAAAATAAACACTGAAATATCACATGGCCATAAGTATTCAGACCCTTTGCTGTGACACTTGTATATTTAACTCAGGTGCTGTCCAATTCTTCTGATCATCCTTGAGATGGGCCTACACCTTCATTGGAGTCCAGCTGTGCTTATATATATTGATTGGACTTGATTAGGAAAAGCACACACCTGTCAATATAAGACCTTACAGCTCACAGTGTAAAGTCAGAGCAAATGAGAATCATGATGTCGAAGGAACTGACTGAAGAGCTGAGAGACAGAATTGTGGCAAGGCACAGATCTGGCCAAGGCTACAACAAAAAATTCTGTTACACTTAAGATTCCTAAAAGCACAGTGGCCTCCATAATCCTTAAATGGAAGAAGTTTGGGCTGACCAGGACTCTTCCTCGAACTGGCCGTCCGGCCAAACTGAGCATCCGGGGGAGAAGAGCCTTGGTGAGAGAGGTAAAGAAGAACCCAAAGATCGCTCTGGCTGAGCTCCAGAGATGCAGCAGGGAGATGTTCTAGAAAGACAACCATCACTGCAGCCCTCCACCAGTCGGGGCTTTATGGCAGAGTGGCCCGACGGAAGCCTCTCCTCAGTGCAAAACACATGAAAGCCCGCATCGAGTTTGCCAAAAAACACCTGAAGGACTCCCAGACTCTGAGAAATAAAATTCTCTGGTCTGATGAGACCAAAATCGAACTTTTCATTCATTTGAAGTGTCGCAGTTTGCAGGCTAGAAATGTACATATTTGTGCCTCAGCACTACACCTGATTTTTTCAGTCCAGCAGCTGCCATCAATCCGTCCAGACTGTCCAGGGCCCAGAACCTAGGTCTTTGCTGTGTTCAGGGCCTGGATGGCCCTGGGGTAGAAGCTGTTCTTCAGTCTGTTTGTCCTTGCGGCCATGGTCCTGTACCGCCTTTTCGAGGGCAGCCGGGTAAAGTGTTCGTACCCAGGGTGGGTTGGGTCTCTGGAGATCTTGGAGGCCTTCCTGAGACAGCGTGTGTTGTACAGCTCTTCCAGAGAGGGGAGGGGGGGCACCGGTGATCTTCTGGGCTGTTCTCACGACTCTCTGTAGCGCATTTCTCTCCGCGGTTGTGCAGCTGGAGAACCAGTTGCAGATGCCGTAGGTGAGGATGCTCTCCACTGCGCCGCGGTAGTAGGCCACCATTATCTCCTGCTTGATGTGTTCCTTCCTGAGGACTCTCAGGATGTAGAGCCGCTGTTGTGAAATCCCGAGATCGATCTTTTATGCAAGGATTGGTCGGATCTCGCACAACGAGATCTCTCAACGTGGTTGAATCTAAATGCATGGCGGTGGCTGCTTCACTCAATTTGACAAGGCTTCGAAAGCCAGCATTATCAACAACGCTGTACGGAGGTATATCCTTGCATACTTGCGACAGCCTCTGTAATTTCTTGGGCACGCTGAGAATTAGACTGTAACTTGCAAACAAGCATCTTCTCCAGCGAGGCTTGTTTCGGATCCGCTTTTGCATGTCACGTCTGGGTGATGTCTCAGTAAGTGGTTTCGTAGAGTGTGGTATTTCCACAATATTTCACCTCCACGTTGCACAGCTTACATAAAAACATCTGTGTCCCCGGGACCAGTGTCAGAGTTTTCTCAACCACTGGCGATATCGTTACTGCACAGAGAAGCTGCCTCACTCCGCAACATGGAGATCAGCTCCCTTTCTTGCAGAAAAATCTTACCATCTCTAACAAGCAATCATGAAGGGCTTTAGTTTCATGGACTTTATGGTTTACAATGTCTAGAGTTTTTTTTGTTCCCCAAAATACCGTCATCTATTGCACTATTTTCGTTTGCGTTTTGCACATTTTAATTTCTAATGCAAATAAGCTATTTGAGACAATCAAACTACAGCAAATGATATGTTTTCCTGAGGGATATGTGATGTCTTGTTTACAGGTAGGCTATGTTTGTAGTCCCTTTATTTATACTGGCTGCAGTAAAGAAAGCACTTTTTGTAGTAGATTTTGCACAACATGTGTTGGTCAATGCTGGTCATGTTCATTTATGTTCCAATAAAAAGTACCTTCATGTTTTAGAGTTAATTCTTCATGTAAACATTGATATTTTTAACAATGCAACATGTTAGAGGGTTCCTTGAACTATTTATAGCATTAGTTCTGAGAATCTCTTTCATATTCAAGCAAAATTAGTATTGTAACTAAATAATCGAATCGTAATCGAATCGGGACCTTGTGAATCGGAATCAAATCGTTTTGGAAAATCAGTGGCAATGCCAGGCCCTAGTCAGGACCTTGTACAATTCCATAGAATTTAGAGAGAAGGCTTAGGTGTGAACACAAGCCTGAACATTGCCTGGTCCGGCACGTGAAGAATTACGTATGTCTGACACAAGACATTTTCACGTGGAACAAGTTAACCAATCACAGCGAGGAGTTTTTCACTTTGTACTTTGGTTTGCTCCGCTGGCTGGTTAACCCACATCACATCAGCCAAAGTAGTGATAAATATAATTCCACAACTGGATACTACTTAATTTCCAATGATAGTTAACCAGATTACTTACTTAGCTAGCTTACTTACTTATCAAAAGTACATTTTATGATAGACGCATTACGGAGCATCCACACCATCTCCTCCCACAGCTGTCCTGCACCGCGCAGTCAGCAGGGAGAGCCTGCATCGCAGAGAGCATAAGAACTGCCCCAGACCCTGAATATCGCTACTACTAAATATAATTCCACAACTACATAATACTTAATTTCCAATCATAGTTAGCTAGCTTACTTATCAAATGTGCTTACTCTAGGGGTGCAACGGTTCAGTTGGCCCACGGTTCGGTACAGTTCGGTATTTTGGGTCACGGTTTTCGGTACGGTTCGGTTCAGAAACAAATGCTACTATTTATTTACAAACAGTACTTTACTTTATTTTGCTTATACATATGGAACTTTAACATACACATGTATATGTAATGTATATAATGTTTATATAATGTATATAAACAAAAAAGACTTTCAAATGTCCCCCAAAAAATAAACACTTTCGAAAGTAAAAGTGCACTTTAGCCTTGACAGCTGGTAGCCCGTATACAAACAGGAGGAAAACAAATTCACACTACAAAAGTAACACTAAGTCTAACATATCTTGTTTAATTGTCAGAATATGGTGGGCTGTGGTGCTTTTGTGGAAGAAAGTGACTGCATGTCTGATCTTACCCAGGAGGCGGGACACCGGGGTTATTGCCACTGCCTTCTTGGCGGCGAGATTTACGACGTGCGCAAAGCAGCCGATCTGTGGCCCCAGTCCACCAGCTTCATGGATCGCATTTACGATATTTGCTGCGTTGTCTGTTGTAACGGGAATTGTTATGTTTCGCCTCTCCAATTTCCACTCAGTCACTGCATTTGTTAGTTCCTCTGCCAGGTGCGCGCTGGTATGGCTTTCATTTAGTGGACGAGTTTGCAGTACTGCGCTCTTCATCTCCCAATCCGGTGACATGTAGTGGACCGTGACAGTGAGGTAACTCTCCGTTGCCCGGGAGGTCCAACCATCCGTAGTCAGTACAAAGCTCTGTGTTTTTGCCAAATCGTCTTCAATGCCTCTGCGCGTTGTTTGGTAAATACCGGGGATTATTTTGGTGCTGAATGATGTACGGGAGGGGACACTGTAACGGGGCTCGAGAGTTTTTATCAGATTTCGAAAACCCAAATCTCCAACCACCGAAAAAGGCTGCAAATCCTTTGCAATGAACATCCCCACTGCATTGGTTATTTTTTTGTGTTTCTCTGAAGTGGTAGTGTACGTCTGTCCGAACGCATCAGAGAGAGACTGCTGTCTGCTCACTGACGCTACCTGACTGGCTTTCCTGCTCCCAGTCAGTGTTATCGTTGAGTGGTAGCGGCGAATATGCTGGTTCATGTTAGAGGTGCATCCATTAGCATGGCACACGCTTTAAGCAGAGCTTGCAGACAGTAATGTTTCTGTCCACTGTTTTTTCCCCCTTATTGTCGTATTCAACGGGAAAAGCGAAATGACCCCACACCGCAGACTTGTAGGAATCCGGGGCATCCTCTAACTGTTGCGTTCGATGCATTCACGTGGACGCTCCGGCGCTCTCAGAGCTAATTTACGAACGCGGCCAAATCGCAGCATAAACCGAAAACCGTCACGGTTCACTAGTGAATTGAGCCGTGGAACGCAAACCGTACCGTCCGTAAAAAAAACGAGAACCGTTGCACCCCTAGCTTACTCAGGCCAACAATACAGTGTGTGCGGCGCTGTTCCGTCTGTTTATTGTAGCAATATGTCTAATTGACTTTTGGACTAGTATAGTATGTTTATATCAACGGTAATCAAGTGTTTTAGTTGGTGAGCGAACTTGGTGATGGTAAGCATAATACGAGTTGACTCGCTGTTAAATTAATGTGAAAAATATGATGATAAATACATATAATTAAGATATAAGGCAGATATATGGTATATGGCAGTTTCACGAGCCTGTCTCATTCGAATTCACATCTACTACCTCCCAGTTCTGCATCCAGTTGAATGCGTGATTTAAGTAGCTTGTGCAAACCCGGGACATGTGTGAAAAGACGCAACCCGGCGGTAATCTTACGGCATTTAGCTCATGTGTGAACGGTGAAAATCACTGGCGGACCCGGGTCGGGGTTCCATGTAATTGACAGGGAAAGGTGTGAAAGGGGCTTTTGTGTCCTGTCCACTCACAAGGTGGCAGTGCAGTGAGAGCCTGGCCCGTGCCCAGGGCTCCCTGTTGGAGGCCTGTGGGAGGCATGATGCCAGGCTGAGTGGGTGACATACCCTGCTTCTGCAACCGCGTCCGCCTCTTCTCCTCCAGCTCCTTCTGTATCTTATAGATCTTTTCTGCCAGGAGGTGGTAGTACTCCGCCTGAGAGGGGAGGGGGGAGAGAGGGGGAGGGGGCAGGAGGAGAGAGCGGGGTGAAGAGAGCGAATGGAGTGAGAAAGGGGGAGGAAGGGGAAGAAGAAAAAAAAAAAGGTGACCAATTCATATAAATTAAATACGAGTGATAATTATATTAGCATTCATATTCAATTCTATAGTCACGTTAATTCTGTTGTACTTTCTAGAGGGGGAATGGAAAGCTTGTTTCAGGGACATCATCTCCTTACCCTGCTGTTGGCAGACTCGTACATGTCTCCCTCTACTTTCCTCGCGTACGCCACCAGGTTCTCCATCCGCCGGTCCTTCAGCGCCGCCGGGTCCGGGGTGGGGAAGATGGCTTGCACACTACACATACAGAGAGAGAGACAATGGGGGCAGTTGCACAACTGGCATTTCATAAGATTGGCAGAGCTCGCTAGTTCTGCGCTGTAGGAGTGGGGAGGCGTTAAGATGTGGTGGATGTGGTCAGTGTGTTTGGCATGTTCAATTTATTCACAGTTTGGAGGCATTTAAATCAGAGGCTCTCCCTCATTTCATCAACTGTACCATATACTGCACAAGAAACCATAACAGGCATGCATCTCAGCATAAAGAGATAGTGTTTCTGGGCCCTATTGACTTTGTAATGCATGGAATGAAGAATGGAACACATGTTTGATACCATTCCTCATTCCATGTATTACAATGAGCCTCCCACCACGAGCCTCCCCTGATTGAGATGCTGTCAAGTTTGTGCCTCACTCACAGTTTGTGCACCAGGTGGTTGCGAAGGTCCTGCGTGATGTCCTCGTGCCAAGTTTTCCTCATGCCTGCGCTGGAGGGCGGGGTGGCCGTCGGCATGGAGCCCATGTTGATGGGATCATTCATCAGGCTGAAACAGAGAGAGAGGAAACAGGAAGTTGTCATAAGCAGGAGAACACAGCACTGGCTATTGTACAACTTCCATCTCGTCTGCCGGTGGGTAAGACTGTGACAGCAGCAGTGGGGGCGCCCGGGGCTCAGACTCACCCCTGGGAGTTCATGTTGAGATGCAGCATGGTGTCCTGGAGCAGGCTGGCCTGCTGGTTCTGCGGTGAAACCCCCACGCCTCCATTTACTCCCATAGGGTTACCCCCTGCCACAGCAAGAGGAACAGCAAATATTAACACACAAATACAACTCCTACAACACTGCCTCCTCCTGTAGAAAAACTCCTGCAATGTTTATCTGTCATGATTCGAGAAAAGGTCAACTTGACCAAAAATGTCATGTGCTGAGGTGAATATGTTTACAGGAGGATACATCAAACAAATAACTCAAATCAACAGAGGGTGTTTCAGTTAAGGAGAGTCACATTTTGATTAGAATATTGACTGGTAACAGCTTCAAATCCTAAGAGGGATATGCATACTGCTACTGTGTCCATGAATTATTTAATCCTGTCAGAATTCCCAAGAATGGCATCAACAAACTCATAAAATCTGCCTCTTTTCTTCTGCTATCATTACATTACAACACCTACACATTCTGTACCTCATTGTACCGAATCCCAGCCCAGTCTAACCTCTTACCATGGCAATTAAGGGGACCAATAAAGGCAAGACATGTTGCAGGACTGGGAAAAGATATACGGTACAGAATATTGTTAAGCTTAACGCAACTTACCCATGGCGTTAAGGGGCCTCATGCCTGGCTGGCCCTGAAGGCCCTGGTTAGGGAGTGAAGGCTGAGAGGGCTGGGCCTGGATCTGGGTGCCCTGGTAGGTGAGGCCCAGGGCTGCGTAGGCCCTCTCGATGGAGCTGGGGTCGATCTGGCTCGGGGGGTTGAGGTTGGGGGCGCTGGGCTGGCCTCCGGGTACAGACCCCAGGGAGCTCCCCAGACCCACGCCAGCACTTCCCAGTAGTGCTGCAGGGACAGAGAGGGGGAGGAGATGGCGTTGATACTTCTGTCTCCTAGATTTCTCAGTGTTCAAAAATCACACATCTTGATCTGGCACAAGTATATTCCATGGACGGGGTAACAGTATATTCATACAACAAACTATGCATCCCCTACAAAAATCATGTGCAGATTTTCTACTTACAAAAGGCTGCTATTAATCCTAACTCTTAATCCTGAGCAGATAAACAATGTTGAAAAGAGGGCTAATGCACTGAGGGAGGGGTAGAGAGGTAGTGTTTGATGGTCAGATACAGACACTCACACTGCTGGTTCCTCTTGTCCCCGGCGTTCTTCAGCGGCAGGCAGACGGGGCAGTCATGCCGCGTGCAGTTCTTCCAGTGGGAGATGATCTGTCTGGACGAGGCACAATGAGCCACTGAAGAGGAGAGAGAGAGAGAGAGAGAGAGAGAGAGAGAGAGAGAGAGAGAGAGAGAGAGAGAGAGAGAGAGAAGAGGAGGAGGAGGAGGAGGAGGCAAATAAGGGAAAGAATGGAAATTGGGAAGAGGAGAGGTAGAGGAAGGAGAGACATACAGAACAAACAGCAGAAGGAAGGAAAAAAAGATGCGATGAGTACCTGCTGGACCTTAATAAGATGTTGATTCATAGCATGGTTCTGGTTTTTGTTAGAGCGTGGGAACCATTTTGCATGGTCTACCAAGGGTCGATGCACTCACCCTGGCAGGACTTGCCGGCCTGGCAGTGGGTCATGTGGTTGAGGACGTTCTTCATGGTGCGGCAGTGGGGCAGGTTGCACTGGCGCACCTCCCCGTTGGCCTGCTCCCGCCGCTGGCACTTGTGTGCGTGGAGCAGGAGAACGAGCTGCTGCTGGATCAGCTTGCGCTTCTCAGGGTCCGCCGTAGGGGGCGCTCCGGCTGCGGCCGCCGCCGCCGCAGACACAGCGGGACCGAGTCCTCCCTGGGCGTTGGAGACCATGCCTGCAGCGACCCCAGCCCCGGCACCACCACCTACGCCTGCAGGAGACTGCTGAGAAGCCTGGGCACAGGGAGAGGAGGGGGTTAAGTTACATTAGAACCAGTACCGTGATAAATCCGTTGGAAACGGGTTACTAAAGAATAGCTTTCCATAGATAAAATGAAATCTCACCACTCACTCACACTCACAAACGCACAGAGATGCTGCGTTCAGTCATAATTGCAGTAACGGAGTTCTATTTTACAAAAGTCGCCTTTACACACACATACATACAATTTAAGTGATAACCTCTCACACAAAACCTCTCACACAAAACAACTCAAGACAGGTGGGAGGCGGACTGCCCTACCATGGCGGCCATGCCCTGCATGGGCTGGTTCTTCTTGTCCATGTTGAACTGGGCCATGCTGTTGGGCATGGAGGCTTTGTTCTGGAGTTGTGGGCCCAGCCCTGCTCCCCCCAGACCCTGGCCTGCCGACGCACCATAGGGACCTCCATAGGGGCCCGGGTTACCCATCATACCCATCTGGAAACAAGAGGTCAGGGAGGTTAAAGAGATGGGAAAGAGGAAAAGGAAAAGAGGAGAGCAAGAGAGTGAAGGAGATGGATATGAGCAGATTTAATGGTAAGGCAAAAGTATGACAAGAATACATGGTTTCTTGTGGTCAAAACTGATTGCAAAATTTTAACGATTGTCGACAAGAATTAATTTAAGTCATATGTTCTAAGAGGCACAATCATTGTAGTTAACATTTAGGTTCATAGAAAAAGACTGTAATTACCACATCAATTTAGCATGCTCCCCTATCGATAAGAAATGTGTGCACGTGCTAGTGTTCAAATCAAGTCTTTGATTGTGTTTCAGAGAGTAGCTCTGTTAAATGAGGAGGACCCCAGGGTATTGCTCTGCAACATGAATAATAGCATCAAAGCTAACAGAAAACGATTTTCCAGGAGAGCATTAAATCACACTGGTTTTTACCACTCAACGTCCCCCTCCCCTCAATTAAGAGAGCAATTAAATCACCTACTTCTAGAGAGACAATCTACTTCATTTCTCATCAATTAAGCAGGTATCGTTCAGTTCAATTAAATCATTAAAGACGGCGTGAAATTGACAACCCAATTACATCACTGTTCCCGATTCAATGTTGACATCTCAGAATAAGAGACCCCTGTGATGTGGTTAATCAAGGGGTTCCCTTGATGGGAGGGTGTGTAAACCTACTCTTAAGTCCTCTCCCTGGACTGGGGGTTTAATGATTTTTTTCATAATCTGCACCCCCACCCCCACCCCCCCTCTCTCTGCCTCCATTCTACTCTCCCTCCTACCCTTTGCTATATCTCTCCCTCCTCCCCTAAAACAGCCTCCAGACCGTACCCAGATTTCAATCAGCATATCCTTACCTTGTTCAGTGCTCCAGGTTGTTGTACTCTTAGCCCAGCCTGTCCCCCGGCCCCCTGCTGCTGCTGTTGCAGGGTCTCTGCCAACAGGTTACTGTTCCCTCCCATCCCCTGGTTGGAGAATCCCATCCTGGGAGAGCCGTTCATCACCTGCCCTCCCAGCATGCCTTGCGGCTGCTGTCCGTTGCCCTTCTGGGCTCCCATCATGCCCCTGTTCATGCCGCCGACCATCCCTGCTGCTGCACTCTGCTGCTGCTGCATCATGCTGGCCTGTTGCTGGGGAGAGAGATGCTGCTGCTGCTGCCCGATCCCCTGGGGTCCCGGGGACGCCTTCATGTTCCCCATGTGGCCCATAGCGGCCCCTCCCGGGCTGCCCATGGCGCCCTGGCCTTGCTGAGAGGCCGGTGGAGCCCCCGACCGTAGGAGCTCGGACAGTTGCTTGTGCTTGGCCACGGCATCCTGGCCGCCTCCTCCTCCGGGGCCCAGACCGAGCCCCAATCCTCCTCCTGGTCCGAGACCCCCTCCTCCGCCCAAGCTGGTGTGCAGCTGGCTGAGGTCCCCTCCGTTGACCAGGCCCAGCTCGGAGGAGTTGATGAGCTCATCGGGGAGATCGTGCTCCAGGTCGAACAGCGAGCCGAAATCTGTGCAGGTAAGACGAGTTGACGGGCAGAAAACGAGAAGGAGAGGGGGATTGAGGATGAAGAAATAAAGAGGATGGCAGTTAGGACTGGGTGCAATGTTTACATGATAGTAAATGACTGAGGCTAAAGGCTTTTGTTGTGTGACAGTTGTTCAATGGAGGCTTCTTGCAATTAGCAACAACAACAACAAATCTGCACATTGACATCTCAAGCTAATGGCATCTCAATCACTACATAAAAAAAACATTTTGTATACAAACACAAAAATGGATGCTCAATGACAGTTTTCCTCATCTTATGTAGGCTAACACATTTAAATAAAGGGGTTGTAACTTGTACACATACAAAGTAGTGAAACACACACACACACACACACACACACACACACACACACACACACACAGAAGGTGCACACATCTGCCATCCGGACTCCCTGACAGAACTTCAGGGGTGATTTAACACGGTCCAGAGACAGGTTTACACACAGCGAGTACACACAGGGTGACGGATAGGCCGCTGTACTGTGTTAACAGCACACAGAGAGCTAGGTTAATAAAGACCTTCTGAGAGCAGTGCTCCATATCAAGGGACACAATCAGCACACCTGGCAACATCTGGGGGAATAGGCTACCTCTCTATTTCAAAGATAAGATGCAGATAAAAGAGACCTAATTATTTTTTCGAGCCACAGAAACAAGAAAGTCCTATTCTGACTGTATATCTGCAGCTGAATAAATCCACAAGCTATATTATTGACAACAATTTCAAGACCCTATCATTGACGTTATATACCTCTTGTATGTGGAAATGTCTTCTAACCAGTAAGAAATAAAAATGCAACTGAGCCTCCAGATGCAAGAACAGGCATCAAGCATCAAACAGGGATCTGTCAGTCATGTACAACAGTGATTGCAAGCAATTTAGTAGATCGAGCCCTCAATTTAATAATGACATGGGCTGCAATTTAGAGTTAAAATTATGTAAGTAAGTAGACTTCACATTGCATTCAGGCAAGCACTGAATTTGGATATCAATATCAATATGCTATCTTCCCATAGATGTTGCATTCACCACACTGATGAATGCTTTAGCAACATACCTTCTTATTTAACATTCACTGTTAAGAGTTAAAACACGCTGCATTCTTTGATAGAGTAAGGCCCACTTTCAACCCGATTTTACCCCCAAATTGTAGAGGATTTATTACAGGACAGCTTGTACTAGGATCTGAGCAGGACACTAAAAAAACAAGGCGAAGAAAGCTAAACATGTCAGCGGTGGAGCACACAGACACACTGGTCCACTGGTCCATTTTCTTTTCTGTCATTACCTGGAAACTTCACATATTCTCATGTTATGCCCATTGACTGTCTGGCTTCAGCCCCTCAGAGATGCACAATGGAGGCAATGTGCAATAACAAAAATGACCGAAGTCCACACATCTCCCATCTCCCTCAACTACTCATATCAAGTGCAGTGGGCCTTTGAAATACATTTATTCAGAACAAGACATATTGTTGCCACATTACTTCGGGCGGCTTACATGAACTTAATCTGCTTCTATTTTCTGCAGAAATCCTTCATCTTGCCACACACTCCCCACTGGAAAACTAACAATGGCAATTTGAGCATAACAATCAGTCAGTTCTCCCTGGGCCTACGATATGTAATTAGCGAGCTAACTTAGACACCAGAGAGAAGCTACGTTAACCAGCTCCTTAGCCAACACACTGGACAAGTTAGCCCAACAACCATAGTGAACCATAGTGAACAAAAGTTCACGATTTTCAATCGACTGAAGACTATTTAGCGAGCTAACTCTATATTATATTTGGATGAATTGTCAAACAAGTTCCGCGGTTTGTTGGTGAGCTAGTTCGCTAATTTGCGGCATTGGGGCTAGCATTGAATGGCGATGAAAGCTTTGTCACAACTCTCTTTAGAAAGTTAGCTGGCCAATATTAGCTACCTAGCCCTGTTATTTTAAACTAGCTTATCTAACAAAGTAGGTTGTCGTTAAATGAACTTGTTAGCTAGATATACGAGTACTGGTACTGTTGGAGTTTCAGGGATTGAACATGATTTGGGCTTCTTACATGCTGATGGTTTTTGTGTTAGCTAGCTACTATGTCCCAAGGAAGGATCAGTCCAATTGCTGGAAAGGAATGAAACGTTCCAGCTTACACAGAACGATTTTTTAACACATGCAAAATGATGGTTTACCGTACGTAAATAATGTTCCTGTCTATAGGAGCCTTCTGAATTAATATTATTTCTGCAGTTCACATTTTTCCACACTTGATTACGAGGGGGTATTCGTAACACTGAACCGACGTTCCATTCAGCGTTTTCGTCTCAGGGATTAGTCAGGTCCCAACCCCAGCCCCGCATAGCTAAGCTAACAGAGCTAGCAGGGTTAGCTAGCAGCCTCCACGGTTCTGAACGCGACTAGCAGCGTTAGCTCCGCTGTGCAAGTCCGACACACACTCGCTAGCTACGACAAAAACATAAGAGCAAATCATACGTCCCTTTTCCCCTTACGAGTGAAACATAAACTGTTGAAAACAACAACAATATAAAATATTTAAAAAATAATATCGTCACAAATTTAAACAGATTAATTTACCGTTCCCATCGCTGGCAGAGACGGAGAGAGCCGGAGAGGAGAGTTTAGGCCTCTTGGCTGAAGGCGGGCCAGAGTCCAGAACGTTCTCGGCCATATTTTTTCGAATTAAAAATATATGCGGCTATCCACAAGCGGCAGACGCTCTCACGTCTTTAAAACCTTGTTTTCCTTTTCCTTTCCACAATTGTGACTTTTCCCCCTCCTTTTTGGGGGACGAAGAGGGGGAAAGTCCCGTGTACAGAATACTCCTCTTTCCTGGGTTCGCCTCTCGATTTCAGCTTCGGCGTATCAACCCCCCTCCCTAGTCGGATTTTTTGTTCTTTATAAATTTCTGCTCGCAGCGGAGGAGGGGGGTCGGCGAGAGGAGAGAGAGGGAGACACACGTAGCGGCTCCCGTCTAGATCAAATAGCCTCTTCTGATGCGAGGAAATTGTCCCAAGGTTTATCTTCCATGATTAGTCCCGTCATTTCAGCCACCCTTAGCGGAGTAAAGTGAACAGAAATGTCAGGCAGTAAAGGGCTTATTTTGGATGTGGTGTGGTCGCAGGGCGAAGAGGGTGATGCAAATAATACAGCACGCACAAAACACTCAGCGCAGCTAGCTTCCCAACTTATTTGTGGATAGAAAAAATGCCTGCAATCATGCAGTCCTATTTGCTTGCTAATAATGTTAAGAAAGTGTGTTGAAATCGGGTGCAGTAGACAAACAAGATCAAAGTGGGCATGAGGAACATGTATTTGCTAGTGGGCTTATGCAAATTAAAATATTAGGCCTACTCTTATCTTTGCTTTGATTTGGGGAAACAGAACATTTTATTGGTCTTAGTTTTCACACTTCTAATGTACTTGTTCTTCAAATGCAGTTTTATTTCCCTTCTTTAGTTATGTGCAAAAAACAGTTAAAATTGGCCTCAATGTCTGCACTGCCCACCACATAGGGTCAAGTATACTGATCTAAGAATATACAGGACTAGAAAAGTGGATTAGTTGAGCAAGCAAACCTGCAGGTTTAGATCAGTGCTCCCATCCACACTTCATTACAATTACAGTGAATGAGGTTAATTTGTTATTGCCTCACACATTTTCCATGAGCAAATGAAAGTAACCTAAAGGATGTCAACCGAACAGAAAGGTTTTTAGTTGAGGTAAACTTCTGGATGCACAGTCATAAGTGGAGGATTAGAGACATACATGAATACAAAGTATATACAGTGGCTGTGGTTTGGAATCATGCTCTTGTGATGGTCACCCTTGAATTTTCAGGATGTCCTCTTGGCCTAATGTGACACATTTGTGTCTTCCACGTGGAACATTGCCGTTAAAACCTTGCCCATCACATTAATGAATGAATGGTCTTTATTGTCATTGATATAGTACAGGTACCATACAACGAAATTTGGGAGGGGGGGGCTCCCCTGGTGCTAGGAAAAAAAAAACTAAAAACAAGAAGGGAAAAGAGCTGGTTTACATAAATAAAGGCTATGTACACTATCCACTATACTATACTATACAAATAAAACACTGTGCTGTACTCTATGCTATGCTATACCTATTCTAACATTTCCTATCTCTGAACCTTATGTACCCGAGGGTTGTCATATTGCACATAGTGTTATTGCACATTCATTTAAAGTGTCGCAGTTTGCAGGTTTGAAATGTTCACAGTTGTGTTTCAGTATTGCACTTGATTACAATCTAGTAGCTGCAATCAAATTGTCTAGATTGTCCAGGGCCTAGAACCTAGGTATTTGCTGTGTTCAGGGCCTGAATGGCCCTGGGGTAGAAGCTGAGCTTCAGTCTATTTGTCCTTGCGAACATGGTCCTGAACCGCCTGTCCGAGGGCAGCCGAACAAAGTGTTCGTTCCCAGGGTGGGATGGGTCTCTGGAGATGTTGGAGGCCTTCCTGAGGCAGCGTGTGTTGTACAGCTCATGCAGATGCAGGTGAGGATGCTCTCCACTGTGCAGCGGTAGAAGGTCACAAGCAGCTCCTGTCTGATGTGGTATTTCCTGAGGACTCTCAGGAAGTAGAGCCGCTGTTGTGCCTTCTTGATGATGGCTGCTGTGTTGGTCTTCCAGGACAGGTCATCCTGTATGTGCACCCCCAGGAATCGGAGGGTTGAGACTCTCTCCACGCTCCCTCCATCGACGAGCAGGGGCTGGACCTCAGATTTTTTCCTCCTGAAGTCCACGATGATTTCCTGGGTCTTTGACTGGTTCAGCAGCAGGTTGTTAACCTTGCACAGCTTGCCCAGCTGCTCCACCTCATCCCTGTACGCCGCCTCGTCGTCGTCCCCCCGAGATGCAGCCCACCACGGTGGTGTCGTCTGCAAACTTTACGATGGAGTTGCTGGGGTGGATGGGGGTGAAGTCGTAGGTGTAGAGGTTGTAGAGGATGGGGCTTAGCACGCAGCCCTGGGGGGACCCAGTGCTGAGTCTGAGGGCTGTGGAGGTGTGGGAGCCCATCCGCACCCTCTGGGGGCAGTCAGACAGGAAGTCCTTGATCCATGCACAGATAGAGTGTGATAGTCCCAGGTCTAGTAGTTTGGTCACTAGCCTGTCTGGAAGGATGGTGTTGAAGGCAGAGCTGAAGTCCACAAAGAGCAGTCTCGCGTAGCTGTTCCCCCTCTCCAGGTGGGATAGAGTGGAGAGGAGAGTCGTCGCGATGGCATAGGTGTACTGTAACCAACTCTTTTTTTAATATAATGTTTTATTAAATTTGCACAACAGAATAATCAGACAGCACAGGTATTAACATGTAAGTTACAAAACAAAACAAAAACAATGGTTAGCATACATGGGTTGCATTAGTACACTGCACATACATGACACATCAAACACAACAGAATCACGTCAAAGGCAAAGAGACAACAAAAGCAAAACAAATTAATTTGCTTGAACTATGATTTATTTGTGAAAACAAATCACGGGAGCCCTTTCTGCAGTAGGTCAACTAAATCACCAGGGAGGTGATAATGTACATATAAGCCATATTAAAGAATGCACAGTATTGAACCCCTCTGCCTGCCAACCAATGGCGGTAGAAATTGGATACCATTCCTTATTCCATTCCATGCATTACAATGAGTCTTGTCCTCCAATTTCTACCTCCACCAGCCTCCTACACTAGGCCTACTTAGTAAAGTGAAACATTCAGAAAGTGGCAGATAAAAAATGCTGACATGACTCCTTTCTGCACATGAGAGGGAATCATATCTGGGCTCAGTTTCCTGAAAGCTTCTTAGCTAAAGTAGTACTTTATATTTTTGATGTATCCAGGTCCACTCTTTCATGTACAGACGATAGACCTGCAAACATTGATTTTACAATTGTTATAGGGCCTACTCTTTTACAATCTCAACGCTTTGCAGCTGAGTTATCAGAAGGAATGAAATACTACTTAAGCTACGAAGCGTCCGGGAAACTGACCCTTGTTTAACTCAATACAAATGAGACAATGACAATACTTTTTTTTCTGTCACACCCTCTGAATACGCCCTGTCTTCATAGTGCTCACTTGGCCCTGTTGGTCAGCCTCCACTATTCTGACCAACTCTCTAAAGTTAGGAACGTTTTTGTCCCTGTTTTGTCCCCCAACCAGCCATCTTATGTTAGTGGTGGGCGAGAATAAAAGCATGCACAAGTAGCTACACTTCTAGACTAGAGTTGCATGGTGATGCCTGGTGGGGCTCTTGAGTATAGATCCTCTTTAAGGTTTCTAACCAGGTCCTTGCCACTGTTGTCTTGCCTCTGCTTCATCCATCAGCTATAAACTACAACTCCCAGAATGCCTCTCACAGAGAATAAACACGAAGAAGCGGGTAGGTGACCACCGACATGTTGTCCTGTCTGTAGTCACTAAGTGTTTGACTTGAAAGTTGCTTTTTAGCCAAGGGATTTCAAGGTGACTATCTCATGCACAACCTGAGCATTAGCATTTACAGTGTCTACGAGTGGTAAATATACGTAAGCTTACTATACTAACTAGCTAGTACTGCACTGTTTTGCTCGTGTTAGCCAGCTTGCTAGCTAGCTCGTACTAGTGGACCTCAGATACCACCATGCTGGGGATATAGATGGGATATGGATGGGATGTACTCATATAGTGCTATTTTAGATTCCATAGTAGGTGTATTAGCTCTGGTCCAGGGCAGTAGGTGATATAGTATCTATTCTAAACTCAAAGAAGAAACGTTATTTCGGTTGATTATTCCTCCCCTTTAATAATACCAATTGGTATTGAATTTTATATCGTTGGAAAGCCTGATTAGTCACCTTTACAATAAGGTACAACTTGTTAGGATCATGCATTCGTGGAATGAGTAACACAGCTAACCGTATGGGTAGCGGCCCAAGAATTTGCTAAAATCCCCATCAATATTCTTCTGTTGTTGGTATTCACTCTCGTTTTGAGCTTCACGTGCTGGCAGGTGCATGGTGTGCACAGGTGTGTGACTGGCACCTGATTGGCACCTAATTGACAGCACTTGTGTGCATGGGTCCTGCAACTTTGTTGAGTTTGTGTGTGCTCCAAGCATAAACATGCCACGTTTGTCCCTTCTGGATAAGGCCTGTGCACTAGGGCAAGTGGAAGCTGGTGTTCCTCTACGCAGAGTGGCAGCATTATTTGGTGTCAGCCCTGGTACCATTTCCAAACTTAGGACCAAGTTCCATGAGACTGGTGAAGTCAAAGACAGACCACGAAGTGGCCGTCCCAGGAAGACAACACCCCAAGAAGACCGGTTCTTCACCCTTGCTTCACTGAGGAACCGTAGGCTTTCTTCCAGAGATTTACAGGTAAGATTTGCACAACGGTACCACAGACAGATCTCTGATCAGACGGTGAGGAACAGATTGCACATGGCCAGTCTTCGTGCTTATCAGGCTGCCAGAAAGCCAGCAATGACTGCCCTTCACCGCCAGGCCCGTTTGCGCTGGTGTCGACAGCACCGACAGTGGAACCTAAGAATGTGGGGCAACGTCATGTTCAGTGATGAATCAAGGTTCTGTCTGCAGAAGCTGGATGGCAGGATCAAAGTATGGAGACGGCGTGGAGAACGCTATGCAGATTACTGCACAGATCGTGTGACACCTTTCAATGGGGGCAGTGTCATGGTGTGGGGCGGTATCTCTCTCACAGGCAAAACAGACCTTGTCATCATTGAAGGCAATCTCGATGCAGTGAGATATCAGAATGATATTCTGGAGCCAGTGGCGATCCCATATCTCCAGAATCTGGGACCTAACTCCATCCTCCAGGATGGCAACGCTCGCCCCCACAGAGCCAGGATCATCACAGAGTACCTCCAGAATTTGGGAGTGGAGAGGATGGAACGGCCTGCCGTGAGTCCAGACCTCAACCCAATTGAACACTTGTGGGATCAGCTTAGGCGTGCTGTACGTGCCAGAGTGACCAACGCAACCATGTTGGCTGACTTGCGGCAAATCCTGGTTGAGGAATGGGATGCTATCCCACAGCAGTGTGTGACCAGGCTGGTGACCAGCATGAGGAGGAGGTGCCAAGCTGTTGTGACTGCGTATGGATCTTCCACGCGCTACTGAGGTCCCTGACAGTGTAAAATGAATAAAGTGTAAAAATGGCCAAAATGTGTTTTTTTCCTTATTACTGTGGGAGAGTGCAATCATCCAATCCACCAAGCAACTCAAAACAAGAGTGAATACCAACAGAAGAATATTGCAGGGCATTTTTGGGAGCCGCTATCCACACGTTTAGCTTTGTTATTATTACAGGGGAGGAATAATCGATGTTGTGATCAGATTTGTGATCAGTGTCAGTTATATTATTATATGATTTGTTATAATCTACCCTTACAAACTGTAGTCTTTCAATGCTGTGTTGTATTAATTCTCTAATGTCATGGTCTGCAAAGAGTACAGATCCTAGAGCAAGCTAATCCATACAGATTCGACAAACTGCATTAGCTTTTTCTGAATTTGAATTCAATCTCTCCCACTCTGCTACAAAGTCCTCTCACAGCAATGGTATGATATTACTCAAGGCAAAAGACATGATGCCCTGTATGTAGACTTGATACCTTGACAACAGCACCCAAAAACTGTTCAATCTGGAAAGAGGAGAAAATGCCCTACCATTGTGTGGCGTACGGATGTGGAAAAACATGGGTGGAGGATGGTGTGACCTTGTACAGGTTCCCCAAAGACCGCGAGGAATATTTAAAATGGGAGAAGCAGGTCCAACGGACCCGCAGCAACTGGATCGCCATGACCACTTCACACCTGTGCAGTGAACACTTTGGTAAGGAGTGCTTTGAGCCCAGGCCCTACTCCATCCTAAAGGCTCTCGCTGTCAAAGGTGAGCTGAAGCTGAAGTTGGGGGCTGTCCCGACCGTGTTCATAAGGCCCCCCTGCTCCGCCTGTGAGGGCATTGCCATTTGCTGCAATGTGTGCAGCCCTAAAACCCAGAGGAGGGGAATCCTATTGGAACCGCGAGAGTGTGACATGGTGAGTGACTACACATGACTCTGAAACTCCTTCTGACTGGATTCTGTCCTTCCTTGGGCCAAAGATACTTAGGCTACATCTTAAGTGCTCTAATTGTGAAAAGCTCTGAGTGTGTCCCAGTAGTCTGTCCTCTATTCCTTGCATTCCTAACCCCCCCCCCCACACACACACCCTTTGTAAACAGGAGGAGATCGAGGGGGCTGCTCTGCAGTCAGACGAAGCTGCTGAGGACGATGACAATGAGGACGATGATGACGACAATGACGATGATGACGACGATGATGAAGATGATGAAGATGACGATGAGGACAAGCTGGATGACTCGAATGGAGAAGTGGGCTATTCGTCTCCCTCTAGAGGCGATGAACCAGGTGAGGAAAAGGAGGGAAAACCTTTGGTCTCACCTTGGAAGGAATATTTGAAAAGCACCGTCACATTTGGAATTTTGTTACATGTCAGTTGGCAAGACCGTTAGCTGTGTGTACTTAGACAGTTGGTCCGGTCTGTGATGCGTTTCTCTTCTCCACACAGCGGTTTGTGAGTTGTGTGGCATCAAAGGCACTAGACTCACTTTCTACTCGAAGACCAAGCGCTTCTGCAGCGTCTCCTGCTCGCGTTCCTACTCCTCAAACTCCAAGAAGTCCTCTATCCTGGCACGCCTACAGGTGAGAGAGAGCACAGAAGGTTCTGGGCTCCAGGTAGAAGTTAGGCAATAGGCAAAGATCTGAGATCAGCTTTTCCTCCTTTTCATCACCCTTTTTCATACCACACTCTGTTCTTCCCTAGGGAAAGCTCCCCACCAAGAAGGCTACAGTGTTACACAAGGTAGCCTGGTCATCCCAGATGGGGAACCTCATCGCTGCTCTGGGGAGTAATCAACACCAGGACAGCACCCCAATTGGACAGGACGGTGAGAACACTGCTCGACGGAAACACACACACACACAAACACACACACACACTCTCATGCTTGAATACTCTAATATACTGAATATACTGAACAAAAATACTTAACACTTTAGTTTTTCCTCCAATTTTTCACGAGTTGAAATCATGTGTGTAGTTTTATCACATATTTATCACAATTGCACACTCCCTCAAAACTTGCGACAACTGTGGCATTGTTCTGTGTGATAAAACTGCACATTTTAGAGTGGCCTTTTATTGTGACCAGCCTAAGGCACATCTGTGTAATATTCATGCTGTCTAATCAGCATCTGGATATGCCACACCTGTCAGGTGGATGGGCTATCTCGGTAAAGGAGAAGTGCTCACTAACACAGATTTAAACAAATTTGTGAACACAATTTGAGAGAAAAAGGCCTTTTGTATACATAGAAAAAGTCTTAGGTCTTTGATTTCAACTCGTGAAAAATTGGCGCAAAAACAAGTGTTGTGTTTATATTTTTGTTCAGTGTGTGTATATATATATACACCTCGTTCCAAATTATTATGCAAATTATATTTTTCTCAGATTTTCCTAAATAGTCGATGCAAATGACAATCAGTATAATTGCATAATCAGTACAATATAACTCATGGTGTGGCCCCCATCTTCCCCTGACCTCAACCCTATTGAGAACCTTTGGAGCATCCTCAAGCAAAATATATATATACCGTATATATATATATATATATATATATATATATATATATATATATATATATATGAGGGTGGGAGGCAGTTCACATCAAAACAGCAGCTCTGGGAGGCTATTCTGGCATCCTGCAAAGAAATTCAAGCAGAAACTGTCCAAAAACTCACAAGTTCAATGGATGCAAGAATTGTGAAGGTGATATCAAAGAAGGGGTCCTATGTTAACATGTAACTTGACCTGTTAAGATGTTTTTGTTTGAAATAGCTTTTGATTTCAGTAAATATGACCTCCTAATATGACCTCCTAACCCTAAATTCATCAAATTACCATTTTTAGTTCTTTACAACCTATAAAATGTTTTGAAACTCTGTTGTGCATAATAATTTGGAACAGTGCATTTTGAGTTTTTTATAAAAAAAAAAAAAATACTGTTATCATTGGGAGGTTTGTTCAATAAAATTTGAATTATACTCTAACGGTTGATGACTTGAAAATTATACTGATTGTCATTTGCATCGACTATTTAGGAAAATCTGAGAAAACAGCAGCGGCAGCAGCCTTTGACTGGGGGGCCTACCTGGAGAAGAACGGCTGCCTTGCTGCCTCTGTGTCCTGCTTCAGACATGTGAGTCTCTGCACGTATCCTATGCTACCTGGAGATCATGCCCACTAGAGGGGAGTGTGTTGTTCCCTAACCACAAAACCCAGACAGGTTACGCACAGACAGGATTTTCAGTATATATTTCAATATACAGTCCAGAATGTCTCAATGGTGTTCTTATGCTATGTTGTTAGGGTAGATACATTTAGCGGTATTTGTTGAACTACACACATATTTAAGATGGTCATCTGTTGTGTGTTGCCTCTGTCATTGAATTCTGCCTCCATTGGCTCGGTTGGCCCCTCCAGGTCCCACTCTGTGCTCAGTGGGATGACATCACCATGGGCATGAAGGTCGAGGTTCTGAACACAAACGCGGTCCTGCCCAGTAAGGTCTACTGGATTGCCAGCGTCGTCCAGCTCGCAGGTCAGCTGGTCTCTACTCGTACTACTACTACTACTACTACTACTACGCTAACACTCAAAATGTCACATTCAACCCTTTTGGATTGAGCCTAGGCTAATGCGATGACCTAGTGTATGTATTACTTCCAATCTTTAATTTTCGTGAGGTCTTTTAACAAAATAATTTAGCTGACATTTTCATCCAACACAGTAATCTGCCCTGCTCCTTACAGAATCTAAGATGAGCCCTCCTATCCCCTCACAAAACCTTTCAGTTTACACAACGTCGGTCTCAGATGCTTTTTGGTCATGCTCCTCTCATGTTGAATCTCTTCTCTACTTGTCCAGGCTACAAAGCAAAGTTGCGGTATGAGGGCTTCGAGGAGGACAGCAGCCATGATTTCTGGTGCAGTCTGGGATCTGGAGACATGAACCCCATCGGCTGGTGTGCCATGACGGGGAAGCTCCTGGTGCCGCCACAGGGTGAGCGAACACACCAGGGTTCCCACGGGTCCTTGAAATCCTTGAAAGTTTGTGAATTTGAGGGGAAAAAAATCAAGGTCTTAAAAGTTTTTGAAAATAAGTGCTTGAATTCTCCTCTCTCTAAAATATATATATATATATATATATATTAAAAAATGTTTTACTTAGCTCGTCAACTAGTAAATAAGTCTCTGTATTGCTAAACTTTACACATATTTCACAATATTGTCTGCGGTAGAAAAGGCAAGAGACCATCTAGTGTTCACACATTCAAGCCTCTCTTTTTAATTGTTGTCTGTGAGCGGATAGTTCCTATTATATAAATTCTCATCTAGATCTGTCTCAAACTATGCCGTGTTGGGTCCTTGAATTTGAGGGAATTGAGTCTTGAAAGTCCTTGAAACGTGCTTGAATCTGATGTTTCAGAAGGTGTGGGAACCCTGACACACACACACACACACACACACACACACACAAGAGATGCTGTTTGTGTCATGATGAGGAGGGAAAGTATGTTTGCTCCTTCCACAGGGGTGCCCCAGAACATTCCTGACTGGAAGGGGTACTTGCTGACGAGACTGGTGGGAGCCTGCACTCTGCCTGTGGACTTCTACATCAAGGTAACACTCTTCTTATACTGCTGCATCTACGTTAAACATTGAAATTGAGCCACACTTTGATTGCATGATTCTCTGACCAAACCGGCTCTTTCTCCACTCCTTTCTGACTCCCTATTCCCCCCAACATCGTCTGTCTCACCTCTCTATCCCTCTCGCCCTCTCTCACCCTCTCTCCCTTTCTCTCTCCCCCCCAGTTGGCTGAGAGTCGGCAATGTTCGTTCCGTACGGGCATGCGCGTGGAGGTGGTGGACCGGACCCTGGTGAGCCGTACGCGGCTGGCTCTGGTGGACACTATTTCCGGAGGTCGGCTCAGACTGCTGTATGAGGACACAGGGCCAGAGGCCGGAGGGGAGGCTTCATACTTCTGGTGCCACGTGGGTAGCCCCCTACTGCACCCAGTGGGCTGGTCCAAAATAGTGGGCCACTCCATTAAAACAACTGGTAACTTTTTTTTTTGTCTGTCTTTCTGTACTCAAGACACAGTTGATTGAGCTATGAGTTCATTTGTACCTTAATTCTTTCCCTTTCAGATTACACAAGCACCAGTGGCCGTAAGGTTTACTGTGACAGTGTCCCCCTACTGTTTAAGAAGGTCAGTGCATTACTTGGAAGAATGGTTCTCTATGTGTATACAGTATGCACACATGGGCAGATTGTTTCATGAACTGTTACCCTTATACATCCCTATAATTCCTCATTATCATCCCAGCCAAGGACCGTGTACATGGAAGGAGGGTTCTTCGAGATAGGGATGAAGCTGGAGGCCATCGATCCACTAAACCTGGGCAACATCTGTGTGGCAACTGTGCACAAGGTAAGCAAAACCTTGTTTGGAACTGATTCTCTTCACGTTGACCTGGCCAAGAGGGATACTTGATTGTAATTGCTGTATGAGGACATAGGGCCAGACCTCCTCATCCCCCCCTACCCCCTGTACAGTTTCTCTACTATAAATACATTGCATTGTCAACTGCCAATGGCCCTTGGTCGTAGCATAGATAACTTTTTCTTATGATGACTGATGGATAGATGATTCACTTACTTAGACAAATGTATTTGTTGTAAGTCGCTTTGGATAAAGGTGTCTGCTAAATGCCCCAAATGTAAATGTAATTTGGGTGATGGCAATTTGTGTGTTGCAGGACAGAGAAAGGCTTGACTTGAGCGTTAGGGTATTCTACTCTCTCTTGTCTGTCTGTCTCCCCCCCCCCCCCCCCCCCCTCTCTTCCAGGTCTTGTTGGATGGGTACCTCATGGTGGGCATTGATGGTTCTCAAACAGATGAGGGATCTGACTGGTTCTGTTACCATGCCTCTTCCCATGCCATTCTACCTAATGGATACTGCTTCCAGCACAACATACCCCTCACGCTACCCCCTGGTAATCTACAAAACCTTGCTTTTTATGTGCTCCATGTATTGTTGTATTCTCTCTCTCTCTCTCTCTCTCTCTCTCTGGCATATTCCTTAGAGAACAATAAACTACAGTTCTGGAAAGTGAAATCCAGTCATTGTAATGCCTTCTTGGTGAATCAGTGCTGTCTCGGCTGTCCACCAGGGTATGACTTGAATACATTCTCCTGGCCCAAGTACCTGGAAGAGACTGGGGCCACCGCAGCACCAGCGAACCTCTTCAACACAGTAAGTGAAGGCCTTTATGGATCATTTCAATGATCCATAATTAGGCCTTTTTTGTTATTTCCCCGTCCTTACCGCTGACCTGAAAAGAGTGGAATTGGTGAAAGCCATGTTCTCAGTTGTGTTTTCATGTTATTCATTTGACCTCTCCACCTACAGGACTGCGCGGGTCAGGGCTTCGCCCCTAACATGAAGCTGGAGGCGGTGGACCTGATGGAGCCGCGCCTGGTCTGTGTGGCCACTGTCAGGCTCTGTGTGGGCCGCCTGCTGTTGCTGCACTTTGACGGCTGGGAGCATGTGTTTGACCAGTGGGTGGACGTCCAGTCCCCTGACATCTACCCTGTGGGCTGGTGTGAGATCACTGGCTACCAGCTCCAGCCGCCCATCGGACTAGGTATGTATGGGCACACTTACAGGGAGAAGTGTACATGAGGGCGCACACACACACACACATCCACACACACACTATTGATACACTGTCTGTGGTTTTAGCCAGCTTGATGTAGTGTAGTTTGATTGACCCTTGTCCTCTCCTCTGTAGATCCTGCCGCAAGTCAAGGACGCACCAAGAAACAGAAGCCAGTGGGAAGAAAGAGTAAGTCCTCCCCACACTCATCAACTGCAAAATGGATAAGTCATTCCTATAGCAGTACAATGCATTCTGCAACAATGCAGAATTAACAGCTATTCCATTCTGATTGGCATTCATACGATCAAAAACCTCCTATTTCTTTCTTACATTTCCGTCCTTTTTATCGCCCTGTTCCAGAAAAGAGGATGTTAAAGCTGGCAAACCTCATCGCTAAGAACCGCCCCCCAGCCCGACAGCCCCGGGAGCCTGACTCTGAGACCGGACCCCCAGAGCAGCCCAGCGCCCCTGCTGTCGTCCAGCCCAAGACTGAGCCAGAGGAGCAAGAGAGTGAGCACGCACACACTCCTGTCCGTCGGAGGACGGGCTCATTGTAGTACATGGAATGGGGAGTGGTATCAAACAATCAGCCCGTTTTCAGTTGTCTGCCTCCACTGAAGTACACACATTACCCAATAGCATTTGCATTTCTACATTACACAGTTCAAACCTGTGGAAAGATTTCGGATACGAGTCACTAAGGACTGACTTTAATGTTCATGTATTACATGTATCAATGTGTTGATTAAAGAAGCATACAGGTGGGTTTTGAGAGCTTTTTAATTCCATTAATCCCATTTTGGTCTCTCTCTCTCTCTCTCTCTCTCTCTCTCTCTCTCTCTAGTCATTGCAGTGAGGGTGAAGGTGGAGGAGATAGAGATGGAGACTCCCATCGGCCCCAACCTGCCCCCGCAGGACCCCCCTGACCCTCTGCCGGTAGTAAAACAGGAGAAGCAGCAGATAGAGGAGCAGCAGATAGCAGAGGAGCAGATAGAGGAGCAGCAGGTAGAGGAGCAGAACAATCTGGATCCACCACCTCGACAGGATTCAGAAGAGCGGCAGCAGGAAGATGAGACTGATCAGATGGAACATTGAGAACCTCCCATCTGCTGCTGAAGCATGGCCTCTTGGCACAGATCTAGGATCCGTTTGCTTCTGTTCCCTTTCTAACCATGTTTACTACTGACGAGAGATTATAGAAATGCCAAACTGACCTTACATCAGCAGCTAAGTACAACTTCACGTTACAGGCTAACACTACCTCCAAGTACAGTCTTAGATCACCTTTGATCACTTTGGGTCGCCGGAGCCTGTCCTCCGATTTCTACTCCCACTAGCCTCCCCTGATAGAATCAGAAACGAGCTGTAAGTGTGTCGTCTCCAAGGAACAAACCAACATAGTATATTTTGATAAACCTGTTACAAGTAGGACACTTTCAGACACTGATTGTAATGAAATCCATGAAACGTTTTTCTGTTGTATTATGTTTATTCCTTGTTTTTACGTTTTATATCCAGATTCCTTACGTTGTACATAAAAACTTGGATCAAAATACTGAATTGTTTGGTGTGAGTGTGTGGGAGAGAGAGAAAAGGGGTAGACAGAAAAAGAAAAAAGGTAGAGAGGGGAAAAAAGAGGTAGAGAAAGATACAGTGTATATATATATATATATATTTTGGAGGTATGGCTTAACAGTTTACATTGCAGGGACCATACTGTTATAAAGTCAACTGGGTCCACAGAGGCTGTAGGCTATGCACAGAGCCACAGTTAGGGGAAGTACAGTCATAGTGGTTAAGGAACTATTTGAATGCACACATTCAACACATTTATTTGTAGCATTGTAACCTATTAACAGAACAGTGGAGGTAGAAATCAGAGGATGGGCTCATTGTAATGAATAGTATCAAACACGTGTTTCATAACCTTCCTCATTCTCTTCCCTGCATTACAATGAGCCCATCCTATGATTTCTGCCTCCACTGGAAGAGGACCTTGAACAGGTTTTTTCAAAATTAGGAATCTGAAAGTGCTATCCACTGTAATAAAATGAAAGTATAATTCTAGAGCCCCACTTAGAAATATTGGACAAACACAACTAGCTGCCATTTTGTGGATCAGTACACAACGGCCTGGTTTCCTGGACCCAGATTAAGCCTAATTCTAGACAAAAAAACGTCTGTGGAAAATCTCAATTGAAAGTGCTTTTACTCCAGCAGGAGGCTTAATCTGTGTCCTGGAAAGCAGTCCTAAATTGTGTAATTTGTGGAAATGTGTGAAAATATGGAGAATTATTTTTTTTTATGATTTAGCAGACGCTTACAGTTAGTGCATAAAATGTTTGTACTGTATATGTATATTTACTTCCGAGAGATTGGTTTAGACAAGCAAGCAAGTAGAGGACAAATGTACAATGTAGCATATATCTCTACACTACTTTACACCCCTGCATTAAACAGGGTTTGAGGGAGACAGGTAAGGGACAGCCCCAGCAATTACCTTTCCTCACCTGTTATAAGCACCTACTGTTAATAGTTATAGCTCCCTCTAGTGATGACGACATGTACTCAAGCCATCTTGCTTCTTTTGGTTGTTTTCTTGGCCACTGAGGGTCTTGGTGTCTGACTCTTGCGACCTTTGGGTCTGGTTTTCACCACTTTAAGTTGCCGGGGGGCATTGAGGTGGGCTGGTTTGGGTTTAGTGGACTTGGGGGTTTTGGAGACCTTGGTGGTGAGGACGGAGGAGGAGGGCAGACTCTCGCCTCCAGGGCAGCTCTTGAAGACGTGAATGTCCTTGACCCTCCGGCCTCGCAGTTCAGGTGGGTTGGCACAGGTGGCACGGACCTTCAGGTTCACCTTCTCAATCCACCTGGGTGAAAGAGAAAGAAGGCAGCATTGGATGCTAAGTTGTGGCCACTGAGTGTGTGTGTGTGTGTGTGTGTGTGTGTGTGTGTGTGTGTGTATGTGTATGTATGTGTTTGTGTGTGTGTGTGTGTATACTGTGTGTGTGTGTGTGTGTGTGTGTGTGTGTGTGTGTGTGTGTTAGCATGCGTGTGTGTATGACCGGTACAGTATGTGCGTCTTACTTGCGCAGCGGCAGCAGGGGGCAGTCACAGAGCAGAGGGTTGTCAGCCAGGTTGATGACCTCAAGACCATTAAGAGGGTTGAGGTCAGGCACCTCTTCCAGCTGGTTCCCTTCCAGAAACAGACTCCTCAGCCCAGAACCCAGCCCTGCCAGGGAGTCCTTAGACATCTGCAGAAGAACCGAGGAGTGAAAGGGGATGGGAAAGGAGAGGAATGAGACCAGAGCACCATCGCAGCAAAGAGGATGAAGAAAAATGGATGGAGGAACAAAAATACAAGGTAATGTGAGAGTATATAAAATTGTTGTGACAGTTCCAATTTCAAAACAAATGCATTCCATTTCCTATGGCATCATTTTGGTGATGATCAAAATGTCTCCATACGTTTCAAGCTACAGAGAAATGGTGTAAAGGAATTGGGTAAAGTGGAGACTAATTGAAGGCTGAATACTAGGATGGATGGATGGAATGACCAACTGTGTCAATACTAAATCAACGACAGGAAGACAGCAATTGAATGCATTGAACAATTCCCTCACCTTCTCCAATCCCATGCCATCCAGGTACAGATCCTTCAGCATCCTAGCCAATGGCTGAAAAGCCTGTGGGCCCACCCAGCGGATGGGATTGCCAGAGAGACGGAGCTCACCCAGGTTCACTGCTTTCCCAAACGCATCAGTGGGCACCTCGTGGAGCTTGTTTCCGCCCAGGTGTAACGTGTCGAGGTCTGAGGCCTGGTCCAGCGCCTTGGGTGAAACACTATCGATAGCATTGGAAGTCAGGTAGAGTCCCCTCAGCCTCTCAGCCCCAATCAGGACCCCTTGCTCCAGCTTGGTGATGGAGTTGTTCTCCAGGTGCAGAGCCAGAAGGCCAGGCAGCAGCTTAAAGGCTCCCTTGGGGAAGGCGGTGAAACGGTTCTTCTCCAAGTGGAGGTAGGTAAGCTGAGGCAGGCCCTTGAAGGTGTCAGGGTTGATGGAGGTCAGTTCGTTCTCCGACAGGTACAGGTAGACCAGCGCCTTCATCCCACTGAAAGCTCCGGCCTCCACTTCCACTATTTTGCAGCGCTGCAGGTGGAGGGACACCACATCTGGAACGCCGGGGAAACTGTTGCCAGAGATGTAGTGGAAGTGGTTGCCACGCAGGTCGAGGAGGCGGGTGTCGGGGGAGAAGCCACGGGGGACTTTGGTGTGACCGCGATTTTCACAGGAGGAGTGGTGTGTGTCGCCCTGAGGGGAAAGGGGGGAAGACGTCAAACAGAGAGAGAGGGAGAGAGGTATAACCAATTGAAACACTGAAGTTTGATATATCTTCCACCCATCCTTTTTTTCTTCAAATCAGTGGTAACCATTATACAGTAGAGTAAGAAACGCCTTGCAAGATTTTTTTATCTTAAAAACAGCCGGATAGTAATAACAACCCAACCGTAACCCTCTCTCACCTCACAGGCACAGTTGTCTGGACATTTGACCTTGTTGGGCTCGGGGGTGGGCGGTGGGGTGACCCTGCTCTGCTCCTCGAACTCAGCCTTCAGCATGGCCTCTTGGCTCTGGCAGCGCAAGTCTGGGGGGTGGATGGTCTCCAGGTTCTCCCCAGAGAAATGCGCTGGTCCGCCGCAGGCCCCCAGCAGCTTCACCCTCCCGCGGATGGCCCACTCCCTCAGTGGGCGCAGGTAGCAGTTGCAGTAGATGGGGTTGCCGGCCAGGTTGAGTCGAGCCAGCTTGGGGTTGCCTGCGGAGAAGGGCTGGAGGACGCGGAGCTGGTTGTGGCTGAGGTCCAGGTGGATGAGGTGGGGGGAGAGGGAAAAGGCTGTGTTGGACAGGTCCTGTAGGGACATGTGGTCCAGGAAGAGGTGGGTGACCTTGGGGATGACCACCGTCTCTTCCCCCAGGTAGGTCATGGGGTTGTAGCTGAGGTCCAGTCGAGTCACCTCTGTGAGTCTGGAGAGAGAGAGAAAGAGAGAGAGAGAGAGAGAGAGGGAGAGAGAGAGAGAGAGAGAGAGAGAGAGAGGGAGAGAGAGAGAGAGAGAAAGCCTTGGGTTCTTAAACACTAACAGTAAACACAGAAGTAGTAGACTGTCTGTTCACTGTCGCTCTAATCTCAAATTCATTGACATCACCCTCACACGACCAGGGAGGGAGAGAAGTCCACCAACTGGGCCGCACCTGGTCATGGTCTCAGTGGGGAAGAACTGCAGCTCGTTGTTGTCCAGGCTGAGGCGTGTCAGGGTGAACAGGCCGGCGAAGGCCTCAATGGCCAGGTAGTTGACAGAGTTGTGGCTTAGACGCAGCCACTTGATGTTCTGCAGGCCCTGGAAGGCCATGTTGGGGATGTAGACCAGCTGGTTGTGTGTGAGGGAGAGCAGGTTGAGGAAGCCCAGCTGAGAGAAGGCTCCAGGTTGGATCTCCTCCACACGATTGCGGTCGATCAGGAGTTGTTTTAGCGAGGTGAGGCCATCAAAGGACTCCTGGATACAGCAGAGAGAAGGGGGGGGCAGAAATAGAGTGTTATGTATAGGGACATTGAAAGAGAGCAGGAGAAAGGGAAAGATAATGTGAGAGGTCAGGTGTCTGTTTGTGTTTCTTACCTGGTAGAGGATGTCAATGTTGTTATTTGCCAGATTGAGGAAGACAAGACGTCCCAGGCCCCGGAAGGCACCCTCCTTTACTGTACGGATGTTGCAGCGCTGCATGGACAGGTGCGTCAGGTATGGGGTGTGTTTGAATGCCCCTGTCGGCAGCATCTGGATGTCATTACCTCTCAGGTCCAGTTTCACTGTTATCTGATGAGAGGGATAGAGACTACTGGGTCAAACTGCATTCAACCATGTCGCCTCTTGAGGTGCACTATAAGGATACTGCATTGTGGCGGGTTACATGTATTTCAAGGAAATACATTTCTTTGAACTTACCTCATCGATTGTGGGAGGCACTTCGGTGAGGTTTTTGTTGACGCATCCCACGGTGAGTTGGATTTGGTCACATAAGCACTGCTTTGGGCATTTACCCAGGTGCACCCCAGGAACGCCAAAGAGCAGTACCAGTAAAGGCCACAAGGTGGCGGAGTAGGCCATGGAATACATCTGGGAGAATAAAGGTGATTCAGCAGGCAGACCAATAATAATTCGACAATGTAGACTACATCATAATCTGTGTATTGCCTTACATCTTGCAGTGATAGTGATAGTAAAGACTCTCCAATTGTCTTTATATATTCCAATTTCATTAAGAAAAATCGGATTAGTGTCATTAGGGTAATTTACTTTCTCAAATGTCTGTTGTTAGGCCCTATGTGTCGGTTCTAGTAGTCTACATTCCAGTGCCTCATTAACAGTTCATTGAGACGCGGCGGTTGACTTGAAAAGCCTCTTCACACTTCGCTGCCTCGAAAGTATCTACGGACATGCGTTCAGATGTGGTGAGCACACATTTCAGAAGCACTTATTAGGCCGCTGAATGTGGTACACCAATAATTAATTCGGATCTGACTATACGCTATAGACTAGGTCAAATAAATATGTATAACAGCTTATGCTAATCAGGTCCTATCCACACCTGCATCACAATTATAAGTAAGTAGGCCTAAGTAGCAGATACAAATGCAAACGCTAATTAAATGTGTTTCTAATTGCTCTGAAGAAATGGGTTCACAACTGCCGTAGCCTATGTCAATAATACACAAGCCATCATGCTATGAAATCATATAACATCACATCACACTAGTGGGCTAGTCCCCTGAAGTTGTTGCAATAGCTGAGACTAGGCCTACCTGACAACTGTGTAGAAAGGTTTCCTTGTGCAAAATATACCTGAACCAATGAAAGATCCCAGGTAACTCCGCACAACACGATTTATACGCCTTATCCCTGTTGAACAATTCAGAAACTTTACGATCTTAAGACATTTTTTAGTTTGTCGTCATATCATCATACCTATGCCGTTGTGAAGAGAGAGAGAGAGAGAGAGAGAGAGAGAGAGAGAGAGAGAGAGAGAGAGAGAGAGAGAGAGAGAGAGAGAGAGAGAGAGAGAGAGAGAGAGAGAGAGAGAGAGAGAGAGAGTGAAAAAGGTGGGAGAAATAAGAGACTGTGGAATTTCCTAAGGCAAAGCCCGTGTGTGTCAGTGTCCCCCGGGGATCAACAGTTTAGACCGCAGTTGAGCTGGCACGCTGGCTGCGCACAAAGACGCACAGTGTGTTCACGCCGGGCACCGGACTCACGGCTGCTGCCGAGTGGCTCTTGTAAATAAACCCAGGAATGGTGAACACATTTCCCTCTCACAGTTTTTATCGTTAGGAGTAGGACCCAGGTCTACCTGCACTATCACGGCACCTACTTAACCTCTATGTCCTGGTTTGCTCTTTTAATTGTAAGTGCGTAAAATACAAAGCCACTTGTAGTAGGCACATTCTTTTGCCCATCCCTCCTATATTTAAAACAATTTCATCTCTTGAGGAAACTTGGAACATTTTTGGGAAACAGCATTCATTTCCTTGTTGATATGTTATTAATACATCAGCTTATTGACACACGTTTGAATAGTTTAGGATTGATCTGAAATCTCTCTACCAGATGTAGGATACTCACTCTGAACCGGTGTCCGTGGCCCCTATAGTCCGGTCCCGTTCTTTGTACTGCCGGTTACTCTCTCACGGTCTCTGGTCTCCCTCTCCCGCTCTTCCCCTGGCTGTCCCCCATCCAAAATAAACTTCACTTATCCCTCTATTCATTCTGACCCCCATCTTTCGATTCATTTCTGGTGAGTTTCAAAGTGCGCAGTAGAGCTGCGCCTCTGAACTATAACAACAATATATACATATCTCTACTTATGACCTGTAGTATGATGCTTAGAGCCAACTTATCACTCTCCAACAAGTCTCCCACAATAATAAGCTGGTAAATACTGTATATAAACAAGCCCTTTATACTCCAGGCTTTTCGGGGGAGGTAAATCCCACAGTAGCAAACAGAGGAATCTCTGGTGGATGGATTAGATCCAAGTTTTGTTGTACAAATGAAGACTGAAGCCTGTTGGAACAATAGGCTACTTGGCCTTGTGCTTTCCTTCATCCACATCACATCATGTAGATACAACCAGAGAAACATGACAAACACCAATGTCCTCCTGAGACTTCACATCAATTCCAATGTTGTACAGTAGTGTCAATGTTACATTAAGATCAAACTACTGTAGATATGTGAGAATCAATCAATTCCATTTACTCTTTTCCCCTATATATTCCCTTTCATTAACATTTTATGTCCTGAGCTCGACATTGTTACCGAAGCATACAGCAGAAGTCTGTCCGTGTCTGTACGGTGCAATGCACATGCAGACCATTCCTGCTTACAGACGGATGCACACATTGGTTTGACCTGGTTGAACTCACTAGAATGACCAAGAGATTGACTGTACACAGATGTGGCCAGCTGGCAGTTAGTACAAGGCATTTAGTACAAGTTATTTACTGATTGAAATCATTGCGCATACATCATATTCACCTCTTCATATTAACTTTTATAACATTTTACATTTTAGTACAAAAATAGACATAGCCAATACAAAAATATAGTAAAACCTGTCTAAACAAGTAGTCTTCTTCAATATGTCTTCCTAAAACACATATTATTGAGTGTAGTTTGTTTTTTTCCACATGTTTTGTCCAGTGTAAGAGCCTCCATACAATTTGGCAAGCCAGGAATGTCTGTCTGTTAGTGCAGTGATCAAGCCTGTGGTGGAGTGTACCTGTGGCTGTCCTGAGAGTGAATGAGTGAGTGTGTGAGTGTGTGTGAGTGTGTGTGAGAGTGTGTGGGTGTGTGTGTGTGTGTGTGTGTGTGTGTGTGTGTGTGTGTGAGTGTGTGTGTGTGTGTGTGTGTGTGTTCTTTATGTGTCTTTGACCAGTGCAAAGGCTTTGCCTTGGTTCAGTTCTATGGGTGCGAGGGCCACAGCATCCTGGAGATTCTTCTCTCCAGTTGGGACTTCAGGCTCTCTGGCTCTCTGCTGCCTCAGGGACCTCAGGGTTTGGCTATTCCTGTGGGTTGCATAATATGCTGGTAAAGTGGAACGTCACCGGAGACACCCAAACAAACATGCAACACTGACAAATATTTGGCTGCTATATGGGCTTCCACCATAATATAATTGATTATTCCTCATAATTTCCCTTTCCCCATTATTTAGCCTTTTTCCAACACATATACGTGTGTGTGTGTGTGTGTGTGTGTGTGTGTGTTCTCACCAATTTCCAGAACAACCTTGTTGATCTCAGGCTCCACGTTGTACACACAAGACATTTTCAGAAAGGCATCTGCGGTCTTATATGTGTCTGACACATCCGCCTGGTGAGGGAAAACAAGAGAGATGTTAAAACAACGATGTCCTTCACCGGCCATGCTTGGGATGACACGGCCGTGAAGAGAGGGATTCTCCACCAGTTATCTACCTGCTGTTCAATGGTCACGGCCCTCCGGTCCGCCAGGTGGTGCAGCTTCTCAGCAGTGGGCGAGCTGGGGAAAGAGTGGACCTCTGGACGACAGGAAGATTCCTGTGAGGAGGGAGGTGAAGAGGAGACGAGACGTACGTTTAACGTTGTTTGTGCAGTCGTTTTTGACATTGGTTTTGGTCTCGTTTAGTGTGACACATTGTCTTACGTTGCTCTGTGACTTCACAGGGCTTCTCTTTTTGCCATCATCATCATTCTCCTCCTCCTCTCTGTTATCATCTTCTTCTCCATTCACCTCCTCTTCATCATCATCTTCGTCATCATCATCATCATCTTCTTCTTCATCATCACTAGGCTCTCCCTCATCATCACTAGACATAACAGGTTAACAAAGCTAAGTATCAAACCAAACATGTGCTCTCTCTATCTATTTCTCTCGCGCGCGCACGCACACGCACACACACACACACACACACACACACACACACACACACACACACACACACACACACACCTCAGAGATGCCAGCAGGTCCACCTTGTTCATGTTCTCCATGACCTCCTTGAGAGCCTCACATCCTTCCTCTCCCAGGCAGTTACCTGGGCAAGCATACGGACATAATCACACCAGGTGAGTCTCATGGACTATTGAATATCATCATTTAGTTTGTAGGTTCATGTTGATTAACGCAGTGTGTGTGTGTACCATTGAGATCCAGTTTCTCCATGTGGACTTTGTCCTGTATGGCCCGAGCCACCAATACCGCTGCGGCCTCTGTGATCTCCCCGAAAGACAGGTTCAACTCCTGAACACACAATCAGCCATGAATGAGTCAATCTGGTACATACACAGGGGGGTAGTGGTGCCTAGCAATGAGAAGGTCATGAGTTCAAATCCCACCTGGAAACACCACCACGTGGTGTACTCCAGAGAGACTGTCCCTGTAATCTCTAATTGTAAGTCGCTTTGGATAAAAGTGACTGCTAAATGGTTAAAATGTAAAATGTAACACACTTATGTTATGTACGAGTGCACACATGGATAGAAGTTAACCTAAGCTGACCTTGAGAAGGGGCAGCCCCTCTTTCAGGACGGCAGAGATGGCGATGGCCCCCTCGGAGCGCACCAGACAGTCCCCGAAATTAATCACTTGTACACTCTGCAGGTTCCTCAGAGCCTGCAGACACGGTAGAACACAGCCTGGTCAGTCAATGCAATAATCTCAGTAAAACAATGTCATCTATTCATGGGAACTTGTGAATACTCAATACTGCCACCCCCGTCACATGCTGACTGATTGTACCTGTGCCATAGCCAGCGCTCCTCTCTTGGTGAAGGTGTTGTCGTTGAGGTTGAGGACGCGGAGGTTGGGGTTGTGCTGCATGGCGCTGGCCAGAGCGGTCACCCCAGCATGGTTAATTCCATTCTGGGGCATGTGGACCTCCTCCAGGCTGCCCATCAGCTGAGGAGAAAGGGGGAAAGCAGGTGGGGGAGAGAGGAAAAGAGAGAAATGTCGAACAAGGAATTCAGAATCACAATTGCTTTTATTACATCCAATGTGTAGGTACTGAAAGGGCTAAAATTCTTTGGCTTAGGTTCTTCAACATTGGCATTGCAGCAAGATACAAAATCACAATAATCGAATAAAGTAAAATAAGTAAAGTAAGTAATAATAAAGTAGAATATAGTGATAAAGTGATAGTAGTTGACTAGTCGTACTACAGCGGGACCAGTCGTACTGCAGTAGCATCAGTGTGCAAAATGCTGAACAGGTTACAATATGATGAAATACAATATGATACAATATACAATATAATACAGATATGACACAGTACAGGTAGTCAAGTAGTAGTCAGGTAGTGTTAAAGTAATCAGTTAGTCTGCAGGTATATCATCTATATGTGTTTGTAGTGAGAGTGTGGATGGTTTGGGGGAGACAGTCTTTTGTTTTCTTCCCGTGCATTTCCCCAGGAGGAGGGAAATAGCTGTTTGTCATCCTCTGGGTTTTAGCCTCGAGGCTACAGTACCGTTTCCCCGGCGACGGCAGTAACTCAAACAGTTTCTGATCGGGGTGGCTGGGGTCCTTGATAATCCTGAGGGCCTTGCTGACACACTGGTCACTGTAGGTGTTCTGAATGGAGGGAAGCTCGTCACAACCACTGATCTTCTCAGCTGTATGCACTAACCTTTACAGCGCTTTGCGGTTTGAGCAGTGCAGTTCCTGTACCAGGCAGTAATTCAACCCGTCAGGATGCTCTCTGTTGTGCCTCTGAAGACGGCCCCTAGTATCTGAGGCCCTAAGCTGAACTTTTTCAGCCGCCTGAGAGGCTGCATATAACAACCATAGTGTGTTAATAGAAGATATGTAATTAAGTGCTATGTGTCCTTGTCACAGCCGTGTGTGTGTGTGTGTGTGTGTGTGTGTGTGTGTGTGTGTGCGTGTGTGTGTGTGTGTGTGTTTACTTGAAAAGCCTGAGCAAGGGCAGTGGCTCCTTCATTTTCCAGGCGGTTTCTGCCAGCGATGAACACCTTTAGATTCAGTGGAGCGCCAAGTGCCGTGGACTGTTTATGGCACTCCTTCAATGCTGCAGCCAGGATCTAACAAAACAGAAGTCTGTCACTCTGGGCCACGTCCTCACAGCACACCTCCAAAAGGCCATGTAAACAAATACATGTTCAGTTGGTAACCAAAAGAAACCAGTCCAAAATAACGTGTGGTTGAGTGTAAATATTCATAACAAGGATATTAAACAGGTATAACACTCGTCATTCAAGGTCTGCCAGCAGTACATCTAGGCTACTAACCGCCTGACCTCACCTTGCCCCCTCCGATGCCCATGCCACAGTTGTTGAGCTTCAATTCTCGCAACGTGTGGCACGTGGCACTCGTGAGTAGAGTCTCAATGGCCTTCACACCGTCTGGCCCAAAGGCGTTATCACTCAGGTCAAGCTCTGTCAGTCTAGACCCTGCTGTCGTCAGCGCACTGCCAAGGGATCTCTGATGAAGAGGAGAGAGACGCATAATGAGCTTTGGAGAACAGGTGGCTTTACACGTGTGTCAACATGGGAACAACTACTATCTGATTATTGGGGCCCAGATCGGTTGCTCACCAGGGCAGTTGGGATTTCAGCACGCAGACGACCCGTGAACATATCACTCCAGAGGCATCTCTGAAAGACAGACCAAAGAGTGTTAAAGCATAGTAAAGGGTTGCACGATTAACAGTACTTCTGCTTCTGGCAAAGGCTGAAAACATCTACAAAACCAGACAGGTGTGCTTGCCCCTCACAGCCAGTAGAGGGCAGGTCAGTGGCCTCTGGACGCCTTATTCCAAAGCGACTTACATGTACATACTATGCTATATAAGAGTGTCTTGCTTACAGCAAGGATTGTATGGTAACAATAGTGTTGCTTGCTTATAGCAAGAACACTAATGAGAAAAGTCTTTGACATTACTATTTGCTATTTGATTGTGTCAGTTTTCGTTTTTTTTACCCATTGTGTCACACTTAAGTAGTACCTGAAGCTGGTCTTTGGTCTCTAATGCCTTGGCTATCGCCTGCGCTGCATCCACCCCAACGGTGTTCCCTTCCAAACGCAAGGCTCGAAGTCCCTGGTACTGCTCGATTTCCTGCACCATCTCTTCCACTGAAAAAAGAAACACACAACCCATCAACAAAAGCCATGAATTTGTGCTGGATGAGCGGAAAGACCAGAATGTCCCTCCCCGATGCTGACCCGCTAAAGAAATGTATGGATCTGTCTGAGAACATGTATGTTACAGTTAATACTCTCACCAGACTCTGCAGTGTCCAGCTTGAGTCCCAGGCCCTTGTAGCTCAATTCTCCATCTCCTACATGGGTCTTGGAGAGCGCCTCGGCCAGCTGGGCAATGTCGTCGGAAGCCATCCCAAATCTACAGAAGTACAAGATGTGATGATTCAGTGATGGATATATGACACACTTGGATATATTACTTTACCCGACTGACTAGACAGTATTTGATGTCCAGGACTGTGATTCTCACAGTACTTCAACTATTGGGTAAAAAAAATTGCGGGGTAACAATTGAAGCAAACGAGTTAAAGGGAAGTGTGTTTAGGTTAGAATAACGTCTGCTGGCTGGCTAACGTTCCACAAAGTTGCTACTTTAGCTAGCTCACAACTTTGTTTATGTTTGAACCGGCAGCCTACAAGCTCCGTTTTACTTTTTACTAACCAAACTAACAAATAAGAAAAAGTATTTTCTGCTGTTATTATAGTAAATATGATATGTCATATCACATAATAATACCGGTTATTCAATATTTGTCAGGCTCTTTTACCGTGGAATATGTACTTTTGGTTGTCACGCCGTTTTCTTTCCTCGCGCCTGTGACAGTGTGACGTCAGAGTGTTTCTTCTTCTCCAGTAGGCAGACAGACCGTCACACCGTCGCTCTTTATTGTCACAGCGTCATCCGGTGGATTGGAGTTGCCACACAGCAGCAAATAAAAAGCACTGGGTACTTTCTTTGGTCTTTGGACTTATACATTGTTAGACTATACAGCAAAAGGTTTTTGTATTTTATTCTGTAGTTTGATATTCTCTCATATGTAGGCTAAAGCTACATGACGCACCTAAGAGTAAAGGGGGAATGGCTTACCCATTTGAAGCTCATGATTACTGCACACTGATTTTTATTCTCCCAAAAAGTGTTTTGTGTGCAAATTAATCATGATGCCCACTTGAAATAAAACAAATAATTGTGGTATATTTATTTACTGCAGTTGATCTGTCTTTTAACCATCACCTGAATTATTTTGTCAAGTATGATTGATGGTTTCCCAACTGCTTTCTTGTGCCCTTCCTGCAGGTGGGCATCAACTACCAGCCACCCACTGTGGTGCCAGGGGGAGACCTGGCCAAGGTGCAGAGGGCGGTGTGCATGCTTAGCAACACCACGGCCATCGCTGAAGCTTGGGCACGCCTTGATCACAAGTTTGACCTGATGTACGCCAAGCGTGCTTTTGTCCACTGGTATGTGCAGGCCCGTCACTATGGGCGGGCCTCAGGGGGCCAGGCCCCCCCACAGACGTGCTGGTGCCCCCCCAACTGGCAGCCAGATATTTAAAAAAATAATAATAAAAAAATATATATATTTTATGTTAAATGAAGACATTAAAATTGAGAAACAATAGTGTGTTTTTCATTTTGTTGGACGGGATTCTAGTGACAACCAATCATTTGAAAGTTGAAAGTTGCACGTTACGCACGCTGCTGCTCCCGCCATTTCAGTTGTGTGAGGCAGGCGAGCACTGAGCAGTTGAGTGAAATCTGCGCTTTTTGATGGATAAAGCTTTTTGAATAAAGATGGATATAAGAAAGTGGATTACCGGTAAATCCTCGAAAGGTGCAGCTGCACCCAACCCCGATGGACATACGTAGCACCAGCATTAGCAACTGTGGGCAGCCTGACACTAGCACCCCGACGGCTACCACTAGTGAGGTAAGTCCTACTAGCCCAACTGTTAGGGCTAGGGCTACTACTAGCCTTGCTAGCCCCCCGATGAAAGTTTTGTTACTTTTCGAGCCACCAAACAGACTGCTACAAAGCGAGAACATGGACCTGTTCACTGCGGTTACTCTTGTGAACAGTGCATCTGAATGCATAAAATCACTGCGCACAGAGGATGAGTTTACTGTGCTCTGGGACCTCTGCTCTCCTCCAGCCTCAGCCACTGACGAGGCTGGTCCCAGCTGTCCAACTAAGAGAAGACGCACAATTAACAAGAGCTTTGGTGCATTTGTAGTTGAAGGAACGGTTGGACAGTCACAGAGGGACACTGGCGAAAAGACAGAGTTCCTGAGAGTGTTTTACAGTGTTATTGATGCTGTGCAAGGAGAGATGGATGCGCGTTTTGGAGAGCGCAGCTGCAAGCTCATTGGTGCGCTGGCTGCTTTAAACCCAGAGGCCGAGGATTTCATGGATCCATCGAAGGTCACTCCTCTCCTAAGATTAGCTCGAACTGAAGTGGTTGAATCTGAATATGCTGTGGCTCGTGGTGGGTTCCTGGTAAAGAAGATGGAGGACACCTCGTTTCCCCCCAAAGATGGACAATGGACAATAGCCAATATTCTCAGTATACATTCCACTCAGCACTCCAGGCCATGCCAACTGTCATCCAAGCTTATACACTCGCCCTAACTTTGGGAGCGTCTACCGCGACTTGTGAAAACTATTTTTCAACACTTAAAAATGTTTTCTCTGAGCATCGGCGCAGCATGTTGCACAAGCGCAAGGCTCAACTGATTCAGCTTGCCTTCGAAAAGGACCTCACCCACAAGTTCAAGGATGAGTGGAAGGACTTACTGATGAGGAGATTCAGCACTGAAAAACGCCGCCTCCTTCTTTTCTGAGCCGGGTGTGTGTGTGTGTGTGTGTCCGTGTGAGCACACGCCGTGGTGATGTTTTGCTAGTTGTATTCTCGACAGCTTTTTCAACTGGAGAGATGAGCTGTTTGCACGGTTATGCTATATTTAATGTGCTTTGTGTATAACGTGTTCAATGATGAGGATCTGGCTGATCCTATTTGCTGTAGATGGGTGGTTTTAATGTGATGATCACACGATCGGTCGGTCATACTGTAACCCTTTTGGAAGTGCACTGATTGCGTGCCAGTCTCCTAATTTTAGTTACGTAGGCTATCCCTGGCATTTATTTAATTCTTGTTCTTGTAAGTGTGCCGGGTTGGTGCCAATTGTTGACCTGTGCGCATTGTAATGCACAACTTGGCCTCTCCACGCTATAAAGTAACTTGCATTCAAATAATTTTAGCTTAGGCCTACTCGGGTCGACAAGGCCTTGTAATAAACCAGCTTCGCCTGTGTTTATTGTTATGTTATTTGCTGCATTCTGATAATTTTAGGTCTAGTCTTCATCGGTAGGCTACGTGTCCAATTTAGCCTCTGCAACCTACTATGCATGTCAGTGTTGCATGACGAATACCATAGCATATCGGATTATATAAAATAGTTAATACTAATTGTGCCCCCCCATGCAGTTCATTGGCCCACCCTAAGACTGGGCCCTGGTGACGGGTCTGGGTATGTGGGCGAGGGCATGGAGGAGGGAGAGTTCTCAGAGGCCAGAGAGGACCTGGCAGCCCTGGAGAAGGACTATGAGGAGTGTGGGGTAGTGGTGGACTAGTGGATAGTGAGTTGGACTTGTCATCGGAAGGTTGTGAGTTCAAATCCCGCCTGAAACCACACCACTACTAGTGTGTCCTTGAGTAAGGCACTTAGCCCTCAGTTACTCTAGGGGGAATGTCCCTGTAATTCGTAATTGTAAGTCGCTTTGGATTAAAAGCGTCTGCTAATGGCAAAATTATTATTAATTATTAGGTTGGAGTCGACTCTGTGGAGGGAGAAGCTGAGGAAGGGGACGAGTGACCCCACTCATTCAACACATTTTGCAGTGTTCTCTGCTGTTAATTATTAATAGGAGGTGGTGGCACCCTCTCAATGATATTTGGTCTTTTCTTTGATACTAACCTCTGAACTAAATCTGTTATTAAATAAATAAATACAGTATAGCATGTCATGTTTATTTGCGTCCATGACATTTTTATTAAAATATTATTCACTTATTGTAAATCTTCCACACAGTGTTCTCTGCTGTTAATTATTAATAAAGTTCTGTTTTGTTCCCCCATATGTTATTAGTTATTTTTTTATCACGTAAAAAGTTTATGTTAAGTAGGTATTCAGCTTGGAGTTTATACTTAAAAACGTAATATATTATGTATATATCATAGTGTAATGAACTGTTTCTGTGATGGTGACAAAGAGGATAGGCCACAGAATGAAGAAAAAATCTTTAAGGGCTTTTGAGTCTGGGATAGGCACTGACCATCCAGCTACAGAGGACCAACACACTGGTGACAGTTAAACATGTTTTTATTGGTTAGCATTGAATGTGGGTAAATTAGTGAGCTCACTATTTTTTCTATAATTTATACATGAAGCAACTACCATGGGGCTTGGATAATATCCCAATAGTTTTAACCCATTTCTTTATCTTAGAAAAATGAGCTGTGGCTGTTTTCATGTGTCCTTAATCAACAATGATAAGGATATAAGGCAAACCTCTGGTTATAGGAGGGGCAGGGGTAGAGGTGCATGATTTAAGGATTATTTTTGCTTAAAGAATACAAATGCCTATTAAACCAGGCCAGTTTTTACTTTTTACTGTCAAATTTAGTTGGAGGCACCTCAATCATGCTCCCATTGTAGTGTGAGTGCTTTGTTCAGAGTCTGTTCTCTGAGATGTGCGGTCAGAAAACTTGCTCTCCGCCATCTAACCGACACAGACAAACATTTCAATCACCTACTTACCGGCAGGTAAGTCACACACAGTCATATGTGACCAATCTCAATATCCTTTAGAGTACACAATCAAAAGGTAAACAAACACATTTCATATTAATATATTCTTACATATCTTACTCAATGATATTTGGTATTTTATTTGATACTAACCTCTGAACTAAATCTCTTATTAAATAAATAAATACAGTATAGCATGTCATGTTTATTTGCGTTCATGACATTTTATTAAAATATTGTTCACTTATTGTAAATCTTCCACACTATGCACTTTAGGTGCATAATGGTCATTTGTTCGAATGGTAATTTACATTCATGGTACATTCCTTCTCAAAGGAAATATCTTGCAAATTCCCTCAGCCACTGTTTCACCCACATAATAACCCTAGACTATTGTATTTATTTTACAAGCACAACAATGCAAACAAACAATTAGATACATTATGTTCAACATAAATGTTGTTGTCTGAAACGTATTACCCATTTCATTAAGTATTCCCTCGAGTCAGTCCCAGTGTCAAAATGACATCTCCATGGCAATTTTGAATATCAGGTCCCTATCGAACAAAAAAACATTTATCATAAATGAGCTCATTTGTGATAGAAAACTCACAGAAACCTGGCTAGATACAATGGAGCAGCAGCCCTTATTGAGGCATCTCCCCCCAACTACAGTTTTTTAATACAGGTGCAACTCAAAAAAAATGAATATCATGCAAAAGTTCATTTATTTCAGTATTTCAACTTAAAGTGTTAAATGGCTTACAGCTTATGAAAACCCCAAATTAAATATCTCAGAAATGTTTAATATTACATGAAATCAATAAGAAAATGATTTTAAATACTGAAATGTCAGCCCTCTGAAAAGTATAATCATGCATATGTACAATGCAATGAGTCTATATAATATTTAAGTTTAACCCTTTAAGTTGAATTACTGAAATGCATGGACGTTTGCACGATATTCTAATTTTTGTACATTGTTAGACTATACAGCAAAGGTTTTTGTATTTCATTCTGTAGTTGATATTCTCTCATATGTAGGCTAAAGCTACATGAGGCAGACTTGTTTTTACTGATACTTCCTGATTCTAACTTCACACCATTATTATAAGCACACATTCACACATATTGTGATGTAATTTGCCTTAACAATCCTACCATGCAAACAGAGAACCTGATACAACACAAATCATCGAAGCAGCCAAAACGTTTCTATTAAACTGTACACATGGTTTCTGAACACAAAGGCCATGAAACACGTTTTGAAATACCAAATTGGCAAATCTAATTTGTTGGTATACTTTAAAAAATCTGAGCATCATTCTAAATCTAACTTAAAACATGACTTTAATAATCACCTGTCATGAATGTGGTCAAACTCTTGACTTGTCTTGAACAGCCTCAGACACAGTCTTTAATTTTATAATGTTGCCATTTAGCAGAAGCTTTTAATACAAAGCGATTTACAATGACGAATTACAGGGACATTCCCCCTATCTGGAGTAACTGAGGGCTAAGGGCACTTACTCAAGGGCACACTAGTAGTGGTGTGGTTCCAGGCGGGATTTGAACTCACAACCTTCCGATCGGAAGTCCAACTCACTAACCACTAGACCACCGCTCTCTTTAGGACCTTGCGCTTGTTGACAGCCTGAACTTGACTGGGTAACTCTGTCTCGAGGCCAGCCCGCTCCTGGCTCTGACAGTGTCACTGGAACATTTTACGTCGCAAGAAACCTGCGAAACTCTCTGACATGTTCCGTCCAGATATTGAAAGTGGACTACTCCAAAAGATGTGTCAGGAGGAGTAATATTGGACAGATTTTTTTCCGATATAATAACACTTACATGCATGTGTATTTACTCCTGTAAGTGAGCTATCTATCTATCTATCTATCTATCTATCTATCGCAGTCTTTTGATACTAAAGTTCAAGAGGAAGACGGAGTTTGTTTTCGGTGAGTTTACGAGAGAGAGAGCGCGTTAGCTCGTTAGCTTGGCTAGCTCCATTAGCGTGCTGCTAGCCAGCTAACCATGTTGATGTGAGTGAAACGAAAGAGTGCAGAGAGAGATGTGTTAAAGTGGACCAGCTAAACGGTTCAGGCTTTTAGTTGTCAATGTATATGGCTAGATAGGCCTAGTCAAGTACGTACTCGTGTTTAACAATGTGCCACGGCGGAACATATGTCAACAAATCAAAGTTGACAGTGAAATCGCTTATGTTGGCTAGCGGCTAGCTTGCATTAGCTAGCTCGATTCTGCTCCATGTCATCGCATGGCTTCTCCAAGGGATCTTGTAACTTTTATGTTGTATGTTTTTCCAGTCAGTAGGCTAACTCGTGTATTTTACACTTGTATGGTTTGCTGTGTATGTTAACATTTCCCGAGCATGCATCGTTATGAATAGCTAGCTTTACAAACCTAAGCAATAACATCTTTTGCTAGTAGTTTTTTGTTTTGTTTTTCGCTGTTCCACTTTACGCGAGCGTGAGGATAGACTTGCAAGATAAATAGTACTAGGCCTCAAAATGGATGAAAGTTAGCCAGGGTTTCATCGTGTCAGCATCGCAACACTGAAGGAGATCGCTAGTTGACAGCAATGCATTTATGGTTGTTATTGCCATTGCCAATATGCATATGAAGTTTATTCATCTTGCATTGACAGTATTTCTCTCCCCCTATAGCCATGGACATGGAACGACAGAAACGAAGGGAGGAAATCCAGAAGGCTATGGGCTTTATTCAGTAAGGAAACATGATATTTATTTAATTCTCTCTTTAAACACACGCACACACACACACACACACACACACACACACACACACACACACACACACACACACACACACACACACACACACACACACACACACACACACACACACACTTGGACTGAAAGAATATGTGGTGATGATTCTCCCATTTTTGTTCACAGGTCCTCGTTGCCTTTCCCAGAGCCTGAGGGTTATGAGGTATGGTGTTCAATCGTTTTGTTTGATTGTTTACACTTTTATTGACATGTCTGACTTGTAAAACCACTGGTCGGTCATCAAGCACATCTATCCCATCTACATTATAGGGGATTAATTAAACTGTGGCTTCTGCTTCTGCGTTCACATTGAAACATTTATTTGACCTGAAATCTCTCTTTCTGAACCTCTCTCTCATTGTCCACCCCTTCCTATTCTTTTCAGGCATTTTTGACCCAGTTGGTGTGTAACTTGCTGGACGAGGGAAACACAGTGTTTCGGGATGGGGAGTGGAGGCAGGCGGCAGTGAATTACAGTGAGGGAGTCAATGTGGCACGCTATGCCCAGGCAGAGGCACTCGTCATCCCCCCAGAGCTTCTGGAGAGTCTCTATGTCAATAGGGCGTGGGCACACTATCAGATTGTGAGTAGCATCATCACACACACACACACACACACACACACACACACACACAGTGAACTATCTATGTTCAGTTTTTAGCATTTAGCATTTAAATTAGATTATTTATCTGTTACAGCATTTTTATGAGAGTAATTCTTACTATGTGAGTTTGTATCTCAAAAATGTTAGTATAAGTTGGCCTAAGTCACCCCCCTCCCTCTCTCTCCCAGGGGGAGTATGAGCGGGGAGTGCAGGACTGTGACAGCGCGCTGTGCGTGTGTGATGGCAGTCGCAGGGCGCTCTACAGGAAGGCTCTCTGTCTGAGGGAACTGGGTCGGCTAAGGGAGGCCTATGAGTGTGGCACAGGATGCCTGCTTACTGCCCCGCATGTAAGTGGCCACACCAACACCCAAACATCTGTTTTACTAGTACCTGGATGGGCTCGATCATTGGATTTAGGAAGTCCCACTGATTTACTTTTCCTATTAGGACTGGAATTCATTATACAACAAAGCCATGACTTAAGATGTGTCAAAAATGTACCGGATGCTCCCTTACTTTTTTTTGCGTCCTACAGGACAGGCAGGTGGGTGAATTAGCTCAGGAACTGGCCAATAAGCTGGGCCTGAAAGTCCGCAAGGCCTACATCAGCCCTCAGGTGAGTTACTTCTGTCCCTCTAATTTGGAAGACTACAATGTTATGACTGGGTCTGTCCTCCTCAGTTCTCGAGTGACCGTTGTTCTTTCCATAGGTGGAGTCCTCTACGACAGGGGGCGAAAGCAACGGAGAAAATTCATCCCCCACAGGAGAGGCGAGTGTAGATCCCTGTTGGAAGAATAGCCGTTGGTTAGCCTTTTTTGTTAGGAGTAAAAGTGGATGATCTTCTATTGAACAAGCCTTTTCTTGTCTCTTTTAGACCTCCTCAAATGGATTAGAATCTCTAACTGACATTGGTCCAGGTACGTCAGCCCTTGATGAGAACTTAACCTCACAATGAACTCAGTTTACAAAATGTGTTTCTATTTTTTTTATGATCTGTCTCTCTCTCTCCCCACCATCTTTGTCCCTTTCCTCTTTCTCAGCTGATCTGTCCAACGCTCAGTGTATCCCTGCCCCTTTGGCCACACCCATTCCTGTCAGCGATGACCCCGCAACCCCAGAATCCTCCTGTCCTGACCTATCAGAGAGCCCCAGTCAGGCCCTGCCCCCGATGCCCTACTCTGTACCCGTTTCGGGGGAGCACATGGACGAATGCAGAGTGATGAACAACGATATGGATCTACACGACTGTATGCCTAAGAAGGTCAGCGAGGTGAGAGGGGCAGGGGAGAGGCCATTTCATCCATGGGTCACTTTAACACAGGGTCAAATACTTTCTATTTGTCTGCTGAAGAGGCTCTGTCACCTCCAGAGCAGGTACAGAAAGCAGTATTCTGATTCAATGTCATGTGTCACCGGCAAAGACGTTGGAACAGACCTGTGCCTATGCATTTATGATTTATCTACTAAAAGACTTGTTCCTCATCTGTCTCTCTTTTTTCCACAGAGCCCAGTTCAGGGTGCCATCCCTACCAACCTTCCCAACACCTCTGTGGGCATGCGGCCTCCTTACTCCTCCAACCTCCCCGCCCCTTCACCTCAGCTTCCGCCCGCCTACTTCAACTCCTTGGTCAGCCAGATGCCCCCAATGGAGCCCTACCCTGCGCTGGGCCAGAGGGACCAAGGCTCCACACAGGCGCTGGATGCCCTGGGGGCATTTTCCCCAGGGGTAAGAGCTGGGGCTGAGGACACAGAGGGCAAAGGAGTGGCTGGGGGACTGGACTCCCTCTCTGAGTACACCCTGCCTGGTGAGTGCCTGAGTGGGGGGGAAATGCGACTTGGGTTTTTGTGTTAGGAGAGACGTCAGGTCGTCATGAAACGGATTGACCGGAGTGTGGATATAATGGGGATATGACAACTGATAGGATAATGGTTATCACACCGTTCACAACAACCTTGAGTGGAACAGGTGCACTGATTTGCTATGCTGTTGGCGTGGTGCTCTGCCATATATAGCCTTGACTTCAAATGGAATCCCAAGCTCATTGAACAATGGAAAAAGTGCCGCCTTCCAAGCATTCATTTTCTAGCATTGTAACTGCCAATGGCACCTGGTTTTGGCATATATTGATTGATAGATGATTCTCTTACATAGACACATGTATTTGTTGCTTTGGATAAAGGTGTCTGCTAAATGGCAAAAATGTAATTGTAAAATACCAAGCCTCTGCATTGAGGAGGTTTTGCAACATTCTAAACCCCTGTTTCAGCTCTTTAAACCTTCACTTAACTGCCCTTACGATTGCCTCAGGGCACACGTTGTTGTTGTTGTTGTTGAAATTGGTTGGTGTCAGCAGCACTGATGTAAAGGCCACATGGTGTCTGACCTCCCTCTGTTCTTATGTTGCTGTCCTCAGGGGGAAGAATCTCTCACAGCTTCATCCCTGGAATCCGCAACCACAGCTCCTCTCACACAGTAAGCACAGTAAGCTGGGAAAATGTGTGTTGTGTTTCAATAACAAACTTGATACACATTTAATCATTTACATAAGGCTTCATTAAACTTGCTGATTCATACAATATGATTTTTCCCACCACACCATCCCATCGTAATGTGGTTTCTGGTCATTTAGACATTGTCAGAGGTCTCTAGACATAACGTGTGGTTTTTAACCTGCCTTCTTTTCTCAGAACGGTCCGGCGGGCACCAACCTCTCCTTGCTCTCAAGGAACCCCCTCGCTGCCACCCACGAGTTCCGCCAGGCTTGCCACGCCTGCTACAGCCGCATAGGTACAGAACCTGGAGGCTGCACTCTGGAGTTTCTGCTCTCCCCGTCTGAGTCATCTATCTGCTTCTCTGCAATTAAACTTGGGCCGTAAACTCAGACACGCATGGTCCTAGCTCGTGTCCAATTAGTTTGTGTCCCCCAAGTTCCTATTTCAGTTATTACAATTGCTTCTTTTACACTGAACTAAATGCTACCCTCCTCCTCGCCTCTCCCCAGGCCCCCGGGTCATGGACTACCAGTACCAGCCAGAGGCGGCCCACCGCTGTAAGAGAGACGTGCTGCTGTGTCGCCTCAAAAACACAGATGACCCTGACTGGAAGAGGGTCAGACCCCGGCCCGCACGCAACAACTTCCTGGGAGCCTTTGTGCTCTGCAAGGGTGTGTGGTGAAGGGAATTGAAGGGAATTGAATAGGTGACACTTTCATGTGGCCTGGGGTGGTCCAGTGGTCTAGCACCGTGGTCTACAGTGCACACATGTCCATGTCGGCATGGGTTTCGAATCCGGCTCCTGCCGACATGACGTCTCCTCCTTACTTTCCTGTCTCTATCCAATAAAATGAAAGGAGGACTGCCCCACAAAGCCCCACTCAGAAAAAGTTACTTTAAAAAAATGAAGAAAAAGGGACACAAATAACTAATCAATCAGCCAACAAATTAATCAAATTGTAATTCATCAATGCTTCTTCTTATAGATTGATTAGCTACAGAACCCTTAATTAAAGGGTTAATATCCCCATCCTCCTCGTTCCCCCGTTTGCAGAGGTTCAGGAGCGCCAGGAGTGCCAGTACGGGGAGAACTGCACGTTCGCCTACTGCCAAGAGGAGATAGACGTGTGGACTCAGGAGAGGAAGGGAGCCCTGAGCAGAGAGCTGCTGTTTGACCCTCTGGGCAGCACAGAGAGACGGGCCCTCAGTGTCACACGCCTGCTGCAGCTGCACATGGGCATGTTCATGTTCCTCTGTGAGGTGGAGTACACAGACGCACACACACCCACACACACACACACACACATATATTTACACACACTCATACACACATGAGTTTTACATGGTGCATGTGGATGTCCCTATCTGAATATACAATAGAACATTCCAATCTAAAAATGTCGGAGCAAGTCGTTGCAAAATGTTATGGTTGCGGCTTGATTGGTACTCTAGAGCAGTGGTTCCCAACCGGGGGTACGCGGACCCCTAGGGGTACGTGAGGGGATTGCAGGGGGTACGTGGAAAGATTTGGAATTATAATTTATTTCCCTTTCCAAAAAAATAATTAAATATAGTCATTTCATAAACCTGTTGTTAAAATGGTACGCTGCAACTTAAGTTCCTCCCCGACAGGTGATGACTGTAACACAAGTGGTAGTCACGTCACATTTAAATCACGTTCATTTACGTTCATTTACGCGCGCACGTCAGCTAGGCCTGTCAGTATACCGCAAAGATGGACAGATGGCTAAAACGACCAGCTACAGTAACGGTCAGATCAGAGGCAGATCAGACGGTCAGATCTCAGATCAGACGGTCAGATCAGAGAAAAAAAGAAAAAAAGGACCCCGCTATTATTTGGAAACATATGTTTTGTGGGGATTTACATGTACATCGGCTGATCCACCACAGCCACAGTGCTTTTTCTGCGGCGAAGTCCTGGCTAATAATTCAATGAAGCCAGCCCATTTACAGCGACACCGGAGCACCAAACACCTAGCAACTGTTGGTAAAACTGACGACTTTTTTAAGCGAAAACTGTCAGAGTTCAAGTCAAGTCAGGCTACACTGAAAAAAGCGGCAAGTGTGTCAAGCAAAGCACTGGAGGCGTCCTATGCTGTTTCATTACTAGTGGCTAAGTCAAAAACCCCACATTCAATCGCCGAAGAACTGATTTTGCCTGCCGCTGTGATTTTGGCTAAAACTATGCTGGACAAGAAAGCAGCTGACGCGCTCAAGTTGGTAACATTATCAAACAATACCGTCTCCCGTCGGATTGATGATATGTCCATAAATATTGTCGGACAAGTGGTGGATAAAATGAAGCAAGCAGGTCAGTTCGCTTTGCAATTAGATGAAATGACCGACGTTAGTGGGGAGGCTCAGCTGCTGGCTTTTGTGCGTTATAAAGAAGAGTTGGACATAAATGAGCATATCTTGTTTTGCAAGACGCTGCCAGGAAAGACAACTGGCGAGGAAATATTTCTGATTATTGACAGCTTCTTCAAAGACAACGATCTGGAGTGGAAATCCTGCAGTCACATCTGTACCGATGGAGCGGCAGCAATGACGGGTAAGGTGCGTGGGCTGCTTGGGCGTGTGATGAAGGTGAACCCCGAAATTAAGTGGATGCACTGTATTATTCACCGGCTTTCCTGACAGAAAACGACCACCCTCTTGCAGCCCTGTTTGAGGATGCAGTGTGGGTTGCGCAGCTGGCATATCTTGCTGATGTCTTCACTAAGCTGAATGAGCTCAACCTTTCACTTCAGGTCAAGTACTCACACATCCTTAACATGTATGACAAAGTGAATGGATTCATAAAGAAGGTTAAATTATGGGAGAGGAAATGTAAGGATGGAGATGTGAGCTGTTTCCCACTGCTTGATGGCCATCTCGCCACCACTGATGCTGACAGAGGTCCTGTGGTGAAAATAGTTAAAGCACATCTGTCCAAACTTGACACTGACTTCAACCAGTACTTTCATGACATTGAAACAAAGTCAGAAAAACTGGACTGGGTGAGGAACCCATTCAGAGTGAATGACAGGAGCAGCAGCAGCCTTCCTGCAAGCCTGCAGGAAAATCTGATGGACATGTCCTCTGATCGTGGGTTGAAGATGGCACATGCTGACAAGTCATTGACAGAGTTTTGGTGTGATGTTGAAAAGGAATATCCAGTGCTGGGAAAGTGTGCATTGAATGAACTTTTGCCTTTTGGATCTACATATATGTGTGAAGTGACCTTCTCAGCTTTGACCCACATCAAAACCAAGCCAAGGAACAGACTGAGTGTGGAGAGCAGCCTGGTGACTGCTGTTGCCACACTGCCTCCAGAACTGTCAAAGCTTATAAAAGAGAAGCAACCTCAAGTGTCTCATTAAAGCTCAACTGATGAAAAAAAGAATTGCAACTGCTACTGGGTGAGTCTATTTTTCACAATGGTGTAAATATCTATGTATTAAAGGGGAGTGGTTCAAATGATTTCATTAATAATCAGTAGAGTTAGATAAGAAGTTTAAGTGTGTGTGTGTGTGTGTGTGTGTGTGTGTGGATAGTTGGGGGTGTGGGTGGCTGTATTGCAAGTGCAACTGACACTTGTGATGATATTCTGGTTCAATTAGCTCTTGTCCCTGAGAGGGAATTTGTGATAATCATAATGTCTTGAATGTGTTCTCTCTCTCTCTATGTGTGTGTGTGTGTGTGTGTGTGTGTGTGTGTGTGATAAGTTTTATCCTGTCTCATCTTGTCTGTTTCCTCTCCCCATCAGTCAAGACTCTGGGATGAGAAAATGATGACATCACTGCACCTCAGACAGAAGCCAAAGAGGAGCAGGAGAAAGGGAAAAGAAACAGATATCAAATCAAATTCATTATTATTTATTATTTATTTTTCTATTTTCAGTGAGTGTGTGGGCATGTGGTAACAATTAACCATTGAGGTGGCCAGGTGGATAATTGGCCAATTAGCTCATGTAGTCTAATTTTGAATGGCAATGTTTTGAAATGGCAAACATGTGACTTTATGTCAGATTGTTGTGTGCAGAAAACCGTGTTCAGTGCATTTAAAAAGTGCCATTTTGAATAGCAAAATGTGTGTAAAGCAGAAAATGTGTTTAGAGTTTTGGAGACATGAGAAGAGGTTTTGCTCTCTGTGTGTCAGTAATAAATGTTATATTTGCAAGTTAGAGTTTAATTGATTTTTTGGGGAAATAATCAACACGCATGAGTGAGGGGGTACTTCTGGCATGGCAAAACAGCTCAAGGGGTACACAAGACAAAAAAGGTTGGGAACCACTGCTCTAGAGAGTATTATTCAACACGCATCTATGTGTAACAAAACGGGTAATAATCATGGGATGAATTAACATCCGTTTGAATGAATTTTAAAAGATGAAAATGGCAACGTTAGTTAACGAGTATCTACTGTCAAGAAAGCTAGCGATAATGTAAAATTGTTGGCCTCCAGCGAAATTATGGTAATGTTATCGTTGGTGTCCACCATGTTTACAGTTAGTTTGTAAAGACTTTTAACTGACCGTTCGTAAATTAACTGATTTCAGAGCGCTCTGACGTTGAAACCAAAGCTCTCTGAAGTCAGAGCAGATTTTTATTTCCATAAATTGTATTTATGAATGTTTTTACGAAATATGTGTTTATTAAATTTATCAGGAATCAATAAGGGAATCGATAAAGAATCGAACCGTATCAATAACATCTTATCAATTCCCATCCCTAATGTACACACAGTGAAACCTCTGCTATACTACCCACACACAACTGAATAACTGACATTTTTCCACCTTTTGTCTCCCTCTCCACAGGAATGTTTTGACAGTAAGCCTCGCATCATCAGCAAACGCAGCAAAGAAAACTTAGCCGTGTGCTCAAACCTCACGGCCCGACACGCATTTGATGACAACAAGTGAGTCTTCTAGACGTCTGTCCTTCACAAGCGTTCTGATGCTCATCCTTTATTGTATCAGGTCCAAATAGGCGATCTCTTGTAACATATATAATGGAACGAAACTTCGTCCTCTCTTCTCCTCACCCCCCCCGATATATACGTATATCTATCTTTCTCCTTCTCCATGTCCTCCATATCTCTCTCCTTCTCCTCCCTCTCTCTCACTTGTCTCTCTCTCCTCCTCTGTTCTTCAGGTGCCTGGTGCACGTGGTGAGGTCCGCCAACGTGCGCTACAGCAAGGTGCGCCCGCTGCACCCTCTCTGCCAGTTTGATGTGTGCCGCCACGAGGTTCGCTACGGCTGCCAGCGCGAGGACAGCTGCTCCTTCGCTCACTCTGTCATAGAGCTCAAGTGCTGGGTGCTGCAGCAAGACACCGGTAAAACACGTCACGTGACACCACACACACACACACACACACACACACACACACACACACTCACTCCAAATATAATATTTTGGTTGCAGACATAGTCTCTGATATTAACTTGAAAACTTGTCTTTCTCTCCTTCTTGTACACGCAGGTATCACCCATGAGGAGATGGTACAGGAGTCTAAGAGACACTGGCACCGGTTGGAGCAGAACGCACAGAGGCAGAAGGTGAGGCTGGCACGGGCACGTAGACACACAGGCACAGGGCTCTGCTCCCATTATTGGGGGTGGTCCAAACCATACAAAATACTTTTTTTAAATACATTGCCTGATAACACCAGTTGAAAATTGGGAAAGGAATTTTTGATGAGATATGAATAAAGTCTTATTTGCATAATTCTATTTTCTCTATCTCTCTCACTCTCAGCCTATGCATGTCCCACACCAGAGCAGTAGTGGGGGAGGGGGGGGTGGAGGGGGAGACGGTATCGGGGGAGGTGGTATCGGGGGAGGAGGAGTGAGCTCTGGAGGAGGAGTGGGCGGTGGAGGAGGAGGACGAGGCAGGGGGCTGAACCTGAAGATGAAGTTTGTCTGTGGCCAGTGTTGGAGGGACGGACAGGTCAACGAGCCTGACAAGGCCCTCAAGTACTGCACAGCTAAAGCACGGCACAGGTAAGACCAGCCGAATGGATAGCACCTGTAAGGATATTGACATCTTTCACAGCCTCGTTACCATGGTAACGGTAGTAGCGGCAACTGCCTGGGACGTCATTGTAGATAGACATTTATAGATGGAGAAAGGACGATGAGTTGTAGTAATTATGGATTTGGGAATATGGGAATTAGATAGTGACTTTATATATTTGGGAATTAGATTAAGTAACGTTTCAATAAGATATTTTGTAAGAAGAATGAATATGGTTATTGTGAATTATTGATTATTGTATATATTGTTATACCTCAGTTTGCAGTTACCCTAAGACTCAGTAGCCACTGAGGACAACAACCTCTCTATTATTCTTTCAGAATAAGCTAAACATAAAGTATGATGTCTGAAGTCTCCTTGTTCTTCATAAGTGCAACACTATCGGTATCCATTTAGCAAAAAATAATTATCCGATGGCACCCACCCACAAAAAACTTTTTTGGGCCATCACCAGTTTGCACCCCTGGCTATGCAATCCTGTTTTTTCCCCCCTCCCTCCTCTCCTTATTTTACTCTCTCTCTCCCTCCAACCTCTCTCTCTCTCTTTTTCTCTCCAGCTGGACTAAAGAGCGTCGGGTGTTGCTGGTGAAGTCGTTTGAGAAGGAGAAGTGGGTTGTTGTGCGACCGCTGCCCTTCTCCCGGACCTACCCTCAGCAATACGATGTAAAAGACAACAAAAAACCTGATTACACTTCAAATAAACCTGATGTAATAAAGAGTCATTTCGTACAAAAACACGGGACCCGTGATCAATTCAGGACATTCAGTTCAACAATTCCACCCAATGTTGTCTCCCCAGATGTGTGTCCACGTGATGAAGCAGAAGAAGTGCCACTATATTGGGAACTGCTCGTTCGCCCACAGCCTTGAGGAGAGGGACGTGTGGACCTACATGAAGAACAACAGCTGTAAGAGAATGGGCCCTGTAGGATGCACTCGTTCACCCACTCTCTCTACCTCCCTCTCTCTCTCTCTCCCTCTTTCTACCTCTCTCTCCAGTAATCTATCTCTTGTTGCTCTTCTGTGGATGACCTGCTGATGCTGTGTTTTGAATATCTTCTTTTACATGTTGCTGCTCACTGTGATATTCTACATTAGTCTGTGTCTGTGCTTAGAACCAGTTAATCCTATCTCACACTTATGGTGCATGTGATCGTTGACCCCTCTGTATGTGTCACAACCAGGCAGATGATGTGTATATGGATATTTAGTTTGAGTTTCTAATCGTCCTCCATGACCCCTATGTCCATAGTGAGAGACATGCAGCAGATGTACGACATGTGGCTGACACTGACCAATCAGAACAGGCGCACTGACAGAAGCCTAATGACCCCGCCCCCAGACGAGAAACAGGTTTCCATGACAGCAGATTACTCTGAGTCCTTGGTGAGTGTGTGTGTGTGTGTGTGTGTGTGTATATATGTGTGTATATTAAGTTGTATGAGTGTGTGTGTGTGTATATGTGTATATTAAGTTGTGTGAGTGAGAGAGAAACGATAACTGTAACTGTGTGTGTGTGTGTGTGTGCGTGTGTGTCTGCGTGTGCGTGTGCGTGTGTGTGTGTGTGTGCGCCAGGCTGCATCCAGGCGGATGTCAGAAGGAGGTGATCTGTGAGTGTGGTGAAGCTGAGGAGGAGCTGGCCTTGTAGCAGCAGAGAGGAGACCCGCTACAGCCTGTGATGTCAGTCACCCTACTGGGACGGGAGAAGTCCCCTGACCCACCACCTCACAGTAGGGCAAACAGACTGGCTGATAACACACTGATATTCACACCCAAGCAACAGGCACCAACTCCACACACACACACACACACACACAAATAAAGTCATGTTTGTGAACATGCATTTCCATAATCTGACAGGTTAATGTTGGATTTTGAAATTGAACCTCAGTACATTTCTAACATGTTGCAGTTCATGTATTGTACATGTGTGTCCCTCCCCTATATTACCACTGAAAGTCCATGTACAACTTGGCCGAGACTGAATTGCCCAGAAAATAGGAAAATTGCTGTATCTAATGTTGCTTGGGATTTATCTTCTACAACCAAATCCTACCCTCCTTCCCTTGTGGGAACGTAGAGAGAGGGATATGAAATTATTTAGAACAGAAATGGTGTGTACGCCATTTTCTATGGGAGTAGTGCTTCACTCTATTTGTCTGCCATATTGGTAGAGGACTATGAATGTAAAGCCTGCAAAGGCCTTAATGAGGAAGTCAAACATTATGGTTGTGGAATGTATTTGGCATACCAAAGCCAATCCTGTGTAACATTTAAATGTATTCCCCCCCCCCCCCCCCCGCCCACTCTTCCTTCTTTATTGATAGAAATGGCACCCCCATTCGGTTGGTTGCATACTTCAGTCTCCCTACCTGCGGCCTGCACCGGCACATGCACACGTGCACACACAGATACACCGGGTAGGCTCAGCACAGAGCCCAGTTTCACTGAAGGGCTACAGAGGCAGAGTGACTGCAGCAGCTGCCGTCCCTTTCAGGGGGAGGCTGGTGGTTTTCTTCCTCTACCCCGCTTCACCTGGTCCGTTGCTACGGCTACAGCTAGGCTTCCACCACCAGGTGCATAACAGGCTGTTATTATGGCTCTGGTTGAACCAAGGTGTTCATATTGTAATGTCCCCTAGAGGAGGGGGACGGGGGGGACGGTGAGACAAGCATGTTGTCTCGGGTCAAACGGAAGAATTATATTCTGATGGTGAACAATGTCAGAGAAGGGGGGGGAAAAAGCCTCACCTCAAGCTTGTCGATGAGATAGTAGTAGTATGGAGGAACTAAAAACTAAACCTGGGGGTTACTTTGTCCTGCAGCTCGATGTGGCTGCGAGATGCCCCCTATAGCCCCCCCCCCCCCCCCCCCCAAATGTAAACCTATGATAACTCCTCAAGGGGGGGAAAATTGATAGCCAGGGATGGGGCAGAATTAGAGGGGAAAAACAACTATAAGCACCATATGATGTGCCTATATTGCTGTACACGCATACACACACACTAACAATCATTCGCATATATTCAGGCAGACAATGCTTTGCGTATCATGGCAACCTGGTCCTCACCTGCAGTGGACATGATCAGATGTATGGAGGTATGTCTATATTCAAATACATTATATATACATATTCACAGATATCGCTATATACTACTAATGATAATTGATAACTTAGCAGTTAAGCTTAATTAAATATAACCTGACCTTGTATTGATTACATAGAACCTCTTGTTATTGAGCTATGCTATATGACATGTATCGCTAAACTAGATGACTATAGTGATTTTTTTGCTTCTGTGAGGGTCATTCCAGAGGAGTGGACAGCTCCTGCTTCTTGTGGCGTAGTTTGAATATGGTTTAAGCTGAGTGAACGGAACGTGATGGTTTGGGTTAAATCTCGTGAAGACAGTGTATATTAGGAGGTTTTTATCTGGTAGAGATTATGTTACTACATTTAAAGACGGTTTTGATTTAAATCATGTTTTTTCCATATCAACAAACAAATGGAGGTGGATGGGGAAGGCAATCCCTTATGTATGAGACGTCACTGAATGTAGCCACCATGATAGTAGATCAATTGTATCTGTCCAGTGAGCACTCATAGAGGGTTAAGATGAGGTGATAGACATCTGGAATGACCCAGGTATTTGCTTCATTGAGGGATTGTATTATTATTATTATTATTATTATTACTATTACTACTATTATTATTATTATTATGATGATGATGATGAATATAATGACGATAATGATTGCTATTATGACTATTTCTATTCTCCTATATGCTATTGATATACGTATATGTTAATTGCTATGTATAACTCTCTCTTTATATATGTATCCATGTATGAATATAATACTTAAACAGTAAATGGATGTCTATGTATGCTAACAGGGCTGTCCAGCAGGCAGTGGTGATGAAAGCCTTGTATTTAAATGTGTTCAAGCTTGTGTGAAGATTCCATTCAGCACAGCCACAGCTACAGTGGATGTGGGGTATTCAAAGAGCCTGCTAAACATGCAATCAAAGCTTGTCATTTGAGATAATTGGACTGTAGTTAGGAAATGTGTAGAAATGGTGTGCTGGAAAAGGTCAGTCAGTTAAAAGGAATGTTCAAGTGACATGAATTTGCCATTCAAGTGACATGGATTTGCCATGGCAACGTTTGTTATGATTGTTTTTCTGACTATTGCCGATGCAATTATTGTTCAAGTACCTGTGTTTCATCAGTCCTACTACTGTAACAGAACCCAGAGCATACATGGATGTCTATATATGTCAGTATAGCGCCTTATTCAATATATACCTATATAAGATGATATACATACCCCTATCGTATAACCCTACTCTTTCTATATATAATACATATACCTATAATTATACTTAGACACCCTTATAAGGTATTTAGATAAGAGGTGATGGAAGTGTTTTGGTTTTCTCTGGTTGTTGTTGGAAGAGGTCAGAGTCTGATGACGTAATTGCTCACGTGCACAGTGCTATAGGTCTTATGCTCTGTCTCTGCACAGTGCTGTAGGTCTTATGCTCTGGCTCGTACTGCTTACGTGCACAGTGCTATAGGTCTTACGCTCTGTCTCGTACTGCCCAACCTTGTCCTCGTCATTGTGCATTGTAGTCTGCCAGACCTGGGTTGAAATTGTGTTTTTAAAAAAATAAATACGTTGTTTCGGCTTGGATGGGTGAGGTTTGCACAGGTGGACTATTCCATTGGTTCTATTGACCCAGAGCAAGCTAAATCAGGTTCACCTCGAGTATTTGAAAAAGATCAAATGCTATTTTGACCCAGGTCTGTGAGCTATCCAATCATCCCCGGTGTGAGCACGCAAAGGGGTGAGAACTGAAAAGTTACATGTGTTCAATCAACAGCTGATTATGTTTGAATTTGAATGGTCATATCAGAGGGTCTTCCGCCGTGTGCTTGGCGAGGACTGTGAACAGGTTGTCTGGACCTGTCAAGTGAGTCAATGCCTTCCAGAGAATGTAATCACGAGACCAGTATGTTTTGGTTTACAGTTAGTGGCCCTGACGCCTGGAAAATACTGGGGAGAAAAAGTGGAGTCAGATGATTTGTTTCATTTAGGTTTTTCCAAGTAGAGGCCCGGAGACATGCTCTAAAACCAGCTCACACTGTGTTAATGTGACTGCCACACAGATAGGAGCTGTACTCCTCTCCCCTGTTAATGAACCACAGAAGTGAATTGACACACACACACACACACATACAGTACCCACACACATTAAGCTCATGTCAATCTACATTTACATAGTTATTGGTGGATTCTTTTCAACAACTTACACAAGAACCAGGGTTTTAAGAAGTGAAAATCAAGGCCTCTTTTTGTACTGTATTTTTACATTTGTTGTTTGTTTTTTTTGTCTTTGTTTTCTCCTTTGTCCTCCCTGGTTGGAAGTGAATTATGATCACAAATGGACCAAATCTCTTGAAAGCATTTAACAATAAACAGAGACTGTTTTAGAGAAATTGTGTTTTTCTTTCCCTCATCCACACTGGATATTCTCTAATAATTTGACTGTGTGTCTCTAATCATGAGTTGGTGTATGGTATGGATAGATATGGATGTATAGACATTCTGTCTTTGGTTTGGACACCAAGGACCATAACAATTATGGTTGTGAGTAATTTCACTTTACATTTTGTGTGTCTAGAAAACATGTAAAGAAAACATTCAGGATTGGTCATGAAAAGTGCCTCCAACAATGAAGACGTTTCGATCTGAAAACTACGTGAGCCTCGGTCTCGCTACTCGCAAATCTCAAGAATATATATATATATATATTTGTGTTGTTAATCGGACAAATATTATTATCGCCATCATGCAACAGGCATTAGAGGCGCTAGTCGGCAACTGCTCAATATGCATCGTGTGAAACACGGTCACGGCTTTTAATTAGGTAGTAACCCGTTAGACGCTCCAGGATTGGCTCCCTCAACGTTAACGGACAGCCGCAGTAACCTGTTCCTTCTGTTTCCATCGTTGCTACTGTAGCGTGGGCGAATTTGCGGAACCTAGGATGGTAGGTGATGGTAGGGCAATACCGCTACCTGATTGGTTGGCGAAGCACTCGTGAAGAGCCCCCTCGAGACTCGCCAGCCAATGAGGGGGCTCATCACGAGTGCTTCGCCAACCAATCAGGTAGCGGTATTGCCCTGCCTTCCCCTACCATCCTAGGTTCCGCAAATTCGCTAACCGTGGTGGACGGACCTGGCAGTGATTGGCTAGATGACATAAGAAAACAAGCAGATGCCGGGGCGTGATCTTTTAAGTTACATAACCTATTGGTTACACAAACATTGATTGGTGGTTGTCCAAAAAAGTTCGTATTCCCAGGTGTGCCTCAAAATCTAACCTGCTATATTCGAACCTATTTCTGCTGTTGCAAGCGCTGTTTGACACCTCCAACAGTTCTTCGCAGGTTGCTAATTGTGTTTGGAAACAACAGGTGATCTCCATTAGCGAGAGTTGCTTAATTTACGAAAAACAACAACAACGTTTAAACAAGTCAAGAAAGATGGCTACAACAGAGATTCCGGAAAATTTCAGAGCATTGCTTGAATACCCCTTTTCTGTTTCAATCCTTGATGACAACGGTAAGAATGTGTCAATGCATTTTGTGGGTGTGTAATTATGTATTTAAAAAATGCTGCAAGCATCATCCTCAAATCCTCCTTGTGGTTTGAGATTGTTGTAGTTTGTAAACGTTTCTTAAAGAAATTGTGTACATCTATTGCGTAACGTAAATAACGTAAATAATGAAGGAACCTGCAGAGGTCACTAAAGCTATACCATCTTCACATGGTCGGCGTCGTCACGTGATGCAGACAGGCGCAATACAATGCTTACATGCCAAATGATGTGCCATGTATTACTTGGAAGCTGTATTGTTGAAATAGCTGTACCCATGTAATTATTATAAGCATGTCAGTATATGGTAGCAGGACTATTTCAACCCTGAGTAAAATGTGTGGTGAGAACAGAACTAATGTTTGTTAATTTACATTTAAAACATTGTTTTAATCAGACTGCAGAGAATTTAACGATTGCATCATCAAAATAAGCAAGCAAAATCAGGCCTTTTCTGAAGTTCTTTTACGGCTATGAGATGCCGTTTTGGAAGGAGAGACTATAGCCCTCTCACTTGGCTCTGGATAGAAAAGTGCCCTAACAACAAATCGAGGATTCAGTTCACCCTCCCGAAGCTGAAGGGAGAAGCACTAAATACTGTTCTTGGTTTAGTTCAGGGGCAATTTCAACCTACTCTCATTTGAGGTGAACGGCACTGGTAGGATTCTGGTCTGATCACTAGATGGCTCTATTACCCTACTCTGGAGTGGATATGTTTGGATGTGATTTATGTCAGCAGTACATCAGGGGGTGTTTGCACAACTTACCATTTTGTGACAAGATGATGGCAAGAAAATGTGGACAGTCGTAAAAACACAGGTGGTATCTGACACTACAACGTTATGGTCAGTCATAACGTAATGAATACGAAGTACAGTACCAAGGGTCTCCACACAATCCATACTGACACAATGACCGACACTCAACACCCACTGGACATACTACTGGACATAATATGGCACAGGACTTTCAACACAACAGTGGGGGCTGCTGAGGGCAGAAATTGGAGGACAGGCTCATTCTAATGCCAGGAATGCAATGAGGGCTGGTTTGATACCAACAGTTATCAGCCATTAACATGCTGTTTAAAACAACCACAACAACCAGCGTCTACTAAAACACTTACAAAACACAGAATGGTCTATTTCTATATCTGTAATCTTTTTTCCTCCCTAAATCCCTTGCAGTCACAACATTGTTTACTTAAAGAAAGTGCAGAGTCATGCCGGCACGGCCTCCCAATTCCCTGAGGGTCCATCCATCTTTATATGGACTCTGATAGAGCGCAGCTAGACCCACTTGGCTTCGCGCCAGTCATGTGTCAGCTGAATAAGCATGTCTATGGCTGCTTGATTGTTATGGTTGGCCTGCTGACATATTTTCTGATTATTCCTTACTTACCACTCTTGACACCAAGGCACAAGTTTCAGGCACATGCCTTTCACAAGTCTGTGTCTCCATGTGAAAGCTAATTTCCGGCACAAAGTGACAGCTTTCGTTCCACTGCAATGTGCATTCTGTTCAGTGACAGCATACTACTGCTGTAGTACAGGTTCATATAGGACACACTCACAACTATCCACTGCGGATCAGTGCCTCTTGCCATAGGGACGAACATGTGTGCCTAGTCCTCAACAGGTACAACACATAACAATCAGGACACACAATGGATTAAGACGAGTGGACAGGAGTGTCTTTTGACATGCCACATAATTAGAAACATTTGATAGATTATAGATTGGTTATTGCCCAGTGTGGTGATGTTACCTGTCTCATGTTATTTTAATAAAAGGCTGTGAGATTGCAGTTGAAGCATTCTTTTTTGCCTCTTTCTGGAGCAGAGAATGTAATGACTGGCACGGTTTTGCTACACTCTGTATCTCTACTGCAGTTCATACAGCCCCCCCAAATCCATAACACAGAGATTCTGGTTGATTTAACCTCTATTCGACATGTATGCCTTGGCTTTGGTGTTGAATAAATCACTGTCTCTTACTGTTTGAGTATGACATGTTGTTATGGGTGTGCATCACATCTGCATGTCTAGTGTGTTGTTTACAGTGAGTTATTTTAGGCAATGCCTGTTGGTCAGAGATGTTTACAGGTTTACAGATGTCTTCAAGAGATATCTGCGTGATATGACTGGAAGAAAAAAAATGCAATGCCAAAATGTCAGGGTAGTAAAACCACTAATGTTCTTGAATCAGATGTGCGCCTTATACAACGCAGCAGGACACACCCGCCCATGCGTACGCATGTACATTGCAGGCGCTTGCGTGTACGATGACCGCACATGATTTGGCATGTGAGCAGAATTTGGGGACAGAACGGAAGGCTAAAGTGGGAGCACTCATCTATCCAAGCACAACATAACATGTGTGGTGAACGGATAGCTCAAATGTAGCCTATTGGAGGAAATGTGTTTTTTCTTCAAAGTGAACACCGTGTCTTGTATTGTTTCAATACCGACATGTAGCTGTTACTGATGAGAACTTTTGAAGTTGAGGTAGATAATAAAAGGTCAACACTGTCTTTGACACTGACCGATAAACATTTCCTCCATGGATATGGACTACCTTTAGTTAGAAACATGGGCTGTGTTCGAAATGGCATACTAGCATACTGCATACTGCATACTAGCATACTCAATTAGTATATACTGCATACTGCCTACTAAATTCATATTAAGTATGCCAATACCAGCCGACTGAAAATCTAGTATACATTTCTTGCATACTCAAATTTCACATAATCTACAGTGTGAGAACGCACTGCATACTCAAAATCTACGTCATATCTAGTATGAGTAGTATGCTAGTATGCCATTCCGAACACAGCCACGGTGTTCCCGTCTGACAGCTTCACACGTAACTCGCTCAACCAATGGGATCTCAGCTAAAAAAAGTGACTCCTATTGGTCCCGCATGTCCCTGCCTCTGTGGCTCAGACAGCCTATCAGCTCCGGCGGATTCTTAGAAGAGGTGTGGTTTCTCCTAAGGTTGTTTTTGGAGAACTGGGTCAAACGTCGTATCGGTCCCTTAATAGTGTAACCTCTAGTGCAAGTTTCTCGTGATTTCAATGTACGACGGATCACAATTTCCATACGGAAAAGAGTGTCCCAGTTATAGTCATTGTTGAGGAGGCGGGACGATAGTCTATTACAATTTTTTTTGTTAAGTATGTCGGGAAAGCCGATAACGGTCATACTGGAAACGACCATGGGCACACCGGGTTCTTTCCCAGTGGTTCTGAAGAATATAATGGAAATACCCCCACCGAATTTGCTCGAGGGCGACGACGGTAAGTCTAGATGATTCTCGATTCTACGTGGAGATTTCGCACGTTTGTTCAATACAGTGAGAATGACCGAATGGTGTAGAAAAAAGTCGCATGCTTGACTTATGCAACTTTCAATGGAAACTTGTCACCTGTCATTTAGAAATCATTTAATTGGTCACGACGAGAGAGCATTAACAGCCGAAATAGTAAGATACATGTTTATGTATTAAGCCTGACGGATCAAGCATCTGAATGTCCAAAGTAATTATGGTGAAATTAAGACCACTTTCATTTAGTAGCCATGGCTAACTGTACTCTTACAGAAGCAGTACATGACAAGGCACAGACGATTCCTCTCTCCCACATTCTCCTACCATTTGCCAGCCTCTTACCATGTGTCATTTGTAACACTTTCAGTCTCCTTCACGAAAAGCTCACTCTAAACCTGCTGAATGATGGATTCAATTTAAAATACCTAATCCTCTCTCTCCCCTGATCACTACCAAATGCATTCCACTGATCCAAGCTTTCCTGGCTTCCACAGAGAGTGACAAGGAGAAGCTGTGCACAGGAGATGATGCGGACCTCGGTGGAGGAGTGAGCGGGATGGGTCCGTCTGCTGCCCTGACCCCCGCCATCTGGGACAAGACCATCCCGTACAATGGTGAGACCTTCCACCTGGAGTACATGGACCTGGAGGAGTTCCTCATGGAGAATGGCATTGCCACTTCGCTGGATGACAATTCCGAGAAGAGCAAGGAGGGGGCAGGGAAGAAGACTGCGAAGACAACTGCCACTGCTAAATCGGAGACAAGCCCAGTCTCCCTCCTGCCCGTGTTGGAGCTGGACCAGGTTGAGGGGGAGGAGGTGGTCACATTCATGGTCAACGACCCCGACATCCTAGCTACAGCCAACTGCAGCACAGGTGAGGTCTTAGGGATACGTAGGTGGGTTACACCTGTGAGTATGGAGGGGAGGGTGAGGCGGGTGATGTGAGGTCAGCATGGTAATCTGAGATTACTGATTTTTTTTACTGATCTTACTGATTAGTTACTTGACTAGTCCTTCAAAGTATGACATTAATCTTAGGCTAGTTTGTGGTTTTAATCTTGGTTGGTGGTTGTTTGTTCTGCCATAGGTTTCCCATAACTGACAGCCAAGGTGACACATACATTTGAACCTCCTACTGGGGTGCTTTGAATACCATCCATTGAATGCCGTGTGCACAGTTGATGGTGGTCAAAATAGAATCAAGTCCCGCTAATGTGTTTGAGACAACATATGTGTACATAGTACCACTGTCTTATTAGCAGCCCATTGGTCACCTGTGACTTTGAGGCCGTTTCTATCAAACTATTTAATTCATTCCCAATTACATTACATGACTTGTTTTTGGTCATAAGAGAGTGCCTAATTGATATATAAATTATAGAACTCTAGAATGTATGGTAGTTGAATTCCACCAGGGCTTCACATTGTATGGGGAAGAAACTAACTCTCAGTACTCCCAATATGTAGTATCTTTCCACCGGGGTATGAGTCATCCTGAGCCAGTAATTGCATCACATGAGCAGGGAGGCACGGGGAGAATAGTGCCAATTAGGAGTCAATGGATTCCATGTTACTAACTCCAGTCCTGTTGGCTGTGTCTTCCAGAAGTGGTCATAGAGAAGGACGGGGTGACCCCTGAGCCTGTTGACTCAGAGGAGATTGAGGTGGACGTGAACTTTGAGCCGGACCCCACAGACCTGGTGCTGTCCAGTGTGCCTGGCGGGGAGCTCTTTGACCCACGCAAACACAAGTTCTCTGAGGAGGAGCTCAAGCCACAGCCAATGATTAAGAAGGCCAAGAAGGTATATGTACCGGAAGAACAGAAGGTAGGTCAAAGAGACCAGGTCAAAATGGAGGGTGTGCTAGACTAGTATAAGGGGCTGTTGTTATGTCAAGGAATTGTAAATTGAGTAAATGTATGCGTAAGACAATGTTCCCATTGACAACTCTCTTGCCCTGTTTCATTTAATGATTCCATTAGCTGTAGTTGGTTCAGGAAATGCTCTCGTGTCAATTTCAATGACTCTCTCTCTCTCTCTCCCCTCCCCCCTTCCTCTCTTTGATCTCTACTTCCGCCACTACAGGATGTCAAGTACTGGACAAGGAGGAATAAGAACAATGTGGCGGCGAAGCGTTCCCGTGACGCGCGGCGCCTCAAGGAGAACCAGATCACAGTGCGGGCGCAGTTCCTGGAGCGCGAGAACCGGGTGCTGCGGCAGGAGGTGGCTGAGCTGCGGAAGGCCTTCGGCCGCAGCAAGAACACTGTGGCCCGCTACGAGGCTAAATACGGAGAGCTGTAAGCATCAAAACAAGGCAAACGCCAGCCATCAGTCACATCACTTCATGTTGATAACATCACTAATACCGTTAGGAGTTGTGGTCATTATTCAGTCCTGAACACACCGTGGAACTACTACCATTCACAGTGTACCCCCTAGTGGAGTCTTCCAGAGAAACAGATTAAGAGGGGAATTGACATCACCTTGAGGTAGAGAGAGGCAGGTGTGAAAGCCATGCTTTCCACCAACGCGAACCTAGTTCTAGTTCTGGGCTAGTGCCGGTGCCGGGTCGCAGTTAGTTCAACTTGCGAACCTTCTAAGAACCGGTTTGCTTTTAGAGAGCCACGCCATTACGTCTCCGCTTTCCCAGCAATGTGCCAACTTCAAGCACAACAACAACAACGCGTATTTGTGCTGCTCGTCGCAATTAACGTTTTGCTATTATTAACACTTAACACAAGATGTTAAAAATCCCATGTTATGAAAAACTCACTTTTTCGGTGCTTGCTGTACATTTGGGTGCGTTTCTTTGCCGCGCTGACAAACAGCGAACCGCTCATGATTTCCCAACCCGTGAAACAGGGTACAGAAACGGATGTGTTTAGAGTCATGCTGGAGTTCAAATCTGAGTGGTATTTTCAGTAAAAAAAAACTTAAATGAAAGTTTGGGGTACCCCAGAGACTTACATTAACTTGTGGAAAAGGAGCATAATAGGTTTCCTTTAATGTTAGCCTTTGTTGTAAGCTAGATTGTTGGTTTGATATAGCTACCTACCTACCATTGACTACGCTGGTATGTATTACATTGCAGTTAAACTAATCTAATAAATTAATGATGCACCGATTAATTGGTCTTGGGTGGTGGTCACGATAATCCCACCATCAGCCCCTGACATAAGCGGTTCTGTGTTGTAGACCAGCAAGTGTTGGTGCCACTCTGGAGCCAGTTCTTTTGCAGTCAAAATGCGAAGAACTGGTTCGAGAATAGGCACTGGCTCCGAACCGGCCCTCAAACTGCCTTGGTGGAAAAGGGGTATGAGAGACCCACATACAGTATAAATGACTTTACATTATATTGAAATTGTAGCCTTATTAAGTTCTCTCATACAGTCATGACAATGAATAGATTGAACAAGACTTGTTTGACCTCCATTCAATACGCCATGTTGACTCCTTCTTTCCTTGTGATTCACCTTCTGTTTCCCTTTTCTTTCAAGTGAGCCACTCGAAGACCAGTAGACTATTGATTTATTTATTTATGGAGGGTTGGTTGAATAAATAAATCAATGAGTTGGGTGGGTGCTATGGATAGATGGATCAGATGAGGAGGAGGAGGAAGAAGAGGATTGTGCGTAGGAGTGAGAATAGTGTTGCCATGTAGACACTGTGGAATCTTGTTTCATCTGACTGCTAGATGTTTTTTGATCTTATTTGTTTTTTAAGACTTGCGTTCACCATCCGTGTGATGTGATGTGCGTGTGTGTGTGTCGACTTTTAAGTGCTTCTTTCAATGCACCTGTGTCTTTTGCTCATGTTTTGTACACTATTTGCCGATAGAGATGATTAGGAATTTATTTTAAAGGGAAAGGGGGGAGGGAGGAGTTCGGGTAGAGTGAAAATATCGAAATATTTTAGGATTGTTGTCAGAAATATCACAGCTACTCTAACACCATTTATGGTTGCAATAAGTTTGCTTCCAACTTAACTCTCACGTCTGTGTCTTTGTTATAGTTGTCTCCTCAAAGCAGTCATTGTCTTATTGTCTCTTCCACGTCATGTTTTCATATAAGGCTAATAGCTCTCTGCTTACCAGATACAGATGTAATACAACTATTTTGTGATTCGTCAAATCCAATAACTCAAGCTTATCAGGGTACTACTACAGTGTAGTAAAACCATATATAACTCATGTTCAAGTACGTGTTACTACTCAAAATTGTACGTAATGCTTGGCAATGTAAACTGGTCCTCTTCTCTGTAGGTTGCCAGTGTTTAGTCTTGTTTGTCCAAAATGTTTTGAGAAGTAACAATATGTAAAGAATCCACTGATGCATGTAAATAGAACTATATTTTCTAGACTGTTATATATTATAATAATATTATAATATTATATTATTATATTTTCAAAGATACTTGCTACAAAATATGTTATAAATCAGACGATTTGGAATAATTTGGCTTTGGAATGTAGAATGTGTTCCCTCCAAATATGTGTTCAGAACCCAACATCTCTTTCGTTTACTTACTGACCTGCTTTGAATGATCACTAAAGCTCTCTGGGACCGAAGGAGATCTATAGCCAGATGTTGTCATGCTCTGCACTGAGCACAACACCTACAAGTTACCTCATGTGAAGTAGGAAAACATAGGAGTACAGTAGTGTGTGTTGCAGTTTTCTTTTCTTTTTTACTTTTGCCAAACCAGGGAATGTCTGATTCATAAGTACAGTTTGAACTGGGCATCTCAGTTTCAACAAGGACCCAAACCAACGTGTCTTCAGCCGACTCAGTGCAGTGCTCCATCTGCCAGTTTATAGGGGCACACTCTTCGTACATATCTCTAACCAAACTCCTGAAGCCTGTTGTCAGAGTTCCTTACTACTGTTTTTTGCTCTTTGTATTGTTTTCATGTTACCAAACCCTTATACATTTGTAATATCGGACTTGGTCATATATTGGGAAAATAAATCATGTTTTGTTTGTTGTAGTGCTTCCAAGTTTTATTCCATGTTTTGTAATGTCGCAGAACATTACATTTGGACAGTAGTCACACTGAACACTGTCACAGCAGGATGTCTTACTTGGAGGACAAGTTCTTGAATTGTACAGTATATTTCAGACTTTTTCTGGTTAAGCTGCTATCGGATTTGAGGCAAATTGATTGCAATGCAAATTTGATGGGTACATAAACAGCAGTGTTGGTAAAGGCAAAGGCTGTGACAGATGTCCTTCACAAGGGGAAGTGATTAAAGCCTGTACTACATTATTGACAGAGGGAATTGTTTAAGTTCATGTGATAGTTGTATTTTTTTCACAAAAATAAAGGCAATTAAAATTGTTGATTTTGTTTTCAAGATACTCATGAGTCATTGTTATCCTTACTTTAATGATCTGTCTCTTATGAATATAGACTCAATTGAAGTATTTGCATACAAATGGTTTCAAGGAAAACAGTGAAAGCATAGCTCCCATTGACTCAGAGAGGTGGATATTGAGGGCAGATATGCAGCAAACATTTTGTTTAAAGATATATGTGGGTAACATCGACTTCATAGTGTCCACCTTAACACATGAGCTTCCTGACTTGTTTTAGTCCACTTATTATTGTATTTCCTTTTGACCTCTTCTTATTCTAACTACGACTTGAAGAAAATTCTTGACGTCATGTATTTGGTAACACACTTATGCTGTTGCATAAGCCACTTTTTGAGAGAGCGGGAGGAAGTATGAAACATGGCCATCTGGTGGAGATATGGAGGGAGACATGATGAAGTGGAACCGGCCAAAACCACTAAAGGATTTGACAGGATCAAGTGATAAACATAGATAGAATATCTCACTGATGTGGTCATTAAAGAGTTATAGAGATTTTAATCAGACCTGGGAATGACTGGTGTACCACCTTATATCACCTCAGCCTCCAACCATGATGGGGTGCTATAATTCACTAAACTTCTGCACAACATAATCATTCCAAATAGTCTTGCCATTTCAGTTTCATGGCATCAGATACGTTATATGAAACCTTACCACCTTTCTCTTTTTTTCTCCACACATGCATGAACCTAGTTGTGACTTTATACCCCTTACCTACCTTGAAAAAACAAGAACCTGACTCAGCACCTATAATGTGACTGACCCCAATACAACATGCAAACTATACAAATGTCTCCTACAGTTTCCAAATCCTATGTATTAACATTCACAGTCAGTAGGTTGAGAAAGTAATAAAAGAAACTTTATTTTGCAATGTCAAAACATGTTCACAAAAAAATGAAAAAGAAGCAGTTTAACAGAGAAACTACAGCAAAGCAGTTATTGGACCATCATGTCTTCACCTCTTCTTGAACCCATATTTCTTCCTTTCGTAGAACAGATCTGTCTTTGAGCTGCCAAGGTTCACAATCTTGGGGCAGCCATCTCGCTGTGCAGCCAAACAGACAGAATAGTAGAGAAAGTACAAAACAGTTTAAAAACAAGTAAAATAAATTGTATTTATTCACAATTTAAGTGCAATCTTATGAGATGTAGGCCTACGTCAGAATCGATTATGTCGGATGAAGGCGATACCGGCTCCGTTTTAGAGAACTCAACATGAATTGAAACGTGAACAAATTGTTGGCACTAATATTCTGAACTTCAAGATTAATAATTCAAAATCAAAAGTAAAGAAGAAAGATGTACAGTATGCATAATCTCAGGAATATGTGTATGTGTGTGTCTGATGACACAGATCACTTACATCTTTCTCCTGGATGGTGCACTCCTTGCAATAATAAGCATCAGATACCCCTGGCCCTCCACAGATGACACAGCGTCCCTGGTAAGATCCATAATTGCATTCGTCACAGATGCGCACCAGTGTACAAGGCCTCACATACGAATCACAGATCACACACTTTCCATCGCCTGGGAGAGGGGGAGAAAGAGATGAGATGGTGTCAAATTGCATTTTTAACTCATGGACAAATAAGTAAGAACTATGACATGCTGGCTACACAGTGACATCACTGTGGGAAAGGATAGGATAAACGTTGATGTCCCTGAGGGAAACATTTTACCATTTAGCTGTATACAAAATAAACCCTGTACATTACACAGTGTATATACACTCACTGAACACTTTATTAGGAACTGATTCCACAAGATGTTAGAAACATTCCTTTGAGATTCTGGTCCATGATGACAGGATTGCATAATGCAATTTAGGTTTTTCAGGTGCACTTTCAAGCTGTGAATCTCCCGTTCTACCACATCCCAAGGTGTTCTATTGGATTCAGATTTGTTGACTGGGAAGACCACTGAAGAATACTAAACTCATTATCATGTTCATGAAACCAATTTGAGACGCTCTTAAGCTTTGTGACATGGAATATTATCATGCTGGAAGTAGCCATTAGAAGATGGGTACACTGTGGCCATGAAGGGATGCACATGGTCAGCAACAATATTCAAATAGGCTGTGGCATTCAAGCGATGACTGATTGGTATTAACTATTAACGGGGCCCAAAGTGTGCCAAAAAGCATTCCCCACACCATTACACCATCTGAATGAGACGGTGTACAAGTGTTCCTAATAAAGTGTTCATCAGTGTATAACAATACATACATTGCAGATTACCCATCTTACATCTCATACAGCCACATAAATAATACTATAATACATATTGCACATTGCCCTTATACATTCTGTCACTGTCTTCTGGGTATTCAGTTGAGATTCTTTAGTGAGGGCGTCATTCAAATGCAAAGAAACCCACATATTACCCACTACTATATGTTAAAAAACTTACATTTCTCGCACAATCGTCCAATAGCTGAAAAGGAAACATCAAAACAATCAGTATGACAGCATTGAATCAGTAGCCTAATTGTTTAATGTACCCAATGCTTTAATTAATGTTTTTATAGCATCATATATTCCTGAATGTTTATAGGATAACATATCAACCAAACATTCATAAAAGTACTTCATGGTTATCATATTATCAATGAATCATTTATAAAACAGTAATCCATGGTTATAATGAATGAATGGTCTTTATTGTCATTGTTATAGTACAGGTACCAAACAACGAAATTTGGGAGGGGGGGCTCCCCTGGTGCTATAATGATATATAACAAGCATAGCATAGCATTTTTAGTATTTTTTTTCCTAGCACCAGGGGAGCCCCCCCTCCCAAATTTCGTTGTATGGTACCTGTACTATAACATTAATGACAATAAAGACCATTCATTCATTCATAGTTCTTCTGTACTGGATTGTTTTCGGACCCTCCTATGTTAGGACGGCTACCTACCTTGTACACTACGCTTTTATAAACCAGCACTGTTTTATCAACATAATCAGCACAAGCTACAGTTATGTAGCATGTAAGCAAGCAAAGAGACATATTATAGCCATTAAAATGTATGACTTGTTCACACAATGAACTCTTTGCTTTTTGAATGAACCCTTGTTAGCCAGCTAGCTTTTCGGCTAACAACCTCGCTAGGAACTGGGTTCAAAAACGGAGCACATAACATTCTTTCGACTGGCCATTGCCAAATACCACACACTATCAATGCGCTTACATCTACTGAATTAAAATTAAAACCTTACCAACACCGGCTTGTTTTCTGCAGAAGATCAAATCTGGATGATGTTTAGCCATTGTAGGCGAACGCAGGGCATGCGATAGATGTGGCGAACTTTCAACTTTGACCCATACAACTCTATGAACTTAAAATTCTTATTTTCTTATATTCTCTTCTTCAGATCGCAAATTATAAATTATTTATCCTACATAGAAATGATCGTGCTATTTTAAAAAACAATGTGTGAATTAACTAAGAAATATTGATTATCGTCGCTCAGAAAGGTCAGAACTAAACTCGTCCAATGCCATATATTGAGCGCCGGTTTAAAACTCAGCGATCAGTGAAATTGCACCTGAAAATCAACTAGCTTTGGAATTCTTGCATATTGTCATTGACATAATATTTATGTATACTTGTAACAACATGCATAAGAAAAGTTAAAACATAAGGGCAAGAAAAAAATCGACCTACAATATCCTGCCAAATAGACGCATAGAGTCCTTCCTGCGACATACACGTAATACAAAAAGCGTAATATTAGTATTATATATATTGTATTAAAGTCAAATATTAAGTAAGAACAATATACTATAAAGCAGCTTGAAATTAAATAATAAGGTATGAACCATAAATGATCTATTTCAAAAACAACTTTGCACGTGCTTTCCTTTGCCCTGCCAAGACAGGCTACGTTGACAGGCAACAAAACCTGACGTCAACTCTAGTCGACAGTCACATCTTTGTCAGTGAACAAAATGGCGGCCTACTGTCTCACAGTCACCCGGCTTCAGGTAAGTGACAGATATTTTCGCTAAAATCACGTTTGGCGTCAGTAGATCTACCAGGATCTACCTTTCAGGAGGAGCGAAAGCCCTTAGATTGGATGTCGACAGTAGCGTTGTCCCCGGTTGCTGTGGGAGAGAATGTTGAAATGCTTTGCGACTGTCCAGGTCATCGTGTCCTGAGACGGCTTAACTCGCTCCGCTGGCTCTAGGCTCCAGTTTGTCATTGACACACAAATACTAAATGACTTAGTACAGAGCCATATCTGTACAGTGCCAATTACGCCACACTATAATTGTATGGCCCCGCCATATGTCATTTCAACTGAGTACACTTGTATGATCTGCAAGGTTAACACAAGGTTAGGACGCAGAGCGACCACACAGGGCGCTGCCAAGCCACGCACTTGTTCACCACCGTGGAAAACACCTCTGAGATTGTACTCGTACAGAGTAAAGGTCACATTAGTAAGACTAGAGTGTTGTCGTGGGATTTTTGTTTTAACTGCAGATGATTTAGATTTTTCCTTCATTTTTTCCTTCATTGCAGTCCATCAATATAAGGAAATGTCTTGTTTATCGACCTAATAATTTGTCCCTGTTACTGTTAGTGTTCTCACTATCAGGTTCTGCATAGACATGTAGACTGTAGATTAAACCTTGTTGATATTACCAAAGAGTCTGCTCAGGGTCAGAAAATAACCCTGAGCATAAAGCTGAGAGATGGAGGCAAGTAATCAGTTTAGCAATTTATAAGTATGTCCTGCCTTAGTTTAGGTGATACACACTTACTTTACATCTCCTCTAATGGTATTTGCCTACCCTACCCCCTCTCATGGTTTGGATGAGAAGTGCCTCCCACTGCATGGGGCTGCAGCTGCCTTCATTGTGGGAGGCACTTTTCACGACCAATTATAGGAATGTCTTCTTGATACAAACCCAGACACCCGAAACACTGCTTACCACCCTTTTAGCATGTTTTGGTGTACTAATCCTTCTATGGTTTACCTTTATCTTCCCAGCTTGCCCTGGGCCAGGGTGCACGGCGCATGCATGTGTCGGCAGCCTTCAATGCCAATGCCAAGGCCAAGGTCTCCATGAGCCGCTTCGAGCCCGGCTCCTTCATCAACTACGAGAAGCTCCAGTCAAATGTCAACATTGTGCGTAAGAGGTCAGTCTGCCCCTCCACTGTTTACATGGCACAAGTTGTTTTGGCAGTCAACACTCGATGAGATACTGCACAGGGCAGTCAGGCCCTATCTACCATTTCTCTTCCACCACTTTTCATTCTGGCTGCGCACAAATAAAGTATATATTTTTTTCTTCATTCTACAATGCTACATGGTTGCCTGGCTAAAACAACGACAAGTTGGCTACAGCGACAATGTCCTCAATCCTCATAATAACTCGACTCACCCCCCCCTTTCCAGACTCAACCGGCCTCTTACCCTCTCCGAGAAGATTGTCTATGGCCATCTTGATGACCCCCACAACCAGGAAATCGCCAGGGGCACTACGTACCTGCGTCTGCGGCCGGACCGCGTGGCCATGCAGGACGCCACCGCCCAGATGGCCATGCTGCAGTTCATCAGCAGTGGCCTGCCCAAGGTGGCTGTGCCCTCCACCATCCACTGTGACCACCTGATCCAGGCCCAGTTAGGAGGGCCCGAGGACCTGCAGAGGGCAAAGGTGAGTGGTTAGGTCTGGCCTCTGGGGTTTTGAGGCAGCACATGGAGGTTGATGATGAGGACAGATTAAATGTAATAAGATCAGACACTGAAAATATCAAACTGTCTTCCTCCATTCCATAGGAAGTGAACCTGGAAGTATATAACTTCCTTGCCAGCGCTGGTGCCAAATATGGAGTGGGCTTCTGGAAACCAGGCTCTGGAATCATTCATCAGGTATGGAACAAGTTCACTGCAATGGTGGTAATAATTGATTTATGTTCATATGAAATCATCTACATATCTAATCTCTAACCAAAACCTAAAAGATATAGGGCCGGTTTCACAGACAAGGCTTAAGCCTAGTCCTGGACTAAATCACACTTTCAATGTAAAATCTCCATTGTCGATGCTTTTTAGTCCAGGATTAGGCTTAAGCCTTGTCTGTGAAACTGGCCCATAGTGTCAGTTTTGGACTTTTCTGGTATGTGACTCTTCCCTTGTCTCATCCATCCAGATTATCCTGGAGAACTATGCTTACCCTGGGGTGATGCTGATTGGCACAGACTCTCACACACCCAATGGTGGAGGACTGGGCTCTATCTGTATCGGAGTGGGAGGAGCTGATGCTGTCGACGTCATGGCTGACATCCCATGGGAGCTCAAGTGTCCCAATGTAAGTAGAAGACACATCTGTGTCTCTTGTCTGTCTACCTCTGTTCCCACCTATATGCTCTGCTATATCTGATACGTTAAAATGTTCTTCAAATATTTTCAGATTTCAATGTATGACACATCATTTGAAAGCTTACAATCTGCACTTTCATAATCTGTAAAAAAAAAAAAAAAAAAGTCCATGCCAACTTTGGGAACAGAACACTAGCTCCTGTCACATTTGGTTTAGAAACAAATGTAGAAAGCTTTTGTGTTTTGAAGCAAATCCTTGCAACCTTTCAGATTCATTCTTGGTTTATACTATACACACAGCTCTGTTGACACACCTCTCTCCTTGTGCCCTCAGGTAATGCATTTGCACAATGTAGAACACATGCTGTCCTGCCTCATTCATTCTGTCACTAAACCGTGTGGCCCTTCCTCAGGTGATCGGTGTGAAGCTGACCGGCTCCCTGTCTGGCTGGACCTCCCCCAAGGATGTGATCCTGAAGGTGGCCGGCATCCTGACGGTTAAGGGAGGTACCGGGGCCATTGTGGAGTACTTCGGACCTGGGGTCGACTCCATCTCCTGCACAGGTCAGGGATCCAGAGACTGGGCTTGTCTTTGGCCTTCATGACGTCAACACAAGTTATCTACCACCAATGTGTCGTAACCGACTTGGGCTTTTTTGTCAGAAGTTGTAGTCCCCCTAACCCAGTGTGGTATTGTGTTCTAGGAATGGCGACCATCTGTAACATGGGGGCTGAGATCGGAGCCACCACCTCCGTGTTCCCTTACAACCACCGCATGAGGACCTACCTGGAGAAGACCGGCCGCGGAGGTACTCGTCCCATCTACTGAATGTCATATAAATGCCTTTATAAAGATGTCAATACCTGTTTTCAGTTTTGCTTGTTTTCCATGTAAGAGATGTATAGACCAGGGGTCTTTAACCTTTTTCAGCCCATGGACCCCTTGGACGCGAGACAAACAGAACAGGGACCCCCATATGTATATATTTTTTTTTAATGTGTCACATTTTAAGGCCTATAATAACTTTTATATTTACTTAATTCACCTTTTATTCCACCTTATTATTTATATGCTGGGTTATTAGCCTATATGTGTTTATGATTGATAAAAATATATAATTTCCCGTTATTGATTAACGTTAATTTCACAACAAAGACCGAACTGCACCATTTTAACCAACACCTAGCTTGCTAGACAGGTGTTTTTTTTAATTTAGCTAACGTTATGTTAGACTCTGCATCATGGGAATCATTTATTTTGTAAATTGTTTTTGTCAAAAGTAGTGTATTATTGCCTATTAATGCTTGTACTTTACTCAATATCATTTGTTATATTTTTTAATTCTCACAAATTATTTTGGCGGACCCCCTGCAGTACCTCTGCGGACCCCCTAGGGGTCGCGGACCCCTGGTTGAAGACCACTGATATAGACTATATGGAAGAGGAATAAGTCAGGCAATGAAAGATATGATCTATTTATTTATGTGTCTGTTTCAACCCTCATCCCCCCTTTTTCTTCTTCTTCTCTCCCCTCAGAGATCGCTGCTCTGTCTGACGAGTACTCAGACCTGCTGGTCCCTGACGCGGGCTGTGTGTACGACCAGGTGGTTGAGATCAACCTGGACACGGTGGGTCCCTGCTCTCACTGACCCGCACGTCACTACACACAACATTGACTGTCATACATTCCATCCATAGACTGTTTCGACAATTCTATTTATGACAATTTCGTTAAACCACTCTCTCTCCTTCAGTTGAAGCCCCACATCAATGGGCCCTTCACCCCTGACCTGTGTCACCCTGTGTCAGAAATCGGTGCCACAGCGAAGAAGAGTGGCTGGCCCCTGGAGGTCAAAGTGGGTCAGTGCAGCCTCTAAATCCCTACAGTGACTGTGACCACCATGATTCTGCTCTTTTATAGTAGACTATCATCAGTTAGCAATTACTGTGGATGTAAACCAACCACAATAGCTAATTCACCTGAAGTTTGTTGTCAGGTCAAAACCATGTAAATACCCCGCCATAAACATCACTCAACCGGCTGTTTTCATATTCCATGACGAGGATTTTGAGGTTTTTATAACTACACACTTAACTGCAGTAATGCTACACTACAGAACCTCTCACTACAGAACCTCTTCTCCTTAAAAATAAGTTTCATTGCCCAGCTCAAAAAAAATAAGTGCTCTCTCTCTGCTCCTCAGGTCTGATTGGCAGCTGCACCAACTCCAGTTATGAGGACATGGGCAGGGCGGTCTCTCTGGCCAAGCAGGCTCTGGACAAAGGGCTGAAGTGCAAGGCCCAATTCACCATCACCCCCGGGTCGGAACAGATCCGCGCTACCATCGAGAGAGACGGCTATGTGAGTCCCAGCCCATGGCATGGGGAGATGGACGATAGGCCTCTCCAAAATGAACCCCCTAGCTCCGACCTCTAGAGAGTTCTTGTAGATCTGAAGGTTTAGAAGGGTGAGGTGGAGCTATTACCATACTGCTAATACCGTCCACTCTGTTTAGATGTAAGAAGTCTATTTAGATGGTGTTTGGACTGGGCAAGGGCTAACTATATTAGATTCTTGTCAGTGGAGCTAGAAATTGGAGGACAGGCTCATTTGTAATGCATAGAATGGAATGAGGTATGGTATCAAACATGTGATTGAAGCCATTCTGTATTCCATGCCATGCATTACAATGAGCCTGTCCCCCGATTCCTATCTCCACCAGCCTCCCCTGAGCTGAGTCTAACTAAAGGTGTTTGTGCTCCTGTAGTCCAAGATCTTGAACGATGTTGGAGGAGTGGTTCTGGCCAATGCCTGTGGACCTTGCATCGGACAATGGGACAGGTAGATAATGCTTCCTCACAGCTGACATGACACTCTTCATATTCATGTGTTAAGCCATTCATTACGTCTTCTTCTCCTAGATAGAATGTGGACTTATGCAGTGTTAAAATGATGCTTATCTGTTCAGGCGTGACGTGAAGAAGGGAGAGAAGAACACTATCGTCACATCCTTCAACAGGAACTTCACTGCCAGGAACGATGCCAACCCAGCGACACATGCCTTCGTCACCTCCCCTGAGGTGCCAGTCTCTCTCTCTCTCACACACACACACACACACACAGAGCTGTATCTCAGCTACACACTCCAATGTTTTTTCACTCTCTAAGGTAGGTAGACTCACTAATTGCAGGACACAGAGACAAGATGAACTCCCTCTTCCCTGTTCCTTGTCCTCCAGATCGTGACAGCCATGGCCATCGCTGGCACCCTGGACTTCAACCCCGAGACGGATTACCTTACAGCGGCCAACGGGGAGAAATTCAAACTGGAACCTCCCACCGGTGACGAGCTGCCAGCCCGGGACTTTGACCCCGGCCAGGACACCTACCAGCACCCTCCCCCCGACGGACAAACCCTGAGGGTGGACGTCAGCCCCGAGAGCAACCGACTGCAGCTGCTGGAACCCTTCGACAAGTGGCATGGAGGAGACCTGGAGGAACTGCAAGTGCTCATCAAGGTTAGAGGTCACTGCTCTGGCGTCACAGTTGACAGTTGTCTCTCTTTGCCCACATACACTTCCATATAAGAATGGAATTGTGGTTGTGCACATTTGTGAAGGGTTTTCTGACACCGCATTATGGCCTTTATGATTTTAGTGTGGTACTTGCTGCATAATGGGAATAGATTAAAACTGAGTTTGATAACCATAGATTCCCTGAAAAAAACAGCCCAGTTTTTTTTCTTCTCCTCTTCCTTTCTCTCATCCCTCCATCCTCTCTTTCTCCCCCTGCAGGTAAAAGGCAAATGCACCACAGACCACATCAGTGCTGCTGGTCCCTGGCTGAAGTTCCGCGGTCACCTTGACAACATCTCCAACAACATGCTCATTGGGGCGGTCAACATCGAGAACGACGCTGTCAACAGCATCAAGAACCAGCTGACGGGAGAGTTCGGCGGTGTGCCCGATGTGGCCCGCCACTATAAAGTAAGCACTGGACCCAAACACCCTGTGAATATATCGCCATATTGCAGATTATTAGTGACGAACAATATAAAAAAGTGATTTTGCTGTGCTGTATATTCATTTAGGAATTGAACCCATAGCCATGGTTTATTGTTTCTGTGCTGTGGTAAGTTTTTATTAATCTCATATCTTTTTGTTGCTGAACTACTTTGTATTGTCTCGTCTGTGCAGGCCAACGGTTTGATGTGGGTGGCGGTGGGTGATGATAACTATGGAGAGGGCTCCAGCAGAGAGCACGCTGCCCTGGAGCCCAGACACCTGGGAGGCAGGGCCATCATCGTCAAGAGTTTTGCCAGGATCCATGGTACACCCAGGGGAGAGGGTGTGGGTGTGGGTGTGGGTGTGGGGGGTATTGAGGGCATCATAATTACAATTATCAGTACATATAATTATCAATACCTTGTTGTAGGTCTCCTCAAATGTGTTTGATATGCCATCCAACCAGATGATTCTCTCGTCCCCTTTTAGAAACAAATCTGAAGAAGCAGGGTCTTCTACCCCTGACCTTCGACAACCCTGCTGACTACGACAAGATCCGCCCAGATGACAAAATCTCCATCAGAGGACTCAAGAGCTTCGCCCCAGGAAAGGTGAGGAAGCTCTGTCATGTATCTGACTAACACATGACCTGGTCCCTCAGATCTGAGAAGGGAAAGGGGTTGAGGTGCTTTTTTTTTTAAACTTTTCATTCACAAAACAGATGTCCTAAACTAACAATACTAGATTCAAACTGGGTTCTATGAAATGGGCCCTACGAGTGTGTATCTCTGACTGTATGTATGCGTCCCTGCCTTCCCTAGCCCTTGAAAGCAGTAGTGAAGCACAGTGACGGCAGCGAGGACTCGTTCCAGCTCAACCACACCTACAACGAGACGCAGATCGAGTGGTTCCAGGCTGGCAGCGCCCTCAACAGGATGAAGATGATGCAGTGAGGGGGGAGGAGGAAGAAAAGAAAGAAATGATGGAGGATGAGGGATAGAGGGAGGGGGAGGTCAGTGTGGGTAGAAGTTATCCCTTTCCACTGGTCTAGGGTCAGATATGTATATAACTCTTTAAAGGTTGGTAAGAGTTTTGGTATGGTAACTGATCCCAGATCTGTGCTTAAGGAAAACTTCTCTCTTGAGCGGAGGGGTTCACAAGCCGGCAGAGGGTGGTTTGGTGGATTTTAACAACATGGTGGTCAGGAATAAATGCCATGCCCCCTCTTGTATATTTAACCCCAGCCCAATTCAGTCCACAACTACTGCATGTCACATTTGAATAGATTCTGTATAGACAAGTCATGCTCACACACAGATATCCGACGGATAATCCTAAAGTAGAGCATTGCAGTACCCTTAACAGGAATGCATACATTGGCAGGAACTAATCTAGCTGTATGCACTGTGAGTTTGCTTTGGCAGACAGTCAGGGATAGGTGTTTGGATACAGATACTGTACACAAAGGGAAACTTACCGCTGAGTGTTGGACGCACGCACGCACGCACACACACACACACATATACGTCTGTGACTGGAACGGAAACATTATACACTGCCAACCACTGCTCTGTGTCTGTGGTCACAACTGCTCAAACAGATTGGTCAGGCTTGGAAGTTAGCTTCAATGCCGCAGTTGCTCACCTTGTCTTTGAGTTGCACTAGCACCGTGTGGCAGGCTGCATGCTTCATCTGCTTTCGTGATCCGGTGGCCGTCTTGTCTTCCCGAGCTCCATCCACACCCAGCTGAAACGATGTGCTTATGTGTTAATTTTGTTGTAGATGCTCAGTGTAACACAGACTGGTGTGAGCCAAGCATGAGACTTGTCTATATTCTGCTTTAACTCTGTACATCCAACAGACCCCTCCACCCAGACCCCACGCTACCACTAACACTCCCTGTGTTTGGATCATCTTTACTGAGTAACACACAGGTCAAAGCTTCCGATATTTTACAGAGTGATTATTTATTTTAATTTTATCTCTCACAAAAGGCTCAGATGTGCATTTTAAAGATGTGTATTTTCCTGTGGGATCTCCAGACTCGTTCACACGTTCCTGTGTATGTCAAGCACCCTCTTTTGTAGGGTTACGTTTTTTCCTTGTGTCTTTACCTCTTGTGTCAAAGCAGAGGCGCGGATTAAACTCCAATTGATTTAACTCCAATAAACTCCAACACACACACACAAACCGTTCATGAACCAGATAATACACCAGATATATCAATTACACTGATTTCTGGTAGTCTTATTGCATTTATCTGCAATGACACGGTGAGAATCCAACACCATTAATACTGGGATGACAAAGTGCAGCAGTCTCTCAAGCCTGGGGTATATTCTGTGCAATCGGAGTTATGGTGCCGTTGCCTAACCTGTTAGTTATAATTCCCTCCTCAGCCTTAGAAAGAACAGAACACACTCATTCATATTACAGATACTATAATAACTCCTCCTGTGTTTAGTATGGAAGGTGTCTGGTACCATGTATATTTAAATGTTTTTGATTTCCCTGTTTTTCTTTTCTTTTCTTCTGTGTTGCGGAAATGAGTGCTATTCAGTCGCAATGGGTTGTAAAATAAAGTGACATTTGAATGAATAGACTGCTGCATCCGTGTGTGTGTGTGTGTGTGAGAGAGAGAGAAAAAACTTCAAATAGCATCTTCAGCCTATCTTAGTTGTAGAGGCACAAGTTGATAGGATATAATATTGTTATGTAGTGTGGATAAGGTCGCCAAACTTTTCATGATTAGGACTACCAGGAATTTATTGCCGCCTATTACAATGCATGCAGCATGCTGCACCTGCTGGTCTTTATTGGGTCGGCCCAGTAGCCCCGCGGACCCCCGCCCCGTTCTCTCTCCCCCCCCCCCCCCCCCACACACACACACCCCTCATCCAAAGATACGGTTTCCTTCCCGTTCCATGTTGCGCTCTCCTCCGTCCAGTGTGGACAGACACATTTTGCGCCGCTCAACCACTCACCACGCGATAGGTATTCTCAACGGTGTCAATGTCTGTAGCTTTATTTGAGTTAATTATATAATTGCAATTATATCACGGCTAGAGTCGAGACATCTACACGTTTCTTTGACCGAAAACAGCTTGACATTTTACGGTAAGAGCTCAATTAATCAATACCGCCATACCCACATTTGTGTAAAAAAGCTCTAGGCTACCCATACATTTGTTACACATTAGTTATTTGTGTGAGCTTAAGCCTACCAACAAGTTCAATTTGTTTCATTATAAATACTTAATATACGTAGTTATATCCACATTCTTGCTTGATGGGTGAGATGTCTGCAGCTGATTGGCTCGTTATTGTTGAGCTTTCATTGAGAGGAGTCCTTGTTGTCTCAGCTGATACACAAACCAGTAATATCGTGACGTTAGAATTATAAGGTTCTATCTCCATTTTTGTCAAAATTGATTTTTTTTTTGCATAATCTGATCCATTAGGTGTTTATTAATGCCTGTGTGGTGTTATTCTTAAAATGTTGACATTTTTGAGTTAGTAATTCATAAAATACAAAGGTTCCATCTCACAAAACATAATGGAATGTAAAAACTTTGACGCTCAATATCTCTGAACTACCCTAAACGGAGATAGAACCATATAATTCTAAGCTCACGATAATACGAATGTTCTAGAATCAAAGGAGCCAGAGGGTCTGCTTTTGCGACGCGTTATTTATAGAGCAGGCTATTAGGACCATCAATTCGATATAAACCCACTCAGTGACAGAGCTGGGAAGGGTATTTTAAGTTAAAAAGGATTAGATCATCAGACTCTCAGCAGAGGCAGCCAAAAGAAAGAGCAGTGTCGTATGAGTGGACTGGACGTGTCTCTCATGCAGATGGTGCCGACACAAGCTGCTACAGTGCCCTGATTCTGGGAGGTGCAACGAGTTCAGACCTTTCTGTCTAGTTCTCAACAACAACAAAAGACGCAAATATCATTACAACCCATAATTCAATCATTCATCGCATAGGCTTATAGTCACTCCTATTAAATATTTAGCATTTTCCCAGTTTAAAGCGACACATACAATTTGATCTCAACCTTAATAAAATGTTACTGTTATGTTAAAGCATTTTTGCAATAATATCATAGAGTATTCACATCCATTTTTAGTATATTATATCTCAGTGCCTGCCACTATGATGATGACAGATGTGTGTACACCATCTACGTTCCACTGACCTGACCTCATGAGGATGAAACCTGCACCTTTCTCACATGACTCGTGTGTGACATGTTTCCCCCCCCCTGTCCCAAACGATAAGAGATAAGAGATTCCAGCTGACCAATAAAATGAGAAGTGCAACACCCTTTCATCATTCATTTTATGATTCACGGTCATTCGTGAGGCTCTCGTCTCACCTCTATGTCTCCATCCTGACCCCTCAGTCACTGAAGGACGTGTTCCACAACAGAGGCAACTACAGTACTGTGCAGGCATCTATATTTAGATCGTGGCACTTGTCACATCAGAGAACAGCCCAAGGGATACGGTTTGCCTCACATTAGACTCATTTATCTTTCACACAGTGCATAGTCTGCACACACACACGTCTCTATGGGAGGTCCATTATGTTATATCTTGTAATGATACACAACAGTGCTCTCAATGGCTAAAATAATTGGATACTGTCTAGACCTGTTTTCATTCATTCAGAATCTGCTGTTTGAAGAGGTTCAGCCTGCTTAGAGAACAATGATGTTTAGATCAACACAGCATAAAAGCAACACCGTAAAGGTTGCTTCTGTCTGGGGAATGTAATATAATGATGTGTTATCTAACTAAGGTCTGGCCAGGCTGGGTTGTATGTACAGTAAATTGTCTTGGGACATTTTCAAAGCCTTGTGAGATCAGTGTTTCTGACGGTGCTTGAAATCGCTGGTTATTGTTATTTTGCAGGCTTTGCATTTTTTCATGATGCTTTTTAATCTCATTATTGTTTCGCAGTCTATAAGAATTTGTTGCCAATTTATTTGAGTTATGTTTGTCTGTCACTCTCTCTCCCTCTCAGGAAGCCATAAAGTTCATCCACTGTTCCATATTCGACCCTCCCATTGAACCCTCCACAGATACACCAACCCACTCCCAAACTCACTGCCATGCAGGCAGTGTAACCGTCTCTGTCCAACTGTGACCCACCTGCGGCAGCTGCCTCCTGCCCCTTTCACAGGCCCCCCACAGGGGAATCCCAGGAGCCCCCAGAGATGGCCGACTCAGACCCCTCCTCCCCCTCTGACCACCCGCTGCCACTGCGCTCGCCACGCACCCCCCTCTCATTCTCCTTCCCCTTCCTGAGAGAGGGCAGCCGTGTGTGGGAGAGGGAGAGGAAACCCCCTCAACCTGGAGAGCTGCCTAGCCCCCTGCCCACCAAGCGCACCCGCACATACTCTGCGTGAGTGAAAATAATCTGTAGTGTGCAAGAGTGTTTGTGTGACTAGCACTACAAACTGCTTGTCTATATTGGTTAAACAGTTAGGAAGTGGGAGGATACATTATTAATTGTACGTACCAATACAACGTACACATCTCCAAAGCAGCCAACCAAATGCCTTCCTCTGCTGTGTCTCTCTCTGCATTCCACTCACAGTATACAATCCATTTACGCCTACTGGGAAGTAGTATGTAGCTTAAGGTTGTTTCCCCTCTTCTCTCCTCTCTCCTCCTCTCCTTTCCTCTCCTCTCCTCTCTCTCTTGATCAGCACGGTGAGAGCCACGACAGGGCCTGTGTTCAAGGGTGTGTGTAAAAACTTCTCCAGGTCCCAGGGCCACGGCTTCATACGGCCCTCCCACAGCGGAGAGGACATATTTGTTCACATCTCTGAGTGAGTGTCCTGAAGGAGCGTTAAGAAGACATTTTGGAGAGAAAAGCGAAGCAGGCTATAGAGGAAACCATGTAAACCTTCAAATCTTCATGCCGCTTTTGTAATGATATTCTTTGATGTTTGTGGGCAAATAGTTGAATGTAGTGCAGAAGTCTGGATTCTCTTAAAATTGCTAAAATATGATTTTGTTAAACATAATATCCTATATATTATTGCTTGTTTCTATCCAATCCCCTCCCCTCTCCCATTGTTAGTATCGATGGAGAATACGTGCCGATGGAAGGAGATGAGGTCACGTATAAAGTTTGCCCCATCCCACCCAAGAACCAGAAGATCCAGGCAGTGGAGGTGGTGATCACCCACCTCACCCCAGGAACGAAACATGAGACCTGGTCTGGACAGATCTTCAGCTCTTAGACCTCTGCCTTGGGAAGGAGCAGAGTAGTGATTGTGTAGAAGGAGTTATGTAGAAGGAGTTGACATGAAGAGGGAGCATGGTCTTGAGGCTTGAGGTGGTATTAGGTAGTTTTAAGTTGGAATGTGAATTAGGAAGAGCTAATTATGTTGTATGGTAAAAGTGTCATGAGAATGTTGGACTGACAACAAACGGGGGTTGGAGACTTCCAGACTGAGGGACTCCAGGAAGTTTGACTTGTCACTGAGACGACAGTTTGGAGAAATGTGAAACAAGAAGCAACAAACCTCCCTAAATTATTTATTCATTCAGTTATTTATTTTCAGTTGTTACAGAGAAGGTAGATATTCGTAACCGTAAGTTATTTATACATTTGTGTTTTGTGCCAATCTAAACCTGGTCAAACCCTTGGACAATTCACTCTAATAATACTGCTCTGCTAACGCCTACTACTCCAGTCAAATGTTAAACATAGTCTACCTTTATTAATCTTTGGAATAAACTAAATTACTGATTACTGTATGAGGTTAAACATCTCTTTTCTTCATCATTAAACTGTATGATAATCATTATTAATCATTATTGATTTAAAAATTGACACGCTGTTATGTCGTCATTTGTCACTTGAAATGTGATGCTTTCATCATGCAGTAGTGTTGTTTAAGCCTTTTAAGATATTGTTTAAAAGGTTTCTATGCATCTTTAATCGTTATGTTTGTATCCTTTTTATGACGGGAAACGTTGTTCCAGAGCACTTTTTTTTGTTGAATCACTGTGATTTTTGTTTTGTCATTACAATAGTTTAAATAAATAAGTTAATACTGTATTCACATAACTGTGTACCCTTGCTGATTCTTTGCAAAACATGAGAAGGTAATACATAAATAACAAATAAATGATAAATGAATGCATAATATTGTATTGCATTGAGACTGTAGTAGACAGACCTTGGGTTTACAACCGGAATATGGCATTGTTGAGACCGCTGAGTTATCCAATAACTTTTGTTTCTTAATGTACCATACCATCCATACACCATTAGAGGGCAGACAAGGACCGAAAATCCTCAACAGTTGAGGACAAATTCAACAGTACATTGCATGTCACAAAACAACAGGTCACAGTCATGCAGGTGACATCAGAGAGGGTGCGGTTATTTTAATGGGTTGAACTCTTTAATGATGTTGTGATGGTTAACTCTGAACAAGAGACATTCAATATATGTTTTGGCTATAATATAGGGTGGGACTCCTTTCTGTTGATATCTTCATCTTGGCTTCAACACACACACATTGTACACTGTGATTTTGCATTAGCCAACTGCAAGCAAGCGATGGTTGATTGGTATTAACAGGCCCAAAGTGTGCCATGAAAACATTCCCCACACCATTACACCACCTGAATGAAAGATAAGGTGTACAGGTCGATGAGTGCTGTGAGTGTATAACATTACTGATATAATCCGAGAGTTTACCCAGGGTTTAGAAAACAACCCTGACCATAAAGGCCAGTAATCAAGTTTGCAGTTTAAACCTAACATTTATTAGTTAGGTTTATTATCCTAATAGATAAGTACGACCTTAGTTACACTACACTACACCACACACACACACACACACACACACACACACACACACACACACACACACACACACACACACACACACATACACACACTTAAACTCTGTTCCCCTGAAGTGTCATTTTGATGGATGAGATGTTTCTGCTTAGGGGAAAGAGAGCGTGGGAAATGAAATCACAGCCAGATAGTCTCATAGTCTATGTGTGTGTTGAGCCCACAGACAGAGTGATTTACACTAAGGTTAATCAATTGTGTGTGTGTGTGTGTGTGTGTGTGTGTGTGTGTGTGTGTGTGTGCACGAATTGACGAATTGACAGAGGAAGAGTAGGCCCTATAGTACTGTATGGCTTCTGTAGGTGAAGTGTGTACCCAAGATTATCAGTGGTGGTCATTCAGGTGTTTTGTGGACTTTGACAATTCATTAGGATGGTTGATTAAACGTGCAGAGGACATGGCCCATTAAAATGGAGTGTAGCTAATATCAGAGTGACTGGCTTGAGGAGATGGGTAGTGGGAGTAATCCAATCCCCTTGCTGATCCTCTGTGTAGGTGTATATACTGTATATGAGTGCAGACAAACATCACAAAACCTTTATTGAATGAAACACGCACTCTGCCTGCTTTTATAACAGGAAAGGTTATCTGTGATGCATGTTATTGCCTTTTTCAACCTTTGATCTGTGTCTGGCTTCTCACTCATCTCTCTTCTCTCTCTCTCTCTCTCTCTCTCTCTCTCTCTCTCTCTCTCTCTCTCTCTCTCTCTCTCTCTCTCTCTCTCTCTCTCTCTCTCTCTCTCTCTCAGTCACTTGTCTCAAGTAAACCGTGTTCATATTTCCAATGGCCGATACATTTTTACATGATAAAATATGATATGATCTGTCCCTTGTCTGCCTGTTAAAATAGAATGTAGTTCATTCATAACCAACCAATCAGTATCTCTGATTTCCCATCTCTTCATCTCATCACTATTTGACGTGTAGTCTGAGATGTTGACAAGGACATAGGTTAACAGTAGACTACAGTAGGCCTATATTTTAATGTTCTGGGATTCTGCTGCATAGTGCATACCCATACAATCTATATGATGTTATATACACAGTAGCCAGTATACTTTTCCGGTTGCGTATGTGTTGTGCATTGATTTATATCCATGGACCTTGGAACGATTAGCCTATAATAAGGTTAGGGGCTGAGTCTGACCCCCTCCGTCGGGCTATTTGTCGATGCCGGTTGTTCATTAACGCGTTGACGTGTTTTAGTGAACAGGTGCGTGAGGAGTACAGGAATAAAGCAGGTTTGCTAGACGCATTATAGTTCGATTCGGTTACTTGCATCAAAACAGTTCAGTAAATAAGGTTCTTACTCAGTCTTACTTTTTAACTCAGTCTTTAAACTTTTTAGCAATTGTTTTTGGCGCCCTGAACGGAAAGACCCGTGGAACTATCTTTTAATGTGTTCTATTAGTATTTTCCTTTATGTTTACTTATACATTACACGTTAAATGTTTTTGATACAGTGTTTGAATATTCATGAGCTAGATGAACTTTGATTACAAGGGTGGGTTTCAACACAAATAATCAAAACATTTTTTAATTGTCTACTATTTTTAAATGGATTAAATATCTATCCGTTTTTCAACCCACGGCCAGTTATTGATTAAAGAACACAGTTGTCGAGGCTGGAAACTGGAAACAAACTCTTTTTTATATCAATTATATGGAATATCAGAAGGACATAATTAGCCTTCAGAATGGATTTTGGAGGTTGGTGGGTGTGTGTCTGCTCGTTGGCGCTGGTTGTTAACCGATGCCAAGCGATCAACACGTGTTTGAACGGAACAATGATGAATGTGGTTCTTTTGGATGACGACGTCTCACCCTGGAGTATGAAGTTTGTCCGGGGAGCCGTGGAGGATGCTATCGAGTCCATAAACTCTGCCGGTAAGTTAGGCTTCATCATATGGTGGTAGTGCCCTCGCCCTGAACAACTGTTGCAACTTCATTGTAATAAACCTATTGATTGATTTGGGTGATGTTGCTCATTTCTGAACCTGAGAAGAAACTACAACACTACTACAATAATTATTAGTAGGCTACTAGTATTTATTTTCTCCAGTTCCCTTTTAAGCTGTTGTGGCTTTTTGACTGCTATTCAAAATATCCATCATTATCTTGCAAAGGTGTGAGGCGCAATCTGACCGCCAACTACAAAGGGTTCCAGACCACCTTCTACCGAAATAAGGGCTGCTCGAGCAGTGTATGTGCGGGGGTGGAGGCGCTGAAAGACTTAACTGTGAGTTACAAACACACACACACACACACACACACACACACACACACACACACACACACACACACACACGCACACACACACACACACACACACACACACACACACACACACACACACACACACACACACATACAGTACGTGTTGAGTGTCTGTTTCCTCTGTGTTTCAGAATAGCGACGAGGTGGGCTGTGCTCTTCTGGGTCCCACCTGCACCTATGCCATCTTTCAGATGGTTGAGTAAGTAATAGCAAAACTTTACTGGTACCAGTTTATTTACTGGTACCTGTTTATTTACTGGTACCTGTTTATTTCAGCCTGGAATCATATCTGTAGACACCTAGAGCATGTGGTTTAGCCAGAGGAGATCTGGGACTATACATATTCAACTTGGCAAAGACAGCACTCCATGTAGGCTTCTTGCAAAACCACCACTTTTACTGTAATTGTAACTACCTCAAACTATCAACTACTTTGTTGTTGCATTGTAGTAACACAGTAGGACTCCTATGTTCTTTAGTTGTGTGTCTGTGTCTGGCTACTTCTGTAGTGAGACTGTATCTGGACTGGAGTTCTGCTCTTGTTTGTAATGTTGCTTCGTTGTATGTGCAGTTTATTTGCTGTTCTGTCTATTGCATTACTGCTCTCACAGTGGTGTCTGTTTTTCTGGTGCTTGTGTATGGAGTGGTGCTTTATTGTGTGTGTGTGTGTGTGTGTGTGTGTGTGTGTGTGTGTGTGTGTCAGCGTGGAGGTCGGTCTGAAACTAAGTATGCCCATCATCTCAGCGGGCAGCTTCGGTCTGTCCTGCGACTACAAGGAGAACCTGACCCGTCTGCTGCCCCCGGGCCGCAAGATCTCCAACTTCTTCACTGAGTTCTGGACGTTCAGCAACCCCAATATCAAGCCTAAGTGGAACACTGCATATATCTACAAGAGGACAGAGAACACAGAGGACTGTTTCTGGTGAGTGAATTGCTTGTGAGCTGTTTGTGAGTTGTGGTCTGACTCTAAAGTTTTACGGTTGAATAGTTGAGGGTTGATGTGATTGAAGTCCATAATCATTGAATCAGAACTGTTATGTAAGTCATTATTTTATGGTTGGACGCTTCATTCTACATATACTGTACCCTCCAGGTACATAAATGCACTGGATGCAGGTTTATTCGCTACGGTGATTCACAGAGAAGTGATACGCACTGTGGACGACCTTAGTAAAGTGTTAACCTCCAAGAACAGGACCAGCAACTGTAAGTAAACTTACAACATCAACAATGTATTTTTTACCATTCTCTCTCAATGACGTTCGGTGGATTGGCAGATAGCAGGGGGAAATTAAAAGTATTTGTTGAATTTTATATGTATTGTCATTTGTGTGTCTACCCCTGCAGTGATTATTGTTTGTGGAACACCAGAGGCCATTGTTGAAGTGAAGAACGGAAGTACAGATGCTGACCCGGAAATTCTCTTCATCCTGATTGACCTTTATAAGTTAGTCTTGCTCTCTCTCTCTCTCTCTCTCTCTCTCTCTCTCTCTCTCTCTCTCTCTCTCTCTCTCTCTCTCTCTCTCTCTCTCTCTCTCTCTCTCTCTCTCTCCCTCTCCCCCCGAGACACACACTTCCATAATCCTGTTTCTCTCAAAGGGACACGATTGAGGTTTACAGTAATTGCTAAGGTTCAGTGGTTGTTTGAAAGCATTGTTGTTTGCATTGCCATTGCCAATACACATGCCTCCCCACAGTGATAAGTACTACATAAATGAAACCTCTATAGCGGCCATGAGAAACGTGTTGGTGCTGACCATGCCTAAGACCAGGGAATACATCATCGACACGGACCTGGGCAACAATGTGACGGTGAGACTGCCGCTGTTCCATTTGGAGGGCACTGTGTCTGTAAATTGAGAATTGATTTTAAAACAGAAGAAAACAAGGGGTCAAAGTATTTACAGAGACATTGACCCCGCAAACTCGCACATTCACAACTTTCTCAACTACTTTCTTTAATCCACAATTTCCCCCTATTGTAGATGAATGACTACATGGCAGCGTACCATGATGCAGTTCTGCTGTTTGCTCTGGTGATGAAGAAGGTCTGGAGCCAGCCTCCCTCAGTCATGGAGCAGATGGAGGCTCTCAACATCAACCACTTCAGGAACGTGTCCTTTTATGGTATGAACAACCATGGCAGCTGCACCACCCAATGGGATGAGGAACGCACATCAAACACACACGTTTCATACCATTCCTCATTTCATTCCATGCATTACAATGACCCCGTCCTCTGATTCGGCCTCCAACAGCCTCCACTGGCTGTACCTGCCTGCGGCCACCTCTGTGTGTGTGTGTGTGTGTGTGTGTGTGTGTGTCTGTCCAGTATGCAGTGCTATAAAGAGGATCAATTTGTGTATGTTTATGTGCAGGTATAGCTGGTCACTATAAGCTTGATGAATACGGGGACAGAGATGTGAACTTTTCAGTTATCTACACAACCACTGACAACAAGGTGGGTCACTATTGCACTATACTAACTATACTACTACACTATTGTCACTATACTAATATTCAAAACAAGTGATTAAATGCCTTTCTCCTCCTGAGTAAGAAATCATGACATTATCATGAACACACTTTCTTTAGCATCAACGTACTGAACCATGTAAACTTATGCAAAAGGAAAAACATATCATAGGGACAATGTTTTTACACACTGGTCTCCTCCTGTCTCCTCTTTAGTATGGAACTTTATTTACATTCGACACCACCAATAACTACACTGATGTTTTGGTCGCAAACCCTGACTTCATCTGGCCCAACTCTCGTCTCCCTAATGACATTCCATCCCAGGGTATGGGTTACGCACGCACGCACACACACACACACACACACACACACACACACACACACACACACACACACACACTCACACACACACACATACAGTAAACCACACCCGTCATACCTGACCGTAGTTGTTCATTATCTGTCATTAATATCAGATATGAGAAATAGGACAATCAGACAAAGTTGAGATCAAACTCCAGCTTGACCATACAGTCATACAGTACCTCAAATGTCTCTGAAGACTTATTCTGAGATGTCACCATGAATATGTTGGATAATGATGCTAGTTTTTATTGTTCCAGTTAGTCATACTCATAAGCTTGGCCTCATATTGTTCCTATAAGATTGACAAAGAGCGACTGTTTCCTTGTACACCCCCCAGGTCTGAAAGCCATTGACATCCTCGTCATAGTCCTGTCTGTCACAGTGGTGGTGGTGGCCACTATTGCTTTAATCTTCTACAGGTAAGAAGCCTGAAGTCTGAAACCTCATCATTACCACAACAAAGCCTTGAGATGCAAATTTGGACTTGGCATGGAATAATGTCATTTTCTCGAACCCTTCCTCGAACATGTTATACTGTACCAGTACGTGCCATATGATATCATGATAGATACTGTATATGACAGCAAATAATGTGTTATATAATGTGTAATGATGTTATGTATCGGTACGTAAGATTTCAGGATATTTTGTCTGGTGCTTTATCATGAAAACCAACCGCAGAATAAGAGCACTGTATCGATGAGAGATGCAATATCTCTCTTGCATGAGGACAATAACAGAATCTCTCTGGTGGGTGGGAGGAGTGATGCTTGCAGTAGTGCCTAGTGTGATATCTGTGATGATGGCTGGGTGGTGCAGAGAGACCTGACGCTATGCTCCTACGCCAGGCAGAACAGGCGAGACCGTCATATCAGTAAGAGGTGGTCTCACATCGACTCGAGCCTCGTCACCACACTGGTCAACAATGAGCACAGCCTGGTCTCTCTCAAGGTGAGCTCATCAGCAGGGTGCGGAACCCAATGTTAGTCGGATATTTGAGTCAAGTCTTTAACACCTGTCCACGTGTCCATCAGATTGAAGAGGACCATAAGAAAGACAAGAGCGCTAAAATCCGCAAAGGACTCTACGATAAAAAGGTAACTGAAAGCTTTTAGGGTGCATATGTCAAGTTTACAGGTCTTTGTCGGATTCAACCCTGTGTTATACAGTATTTGACAGAAACTTCGGGTGATTAAAGCGACTCAAATTGCCATTGTTGTCATGGTTTCAGATTATAATCCTGAAGGAGCTCAAGGAGGAGAACTTTAATGAGAGCCAGAGGATAGAACTCAATGAAGTGAGAGTTTTCTTTTGTTATCTCTCTTTTATTTTCTTTCTTTTTCTTTCTGAACTTGTGTATCATATTGCATATAACTCATCATTATATGACTTTCTATGTCTATGTCCCTCTTTTGCAGCTTCTGCACATTGATTATTACAACCTGACCAAGTTCTACGGCACAGTGAAGTTTGAGCAGGGTGTGTTTGGGGTGTTTGAATATGGCGAGAGGGGATCTCTAAAAGTGAGCATGACTGGAAGGAACAGGCAGACATACACAGACACACACACACAGACACACACAGACAGACACACATAGGCTGACATACACAGACAGACATACACAGACACACACAGACAGACATACACAGACAGACATACACAGACACACAGACATACACAGACAGACATACACAGACAGACATACACAGACAGACATACACAGACATACACAGACACACAGACATACACAGACAGACATACACAGACATACACACACAGACAGACACACATAGACAGACATACACAGACAGACACACACAGACAGACGTACACAGGCAGACATACACAGACAGACATACACAGACAGACATACACAGGCAGACATACACAGACAGACATACACAGACAGACATACACAGACAGACATACACAGACAGACATACACAGACAGACATACACAGACATACATACACATAGGCAGACGTACACAGACAGACGTACACAGGCAGACATACACAGACAGACACACACAGACAGACACACACAGACAGACATACACAGACAGACATACACAGACAGACATACACAGACAGACATACATACACAGACATACATACACAGACGTACACAGACAGACATACACAGACAGACATACACAGACAGACACACACACACACACACACAGACACACACAGACAGACACACACACACACACACAGACAGACACACACACACAGGCAGACATACACAGACACACACAGACACACGCACACACACACGCACACACACACAGACACACACAGACAGACAGACACACACAGACAAACAGACACACACAGACAGACAGACACACACAGACAGACACACATAGACAGACGTACACAGACAGACATACACAGACAGACATACACAGACACACACAGACAGACAGACATACACAGACAGACATACACACACAGACATACACAGACAGACAGACACACACAGACAGACACACATAGGCAGACGTACACAGGCAGACAGACACACATAGGCAGACGTACACAGGCAGAAAATACACAGGTAGACGTACACAGACAGACAGACATACACAGACAGACATACACAGACAGACAGACAGACATACACAGACACACACAGACAGACATACACAGACACACAGACATACACAGACAGACATACACAGACAGACATACACAGACAGACATACACAGGCAGACATACACAGACAGACGTACACAGGCAGACATACACAGACAGACGTACACAGACAGACATACACAGACAGACACACACACACAGACACACACACACACAGACACACACAGACAGACATACACAGACAGACACACACAGACAGACATACACAGACAGACGTACACAGACAGACATACACAGGCAGACGTACACAGACAGACATACACAGACAGACATACACAGGCAGACGTACACAGACAGACATACACAGGCAGACGTACACAGACATACACAGACAGACGTACACAGACAGACATACACAGGCAGACGTACACAGACAGACACACACAGGCTGACATACACAGGCAGACATGCTCCAATAGGTGTATCTATATCAGACTATTGGTAATGTCTGCCCTCCCTCTCCCTCAGTATGTGCTGAATGACAAGATCTCATACCCAGAGGAGACCTTCATGGATTGGGAGTTCAAGATCTCTGTGATGTATGACATTGCAAAGGTGAGCTGGAACATTGCCTACACGGCTGAGTACAGTATGTACAGTATGTGTATGTATTCTTGGAGGATTTGCTGTTAGGTGATCCAACGCATCTCTTTTCTCTGTCCCACAGGGCATGTCCTACCTCCACTCCAGCAACATTCAGGTTCACGGCCGCCTCAAATCCACCAACTGTGTCGTGGACAACCGTATGGTGGTGAAGATCACTGACTTTGGCTGCAACACCTTCCTGAACCCAACCAGAGACCTGTGGACGGCCCCAGAACACCTCAGGAAGCATGGCATCTCTCAGAAGGGAGATGTCTACAGCTTCGCCATCATCGCCCAGGAGATCGTCCTGAGGCGGTGCACCTTCTACACAGAGGCCTGCTCCGACCGCAGTGGTGAGTTAGACACGCTCCCGTCCTGTCTCTTTACACACAGTACTAGCTCTGGAGTCCTTGCTCCCACCCTAAGACTCTCCTCATAGCATGGGTAGAAGCATTAGGCTGTGAAGGTTCTTGTTTGTAAACTGCGGTACTATATTCTGTTAGGAACTTTGACATAATTGATGAGATGCTGCATGAATGGGAGACAGTGACCCCTTCTGGTCAGATTTAGCATTGTTTACCTGGCTGGGATCAGCATACTGAAGTAGAAAAACAAGAGACACGCTACATTGCGAGACATGAATGCCCTCTTGCTTTCAACAGAGAAGTTGTCCAGAGTGCAGGCTCCCAGTATAACCTATTTCAGACCTGATCTGAACTTTGAAAGAGCCTCAGAGAAAGAATTAGAGGTAAGAGTGCCATGATTTGTGTATTTATGTGTGTGTGTGTCTGTCTGTGTCTTTGTGTGTGTGTGTGTGTGTGAAAGGAAGTGAGTGTCTGCACCAGTAAATGTTTTTTTTTCTTCTGTGCATAAAGGTGTACATGCTGATTAGGACCTGCTGGGACGAGGACCCTGAGAAAAGGCCTGACTATAAGAAGATAGAAACATCTCTGGGGAAGATCTTCAGGTATCTCCATACCTGGGACAGAGGAGGCCGGTGGAGGAAGGAATCAGAGGACGGGCTCATTCTAATGCATGGAATAACATAAGGAATGGTATCAAACACACCATTCCATGCAATACAATTCCATACAATGAGCCCGCCCTCCAAATTACTGACTCCACCAGCCTCCCCCCACTCAGCGTACTTAGCGATTGAGAATTGATGAGTGTTTTGTTCGACATGTGTTGTTTGAAGAGACTGTATTTTTTATTTTCTCCTCAGTAACCTACACAACCAGGCCAACGAGAGCTACATGGACAACCTGATCCGCCGGCTGCAGATGTACTCCCGGAACCTGGAGCACCTGGTGGAGGAGAGGACGTCCCTGTACAAGGCTGAGAGAGACAGGGCCGACTGCCTCAACTTCATGCTGCTGCCTGGGTCAGTTACTCATCGCAGAGTGGAGGGAGAGGAGGAGAATAGATCAAGATCTACTGTATACTGTGCACTGTATCAGGGGAGGCTGGTGGAGGTAGAAGTTGGAGGAAGGGCCTCATGGATCGTAATGCATGGAACGGAATTAAGGAATGGTATCAAACAGCGTTCCGTGCGGTACAATTCTATCTCCACCAGCCTCCCCTTGGTATGTATACCATAAAGTGGCATATCACACTACCCTCACCCTCTCTGTGTGTGTAGCCCTGTGGTGCGCTCTCTGCAGGAGACAGGCATTGTGGAGCCAGAGCTGTTCGAGGAGGTGACCGTCTACTTCAGTGACATCGTGGGCTTCACCACACTGTGCCAGTACAGCACGCCCATGGAGGTGGTGGACATGCTCAACGACATCTACAAGAGCTTTGACAGCATCCTCGACAACCACGATGTCTACAAGGTACCATACAGTACATGCAAGCCCGGTATGTTAACAACAACGAAACTATTTGACGTATAAATCAGTATTCAAGATGTGTTCAATACGAAAACAACGTCCAGTCAGACATGCAGAATAGCACCCCACCTCACGTGTTTGGTACCATTCCCCATGCCGTTCCATCCATTACAACGAGCTCGTCCTCTGACTTCTACCTCCACCAGCGTCACCCAATTTACTGCATCTCCTCCCCCAGGTGGAGACAATAGGTGATGCATATATGGTGGCGTCGGGTCTTCCGAGGCGAAACGGGAACAGACACGCGGTGGACATCTGTCGTATGGCCCTGGACATCCTGGCGTTCATGGGAACGTTCCAGCTCAGACACCTACCATCCCTACCTGTGTGGATCCGTATCGGGGTGCACTCAGGTACTGCCATAGAATCAGAATGAGTAGAACGGGGAATTTTTCATTCGAATTCTATGGACACTTGTATTCCTGACACCTACTTCACTCTACCCTCTATGTGCAATCACTTCCGCTGAAACCGCTCCTCCTTCTTTGATGTGGGTGTGTTTGTGTGTTTGTGTCTCTGTGTGTGGTGTGTGTGTGTGTGTGTGCGTGTGTGTGTGTGGTGTATGTGTGTGTGTGTGTGTGCATGTGTGTGTGTGTGTGTTTAGGTCTCTGTGCAGCAGGAGTGGTAGGGATCAAAATGCCAAGATACTGCCTATTTGGGGACACAGTCAACACCGCCTCTCGCATGGAGTCAACAGGACACCGTAAGCCCACTTAAACCCCAGCTCTGTCCAGCCACTCTGATCCTATCCATAGTTATATTTCAGCTATATTGACAGTAAGAATATCTGGATGTCTGTTTCTACTTACGCCTGCTGTAGTTGGCTAAATTGCGGAAGGAGAGTGGAGAGGAGAGAGGAGAACTTGTTGGTTAAACCACAAAAAGGTCGGTTCCCAGACAGAAAAACCAAGCTCTCCTCTTTCTTCTCCGCATCTAGCATTGCGAATCCATGTTAGTCAGCCCACCATCAACATCCTCGAGAGGACCGACTGCAAGTTTGAGTATGAGAAGAGAGGGGAGACATACTTGAAGGTATGGCACAGTTCACTGAACACTTTGCATGTTGGTCAAGTTTGCTGCTTCTATGTGATGATAACTGTGTGTGGGTGTGTGTGTTTGTGTGTTTGTGTGTGTGTGTGTGTGTGTGTGTTTGTGTGTGTGTGTGTGTGTGTCTGTGTGTGTGTGTGTCTGTGTGTGTGTATATCGCAGGGTAAAGGCACAGAGATGACCTACTGGTTGACAGGTGAAACAGGAGAGGATTACAACCTGCCGACATTTCCAACAGCGTGAGTTCACGCTTCATCTGTCCATTATACCCCCTCACACCCCTTTCCTCCTCAAACTCCACCCACACACACTTCTCACACTCCACCCATCAACACACAGTGTGTAGAACACAGTGTGAGATAGGGCTGCATCTCTACACAGATTGTCCCCCTGTGGATGGTGGGCTGCGGTTCGGCCTCTGTCAGTTCAAATGTTTGTGTGTGTTCGTATGTCACGCGATATCTCAGGCACCGCGGACATTTTTGACAATACTTAGATGAATGGTGTGTCATGCCACAGAGATCCGGCTTTTACGAAGTCACACTGATTGGCCCAAGGGGGGGCGCTAGAATAAACGACTGAAATTCCGGAATTACACTGATTGGCCGTGGGGGGGGGGGGGGAACATGTTTACTGTAGACTTGTTTCTATCGTCTCTCTACAGGGAGAACTGCCAGCGTCTGCAGCAGGACCTGCCCCAGATGATCCAGGAGTGTCTGGAGAAGCGTTCTTTGTGTTCGGAGGTGATGCAGAAAAGGAAGACCCTTTCTACGAGTGGAGAATGGGTGGAGAATGGCGCAGAGCAGGCGGGCGATGACAACAACAGCCAGCCAGAGTACCTCCACCTGGCCACGGTGGACAACATCAACACCTTCTTCTAGCCACGTCTGGTCTGACTGGGGATTCACTCGTTCTGTTCCAGTTAATTGTGTGCGTGTGCTGTTCCTTGGCATGGATTCGACTTCTGGTCTGCCTCGCACCTGGTCAGGTGACTGAGGCAGATGATGCCCAGGTGGCTGCTAAACCAGGATGAAGGGAGGAGTCTGTATAGGTACAATGCAGGTGTTTTTTGGGACGGTTTCATATCTTTGGTCTGTGGAGTTATAGATTGGTATCAGCTTTGCTTGATTGGTAACAGGTGTTGTCTGACTACGTTCTCCCTCCTCCAGAACTTAATTTAATATCTAGACTGATTCATGTCAGATAAACTTCCTCTCTTGTAGCGCCATACACTCCCTCCCCCTGGCCCCCCATCCGTTTTGTTTAATGTCAGTCATCTTCTGCAGAAACACTTCAGCCCTTAACCTGTATCCTTTCCTTCATGAATGCTAATCTGAGAATACATGATGATTGGTGAAAGCAACATGGTGGAAACTAGAAAAAGAGGCCCTTCAAGTCAGGTAAAAATGTCTGTTGGTATAGCAAAATGTAGTAACTTTCTTAATGTTATTTTTGGTGCAACTGTTTTGTTTGGGATAAAATACTAAAATGATATATGTGAACATACTGTAGTTAACAGATGGGAATGTATGGAGAGCTTTGTAGCGATTCTTTAGTTTTTTTTAACCCCAAAAATGAAAACAAGACTTCATTTGCTTCTGATTTAAAAACGGACAATGAAACTTTATTTCTATTTATAGTAGCTTCAATTGACATCAATATGTACTTTACACACGGTTGGAATAATTCATGTTCATGTTGAAATGTAGTTCACTATTGATAACATTGATCCATGTGTCTTGAAGCTTGTAACAGTCCATTGAGGCAATTACAATTCCTATGTCAATTATGCCATGTCTGAAGGAGTTATGTCATGTGGTGTCAATTAGGGAGGATCTTACACTGATTTCCAGCATTAATTAAAAACATGTCAATGCACAATTGTCTGAAATTGACACATTTTACCTGTAACGATACGATTGCATTGTCGGATAACAAATTGTAACTCCAGTATGATATATACACTTCAACAATGCATGTATAAAAAGCACTCAAGTCTGTCATGCACATGAGAGAATATAAAAAGAAACAAAAAGTTGACAATTGCCTAAAACAGCTTAGATTCTGAATCCTCAATTAGATAACTTCACCTTAGTGTCCATGTGTTTCTAATCTCTGGCACAGTTACATGTACAGTACGTTTGAGCTCAGGCTACCAACTAGCCTAGTGAATAAGGGGGACATCCTTTGACATCTATGGACAGTGTTTGCTAGACATGGAATGAAGAAGAAAGAAACATTGACACTGAAACCAGAAGAAATGTAATATATTAAAAAAACACAAAATAAAATTAAAGCTTGACCAGACGTTTCCTTTTTACAGCAGTAATTATGGTATACAAAAACCATGCAATTGAAATGTCATGAAATAAATAACCACAGACCAACAAAAAAAAGGCATTACATTATGTACAGTAAAAAGCTTTAGAATCCAGCATCCACTGACCAACTCGAACAACCCCATCCAATCACCTGTCCCACCTAATCTAATCTGGTATAAAACTACATTAACACACTGTAGCAGGGTAGGTCTGTGATACACACCATCATAATGATGACGATTGGTTAATTGATTGATTGATTGATAATCCAATACATCTTTACTAAAGGCTTACTACATCTTGATGCTCTTAAATCTCTCTCTTTGGAGATATACAAGCCACCCCCAAACTTCCATTGAACCTAGAATGAAGCAAGAGCCCAGCATGGAGACCTGGGTGGTGGGTTACTGGATTAGTAAGTGATGTCTGCCAGCCCATCCACACTTCTAACACGGAGAACAGATACAGACATCCCCCACGCTCATGCTAGGGCAGACTTTCAAACATCTCCCACTCCTAGCCTATCAAAAAGGTAAACCACATATTTCTGCATATGGAAATAAACGGCTTAGACACTATGATTCATTGAACATGGCTGTAGCATTGAAACCAAGGCACCTAAAGATCATATTACAATGTCTCTAAAATTCGAGTGTTATTAATCTTTTCCTCCCTGTCTACTTGCTGTGCCAACTTGCCTTTTCATGATACACTATGGCCTGCCTTAAAAGGTGCAACCTATTCAATTCAAACAACCACAACGCGTGCTCCCCGCCACTTCTTTGGTAAACAGCTGAGGGATGGGTCTGGAGAAATGCAACCACTCTCAATTTCATAGACAGAGCTATGGATGCAAGAAAATTGGTACATGAGATCAAAATTATAGTTTTAACCATGATTTGAAGCTATACAGTGTGTGTTTACAATTGCACTGTTTACAAACAATGATATTTTGCGTTGTGATGGGGTATGACAGTTGAACGAAGTGCATGAGGCATTTATATGTTATATTCAAGAATAATTCAAGAATCAATGGCTATATATCATTCATTTAAAAGTAAAAAAAACCGAATGTACCAATTACAGATTACCCCTTTATTAATTAATTAACAAAAAAAAGTATTAGACTAATCATAGAATGGTATCAATGTTAGAAACACGAAATGCTGGATTGTCTCTTAGAATTTCTTAACCGCTATGAAAACTGTCAACTCAGATATGACTGGTGCTTTTACATGACTGCGGACTGTCCAGTTGCTGCAGAGTTGAATCTCTGGTCAGAGAGACAGTTGTCTTTGTCAGTACTGGACTGCAGAAGGCAGGAGGCGCTAATTGCAAGTTCATGTTGAATTGAGGCTCAGTGGGGTTGACAGTATCACAGTAACCAGGCAGATCAAAGATCTTATATAAGTAATTATGATGAGGAAAATATCCAACATGGCCACGGCCAAATAATGAATGAGGAAACAATTTCATGTCTTCCTCCAATTCAGCAACAAGGGGGCTCCGCACTGGCAGTGCAAATGTCTTTGTTTCTTCTCATTTAACGTTAGAATGAAACACAGCAAAATAACTGGAAGGATCAGTCATAAAATATCTATAATAAATATAAAATAGAAAAATATCTGAAGGAATCTAGGAAGGAGATGAGGAACGACAGCGTGGAGTCAAGGTTCCCGTGACTACATCATTACAACGTGAACAGACAACTCTTTCAACCACGGGCCAAAACACAACGCTGGAACAATGCCAGTGTGACAGGGTGGTGGTGAGAGCTCTACTGAGCACGCACACGCCTTAGGGAACACATGAGTCCTGGCACAAACACGTGTGTGATTGTGTGAGACATATAATCTATGTATGTGTGTGTGTGTACGGTTAGTACTGGAGAAGCCTGCCTACAGAAGTAGTGTGTGACTAGATTGGCGTCTGTTTGTCTGAGTGAGTCTCACTGTCACGAATGCCCCTACTAGGGACGCAAACGGGGACGTGGACGTCACCAGTACGAGCAGAAAGAGGTCCAAGAAACCAATGCCTTGAGACATCACCTGATGAAAATGTTTCTACATACCATCTTCACATTTGGCTAAGCATGCGGTTTTATCGTGCTTTACATTTTATCTTTGGTTAAAATGTATTTGACTAAGATCCACTACCTGCCTTGGGTTAAGTGGATTCAAAATGAAAATAAATTTGATGTTGTGCTTTTATCAACATCATGTATCAACGATGGGTACCATTTTCTGAATTCTCCTGCTGGTAACTCGCCCCCAGGCTATTGCGCACAGCACATATAAACCTGGATTAACAATGACTCAAATCTGGATTTTGCGGGAGTGAAGTTACTGAGTAAAGTATTTGTCATTATTTGATTTTAGGGAATGACATGTAGCACTGGTAGGGAAGTGTTGTGTCATTAATGATGCAAGTTACAGCCAATGGCTATATGTGGGGAGTTTTTCCCAATCTTTGTGTTGGGTAAACAATGGCCAAGTTTGACACATTGATGCGGAGGACTTTGGGCGGACGGGAACAAGATGATCTTCCTGGTGAGTGTGCTGGTGAACGGGAGCTTAGCGTTGGTGTGTTTGTTCATCTTTGAAAATGGTATCTCAGCAGTTGTTTAAAAAAAACAAAAAAAAACAATGATAGACCCCATGAAAATCACACAATGACATTTAAAGCAGAAAATACAAAATAAAAATACAATTATCTGTGTCCTACATCCTGGATCCATGGATCTGAAAAAGCTGCAAGACACAAAAAGAGCAAAAGACACAAGGAGAAGCATTAGGAGGTGTCATCTTTAACAGCAGGGGAGGCTGGAAGAGGGAGAAATCGGAGGACGGGCTCATTGTAATGCATGGAATGGGAATGAGGAAAAGTATCAGACGCGATGTTAGATCGTCATCCCGCGCCATGTATTGCAGTGAGCCCTCTGATTGGTGCCTCCACCAGAACCCCCTGCTTAACAGACAGTTCTAGTTCATCACTTCCCCACTGTCGGTATCTACTGTGTGTATCATTATGAAAACCCCATTGCCGTATCTGACCCTGGAGACGCTGCAGATTGAGGTTTTGAGCATGCTGTTGTTATATGGTGATAATCAAGTGTTCAATCTAAACACACGAATGCTCTGGGTTGTTGATGCTGATAATGACGATGGTGACAGAATGACAAAAGGAGGGAATCTGAATTTTGGGACATCCATCATTGTTCTGCGTAGAAAATAAATACTACGGATGGATTTAGCACCTGGATTGATTCACCGAAAGCTGCGACCTCGACATTCTGCGGCACTACGCGTGCCAAGATACATCCTCCTTACACATATACAAATAAGAGTGTGTGTGTCCGTGTGTGTGTGTGTGTGTGTATGCGTGTGTAAACTAGAAAAGACACAGTCTAATACTACTGCAGCAGAAGGTCAAGGTTATTCCATGTCATTGCATTGGTAACCAGATGCCTGAGGGCAGGACGCAGATCGATGTTGTTAACGCTGCGTCAGCTAATCTCTGGACCAGCCAGGAATCAGACACCACTGGCAGGTACGAGGGTCATGGAGCTGAGGGAGCCTGTTCTCTGTGCTCTAACCTGTTCTCTGTGCTCTGAGGGAGCCTGTTCTCTGTGCTCTAGCCTGTTCTCTGTGCTCTAAGCCTGTTCTCTGTGCTCTAAGCCTGTTCTCTGTGCTCTAGCCTGTTCTCTGTGCTCTGAGGGAGCCTGTTCTCTGTGCTCTAGCCTGTTCTCTGTGCTCTAAGCCTGTTCTCTGTGCTCTAAGCCTGTTCTCTGTGCTCTAGCCTGTTCTCTGTGCTCTGAGGGAGCCTGTTCTCTGTGCTCTAGCCTGTTCTCTGTGCTCTAGCCTGTTCTCTGTGCTCTGAGGGAGCCTGTTCTCTGTGCTCTAGCCTGTTCTCTGTGCTCTAAGCCTGTTCTCTGTGCTCTAAGCCTGTTCTCTGTGCTCTAGCCTGTTCTCTGTGCTCTAAGCCTGTTCTCTGTGCTCTAAGCCTGTTCTCTGTGCTCTAAGCCTGTTCTCTGTGCTCTAAGCCTGTTCTCTGTGCTCTAGCCTGTTCTCTGTGCTCTAAGCCTGTTCTCTGTGCTCTAAGCCTGTTCTCTGTGCTCTAAGCCTGTTCTCTGTGCTCTAAGCCTGTTCTCTGTGCTCTAAGCCTGTTCTCTGTGCTCTGAGGGAGCCTGTTCTCTGTGCTCTTGCAACAGTATGAGGCCTCCATGAAAGCAAACCAGATCGAAGGAAAATATTAACATATCTGGGTTAAAAACTGTTTCAAATGTGTACCTTCCCTGCCCTCCGGATTTAAATCCCTGCTGTCTTTTTCCGTTAGTGTGTGAATCCATTTACCTATTAAACCATTTCTGAAATCAAACTTTACTGAAGGTAACAGTTTTGAGGTTAGGCGTTGGGGATGTTCTTGGACTGTAATGCAATGCAATGAAATAGCTCTGGATTCCTTTTGCACTTGCACACACACACACACACACACACAGAGACACACACACACACACACACACACACACAACACGCATGGATCCTCACCCATTCACTCCTTTGGAACAATGAAATAATTCTCTCAATCTCTAATCCACTCATTCGGGGTGGTATCCCTCTCTCCTCCCCCCTCCTCCTCCTCCTCCTCCTCCTCCTCCTCCTCCTCCTTCGCTTCTTCCTCCTCCTGCTCCTCCGAAGCCTTCGTTCATTTGAAGGACGGAGAACGAAACAAGACAAAACGACAGCGACAAAAAAAGAATGAACAGATTGATGATTATCAGCAAGAGAGTGAGAGAGAGGGAGGTGTGGATGATGAAGTGAGGTGCTTGTGATTGACATTTGAGAGATGTGTGACATTTGTGACGCTTTCAGTGGAGAGTACAGGCACTAAGATCAAAGGACACTGATATCATATTCATTGGAGGAGAAATGTCACACACAGAAACACACCGAAACCAGCAGAGCAACATCCTGCTAATATGGCCCTTCGTGGAATACTAGAGTTAAGCAAGACTGATTGAATGGTGTGTGTGTGTGTGTGTGTGTGTGTGTTCAGTCTCACCTTGGTCTTGTGGCTCTGCTCGGTACCCAGGCCTGAGCCAGTTGTGTGTAGCTCCTTAGACACCACACACAGAAACTCAGCCTGGTCCTCTGTCCCATAGCTGTACGACGAACCGATGTTCACCATCTACCAGAGAGAGGTGAGAGAGAAAGAGAGAGAGAGATCGAGTATCACAGCAGGTTAACACATCATTGCTCATGCAGAGAGGAGGGGCAAGAGGGGAAGAGTAGCCTAACTAAACCCTAACACTGGGCACAGTGACACTGAACTTCCAACCCCTGATGATCAACTTTCTTTCTCCCCCGAAGAGGGCCATGAGACTGAAACTGTGTACAATCAATGCTTTCATTCGTTCATTCATTCAGGAGTGCCTTGGAATTTGTTCCCATACGGATACACACTTCCTGAGGCGGAGGCTGTCCCAAAAGCTCCTTTCATAGCCCCTTCTGCTGCTCTCCTTTCCCTCAGTGAAGCCGACCTACACACACTGGGCCAACAGCACTAGAATGACATCATCATCATCATCCACTCCTGCTCCAATCGGCAGTCAAGAAGGAAAGGAGACAGGGAGCAAAGGCGGAAGTTACAATTCAATTAAATCCAATTCAATTCAATAAAACTTTATCTATCAATTGACAGGGGGGAGGGGGGGGGGATTTAGGATAAGTGGCCTGGGTTTGTGAGGGTGAGGGTAACAGAGAGCAGGAGGGGGGGGGGGGGGGGTCAAGGTCAGCAGCGTGAGTCCAACCCACAGTCCAGAGCAGTCCGGTGCGGGGCTTTCTGCAGGCGCGCACGCTGACCTGCTCAAACTTCCAGCCGTCCGACATGGTGGACACCATCTGGGTCAGCTCCTCCTCCTGACACTGCAGCACCCGGTACACGTGCTTAGGGGGCACCTGCTGAGAGACGCACAGAGAGAGGGAGGGATGAGGAGGAGGAGGAGGAGGAGGAGGAGGTGAAGAGAGGTGGAGGACGTTCAGGGAGGTATTGGCGGATGGAGATGGTGAGGGAGTTAGAGAGCTTCTTTTGAGGAAGAACAAGGGAGATGATAGTGAAAAGGACAGAGGTGAGAGAGAGTAAATGAGGAGGAGCGGGTGGAGGGAGGAGGGAGCTGTGTGTGTGTGTGTGTGTGTGTGTGTGTGTGTGCGTGGCTGCGGGGCAGTGATGGAGTGGGTACAGTATAGCGCATAATACAGGGAGAGCGGGTGGAAGATTGGAAGAGTGGTGGACATTACATAAGAAAGAAATCGCTGATAGAGCGAGAGAGGGAGACAGCGAGAGACAGAGAGAGAGAGGGAGGGAGAGAGAGAGAGAGAGAGAGAGAGAGAGAGAGAGAGAGAGAGAGAGAGAGAGAGAGAGAGAGAGAGAGAGAGAGAGAGAGAGAGAGAGAGAGAGAGAGAGAGAGAGAGAGAGAACCGCGGTTTCTAAAAATAGCAATGGTTTTTTACCAAAACCGTCATAAAACAAACAGTATAGGGCTCCATTATTTGAAATTGGCAGCTCAACAATGTCATTTTGGATCCCGGTTAACCGGAAAAACATGGTTATTTTCGTTAATGGTTTCTTGGTTTCAAAAATTGGAAACCGTCCATCCCTAGTGTGTGTGTGTCTGTGTCTTACCTGCGTGGCCTTACAATCCCGCTCCAGTATCCTCTCCTTGATCAGCTTAATCAGTGGTGTGATGTTGTAGAACTCTGCCTCCTCCAAAACACCTGGAAGCACACAGCACAAGTGACGCACTCTCAAACAATAGAAGTCAAAGACATACTCTCTGAACCTACACTGTCATGACCATGTAATACTTCATATATAGACACAGTATAAGTGGGACAGAGTCCAGTACAAAGGACGCTGCGTGGTGACAACAATCTTCTTCTTTTTTTTCACATTTTATGAACAACAAACATCAACAACAAAAAGAAAAAAACATACATACATACATACACAAGGTCATGGGATCAGCAAATACAGCATATAAACATCAGTACAAAGAATCACCATCTTCATTGGGTGACAACCATCTTAAAAGACAAAAAGGTGAGACCTTCTTCCGCCAGTTCCTTGTTGTACACCAGCTTGCCATGTCGCAGGTAGTTGAGGATGGGGCCAAAGTAGGTGGGGTCTCTGTCAATCACATACGCCCCGGAGGCGTCCTATGGGGGGGGGGGGGGGGAGGGGCGGATAATAACATTTAGGATAATCATAATAGTGTAGCTCACTGCTTTCCTATTCAATTGTACTCATTCTAACATTCTGTTTGGTCATTATGTAGCCTAACACATTGGAAATCCCTTTGCTATTGACCCCTGATGTACTGTACAGTGAATGGCAAATTCCCTCTTTATAAGCATGCATGGGGGGGGGGGGTAGAAAGAGATGGGGGAGGGAGGAGAGAGAGGATACGAGTCAATGTTTAGGGTACAAACGGCAGTCAGTCACATGTGCAGGATCTCAGATATTACAGCACAGCTTCATTCTGCAGGGAAACTCCAGGGTTGTGAGGGACAGAGGGGAGAGAGAGAGAGGGAGAGAGGGAGAGAGTGAGAGAGTGAGAGACAGAAAGCGAGAGGCCGCGGGGGGCAGAGTGTGAGAGGGCAGTGAGAGAGAGAGAGAGAGAAGAGGGGGGGAAAGAGAGCGAGAGGGGGATGGTGAGGCGGGGCAGAGAGAGAGAGAGAGAAAGAGAGAGAGAGAGGGAGGGGCTGAGAGAGAGAGCAAGGGATACATTCACATGGCTCGGGCCTTTCTTGGCTGATAGCTGGTCTAGCCTTTACCAACACTTTCATAGAGCACTCTCTGCATGGCGATTACTCAAACAGCCCCGGGCTCCCCAGTCCCCACACACACACACACACACACACACACACACACAACACACACACACATACACACAACACACACACGACACACACATACACAAAACACACACGACACACACACACACACACAACACACACAACACACACACAAGGGAGGGAGAGGGATAGGGCCAGGAGAGAGGAGAGTGAAAGAGGTTTTGGAATCAAAGAACAGGAGAGTGGCAAAATGGAGAGAAGAGAAATGATGGAGTGAGGGAGAAGAATGAAGGGTAGGTTATTAAGGAGAGCACGGGTGGGGGTGGGGGAGGGGGGACAGGAGCAAGACGGAACACAGCGGTAATAGAGGGCACCACTCCAAATCAGAATGGGAGAAGTGTTTCCGAAATGACAAAGAAAAAAAAAGCCAGAGAACAAGAGCCAGAGGAGAGAGAGAGAGAGAGAGAGAGAGAGAGAGAGAGAGAGAGAGAGAGAGAGAGAGAGAGAGAGAGAGAGAGAGGAGAGAGGGAGATGGAGAGTGTGGAGCACTCTTTTGGAGAGCCAGGCAGACAAAGGGAGGGGTATGGATTAGAGACGAGAGGCACAGGAGACACAGGAGAGATGAAGGACTCCCTTCAATCAGAATCAGAATCTGAATCAGAATAGCTTTTATCTTACTGTAGTACAAGTGCACAAGAGTACAATTATTTGGCTTTGGTTCCTCAACATTGACATTGCAGCATTCAGATACAAAAAACACAATAATAACACAGTAGTTATAAGTAGGCTAACGTAAGTCTAACTCTATAACGTAAGTCTAACTGTAGTACATTAGTCCAATGGTATGTACAAGTAATCCAATAGTGTGCAGTAGTTCTAACAGTTCTGTAATACATGTGTATAGCGTGCGAGGGGGTTGGTTGGGAGGTGGCAGTCTTTTGTATTCTTCCAGTGTGTTTCTCCAGGAGCCTGATTGCTTGGGGAAAATAGTTGTGTTTTAGGCCCGAGGCTTCGGTACCGTTTCCCCGACGGCGGTAGCTCGAACTGTTCCTGATTGGGGTCCCTAATAATCCTGAGGGCCTTTCTGACACACCAGTAATTGTAGGTGTAGTGGAGAGATAGTGGTGTAGAGAGATAGTGGTATAGAGAGATAGTGGTATAGAGAGATAGTGGTAGAGAGAGATAGTGGTATAGAGAGATAGTGGTAGAGAGAGATAGTGGTAGAGAGAGATAGTGGTATAGAGGTATAGATAGTGGTAGAGAGAGATAGTGGTATAGATAGTGGTAGAGAGAGATAGTGGTATAGAGAGATAGTGGTATAGAGAGATAGTGGTATAGAGAGATAGTGGTATAGATAGTGGTATAGAGAGATAGTGGTATAGAGAGATAGTGGTATAGAGAGATAGTGGTATAGATAGTGGTAGAGAGAGATAGTGGTATAGAGAGATAGTGGTAGAGAGAGATAGTGGTATAGATAGTGGTAGAGAGAGATAGTGGTATAGAGAGATAGTGGTATAGAGAGATAGTGGTATAGAGAGATAGTGGTATAGAGAGATAGTGGTATAGATAGTGGTATAGAGAGATAGTGGTATAGAGAGATAGTGGTGTAGAGAGATAGTGGTAGAGAGAGATAGTGGTAGAGAGAGATAGTGGTAGAGAGAGATAGTGGTAGAGAGAGATAGTGGTATAGAGATAGTGGTAGAGAGAGATAGTGGTAGAGAGAGATAGTGGTATAGAGAGATAGTGGTATAGAGAGATAGTGGTAGAGAGAGATAGTGGTAGAGAGAGATAGTGGTAGAGAGAGATAGTGGTAGAGAGAGATAGTGGTAGAGAGAGATAGTGGTATAGAGATAGTGGTAGAGAGAGATAGTGGTAGAGAGAGATAGTGGTATAGAGAGATAGTGGTATCAGATAGTGGTATAGAGAGATAGTGGTATAGAGAGAGGGTCAATGACGTGACGTGCATATTTTTGTGTCATGTATATTATTTCCATTTAAAAATAGATTAATCAATTCAAGTCATATATGATTTTATTCTATACAACATGGTTAGCTTGAATGTATTGTCAGTACATTCTAATAATATGGATTACTTTGTGTTTTAGCATCTCAAACCCCCAAAATGTCAGGTGGCGCAACCGTCTCAACAAAGGAACAGATTAAGAACACTGTTAAAAGTGGTATTTTAATAATAATATATTCAATATAAAATACTGTGGCATGATTTTATGTTTGAAACCTTTCAAATAAACACACATTTACAAATAACAATAGTTTTAAAGCTATTGAGATAATTGAGGAACTTTTGTCCCGTAAAAAAAATTCCTCAAATGTCAGGGTGGCACAACCGTAAACATGGGACTTTTATTTTGAAATCAAGAGACTATTGCATCAGCCAAATGTTTCATCATCCAGAGGACCCTGTCTGACATCTGTGGCTGAGTGAAAAGATTTGTAGAGCGCTCTCAAATATTGATAAAAATAGATAGTTTCACCTCAGAGGTAGGAGGGTATATTTTCCATGTCAGGTGGTACAACCAATGTAAAACTAGGAAAATGTTATTTTATCATAAAACTACTATTCTGTTTTAAAATTATTTGTATGATATTGCTAGCATAGGTCAAAGCTAATGCAGGTGTCCAAGTAGAAGCCTGTTTAATTTGAAATCAGTGGCAAAAGTCAGGTGGTGCAACCGGTATGTCAGTTGGCGCAACCACAATTAATGCCACTATATGGAATAAATAATGTTATTTAAAGCTCTAAAATGTGTATTTGTGTCTACTTAAATATATATTAACACTTTTAAACATTTCACGATTATAATGTCTTTAATTTTAATCATTTTAGATGCCACTATCAGTGAAGGAAAAAGCAGCCCAAAAACAATGATTATTATTTATTTATTTTGTCTAATAGATATAGATAGATATAGATAATAGATACATGACAAAGATTTCACTTAATAAATAAATAATAGGAAAATATAAATACTTTTACAAATAATTGGTTGCGCCACCTGACAGTTTTTGAGCAATTAAGTTAGAAATACAGTAAAAATAAATAAATAAACAAATTAACAAATGCGGCATGTTAAGCACATTGTCACATACTCAAAAATAAAAAATAAATGTATTTTGAACAAAGTAAAAAAATAAAAAACTTTTTAGAAGCCTTATTCGTCATTGACATAGTTGTATAGAGAGATAGTGGTAGAGAGAGATAGTGGTATAGAGAGATAGTGGTATAGATAGTGGTAGAGAGAGATAGTGGTATAGAGAGATAGTGGTATAGAGAGATAGTGGTATAGAGAGATAGTGGTATAAGAGAGATAGTGGTAGAGCGAGATAGTGGTATAGAGAGATAGTGGTATAGAGAGATAGTGGTATAAGAGAGATAGTGGTATAGAGAGATAGTGGTATAGAGAGATAGTGGTATAGAGAGATAGTGGTATAGAGAGATAGTGGTATAGAGAGATAGTGGTATAGAGAGATAGTGGTAGAGAGAGATAGTGGTATAAGAGAGATAGTGGTATAGAGAGATAGTGGTAGAGAGAGATAGTGGTATAGTGGTATAGAGAGATAGTGGTATAAAGAGATAGAGGCACAGGTGGGGGGGGGGTCTGGACAGCCAGGGGGGGATGTTCACAGTAATTAGAGGTTGGGTGCGACGAGAGGGAACACGCAGCACAGCAGTCAACCCAGAGGACACAGCGGGCAGCCAGCACAGGGCTGGCCTGGAGCTAACATCGCACACACACACACACACACACTCACACACACACTCACACACACTCACACACACACACACACACACACACACACACACTCACACACACACTCACACACTCACACACTCACACACACACACACACACACACACATACACCTAAGTCAGCTGCAGCACAGCAGAGGACAGACAACCACCTCCTCATTTGACGTGACTAGACTTGACAGTAGGCATGACAACACCTGTGTGTAGCTTCCAGAGAATCTCAGCAAGTATCACTCTCTCACACACGCACACTCCACGCACGCACACACACACACACACACACACACACACACACACACACACACACACACACACACACACACACACACACACACACACACACACAGCAGATTAAAAACAAGGTTTTCAAGTATTTCTGTCTCCCATCATCCTGGCTTGTCTTTTCAGCCACACATATTAAAAAGCTCATCACAGAGAGGTCGACCCTGGTCTTGTGTGTTAATGGTTTACTTGACATTTACACCAGGAAGTACGATGTGCCTCGCCACCAGCTCCTTATGGAAAACTCAGTGAATCCCTCAGGACCGTCCCTGTTAGGCAAACAGACGGCGTGTTTACCTCAACACAGAGACACATAAAGAGACTCTCTGACAACTCTGTGATGAAAACACTGACTGATACTGTACCAACACTGACTGATACTGTACCAACCCACATCAGTACTGGGGGGTCTACTTTGAATTCCTCTAACAAGAAAAGAAAAAACGCACTGTGTTGAAGAATTAGGCTAATCACTTTTTCACATAATCACAGATGGCTTAGGCTACATGAGTCCAGAGCTTGGCTCGTCACTGTCAGTGACAGCTCTATAGTAAGAGACATCTCAGTATAGTATACTCTCTGCTGCTTAGGTTTCATCCCAAGTGGGGGGAAAAAACCGCCAACCCACCTATTCAATAATCTATTCAAATATGTTACTCATAAACAAAGTAGAGTCAAATAGTCTACAGCACATACACAGGAAGAGGAGAGAAGACCGCAACACATCAACAACATTCTGAGCCCCTCTAACTAGCCTATCTCTATTCTCATTCACTGTTCTCTGCCAATACTGCAAATTGGACACATCTTATCACAGAGGGCATCAAGACGGGTTCGGGCATGTGTTGAACATCCGTAACGTCACATTGCAGAAGAAAATAGGGAGAGGCTCTGGCAACCCTGGGCAGAGGGAGGCAGGGACCTACCTGTAGCTGCAACATTACGAAACACAAATGCACTTCACCTCACTACTTTACCTAACAGCAAATCACCCCAATGCCTGCTCTGTGCAAAACGTATCCCTGACAGTCTCTCAGCTACATTAGCCTTGAAGTGTAGGCCTGCATTATAGTAATTTGTGGGTAATTGTTACATGCCATTACTATGCCATTCAAGATCATTTGTAGCAGATTTTACTATTCTGAGCTGCTTTTGAACTACTGTTCTGGACTGGTTCTTCTAAGCCTGTTCTGGAGCGGTTCTGAAACAGGGCCTCAGGGTTCTGCTTTGTGAACAACAGTCAGGAGGAGGGCAGGAGGCAGTGGGAGGCAGGGCCACAGTGACAGAAGGCACTAGGGTATTTTTGCACCGGGGGGTGGGTGGGGTGTAGCCCCGGAGGTGCCAGACAGACTATAATCTTATTTTAAAAAATAGTAGCTGTGTGTGTGTGTGTGTGCTCAAAACACACCACGCCAACCCCAAACCACCAGATTACAATAGAGCTCCTGTGATGATAAAAATAAAAATAAGTCAGATTGGCTTCGAAAAAACTGCTTTTAGGCTACTTGTTTCTTTTTTCTTCTTCTTCTGAATGGTAATTCAGTATCAGGGGAGTCTGGTGGAGGTAGAAATCGGCGGACGGAGGTTGTAATGTGTGGAAGGGAATTAGTAATGGTATCAAACACGTTAGGTACCATTCCTCCTTCTGTCCCATGCATAACAATGAGCCCGTCCTCCGATTTCTACCTCCACCAGCCTCCTCTGATCATGCTGTGTTCACGAGGTCTCAGCAGTGCCTCACAAGCCAGCCAGGTTACAAGTGACTGCTGGTCATGGGAGTAGAGGGGAGAGAATGGGTAAAAGAAAGGGATAAGTGTAGTTCACTGCTGTTATAACCAGTCGGTTAACAAATAATGACAGCGTGAAAACACAGAGACTAGCTGGGGAGACAGAGAGGAGGCAGGCAACATTCAAGCGGAGGAGACTAGTAAAGGGTAAATAGACTGTGGCATGCATTCAGAGTTAGTGAGTGATTGACAGTGAGTATACAAGCCTTGGGGGGCTGGAAAATAGAGGAGGAGGGAGATGACAGGCAAAGTGTGTGGACCGCGCCTGACTCCAGGCAGAGCTCCATTGTTTAGGCACTAATGAAGGTCAAATGGAATAGAAACATGTGCCTCCCCCAGCTATTCACTGGGCGCAGGAGAACATGTCAATTTGCAGGAAGACTAAAGGCTATGAACTAAAAGCTTTGGACAATCACACACAGCAGCAGTCCTCCATAGCGGACCTGAAGAATAGGCCTTTAAATGCAAAACCACATCATCATCATCAGTATGATTTGATCAGTCATGTGACAATCCAATTATGTGGGAAATAAATGGGAGAAGGCTGGATATGTCCCTGGCTGCCAACACTGCACAGGTCTGGCAAGCTGCACGTGTACACACATCTGACTGGGTAGTAGTGGTACCATTCATCTGACTGGGTAGTAGTAGTACCATTCATCTGACTGGGTAGTAGTAAGTGGGTACCATTCATCTGACTGGGTAGTAGTAGTGGTACCATTCATCTGACTGGGTAGTAGTAGTGGTACCATTCATCTGACTGGGTAGTAGTAGTGGTACCATTCATCTGACTGGGTAGTAGTAGTAGTGGGTACCATTCATCTGACTGGGTAGTGGTAGTGGTACCATTCATCTGACTGGGTAGTAGTGGTACCATTCATCTGACTGGGTAGTAGTGGTACCATTCATCTGACTGGGTAGTAGTAGTGGTACCATTAATTCCATCAAGTGATTAAGAGTTTTATTGAACATGCTGAGAGTGCAGAGCTCTTATTGGAAAGCCTTTCTAACCCTTACCGTGTCTGAATGCAAGTCCTGTTGCTGACAGAGCCGGTAGAGAAAGGAAGTTTGCTCTTTCAGTAGGGTTTGCCGCGTTGTGAGGAACACGGTACCGCCGACGTTCAACCGGACCCATTTCCCGTTATTCCCCGGGCCGGTCGGGTTGATCCCAGAGGCGTTGATCCCGGTGCTCTGCGTGTCCGTCCGGCTGGGCTCGGTGTCGCTGCCGGGGGTCGCCGTGGTGGTGGTCGTGTTCTCGCTTCCCTCGCTGTCTTTATTATTATTGTTGTTGTTATTGTTGTTGTTGTTGTTACCGTTAACGGTGCTATGCGGTACCGAGAGTGAACCGACTTCAGATAGAGCTTCTTGTGGCACCGGTTTCGGTTTATCCTCCGTTGCCATTAGGGAATAGCAGTGGGATTGCAAGTATGTAGCCTGATCTGTCAACGAGCAACAACAGCAGCGATCCTCTGCTGTTAAAGCTTCCTCTCCGTCTGGAGGCGAGAACACTACTCGCTCAGAGACACTAGACTTGCCTACTCGCTCAGAGACACTAGACTTGCCTACTCGCTCAGAGACACTAGACTTGCCTACTCGCTCAGAGACACTAGACTTGCCTACTCGCTCAGAGACACTAGACTTGCCTACTTGCTCAAAGACACTAGACTTGCCTACTCGCTGACAGGAGATGTGATGTGCTCCGCCTTTCCGAGCAACACCGCCAAGAACACTGGGTATTGTTGTTCCACTGAGATAACTGCATTATGTGTGCTCAGGCAGTGGTTCTCAACCCTCTCCTCTGGGCCGCTCCACATATTTGATCTGTTCCACCACCAGCTCACCTGATTCAACTGATCAAGTATAAAGCAATTATGGTTTGTACTTGAACAGTTGAATCAGGTGAGCTGGTGGTGGAACAGATCAAATATGTGGAGCGGCTGGGGGTCCCAGAGGAGAGGGTTGAGAACCACTGGATGCAATGGTGAATTGAAATGAGGGATGAATTATGTCAATGACATTAATCGGCATAGCCAAACGCATTATTGTACAACAAATAGTTTAATTTCAGTGCAATTGTGTTTAGTTCACAAAATATTCACAAAATATTCCCACATACACACACACACACACACCTGAGAATATTACAACATTATATACAGACAACAATTCACAACTGGGCTACACCATCACCAGTCACCGCTGGGAAAAAAGCACTCTCATCACTGAAATCAGACCACCAGCATAGAATATTAACAACGGTGTGTTTTTAATTGGGTCACAATTGGCCCCCAAGGATATTCCTTGTCCTAATTGATTGAAATATAGGCTACTGTACTGAGAAACTATATATGGAGCATAAAAAAACAACAACAAGCCCCTGTATTGTGAGAACTCAGGAAAACGTACAGTTGCCTATTCGTAAACAAACAGCTAATGGCGGTTGGCAATGAACAAACAAATACCAATAACATTTTGCCCTCACCAGCACCAGCACCACTACCACAACCACCTCTGCTTTCAGACTTGCAAGCACCTCTCTCTAAACCGTTGAACCCGGGCCTAAATCAAGGCAGGTAGAGGGAGGGCCGCATGGTGACAAAGCTGAAGTTGTAGGTCTGGGGCAGTCCCTGGTGAGCAGTGCTGTTGAAATGGCCCCAGGAGAACGGGCGGAGGCCCCCTTGCGTGGTGGGCCCGTTCACAGCCTCCGCCACAAACTGACGCGCCATGTGGAAGTCTGTCACCTGTACGAAAACAACAGAGGGAGTTGAGGAGGGTGTGTCTCACTCTCAACAGTCTAAGACGGCTCCTGCTTCTCTCCAATCTGCGTCAGTGGAGGCGGAAATTGGAAGACAGGCTCATTGCAATGCACATGATTGATGAGAGCAATGTAGTGGATGGCTATTAAAGTGGGTTCACGTGTCCTTTCACATCAGTGCAGATGAAAGGACAGAGACAAGGACAGGAAGCCACTTCAGATTACTGACTGAGATGCAGCCTAGAGGTACTGTAGGAGGTTTGTGTGAATATGAAAAGAAGGAAATAGCAAATGTTGGAGTTCTCATGTTCTCTCTGAAATAGTTATGCTATGTGTGAATGAATGTTATTATTATTTGTTAAGCTGATTGCTTTTTTATTATGAGCCCTGACCTTGGTGTCATAGCAACCTCCTGGACGTGGTCTCATCAGCCTCAAGTCGTTGCGACAGCAGATGGTCTTGCATGGGTGGCCCTTGGAATACGGGTCCTTCTTGTAGTCTGGAATGACACCTCAATAGCATTGCATTCCAGATTTACAGATGTGAACAGGAGGGGAGTTTCAAGGCAGGAGTGCATAGCTCTTGAAGCAGGGACACAGTGTGTACAGTGGTGATGTGATGGGGGGTGGGGGGTATTTAGGCAAGAAGACAAGAAGAAAAGCATGCACACAATGAGTCCATGTCAAAACCATGTAGCAGAACTTACTGTTGTATCTCATGATGTGCTTCAAGGAGGCTAGGTCAGAGACCTTGGCCTGGTCTCTGCGGAAGATCTTGGCTCTGGGGCACAGGTCATAGGAGAAGTCCTCCCCGCGCTTCTTCCACATCACCCCGTAACCACTCAGGTTGTAGATGTCTGCGTGGAAGGGGACGTTGTAGGACGGCCAATAGCCTGTTGCAGTAAAGATGACAAATACAATGCCATAGAGTACCACGGGATTATTCAAATGTTAGAAATTAAATGCCATAAATGGCGAAATGAACGAGGAAATCTTGCGGACAAATTAAATGCAAATGAGGATTAAAAGGCCCCCTTACCATGGCGGAGGGCCTGTGTCTGGTCTGAGTGCAGCACCAGTCCAGGGATCTGTTCCACCACAATCAGCGCCCCCTCCCTGACGCTCCGGCCCAGGGTCACCCTGCTCATGTCCAACACCATGTACTGGTTGTTATAGGTGCCTGACAGACCGGGAGTACCAGTGACACTGGTTATTATTGTGAAATGGCGTTATCTGATTGTATTGTACAGACCACACATTTCCTGATTAATGACATTCAATCACTCGAGTTCCAAAGAGTTCCACTCGAGTTGTAAAGAAAAGGTATACTAGTCAAACCAGAGCTAGGGAACCAAAATGTTACAAGGGGCTCAAACTGTACATATCAGGGGAGGCTGGTGGAGGTAGAAATCGGAGGACAGGCTCATGGTAAGGCATTATATAGCTTGGTAATTCTACGACCTATACTTTAATATACCAGCAGACACTCATTCTGTGCATGACATGTATTGTAGATGTATCCACCTACTGTATATGGCTGTAAGTCGGACTATTGTAAAACTATTTACTGAATACCTGAGGTGTCCAAACTAAGGCCTGCGGTTGTTGCGAGACAGCGATATCAAAACGTCATTACAGGTTTTACATTTATCACAGCACCCACACAGAGCACTTCTCCAAAGATGACCATGCCATGCCTCACCAGAGTTGTACTGGGCAAAGATCTGTGCCCACTGTTCTCCGCTGTGTGCCAGTGTGTTAGCCAGTCGTACCCTCTGCCAGGCCAGCAGGCTGTGGGGCGTCACCAGGCTGAACAGGGAGGTGTTGAACACGTTGTTGGTGGTCTGTGTCATCAGAAGCCCACTGCCCAGGATGTAGAAGTCATCCAAGGACATCAGGAAACCTGCGCACAGAGAAAGGAGGGGCTCAGAGAGAAGCATAGGGAGGGGAGGGGAGAGGAGAAGAGGGGAGAGGGAGGAGGTACATGAGTGCTTGGGTGGTGGGCGTACCAGCCCTAGCACCATAGGGTTAAGAGTTATTCCTGCCCACCCAGAGTTTTCTTTTTTCTGTTCACGTGGGCAGGAATAACTACTGGCCCTTAGCCCAGCATATCTCACAGGAGGAGGGAATATGGGGGGTTGGGGGGTGATGTATCATCACTGATACCAAAGTGTATAATAATGTCCTTTTAAATGTAGAATGCTTCTGAGATAGAGATAATGTAATAGCACTATTTAAGCCACTTCTGGTGTAATGGTAATGGGGCCTGCAAGGGGATTTCTATGGCAGGGAGGTTGGCAAATCTCTCAAACAAAAATCTCTCAAACATCATATCACCGCTTCTGACTTGAAAATGAGGAACTATGCTACCGGAATACATTTCATCATTCCTCTATTGTGGCATTCATCATTCCTCTATTTTGTATATACAAACGTTCCTCTTTTTCAAGACAGGGGTAGTAGATTCAACAATAGCAATTCAAGACTGCTTGGTTTCAGTTATAGTAATTAAATGTTTCGTTTTCCTCTACCAGGGTAGCTGCTGAAGGACATCTTGCCCGTGGCGGCTTGAGTATCTCTCAGCCTGAAGTCCCAGTGTTTATAGATACGCATGGTGGCAGCGTAGGTGTACCAGCTGGAATGTGCAAACAGCAGGTTCTCGAAGCCTGGTAGCATCTGAGACAGAGGAAGGCATGAATGATGTTGCATCAATGACCACATGGTATTCAGGCCCTGTTTCAGGATATTCAGGCCCTCTTGGAGTAGAACGTAGGACGGAAAGTTTTATAATAAATAAATGTCTAATGAAATAGCATACCAACCTTTATAAGTGCAGAGCAGTGGCCCATTCCAGGCATCCTGAAAGGAGTAGGGCCCCGGGAGGAGTTGGCGCGTAGTACCAGTGCTGGGATGAGGTCCAACAGGTCTCCAACCCCATTGAGCAACTGCACTGCAAACACTGATAGAGGCTAGGAGGTGGAGAGAGGTAGAGCAGATATATTGAGATTTAGCATAAAGGACTGGGAAATGTTTTTTTATGACCCCAGTGGGTCAATTGAAAAGCTGATGCCCAATAAAACAGAAGAGAAAGAGCAGTATTACAGCTTGCAACAGCATCTGTGTACAGTCTGACCACACACACACACACACACACACACACACACACACACACACACACACACACACACACACACACCTACCTACCTCTGTCTGTCTGCTCTTGGCCCAGTGTGCAGCCCCAGCCTGAAGCCCATCCAGCTGAGCTAGGATCAGTCCTGCATGGAACCACAGGGGGTCACTGTTTCTCCTCAGCTTCACCTGCTCCCTGGTCCACAAGTCCTGCATACTGTGTAGAGTCCCCAGGTAGATGTTAGTAGGTCCTTGTGTGTTTACTACCTGAGGCGATGCAGAAACTTCATTGGATCTGAATATGACCTTAACCAACCTACTAGTCAAGATCTAATGTAAAATCTCTGAAACATTGTCATATAGTGGAATTACAGAGTTGTCTCCCGGTTGCTGGAAATGATTGTGCTATATGATGTAAGCGATTTGAGAGGGAGGAATCATCATACCTCATGAAGTCTTTCAAGGGCTCAAGAATCTTCTCATCCTTAATCACCTCGGGATACATGTTGGAATAGTGGCTAAGCATCTGCCTGATGGAGAGAGAGCAAGTTCAGTGTTGCCTTTTTCTTTTTTTTAAGTCACCACTCACTCTACCGGTATATCAAACAAGCACAATGATTGTGACATTGACAACAAACCACTCACTCTGCGCTTAGGTACCCTTCTAGATAGCCGGCCAAGAAGTAGGTGATCTCGTCGCTCTCTGCGGTCTCCCCATACCCTGCCCGTATCTCCAACACCCCCCAACCCGTGAGGGTGAGAGTGTCGTTGAAATAGCCATAGGCAACCCCCTCCTGCTCCATCACCCCCTCCCTCAGAATCACACTCTTCTGGGCAGCATCCCAGTACACAGTGGCCTCTTGGATCTCTAACATAGGAGGATGGGAGTTGAATAACACACATTATATAATATATCACTGATGGTCACATGGTCTTGTCTGTGTGTACTCAACTTAATGTTTGGTTTAAATTATTGTTTCTTCATCTCCAATCCATAGAAGAGTCATGATCTCTTGTTTGTCTATTTTAAGTTCTGTTTATATAACTATAGGGAGTTATACCTTTGATTTGTATGCTACTTTATGAAATTGTGAAATCTAAATGTGTTTGATTTGATTTTAATAAGTTTCAAAAGATATGGAGAAATACAGTATATCAGACAATTGAAACTATAACTAAAACAATAACGGGAAGACAAATAAATCTGACTTTCTTAATGAGTGGAGGAACATGCTTTGGATATTTATCTGCGCCACTAAGATCCTGAAAAAAAGAGCAAACCATTGGCATTTTTAAAAAATAAAAACCCTATAGCCTGTCAATCAAACGCAACGCAGCGCAGGCTACGTAGCACACCGATCGTCTCACGTTTGTCGTTTGGTTTCAACAATACTCAGTTTTCTAAATGTTTCTTCATAAATGTAAATAACGAAAGCAACGTCAACGATATTGAAGAATTAACTACTTACGGTTGGTTTGAACGGAGAATGCAGCCACAGCGTACCAAATTAAAATGCAAGTGCATGGTCTTAATCTCTTATTCCCTATGACAGCCATTAATTGCAAAACAATCGCTAATTGACTGACATTAATATTGTTTACGAGCTGGCTGGATAGTAGTCTAATTAGCGGAAACTAACTGGATTGGTCGAGTGTTTAGACGCATCCTTATTGGCTCATGTCGGTGTTGGAAACGATTCCAATGCAAATGTTTTCGATATGAACCTATTTATTTATTTATTAAATGACTGTTTATAATTGTAACGCCTTGTATACACAATTATCGTATCGCAAAAAATGTCCACCCCAGATGGGACTCGAACCCACAATCCCTGGCTTAGGAGGCCAGTGCCTTATCCATTAGGCCACTGGGGCTTGTTCTGGAAGTGGGCGGGGTTTAGCCTTTATAACACAAAAATGCAATTGGTATACCATGCTAACTGTTATTTGCATAGCATGAACATTCTCCTCATTTTCGAGTAATGTCTCAGAAGATAGCAAACGCGTTAAGAACCTGCAAAGTAAACAAAGTCATCTCTTCAACGGAAGCACTCACTGACGCCATCACCATAGTGACCCGCTCAACTCGATGGATTAGCCCACTCCGTCTCCTCAGCAGGGGTATTGATCAAGATTCTATATTTTGAATGGATAAAAACTAGACTTTGTAGTTCAATTCAGCAACAACGCGTATTCCGTTACAATTAACATGCAAGGAAAATAATATATTATTTGAACATTATCTACTTGGAGTCCATTTATAGTTTCGTGTATTACCTCTTTTTTCTTCTCTAAATAATGGAACTGTCGCAAGTGTATGGCTAGCTACGTTAGCCCAAACTGGAAAACAGAAGTGTTTGGCGGTTAGCAACTTGAAGGATATTAACTAAGTCTGAACTTTAAACACAGGTAACACATAACATGAATGTTTAATTCACTCAACATTGTACTCAAGGTGGCTATATAGACACTATTTCCTCATCAATTGAGTCAATACTGTGGCATACATCTTTAGGCTAGCTCAGTTGTTATCTGCCCTGGCTCTAGCAACTGAATTAGACCGGCGAGAGTAACAGTCAAACATCTGGTATGGTCAATTAAATGGTCATTAATCCTCACAGTGTCTCTACCCGTCTCTCAAAGTCCAAGTCTATACCGCTCTCGAAGATGCCGCTATTTGGCAACACTTTCAGCCCGAAGAAGACCCCACCGCGCAAGTCTGCCTCTCTATCCAATCTCCACACTGTGAGTTGCTTTCTAGTGATTTACTGTATTCTGTTAATATTCTATTCTGCTTTATTTACTGTACTCTGTTCTGTTGCAATGATTTGTAGCCAGCTACTTTTTTTGTTGTGTTCTAGTTGGATCGATCTACGAGGGAAATAGAACTGGGCCTTGAGTATGGAGCCCCCATGATGAGCATTGGGGGTCAGAGCTTGAAATTTGAAGAGGGGCAATGGGTTGCAGGTAGGCATCCGATGAGGAGATCTCGGACAGTGAATTGAGGTCCACTCGGGCTTGCCATTGAGTACCTTACACATATTACTATGTTTGCAGATTATCAGAACATATCTCAGAAAGCTTAAAGAGAGCATGTATTTCACTCTACAATGACACTACCTGTGTTTATTTTGTTTATTGATTCTCTCTCTTCCATGTGTTGCCTTACATTTTTACAGAGTCAGGAGGGAACGTATCAGGAAAGGAGATGCAGAAATTGAAAAAGAGGAACCTACAGCTAGAAGAGGAGAACAATCTACTGAGGCTGAAGATTGACCTCCTCTTGGACATGGTGAGTTGATTCACTTTGTGCATGCCACTTATATATGTTTGTAAATAATGATATTACTTTGTGGGCCACAGTATGATTATTGTTACATTAAGTTGTACTAGGTGAATACGGAAGCCTTTTAATTGACCCAGGATATGAGACTTCCAGTTCCTTCCTAGAACAAAGGACTAGGGTAAATGTGATTCTATTTTCCTCTTATAGTTGTCAGAAACCACGGCAGAATCTCACCTGATGGAAAAGGAGCTGGAGGAGGTAAAGAATCATCCTCGGAGGAGAAAGTGATGCAGAGGAAACCTAACAGGAGTTTCCAATGACTGCATGTATGGAGCGGATTGACGAAGGAATATAAAAAAAAAGACGGTGATGATGGACGGTGATTCTAATTGTATATGTACTGTAAAATTATATTTATAATTTCTAGACCTAAAATCATTGAATGTATGAATGTTTAAAACACTCTAAAATGTCTTTGACTCACTTTTTGGCAGCTGAATGCATTTATACATTTTCATATACATTTTTTTTTACTATATTAAACTATTTGGATTAACTTGAGGATACTGTTTTCTTCAATTGCATACATTCACTGTTTATAACCTGTGTTTAATTGTTATGTTCTTAATGCTCTTTAAAAAAGAGAGAACAGCTGACTTCATTATTAGTGACAGTGAAGTAGGGGAGGTTAACTGAGGGTCCAACACATAAAGGGATCATTTGATCATCGAGAGTACATCTCGGTTTGATTCACTAAGATTTGTTAAACTTTTGTTTTACCCCTGCAATGTTTACCTCAAGGTATATAATACAGCCTGTTTCAATGGCAGAGCTTTTCACTGTTTGCATCAGTCCTATACAACCGCCAGTGCCAGGTTAAACCAATGTCTGGGAACTAGAAAGGATTTCCAATGGGAAAGATATTATGGTTAATATTACAGTATTGGAATAAATGTTGATGTTTGACTTAAACATGAAAATAGACAACACTTCCCATAATTTTCAGATTAATCATTGTAAGAGTGGGGGGTGGGACATCTATAGGCAGCTTGTCCTTGCAAATAGGTGAAACCCTTAAGAGAGAGAGAGAGAGAGAGAGAGAGAGAGAGAGAGAGAGAGAGAGAGAGACAGAGAGGATGCACAACAGAGGGATACAAAGGACTTTGTGAAGTCAAGGATTGAGAGACATAATAAAACCAGATTCTGGAGTGTTTTTGGCCTGTGGTCCTGTGGAAAGGGAGGAGCAGGAAAGGGTTTGGATGGAGTGTTTGGATGTTTTTTTGAGATGTGTTTTCAGGACTAAACAAGGGGTTATTATGGCACATGGGGGAATCAACAATAAACATCATATACTGTATACTTTTACAAAGGTTGCAGGACTGTTGGAAAACTCTTGACAGATTGTCGGTCTCTTTGGTGGTCAACTGGTGGAATCATACAATAACTATGAGCAGATTTGTTTACATGGTTGGGGCAGAGCTGATTGCTGCAGGCTTTTTCCTGCTTTTTCCTTTTTCTGTGTTTGTTTCCTACGGCTGCATTAGCTGCAGCAAAGCCACAGACATTTCTGTACAGGAAGAGAAAAACATGAAGCAGACTTATCTTTAACTTATGACAACCACAATTGCCATAGTTGCCATCACATGGCAAATGTTTTGAAACTCAGGATTTACCCTCGGGTACATAAGGTTCAGTGATAGGAAATGTTAGAATAGGTATAGCATAGCATAGAGTACAGCACAGTGTTTTATTTGTATAGTATAGTATAGTGGATAGTGTACATAGCCTTTATTTATATAAACCAGCTCTTTTCCCTTCTTGTTTTTAGTTTTTTTTTCCTAGCACCAGGGGAGCCCCCCCTCCCAAATTTCGTTGTTTGGTACCTGTACTATATCAATGACAATAAAGACCATTCATTCATTCAGCACTCTTCAGAACAGAGTATGTTCTTGGAAGTATGATCCAATGAGAGTGTTTCAGAGATTAGTCAACCCTCTATTCTGTGACCCATCCCAGTTTAAACCTAATTTATTTTTGCATAGTCTTACCATTGGTTAAGATAGCCTGGTTCAACTCCTCTGACTTGTTATGGAATACATGTTTATGACAACCAGGCTTATTTTTTTTAAGGCGAGACTACCCCCCCCAATAGGCAAAAAAAGAAAGAAAATAGATATCACTATGAACACATTCCCAGTTTGTTATGTACCGTATTTTCCGGACTATAAGTCGCTCCGGAGTATAAGTCGCATCAGGCAAAAAACGCAACATTAAGAGGAAAAATCATATATAAGTCGCACTGGACTATAAGTCGCATTTATTTAGAAATATATTTCACAAAATCCAAGACCAAGAACAGACATGTAATCTGGAAAGGCAAGTTTATTCAACTACACAATAGGACACAGAACAACAGGCTGAATAGAAGTCAGGCATGTTAACATAACACATTAACAGTTATTCAGCAACACAATAGCATAAAGAACATACCTGGGAGGCTGAATAGGCTAAATGAACATAACAAGCCAGCGAGTCCAACAAGCAAGTTACCAGTAAGCAAGTTCACCAAGCTACCGTTTGCTTAGCCTCAACAAGCTAATGTTTTAGATAACTTCTTCAGGGGAAATAGGAGCAGCATATAGTTGTCACAAGCCCAGAGCGCCCTCTGTCGGCTGTAGACGGTAATGTTTACTCCTTGGTTCATGTCAGTCAGTATGAAATTATATATATATATATTGACATATAAGTCGCACCTGACTATAAGTCGCAGGACCAGCCAAACTATGAAAAAAAGCGCGACTTATAGTCCGGAAAATACGGTACATAAAAACTAAGAAAAAATTTATTGCAAGTTTTCTGAATGGTATTATTGTTTATGTTTATTATGCAAATTAGATGCTAATTGGACCCAAATCTCCAGGATCACTCACACCATCATATGTGTCATTTTTTTTTAATTTATGTTGACACATAAGAAAACAAACTTTTTCCATGAAAGATTGTGTCTGTCCTCGTATCAGCCCATACATCAGGAAATACTGTCCATAGTCATAAAAAAATCTATTTTCGCCATGGTTTTGGTATAAAATGTACTATAAACAGGGCTATGAATGATATATCATCAAACTCTTGTGTGGAGAGAAGCAGAATATGGATAGGAAGAAATGTGGAAAGTTTGGTCTGTTTTGGTGCAAGGAAAATGGGCAACTCATATGGACAAACACATAAAAACCCATTTTCGGGAAAACACTCAAAGTTTTGTATTGTGAAATATGATTTTTTTTTATTTGAAACTGCTATTCACAAACACAAAACCTAATCAAACCATTAGCAATAAACATCCTAAACACCTGACTGATAACTGAATAACATAAACTGAACAGAAATGCACACAGGCTACAAATAGTGGCTGTTATGGAATAGAAAGTGTCTCCCTCTCTCACAAACCTCTGGCACCACCATGTAATCAGCACACAGAACTACAGCCAGCCAGCCAGCCACACACACACACACACACACACACACACACACACACACACACACACACACACACACACACACACACACACACACACTCATCTACTCAGCCATCCCAGCCCCATACATCTGCCCTTCATTCAGTTCCTGCTGGTGCCTTTTTAGCTTTTGGGCTGTGCTGAGGTGCTTACGCCTACGCTTGGCCGCTGCGCTCGTCGCTGCCTCTGCCTTCTTCACCCGGAGCAGATCGACCCCCCTCATGTTCTCCAGTGTGACCATATAGCTTTCCAGCCACAACTTTTCCATCACACCGAGCATGGCATGGGCACCTTCATTAAAGTTTGTAACGGCCATCCCTGCAGCAGCCTCAATTCGGCCTTTGCCTTGAAAAACTGTCTTCGGACACCGCGCCCAGATTACTGAGTTGAGGCACTCATTGGTGTTCTGTGTGCCTCCATGCTGCATCCTCTGTAGAAGGGCATCGCTGGTCATCCTGTGGTAGACAGGCAGCAGCTTCTTCCCCACCTCCTTGCAGAGAAAGTTCTGAGGGTGCTGGCTGTGGCTGTCGGGCTCCTCTCCCTTCTCCTCCGCCTTCTTGAACCAGCACCAGGACACATTGCACCTGTCGTGCGTAGGATGTTCATCATCCGACATTGAGTGGAGGAGGCCCGCCCATATTTCGCTCTTCATCACGTGTAAATTGCCCAGATTTGACAGAATGGCTACCCTGTAAAAATTTTGCAAAGCCTTGCATTTCTTGGCGGTTAACTGGCCGACCCCCTTCCCTCCCAACTTGCCTTCTTTAGTTAGTTTCCGCAGAGCAGTGCCCATTCTTTTGTGCGCGTGGTTGATGCACTCCAGCTTCTCAACCACAATCCCCGGGTAGGGGTCCAGGGACACCACCTCCCGGAGCGCTGAACTGTCCCCATCGCCGAGCATCTGCGTGTAGCGCAGCTGGTGGCGGTTTACTGACCTGCCCCACATGCGCTTGGCGGATTCCTGCTCCATTGCTTTGCTGGAGCCAGCAAAGTTTTGGGAGCAGGACTTGGTGTGTTCCTCCTTCCAGGTCTTGTAGTCCTCCTCTGTGACCTTTTTGTCCTTGACAGCAATGGCTTTGAGGACACAAGAGTGGCAGTAGGTTGACAGCACCTCGTAGTCGATGACTAGCCCGGTGAGGATGTCAATACAGACCCCGATGCCATAATGTGATGAAAACCCCCTCTTCTGCCAGGTTCCGTCGAATGATACAGAGATGTCTATGACAGCGTCCGGATCCTCCTGCAGGAGCTCTGCCACATCTGGGTCGGTGTCGGCGTAGGCCTGCCGCACCACCTCTCTGGTGTTGGAGAGGCTCTCAAGACCTCTGTTGGTCTCTACGGCTGAAATAAAAAACAAAGCAAATCACCAACTCTTCATCTGAAGTTTTATTGATAAAAAGTAAAGATGAGAACAAAGAGACTGATGCATTTTATTGCCATTATGTATGAATATCAATCATGAGACACAAACAGTATAGTAATCAACTGATTACTGCACTGAAAAACAGTATTGATCACTGTCTCTCTCTGCCTCTCTCTCACGCACACGCACGCACACACACACACGCACACAGAGGCTTCTGCCTACAGTAACTGTTAGCCTACACACACAAACTGTCACAAACACACACAAACGAAAGCATACACACACACACACACACACACACACACGAAAGCGTACACACACACACGCACACACAGACACACACACACACACACGAAAGCATACACACACACACACACACACACATACATACACATACACATACACACACACACACACACACACACACACACACTGTTTTATTACATACTGAAGTATTCCCTTCCCACTTGTTGCCATAGAAAATACACTATAAAATAGCCTGAGAGAGAGAATTCTTACCGGACACCATCTTGCTGTGCTTGACGTAGGTACTGTGTCCAATCCCAGGTATCCCGAGCACTTTGCTGACTTTTTTTAGGGCTGCATAGCCCGTTCCCAGTTCATGTGCGAGGACCACCATTCTGACGTTTATGTCAAACGCCGTGGACTGGAGACGAGGGGAAGAGAACGTGCTCCTGTTGTACTCACACTCAACGCACCCCAACACAAGGTTGGATGAGAATCCTTGGTTCCCTTGACCAATGTCCACCTTTAGTGCACCTTTCTCTCCGCAATCCGGGCATTGCAGGTCGGCAATCAGTCCAGTTAGTTGGCCAACATGCGCCAAAAGCCAGCCTTGTGTAGCCGCAGCAGCGTGCTCTTCAGAAGCGCTCGCTGACGGCGACAGCGACAGCTTGCGCTAGAATGAATGAATGAATGAATGAATGCTCTTTATTGTCATTGTACTGATACAACGAAATTAATTCTCTTATCTCTGTGCAACAAAAGGGACTTACCTTCGAAGCACTTTGAATAGCATCAACATTTTCCTCCACGTCACCTTTCCTCTTTCTCTTCTCTCTAGCCAAGCGGAGCTGCATCTGCTTCTTTTTGCCGAATTTGAAACATGAAACTTTCATCATGTTTGTTTTCTTATCGTATATTTCCTTGTCTAACTTCTGCGTAACTTCTAACTATCCTTGTCTATCGTTGTCTAGCCTTCTGCGTAAAATCGACTGAGTCAAGCCTTCCGCGTCACATGGGACACGACAACCAATCACATTCGAGAATTTTCGCATCAACCAATAGAATCGCGTATTTTAAAAGAATGCAACCTATCTATTTTAGTGATTGGTTGCTGATACAAGGGGCGTTGTAAATTTTGGAAGCGGCCATTTTGAGCACAAGAAACACATCTTTCAAACAAACTCAGGCTTGATGTATTTCAGACAGCAGCCGTTTCGGTAAAGCTGTGCGTAAACTACTAACTTTTGGCGAATTTATGAGGATTTTACGGACGCATGCACCACAATCAAGTAAAATAAACAACCAAATGTGTTTTTGTCGACGTTTTATTGTCACTAATATGAAAGAAAACATGTTTAGGAGGCAAAAGAGCAACTCATCTCAAAATCGGGAAAAAAGGGGAAATTGCGTTTTGACGGGGGGTAGCCTCGTCAATCTCCCGAGATTTATCAAAACAAGCCTACACTTTCCTTTAGCGAGGTTGATGGAATACCCCCCTGAATCGGTTTGGTCTGCATGTTCTTTCATAAGTCTCTTGTGTACCAATGTGTTTTGTCATCATTCAGTATGAAATATTAACCTACCTACTGTAATATTTAACAATGAAGTAGAAGGCCTACAGTTTCTCTTGGTTCCTGTGGCATAACCTTCAATTATCAATGGGCTAAACATGTTTATGCAGTCTATGCATTTGCATTTGAGACAGTACGGACTCATAACAAGACAAGTTCAGTCATCTAGCTAGCCTAGAAAGAATTAATAGTCACTATTATAGTGGTCTGGCTTTCTTCAACATAAAGGTTTCCACTTAAAAAAATACCGCCACATAAGGTAATTACGGCGGTATTTTTATTGGTCATTTTCACATTCAGTCCGCCCTGTACATGTATGTTGCTTATATAAACGGTCTGTTTACATGCCGATCAATGTGTCAGTTTAGCCATTGGTTGAGCTGTGCATCCCGGCCCCGCCCCTTTCACTGAGTCACCGGAAGCAGCTGAACATTTGCGCTTGCTTGCTTGGCAGCGGGAGACGAGAGGGCCTGTTCTTTAACAAGACAAAACCAAACCTCCTATTTTACTGGATAAACAGTGAACCTATTTATTTTTTTATATATATTTTTTTCAGTGTCAGTCGTTAAAGCTCTATCCTAAACATGCCGAGAGGTGGTGAGTATCAAACACTGTTATTTTGTCTAATATAATCGCGTTAGCAACTCCAGTAGCTAGCATAGCGAGCTAAAGAGTTCCACTTCTAGTCAAAAAAGTAGCTCGCTAGCGAGCTTAACTAACGTAACATGTGTTTTCTTTGAAATGTTATGAGCTAGCTGGAAATGTTCCAGCCAATAGTTATAACTAGATGTGTAACTGATATATTACGCTAGCTAGCTATTTTAGGTGTCTAGCTAACTATCCAGCTAGGAGCTACCCTACCCTAGCATACCATTACCATGTGCAGCCGGCGGATTTCATCATTTCAGCTTTATGACAGCGTCGTTGTTGTTGACGAACGCGTCCTGACTGTCTGTCCATAAGGACATGTGTGGGCAACTGTTTTGCCATAATCCTTTTGTGGCTAATACTAATATGTCAAAGAACCTCAGACGTGATCATTTGCACTTTGTCGTGCTGGTTCCATATGTCACATTGTGTGTGTATCCATGCCGCAGTGAACGTCATGTGTGACTCATCTCAATGTATTCTTGGTCGCCCACATTAAAGCGCTTCTTTTGTGTTTCAGGGAAAAAGGGTCACAAGGGCCGAGGCAAGCAGTTCAGCAACCCTGAAGAAATCGACCGACAAATGAAGGCGCAAAGAGAGTTGGTGAGAGTGGTTCTACATCACTGTCTCCATAGTATAGCATTCACCAATATACACGGAGGTAGAAGGAATGCATTCAAAACTCTGATGGGCTGGCTTGAACGTGAAGATAACATGTGCTTGGTTTGTGTGACAGGAGGCAAATGGTGGAGTGGAGAAGGAGGCATCAGGATCTGAATCTGACAGCAGCAGCAGTGATGAAGACAATATTGTAAGGAAAAATGTCTTATTGCCTCTGCTGACCGTTGTTATTGTAGTGCCTATTTCAAATCCAACCTTTGTTAGAGGTTTGATGCAGCACAGGCACTTCAATCTTAGTTTTCAGAAGTTCTGATCTTCAAAACGGGGTGAAATGTAGGGTTACAACTTACTTTGTACTAATTGCTAATTATGTCGCGTGGGCTCTGTCTTGCTCCAAGTTGACTGCTCTAGTTGTGATTGAATTCTGAGGTTGAATTCTGTTTGATGTACTGAAGTATTTTCTTTGTTTTTAGAATAAGAAGAAGAGTGGAGTTGAGGGGCTGATTGAGATCGAGAATCCAAACCGTATATCACAGAAAAGCAAGAAGGTGACAGAGCTAGACGTTAACGCACCTAAGGAATTGTCACGCAGAGAGAGGTGGGTGTCTCACGTCTGAATATTCCCAGAAATTATTATTGAAAGCAGTTTTATCTGAGAATCATAAATATGTATAATCTCTGTGTATTTTCTCTGTTTCTCCTCCTTTTGGTCACTTTTTCACTGTCTCTCAATTAAATTGAGCTTTATTGCCATGAATTATAAATGTAAACATTGGCCAAACAGACATACAAATGGAAAGTAAGTGAAAATCTAAACATATTTCACTCTTTCAGGGAAGAGATAGAGAAGCAGAAAGCCAAGGAGCGCTACATGAAGCTGCACCTGGAGGGGAAGACTGACCAGGCGAAGGCTGACCTCGCCAGGCTGGCCATCATCAAGAAGCAGAGGGAGGATGCTGCCAAGAAGAGAGATGAGCTGAAGAAAGGTAATGCGTCATACTGCTTTAGTAGTATGTTATATTACGTTAATGTAACAGTCCAATTGGCTAATACAGGGTTAGGGAATGGAATCGAGAACCGGTTCCAAATTGTTCGATGCATCGGAATCGTATGCCTCCAAGTTATCGATTCCTCTTATCGATGCAGGCATGTTTTGTGCATGCGCTGACAGTTGCGCATTGAAAAAATGTTTGCGTCAAACTCTGAAACTTGCAACAAAGAGTCAAGGAAGAAACGGTCCAAAGCGTGGCTTCATTTAACAAAGAAACATTACATCATTGCTACTGGTAACATCTTTAAAATAATAATTTCAGGTAAGGGTGGAAACACCAGCAAAACATCTTTCGACACAACATGGGCTAAAATTAGTTTAGTTTGACACTAGTTTTTGACACTAGGCACGTGTGCCACTGCCTCCCAAGCTAGCAACACGTCTCTTACTCAGGGTAAATATCCTATGCTAATAGCGCAACACAGACAGGCTTATCAGCTTTTTTCTTTGACTAAGAAAACCTAAATGAAAATGAATGCTGTACAAATATTCTCCCATTTTATCAGCTGACCCTGTGCTCTGGTGCTGGCAGAAGAGAGAGACACACTGCCACTGTTGTCAAACATATTTGTGCCTTCAGGCGTCCTCAACCCCATCTGAGAGGGTGTTTTCCACAGCTGGAGACACTATTAACCCAGAGAGATCTAGGATCCTCCCAGAGAAAGCAGACATGCAAAAAAGAATACTTTTTTGAGTGTATCAGTTTTATATTTGTTTTCAAAGTTATATCCTTTGATATAAAGACCATTTAAATTATTTTCAATTTTATTTTTAAATGCATTTTTATTTATGCTCAAATGTTATGTTCAGATATTATACACTTTGTTCAGAGACTCAATATAATAAAACAGCTTTGAGCTGAACCCGTGTAGGCCTTTTGTTCAGGAATCGATAATGAATCGAACCGATAATGGAATCGCTATCAATAACATCTTATCAATTCCCATCCCTATACAGGGTGTATTTATATTCTTCACATTAAGATTGTCCTGTTTTTTTGTTTTTTTTTCAGATAAAGAAACCGATGAGTCCAAGTCCAAGCGCTAGGCCTCCTCCCCCGAGGACTGGGCCTGGAAAAAGTTCTGGGGAGGATGGAGAGGGAGAACTGAAGGGAGGGGAGGGGACCAATATGATGGGTGTCAGCTCAGGGGTGTGCTTGGACTCCTGCCCTTCTTAGATGAGGGGAATGTGAGCCAGGTGTTTTGGTGGAGACAGGAAAGGGGTGAGGGGGAAGAAGGGACTCTTTGGGTGCCTGTTGGTTTCTCAACCTGTGATGTCACAGGCATTGTAGTGTCTCCCTCCTCACTCCTCCTCTGGGTTCTAATTCTAAAGCTGCTGGAGTTTCATTCTTTTTTTTCTTTTTTACATTTTAACACAGTTTACTTATGAATGGAAAGAGTTGGAGGGTGGATGAGGAGGGGTTTTATTACTTCATCTGACCTGTTTTAATAAGGTTATTCAGGAAGAGGTGGTGTGATGGAGGAACGCTAATAAGATCTGCATTATACAGGACTATATGTACTCCTTTTCTGTTCTGGCCTTCATCTCCACCAGCTGTGTCTTCATTCCCAATCAGACGGCTCAAAGGCCTCCCGAGTCCTGAGGAAGATCATGGGAAGAGAGAGGTCCCATAGGCAGCATTTCAGAGCATGTGTACGGAAAGGAATTCGACTTTGTGCCACTACTTATATTTAGGTGTTCAGTTTCTTCACATTTTGTAACCCGATGTTATGGCCCAGACATGTTCATGACATGTTCATGCCACAGCTTCTAATTGTCGATTGGCTGCTCAGTTCTAAAAAACGCAGTAGCGATTTGTCCGGCTGTCCCTGTGACTTGATTGGCTAACCAACCACCTGACAGCATGATATTAGCAGGTCAGAAAGGAGATCTATTGGTTAAAAGGGCTGATTATGCATTGTTATATTTCACATAATATGATGTAACTGATGTTAGTTCCACAGGTCAGAGCTTTGCCGGGGGCCTCTTACAGTTTGTTTCACCATTATGGCTGTTTCTTATGGGGTCACTTGTTTCTCTTCATAAGCGACCACAATTTTGTTGCCTTTGATAGTTTACAGGACCAACTCACTGTCTGTGTTTCTGGTAATCATAAACATGCTATGCTATAGCGCAACAGTGGAACCTGAAATGCCTTGAAAAGGAAAGCAATATTCTCTTAACGGAGGGGAGGTGGGGCTGAAAGAACTCATTATTCTCTTGAAACATACAGTATATAAAAAGTGTTTTAATGTTCGTAAAGGACTCTCCAGGACTGAAAGGATTGGTCGGTAATTGTTTGATTTTTGTCTGTATTTGAATTCATTTGCTGTATAGAAAATAAATACATTAATAGATAAATGAATATCCATTGTGTGTGTGCGTGTCTTTGTCTGAATTGACCAATTCGGATGATTCAGTACTTTCATTGATGTGTATGTTACACTTACACACTATAGAAGTTGCCCTTAGTTGATAGACCACCTCAGGCTCACTGTGGTGGGGTTGCCACTGGGCTTTTCAGATCTGGACAAAGGCACTGCTTTGGTTACAACAGCTGATGTGAACAGTCTGACAGACGGAGTAAGGAAGCGCTGATTCCATCGCTTTCTTGTTCGCTCTGGTGCTGAGATATGACAAACAAAGATGGGTGTTACTGATGGGTGTTTAATGTAGCTCAGTTTAGTTTTTACCTGTGCAGAAAAACACCTGGGAAAAATGCAATGAATTGACTGGCTTTAGCTATTGGCTACTCTATATCACGTCACTCATCACATTATGCATATGTGTGCACTTACATGTGCACTCACCATGACCACCAGACTGCAGTGCTTCGTAAGTGCATGTCTATCATGCAAATTACTTTTGTGCTGTTGAAGATGGTGATTAGCATGGTTTTATAATAACATTTAGCTTATTTTGCTTTAATTTCAATTAACATTTCAATTAATTAATATTTCAATTATTAATATTAATATTACTATTATTAATAACATTTAGCTTAAATGTCATTGTACCTGTTACAATGACAATAAAGATCATTCATTATAAGTATCTAGTGGTGTGTCTAAGCTACAATATCAGTCTGATACAATATCAATATCAGTCTTTTCCTAGTTACCTCACCCACTTGTCCCATAAGGGACACCCTAAAACTGACTACGAAGACAAATAAGAAAAACGCTTATGAAGAGAAACAAGTGACCCCATAAGAAACAGCCATAATGGTGAAACAAACTGTAAGAGGCCCCCGGCAAAGCTCTGACCTGTGGAACTAACATCAGTTACATCATATTATGTGAAATATAACAATGCATAATCAGCCCTTTTAACCAATAGATCTCCTTTCTGACCTGCTAATATCATGCTGTCAGGTGGTTGGTTAGCCAATCAAGTCACAGGGACAGCCGGCCAAATCGCTACTGCGTTTTTTAGAACTGAGCAGCCAATCGACAATTAGAAGCTGTGGCATGAACATGTCATGAACATGTCTGGGCCATAACATCGGGTTACAAAATGTGAAGAAACTGAACACCTAAATATAAGTAGTGGCACAAAGTCGAATTCCTTTCCGTACACATGCTCTGAAATGCTGCCTATGGGACCTCTCTCTTCCCATGATCTTCCTCAGGACTCGGGAGGCCTTTGAGCCGTCTGATTGGGAATGAAGACACAGCTGGTGGAGATGAAGGCCAGAACAGAAAAGGAGTACATATAGTCCTGTATAATGCAGATCTTATTAGTGTTCCTCCATCACACCACCTCTTCCTGAATAACCTTATTAAAACAGGTCAGATGAAGTAATAAAACCCCTCCTCATCCACCCTCCAACTCTTTCCATTCATAAGTAAACTGTGTTAAAATGTAAAAAAGAAAAAAAAGAATGAAACTCCAGCAGCTTTAGAATTAGAACCCAGAGGAGGAGTGAGGAGGGAGACACTACAATGCCTGTGATATCACAGGTTGAGAAACCAACAGGCACCCAAAGAGTCCCTTCTTCCCCCTCACCCCTTTCCTGTCTCCACCAAAACACCTGGCTCACATTCCCCTCATCTAAGAAGGGCAGGAGTCCAAGCACACCCCTGAGCTGACACCCGTCATATTGGTCCCCTCCCCTCCCTTCAGTTCTCCCTCTCCATCCTCCCCAGAACTTTTTCCAGGCCCAGTCCTCGGGGGAGGAGGCCTAGCGCTTGGACTTGGACTCATCGGTTTCTTTATCTGAAAAACAAAACAAAAAAACAGGACAATCTTAATGTGAAGAATATAAATACACACTGTGTATTTTTTTTTTGTCCGTTGATGCATTTGTGGGTGAGAAGAAGGACTTTGTAGTCAACCCTGAATGAGACAGGGAGCCAGTGTAGTGAGTGTAGAACGGGGGTTATGTGCTTGTATTTGTGGACTCTCATCAGGATCCTGGCAGCGCTGTTCTGGATGTATGGCAGCTTCTGTATGCTTTTGCCAGGAATCCCGATGAAGAGCGGATTGCAGTAGTCAAAGGCATGGACAAGTTCTCTGCATCTGACAGGGTTAGAGTGGGACGGAGTTTGGAAATATTTCTGAGATGATAGAAGGAGGTTTTGCACAGGTGTTTTATATGGTCACTGAAGGTCAGGTGAGGGTCAAACCTAACCCCCAGATTTGAGACTGAGGAGGAGAAGGGGATGACTTGACCCTCGAAGGTGAGCTGTGATATGGGCGAAGACTGAACCTGGTGTGGGGTGCCAACAAGAAGAGCTTCGGATTTGTTACTGTTTAACTGAAGGAAGTTGTTGTTCATCCATGCCTTTATCTCCTCAAGACAGGTGGTGAGACATGACATGGCTGCAGAGGGGCTTGGGGCAGTTTTAATGTAGAGCTGTGTGTCATCAGCATAACTAAATAAATGCTAGTTTCCCCTTTTTTCTCTCACATCCTGGTCCTTTTGGTGGTGTGTGAACAGCTACCATTTACAGAAGCAGTAACAAAAGCCACGAGATGTCAGACTGCTCCATATTAGTAGCCCCCTGTCAGAGAGGTGTCGACACAGTCTTTGCAAGCGATCAAAGGACAGGAATGTCAGCAGTGGTGTAAATGGAATTAATTCTCTAGGGGAATCCTGGTGGGTTCAGAGAAAAAGTATTATAACACAAACAGGTTAACTCCTGGAACCCCTCCCCCCCACTCAGTAGTCACTTCCCATAGACCCCAGGCTCTCCCCCCCCCTCCCTCTCTCTCTCTCTCTCTCTCTCTCTCTCTCTCTCTCTCTCTCCCCCCCTCCCTCCCTCTCTCTCTCTCTCTCTCTCTCTCTCTCTCTCTCTCTCTCTCTCTCTCTCACACACACCTGCACTTGGTAGATCCAAACCACTAATAGAATTTGGTGCTCTGCATATACAGTAGCACATCCTCATCTACTCTATGAGCATATTTCTATATGTTACAAGATTCCTGTGATGTTGTTTCACATTGTGATGCACACAAACCCTCTCTTCCTCTTGCTGCCTCATCTGAGTGACTTCCTCTTTCTGGACCTGTCTGTGAGGAGGTTGAGCACAGGAGCACATTTCTGAAACGAGAACGAAAACTGTCGGATGACGTGTCACGGCACACTGGTATACACATAAGACACATCCACATGCATTGTTTCCCGCTCGATGAAATAATACACACACTGCGACACTGCGACACTGAAGATCTGGAGTCAAGAACAAGGGAAAGTTCTAATGCAAAGTTTCTGATTCTAATGCAACCATGCTGAAACAGTCTTTCAACAATCTAAAGCAGGATATCTTAAAGTTCGGATCTGTAGGGAAGTAAGTACTTTCAAGTGCCTTTTTCTTGTTGTTTTTTTTGTTTTCAGGAATGAGTTTGTGAATACTATAAAATATGTTTGTCACAGAAAATGATCTACACTGTATAACGGTGGATAGAGTACAATAGTGACATACTGTACTTTTGTAATGCTTTAATTTCTATAACAATATACAGTACTCTTTTGTAGGCAATCTAGACATTTTTACTATGAGTAACTGTAGGTAGTTTGGAGTGGAGAGCATGTTTGAACCTATGTTTTAGAGTGACCTGAGGACCTACTGTATGTACGTAAAAGCAAAGAGTACCTTTAGTTTCTGAGGACTACCACATTTATGTGGTTGTCATGCCACCCTTCTTTTGATGATTGTTGGCGAACAGAATACCTACTTTTGTCACTGGTTACTAGTGATATTTGCTTCTGAGTTTACATTGACCTACAGTCCTTTTCACTGAAACCAGTTTGCTTTGGTTTTTAGTAATTATCTAGTCTTGTTTGCCAGCTGTGTCTAGGAGAGCAGAGATGCCTTAAATAGCAGGTGAATATTAAAGCCCCCCATAGTTTCATGTAGAGCACCAGATAAAGGGTTGAATGGTCTGTGCTTAGAGAAGTATCATGTCCTCTGTGACAGTAACATAACACAGTATGTGTGAGAGAACAGACTGTCATAGCAGTGAGTAGTTAGTTTAGATGCGTCACCGTGAGATGACAATAGTGCAGTCCTCTCAGCTCACTTGTATTTGTTTGTGTGTGTGTGTGTGTGTGTGTGTGTGTGTGTGTGTGTGTCTGTGTGGCATCTAACACAATAGGTTAACGTGTAAATGTGAGTGTATATCACCACCTGCAAACTTGAAAATCTCACCCTTTCGACCTTTCTGCTCTACTGTGTGAGTGTGTGAGTGTGTGAGTGTGTAAGTGTCTGTGTCTGTGTCTGTGTCTGTGTCTGTGTCTGTGTCTGTGTGTGTGTGTGTGTGTGTGTGTGTGTGTGTGTGTGTGTGCGTGCGTGCGTGCGTGCAGCTGAGATGTGACATTGGACACCAGGGTTGGGCTGCTGACATTCATCCCGCTACCACTGAGTGTTTTTGCAGGTTGCAGCAGCAGCAGCAGTAGCAGGGCAGGAGAGCTGTCAGTCTGCAGGCCTCTCTGTCACTGACATGTTCAGGTTATTAATAAACCCCACTAACGCATCTGCACCAGAACAGACAGTGCTCTAACCACCAGAGCAGAGGAGTAGCCTTCCTCCACGCAGTTCACACATTGCTAAGACTGGCTCGGATCTTGTGCCATTAAAGAACACAGCTCTAGGGGGTTTTGTTTAGTTGAGAAAACCTCTGATGAAATACTCAGATGTAGAAATGCTCCTTCTCAAGAATGAGTGTAAAATGTGTCTGCCGATGTGGCTGGACAGTTGAAAGTGAAAATAGGGAACTTATTGTTGATTTCATAGGTCGTTTCTCTATGGGGGATTTTTCTTCAGTTTAGTTTCAAATGGCACAATTCACACTCATAGAAACACACTCACAATTCACACGTAGGAAACACATATTACATTATGTAATTAGGCACCACCATGTGTCCTGTCCATAACCTGGGCAGGGCTTCCGTTTTTGCTTTACTTTGGTTGTTGATCTAACACTTCTCTCAAAGGCTTGTTGTGTATATCTCTCTCTCTCTCTCTCTCTCTCTCTCTCTCTCTCTCTCTCTCTCTCTCTCTGTCTTTCCTGTTTCTCTCCAACAGTGGTAAGAGTGTGATGTTGCACATCAGAGATGAGAGGCAGGAGAATGTGACGTCAACACTAGGGTTAGGTTAGGGTTAGGTTAGTTGACTTGAAAATGACTTGTTTGACAGTTTGACAGAAATGTTGAAGCACGCTGTCTTCTTTGAGTGTATCATGATCATAACCTTTACATGTATTTTATACTTCTGCAAGAGTTATTGTGGGCTGTTGTTATGGTTAAGTCATTATAGGCTCCAATTTGATGCAGCAAATAGTGCTGAGCAGAGCTAAAAATACTTTGCAGACTTTGCCCCAATTTTACTAATGTTTGCACGTCACGACAAATAAAAGTCTCTATCATCTGTAGGTCACAAGATGCTACTGACCTTCTGACTGAGGATCTGCACATGGTGAGTTAAAGAGGCTGTAGAGAGAAGAGAACAGTGGTGGCTCAGCTCAGTGTACTGCACTACTATGAGTATGCATGTTCATTAATACATATCAGTATAGTAGGTTCATACAGAACAGGGGAGGTTAGTTGAGGTAGAAATCGGAGGACAGGCTCATTGTAATGCATGGTTGTAAGGAATGGTTCTACTGCCATCCATTCCTCCACCGTCTGTGCACCTGTACACTTCCCCACAAGGATTTAAAAGCATATGAATGGCTTAAGCATGGGCTCTTACACCAATCCATTCCTATTTTAATTCATGTGGGGAAGTGCACAAGTACACATTTCAGGGAAACAGTGCAACACAAATTGTTGGTAAATCAGTACCTTCTCTGTGATTGGCCTGTCTTCTTTATCAGTCATTTTCATTGGTCCAAGGTGGAGCAGCGGGTGGAGCCAGCCAAGAAAGCAGCTCAGGTCATCAGCAAGAAGCTTGTGGCCTGCCTACAGAGTCAACAGGGGCTGGACTCAGAGAAGCGCATGGTAACTCCTCACCTTTGAACTTTTCATTACTGTATAGTCTCTCAGGTTTTAATTATCCACAGTATCCAATGTACAATATTATCTTCCTACTCGTTCTCTCCCCCCCCCCCCTCTTTCTTTATCTCTGTATCATACCTCACAGAAAAAACTACCTCTTATGTTACTCGCTAACAGCATGGCTGACAGTTTTAAAGACTTTGATGCAGGTTCCTCTATCAGGTGAGAGATAAACCCAGACACTCTCAATGTTTTAAATCAGCCAATCAATTCCATCATTCAGCTCAATCAATCATTCTTCATTCATTCAGTCATACAGTCAGCTGAGCAATCTCTGGTTGATAGATATCTTATTTTCTTCCTAATAGAAGTGTTTTGGAGATTTGCTGCTTCTTGGAGAAAACGTTGGCCAAAACACTCGCTGACTTTGAGGTGAAGCTGGAGAAGGAGGTTTTGGAGCCACTCAATAAACTTAGTGAGGTACGGATGGTTTAGGTAGGATGGTTAGGTTTCCTTAGTCCACATACCACATACTGCTGTCCACTTAGACCACATACTGCTGTCCACATACTGAGAATGATGTTGTAAAAACCAGGCCTAATTAACTCATATTTGACTGTAGGAGGATCTGCCAGAGATTCTCAAGAACAAAAGGCAGTTTGCCAAACTCACAACAGACTGGCAATGTGCACGCAACAAGTAGGTTACTCTTTTGACTTATGTATCGACTGTATGTGTCTAACACCCTCACTTCTAACTCTTCTCACTTCTGCATGTCTCCTCATTGTATCTCGTCATTGAATGGGGATACTAGACCTACAGCATCAGCCTACTTTTCAGGCCCCAGACAAGTTTTTCACCTGAATAAATAAATACAACCTCAAATGAAAATATAGTTTCATATACTATGAATGCTTAAACAACATCACTGGTCTTTCCATGTTGTCCTCAGGTCCACGGCCAGTACAGGGCCCCAGGCCAGGCAGGACGGCCTGAGGGAGGAGCAGGAGGAGGCCTGGAGGAGACTGGAGAGCATCAAGGTGAAGTTCGCAACTTCACTTGTGTCATGGGGTTATTTCAACTTCTTTATTCTACTGTAAGAGTGTTGGTAAAAAGGGCTAACATGTAAAATATTTATGTAGTCAAGGTCACCTTATGTTTTTATCACATAGATATGTTTAATTTACAGTAATGTGTTACCCCCACAGGACCAGTACTCGGCAGATCTGATTCACTTTGCCACTAAAGAAAATGACTATGCCAACTACTTCATTCGTGTGAGTGTGCTTCACTTCAGACTAATCCCTCATGCTATGTTTGACTGGCTACCATTAGCATTTAACACTGGGAGAGACTGGTGGGGGTAGAGCTTCCTACTGCTGTCAGGACTGCAGAATCACTCCCTCTCTTCCGCCGTAGACTGAAGACCTCCATCTCTTCAGGCTACACCTTAACTGTCCCCCCAGAGACATCTACTTACCCTCTATCCTCCTGTACAGTTTCTCCAGTGTCATAAAATGTCCTCTTCTGGTACAACGACTGCCAATGGCCCCAGGCCCGAGCAGAGATCACTTTTTCCTGCTATGACTGGTGAATAGATTATTTACTTACTTAGTCAAATGTACTTGTTGTAAGTCGCTTTGGATGAAGACGCCTGCTAAATGCCAAAAATGTAAATGTAAAGGGAATGGAATGAGATTCCATCCCATGAGCCCGTCCTCGGATGTCTACCTCCACCAGCCTCCCCTGGTTTAACATCAAAGATGAGGAACTTGTGCCTGAGTTGTGCTCTACCCTTAGCTACTGGAACTCCAGGCAGAATACCATAAGATTTCCCATGACACCATGGAACAACATATCAGTGAGCTAAAAGAGAATAGCGGTCAAAGAGGTGAGCAGTGTGTTGTGTATTTTCACTTTAACAGTATATATACAATAGTGGGTATTATGTGTTTGTGTATCTGTACTGTAGGTTTGTATCTATGTAGTTAAATGTGTACAGTACCCTATGTATCCTGCAGCCCAAAATGTAACGTGTGTGTGTGTGTGTGTGTGTCTGTGTGTGTGTCTGTGTCTGTGTCTGTGTGTGTGTCTGTGTCTGTGTCTGTGTCTGTGTCTGTGTCTGTGTCTGTGTCTGTGTCTGTGTGTGTGACAGAGCCCCTGGGGAGCAGCTCTATGGGGAAGGTGTTTGGGGAGCCCCTGCTCTCCCACCTGTGTGACAGCAACAGGGAGATTGCTGCACCCATTCAGGAGTGTGTCAGTATGCTGCTGCACACAGGGATGAGAGAGGAGGTATGGATGAATAATCTATCTGGATTTACACAATGGTACCAGATTAGACAAGATAACATATCCCTTACCAAACACTGTATACCATAAAGCAGACAGGTACACATGACTTGATTTCGAGGTTCGGTTCAGTGGAATTCATATACAGTCATGGGCAAAAATATTGGTGCTGGAGAGTTCTGAAGTGGCCAGCAATGAGTCCAGATCTAAAATGCCATAGAACACCAGTGGAGCGATCTCAGAACAGCAGTTGAGAGAAGGCACTCTTCAAATGTGAGCGACCTGGAGCAGTTGGCAAAAGAAGGGTGGCCCAAAATTCCAGTAGAGAGGTGTAAGAAACTTGTTCATGGTTACAGGAAGCGATTGATTTCAGTTCTTTTTTCCAAACGGTGTGCTACTAAATATTAAATGGCGGGTGCCTATCATTTTGTCAAGTCCTTTATTGGAGTTCTGTGTGGAATGATATCGGATTTGGCTTTTTTTTCTTGTTTTGTTCTAATGTAAACAAAAGAAATAAACATGTGAATACCAAAGCATTTGTAATTGCAACAGTTTTTTGGGAGTGCCAATATTTCTGTCCATGACTGTATGTATATGAGAATGGACCCTGCAGTCTGTCTTTCGTATAGGACTAAGATTGTGCTTGCTCTCTCTCTCTCTCTCTCTCTCTCTCTCTCTCTCTCTCTCTCTCTCTCTCTCTCTCTCTCTCTCTCTCTCTCTCAGGGTCTGTTCCGCATGGCTGCTGCAGCCTCAGTGCTAAAGAAACTGAAGAGCAGTCTGGATAGGGGTGTCATAGACCATGACGAGTTCAGCACTGACCCTCACGCAGTCGCAGGTCAGAGAGTGAGAGAAGGACAGTGACGGAGACACAGTTTTGACAATTTATCTATGAGGAAGGAAATTGCGAATTAATGATAATAACTTTTTCACTCAACTGCACATACAGTAAATGCCTATATGTTTTTCTCTTGTGTTCTTACAGGTGCTTTAAAGTGCTATCTAAGAGAGCTGCCTGAACCTCTTATGACCTTTGAACTCTACAATGACTGGTTTAGTGCAACCGGGTAGGTACCGCGATTGGCGTAAATATCACAAGTTTACACAGTACCTTTTCTATTTGGTTTCCAATGTTGTCCTTACACCTCTAATCTGTCTTCCCCACTCTCCCTATCTTCTTTCTCTAGAGAGAAAGAAATAACTGACAAGCTGGAGCAATTTAGACTGGTGCTGAAGAAGCTACCATTGGAAAACTACAACAACCTCCGGTCAGCACTCAAATACCGTTATCTGTGTAACACCTCCCGGAGATCCTGACTCACAGGTCAAACTCACCACAATAATGCAAGGTCCCCTCCTCTCTCCCTCTCTCTCTCTCTCTCTCTCTCTCTCTCTCTCTCTCTCTCTCTCTCTCTCTCTCTCTCTCTCTCTCTCTCCCTCTCTCTCTCTCTCCCTCTCTCTCTCTCTCTCTCTCCCTCTCTCTCTCTCTCTCTCTCTCTCTCTCTCTCAGGTATCTGGTGCAGTTTCTGTCTCTTCTGTCAGAGCAGCAGGCGGTGAACAGAATGAGTCCCAGTAACATTGCCATCGTGCTGGGGCCCAACCTCCTCTGGCCTCGCACTGAAGGGTTGGTATTAGTAGAGGAAGCTTAACCACAGTCAATAAATAGCCCTGTTGTCATGTCTGTTTCACACATATCTTATGACTAATGCTCTCTCTCTCTCTCTCTCTCTCTCTCTCTCTCTCTCTCTCTCTCTCTCTCTCTCATGCCTCAGTCTGCTTCGCCCATTAATCATTTTCCCTCATTATTCCTGCCCCCTCCTCCCACTCACTCTCACTCTCTCTCTTGTTCCCTCTCAGAGAAGTGGCTCTGTTCGATATGGCGTCGGCCTCATCTGTCCAGGTGGTCACAGTGATCGAGCCACTCATACAGTACTGCAGCAGTCTCTTTCCAGAAGGTGAATCAAGTGTCTAGAGCTAGACAATTCTTTTGAGTGACCCCAGAATTTTGAGCATGCGTATTGCCCCAAAAAAAAACGTACAAATGTATTGTATTTCGATGCAACTGGCTCCTCAAACACAAACACTATTTTCCTTTCCAGAGGTGGACTTTAAGATCCCTGAACCACCTGATAGCCCAGATCTTAGTCTGGGTTCAGCTCCTCAGCCTGTGGAGTCTGGGAAAGAGAGGGTCATCAGAAGTCTCTCCACCTGCTCCTCAGAGTCCTTCTCCTCCTACCATTCTGCTCTCTCAGTAACATTCAGGTACAGCACTGACTGAGAGGGAATACTACGCTGTTTTGCGCCTTTACTTATCACCACTTCAGTTGGTTCATTTGATTGGAGCAAGGTGCTTATACACCAGAGTTGTGGTTTGATACATGTTTTGACTGTAACTTTTGATAAAGACGTCAATTACCATATAGTATTGTTACATTAGGTGTTAGTTCTGTTGTCTAACACTCACGGTCTCGACTTGTCTTGCTCAGCTCCACGTCTCAGGACAATGGAGGCTATTGCCTTATGAAGTCTGACTCAGTGGGTCGTAAATCTACCACCTGGGAGAACCCCGGCACTCCATATCCACTAAGCCATGCCCAGAGCCAGAGCCAGATCCCACCCCCAGTGCCCAGCCCAACACTGGTTCCAAGCCCACCCCCAGTGCCCAGCCTAACACTGGTTTCAAGCACACCCACTGTGCCACCATTGGTTACAAACCCAAAACCAGACTGCAGCACCCAGAAGCAGAGCCCAGAACAGAGCGTGCTAGAACCCATCTCAGAGGCACCTCCGGACTCTCCCAGAGCCACACTGAAGATGTTTCCGTACAAAGGTATGTTGCCCTCCATACATGCTTGCAAGAAATAAAATGTGTTTACAAGAATCAATTGCGCACAGAATACCCTATAGTATCTAGCTACCTAAAGAGATATCAAAGAGAGTACTAAACTCCCTCTAAAGAGAAGTACTAAACTCCCTCTTGTTACTCTTTCTTTTGTGGACTCGTAGTCAGTCCACCCCTGCTTTAGAGACAAACCACAGGCCCTCTTCAGCACACAGGGTGCCGGTTGCCAAAATAACAAGCCTCTAGTGACATAAGGACCACAGTACTACCACAACCGACTGATTTAGTTGCAAGGCGATGATCAAAATACCCCACGTATCTGAATTCTGAAACCTATCCTCAATGTCCAACTGTCTCTGTCTTTGACTTATCTCACAGCAAGGAGATCCTTCCTCCAACACAAGACGCCCATCCAGGGTAAAGAGCAGCTGGTTGTCACGTACTCCAAACCTAGAGCCCCACCACGACTTCCAACAACCCAGGCCCATGCACCTCCAAAAGCCCAGGCCCCATCACCTCCATCAGCACAGGCCCCATCACCTCCATCAGCACAGGCCCCATCACCTCCATCAGCCCAGACCCCATCACCTCCAAAATCCCAGGCCCCATCACCTCCATCAGCCCAAGCACCATCACCTCCAGCAGCCCCACCACAACCCTCGCCCAAGCCCCAGGCCTTACAGAAGAAAGCCCCACCCAAAAAGGGTCCAGGAGTCAAGGCCCCAAATTTCCCTCCGCCACTGCCCCCACCACTGCACAGCAAGCCTTGAGTAGAGGTAAAAATGCATGATTACTACCTGTTTACTTGTGACCTTATACCTTAGACCTTATATTAGCTTTTTTTTTTTTCTTTCCTAGCACCAGGGGAGCCACCCCTCCCAAATTTCGTTGTTTGGTACCTGTACTATAGCAATGACAATAAAGACCATTCATTCGTTCATTCATTCATTCATTCATTCATTCATTCATTATACACCTGACCATATCCTCAGTGAGACATCTCTCTACTGGTGAGAAGTGACAGACCAAAACAGACCACAACTGGACAAACATACAGTAAACCCATACCAAAATGGCTCTTACAATGACAGTAGAGTATCATCTTTGAAACATGTAGTCTTTATGCTTTAAGTACAGATGTAGTGCATAACCATTGATTCAAACATAGTTCATTACAGAGATGGAGATGTCTGCAGCAGGTTTAGCTCTTTCTCTTTTTTTCTACAAATTTCTGATTTTTAGACATTTTAGAAAATCTCTCCTTCAATACCTTGTTTGTTTTGTATTACCATTTTCTCAATGTTGTATATCACATGCTCAATATGATATGTAACTAAAGCATGTAAAAGCTTTAAAAACATAGATTTATTGTACATATCATTACAAAATATGATTAGCATAGAGTGCAGCATAGATTTTGTTGACATAATGTACATGCTGTACATGTACATGCTGAGCATCATAAGAATGTGTTTTATTGGGGGGTACTACCTTTCTTTATTGTATAAAAGGGTAAAGAAAAGCAGATAAGAGGATGGCAATTACTATCAGAAAGCAAAAACGTAAACACATTTGGGGTATGTAAAGGTTTGCAGCATAATTATGTCAATAAAAAAATCATTTAAAAAAAAAAGAAAATAAAAAGTTAAGTCTAAACATTATACTTAGGAATATTACGGTAAACAACATTGTACAAAAAAAATGTATGGTCAGATTAGAGGTTTTTGTGGAACGAAAGTGTTTATCTTTGGTGTAATCTTCACTGGTGTAACCGTCAACCAATACGTAGATGGCTTATCTGGTAGTCAACATCAGTGTGTGTAGTGTGTTCCACAGGGACTGGTTAACCTGGGTTGATAGCGAGGGAGGGAAGAAGTTAGGGTAAAATGGCTGCTGGTATGTCCTTATGTCCTGCCTGATCTCTTAATAGATACAGAACTCACACATTGAGCATGTTTTGCATGCCTTGTGAGGAAGTCGACAGAATATTTATAGCCAGCTGTTAACTGATGTAATCGTCTTTAGTGTTGCCTTGTAAGTCCTCTGTGTCTCTCTGTGACAACTTTCTCTGTCTAGAACATTCTTACACTTTCTATCGCACCTCTGTTTCTGTTTCCCACTGGTTCCAATGACAAACATTCTTATTTTTTTCTGTACAATATGTTCAATTTGGGAACATTCAACGACCATAGTCTTTCTATTACACTTTTTGAAACTTTCAGCAAGAGTCTTTTATCTTGTTTTCAGGGAATTTGGGAAGAAGTCTTTGGCAACTGTTTATCATTCAAGTCATGGAATATGTCTGTAGTAAATCATCAACTTGAAGGGGGAGGATTCTGCTGGTTATTTGTGTCAATAGAGCCAGCCTCATTAACCATACAAGGTTTTAAGACAAAACGGATACATGCAATTAACCAATAACCACACATCTGGAGTTGACACTGTTGGTTAAAGACAATGTAGTCTGTGAGTTTAGACTTTGATCTCCTCCTCCTCATCTACATAGATGTAAGGTGCTTTCCTCTTAGTCTGGCCACTCATCATCTCTTCCTCCAGATCCATCCTCTGCTGCCCCTTTAAAAGGGCCCCAACCCCGTAGTGACGTGCCAGCACATCAGTGGCACACTGGAACCTCTCACCCTCCATACCCACCCTCTCCCTAGTGGGGGACCCCATCACTAAATCTGGGAATACCCCTTTAAGGGGCTGACCGCCATTCACCTCCTCCTCTTCCTCCCACTCTAACCCATAGGGACTCTTTCTGCTACCACAATCCTCCCTCAACAGGGAATCCACCAACGAGGCGGTGGCAGAGTCCATCTCCGAGCCTTCATTTGCCGGATACCCGAATGCGGAGATCGGCTCCTCGACTTCCCATGGGTGGCTGGCCTCCTGGTGGCCGTTGGGACTGTCAATCAAACCGAACACTTCACTCATGAGGGACGGGCCCAGGTCGAAGGTGAAGGAGGTCAGGGAAGTCAGGGAGTTAGAGGTGGTGACGATGGGTTCAGAGGTCATGGTAAGGACGGAGCTGGGCGATAGGAGGGCATCTGTGGCGTCGGTGAGTGAGCCACGATGGGTGTCCGGCGAACAGGAAGTGGAGTTCTGGCGCTCGGTTCGAGAGAGGCGGGGCAGAGTGACGAAACCAGACTCTAGACCTGAGGAGGGGACGAGAGGAAATGATAGAGAGATTAATACCTTCTTGATCACAGTTTCAACTTCACAAACAATAGAAGTCAAAAAACCAAAGAACTCCAGCTCCAGACCCTAGTTTGCCTTGTTTTCCAACGGTTTCCATCTGGTACATAAGCAACAAATCACTCCACAGACTGCTCTCCATGCTAAATGCAGCGACAATTCTGACCAAACTGTAAGTACATCCTCCTGTGACCAACAGAGGGCAGTCTAAATTGAGCTTTCAAAGAGAAGTTTGCGTCGGCAAGTTCAAAAAATGCTGACCACTCCAGCTCTATCTCTGATCTACACCTCACCTCCCTGGCACTCACGTCACACGGTCACACACTTGGGTTAGGGCTAGGCCACACACTTGGGTTAGGGCTAGGTCACACATGGCCTTTTGATGCCATAGCTGGAGAATACTGTACCAGGAAGAGAGGCAGATTAAGAGGATTTATTCATATCAAGCACCTACTGGGAGAGACAATGAGAATCTAGCTTAGTATACAGAGTAGATTGTCCTAAAAAGACACCTAGATTTAGATTTAGTAATCTAAAAAGTATAATATGATGTGATGTATATATATGATAGATATGATATGATAGATATGATTGATATGATATGATCACTTTTTTTTAAAATGTCGAGAGAGCACGCTGGCGTTGCTTGTTCGCCGCTTCTCCGCCCGAAATCTAGGTGTAATTGCAGTATACAGAGTAGATTGTCCTACAAAGACATTTGGATTTAGTAATCTAAGTAAAATTAAGTAAAATGAATTAGACCCCTATACTTTAATTAGACCCCTATATTCTTTTTATTTTACTACTCAATCTTTTCAGTTTGTAAAGTGTCTTTGAGTGTCTAGAAAAGCGCTATATAAGTCTAAGACTTAGACTCTAATGTATTATTATTATTATTATTATTATTATTATTATTATTATTATTAGCTTAGTGAGTGCTGTTGACATTGAAGCTCTGATGACAAGGGTTCAATACCAGTCAACAACATATGTATTGTCACATAGAAAAAGATTCCCCACTTTTAAAAGGTTAGATAAGGAACTTGTGATATATTGTGGAAAGACCTGTGATATATTGTGGAAAATACAATTAAAAAACCTTTAAGGTTAGATAAGGAGACATGAATATGAGGTAGTAGGCCAATAGTGTGTGCGCACACACACACACACACACACACACACACACACAAACACACAAACACACAAACACACAAACACACAAACACACAAACACACAAACACACAAACACACAAACACAAGGCAGTGGGAGGTCAGACAGTGAGACATGACTGGGGTATTTATGTGGTACAGTCACACAGGCACTCAGACATGGTGCAGCAAAATAATGTCTGATGCGCTCTCTTATCAGACAACAAGCATGAGAGTGTGAGCGTTGTATTTAAGCCATGGTGATTCATAAGGACCGCTGGGGAAAGTCTATATTAGATTAGATTCAACTTTATTGTTATTGACAAAAAGTACAAAGGCAGAGTCTATATTACTGCATGATGGTTTGTTTTAAAGCTGTCTGTAGGCAGCTACTGTTTTTCTTGATGTAATACAGTAAGCTGCTAAGCTATTCCAGTGGTCAGGGTCAACCTAGTCTCTCCCATGATAGACAATTGAGGGTACTTTAAAGTACAGACCTTTTCAATTACACTTTAAGTAAGTTTAGACTCTATGGTCAGTTTAGACTCTGGTCAACCCAACCTCCTCCCTATTCATTTGAGTAATGTATAACATAGATAAGTATAGTATTATATGTGTGTCTGTTTACATTTTACATTTACATTTTTGGCATTTAGCAGACGCCTTTATCCAAAGCAACTTACAACAAATACATTTGGCTAAGTAAGTGAATCATCTATCCACCAGTCATTAAGTAATCTATGCCCGGGCCCTGGGCCATTGGTAGTCGACTTGCTAGAAGTTTTTATTTTTGTGTGTGTGTGCATGTATATGTTGTCACACTCACCATACGAGTATGTGGACTCCTCTGGTGAGGTGGGAGGGCTGGGAAAGAGGACTTTAGCAGGGCATCCATTGGGTAAGTCGACATCCAGCCGTGGGAGGGAGACAGCATTCTTAATGATGGGGGAGATGGGAGGAGGTGGCGGGGACAGGTCCTTGGAGCCCCCCCGGGGACGGTCCGGAGTCTTCCTAACATGACGGAGGGTCCGAGAGAAGAACGCTCCTATCTTGTTGTCAGGCGACGAGATAGAATCTGCATCACTATTCCCATTGGCGGTCCCGCCATGGTTGCTAAGGAACGAGGTGTCCCCGAATACGTCCCCCCCTCTGCCCACGTGCATGGTGTGGCGGAAGTCCCCCAGTGGAGGACTGATCATGTCTGGTGTGAGCTCACCTTTAAAACGACGCTTCCCCTGAGAGTGGGACACCAGGCCCTTCAGGCCAGAGAGCTTCCCCAGGTTCATGGTGGCAACAGACAGAGTGTGTATGTCCAAAGATTCACAGATATCCCCTTTATTCCACTAAAAGTGAGGGTAGAGGAGGGGGCGGGAATGGGGTTTTATGAGTTTATGATGGAACTGTTACTGGAAAGTTACTCTTGAATGTCCCAACGGTGATTGTGTCTCAGAGGTAATTTTTATTCTGGCTTTGAGGAGAGTCAGACCAGGTTTTCTCAGTTCAGTCTCAGTAATGGAGTATTGAATTGCACACTGGGATATTATCGTTATCATGTGCAGGCAATTTCAGTCCCATTTTCGTAGTTTGTTGTTATCCATATCCAGCTGGATTAAGTCGAGATAAATTGAGTAGAAAACTATGCACTTGAGTTCCTGGAAGCCTCCAGCCTGAGTGTGGTCAGAGACTCCAGGCTCGACAGTTGTTTTGGGCTTTGGGTTTATAAAACATCAGCTCAGAAATAAGTCCAGCTCCAGTTTCAAATGTCTTTGTGGTTGAACACTGGAACCATTTATCAAAAAACCTTAGCCTTTATATCTAGAGGAGGCTCAAATTCAACTAAAATAACATAGACAAACTGGGTGAACTTTTGTTTGCTAAAGATGTATTCGTTATAGAGTTTGAGAAAGTAGTCTGGCAGAAAACATTTCTAATCAGTTATAGAGTAACTGGGTCAGGTTAAAAAAAAAAAACCTGATCCAAAAAAGCAAAAACCCTGGCCTGGCTCTCTGTTAGTATTACAAATTCTGGGTGCCAAAGTCCACCATTCAGGAACCATCTAAATTAAGACCACAGTGACCCTTCTGTCATTACACTGGTTGGTTATAAAAAGCGAATTTCTGGGTATCTTTGCCTCTCCCTTATCCTGGTTCCTGTTACAACATGAGTGCTACTTAAAGCACACGTCATATTTCAATGGAAGACTTTTATCTGGCTTCAAAGCAGAACAGCGACCCAAGTTCAAATAAGAAAATCACTTAGCTGGCTTTATTGCACAAAATCCTCTGTCCGTCAACAATGGCAGGAGGGCAAATAACGGACTACTTCTATGTTATTCTTATCCAGTGGTGTAATGGATATCCTATTTGAAAAATATTGTTATAGTGTATTGCGCACTGACAAGGTTCTCTGGTTCTTTTAAAAGCTTTCCACTGTGGCGGCCTTCCCACGCACCATAGCCTGACTTCATTAAGGACTTGTTACGGACCTGGAGATGGGGTTGCGTCAGGTTTAAAGCAGCCTTTTAATTTGCTCTTGACCACAGTCCCAGGCCCTCTCCTTAGGTTTCCACTGACTCCCTTTTTAAGAGGGACAGCTGGGAGCACAGAGGGTGGAAGCACGTCTCGTACCACAGCATAGAGACCATCCGTTCACAGGGAGAACAGACCTCCTCTTAGGTGTGATGTTGAACTTAAGGGGGTTTAATCTATAGGGAACAAGCACATTAACGTTTCTCTAAACCAGACTGTCTACACTGAGACTTCAAACCACGTCACTAGCTATCCTGATTGAGGCACAGAAGGGAAACCAACCATGTGTTTTCTCAGTCTCTCTTGAGTGTGTAAAGTGAAAAGGGTACTCCTCAATTCCAGGGACAGCTAGTCAACCATGTATTTCAGGGGGAGAAAAAAGACCTCAAACCCCTCACACAGTACTAAGAGAGGGGCTGGTGCTCCGGTGCTTCTGTAATCCTGTTTCAGTCGGAGGACCTTTGGCCACACTCAGACGGGGTCAAGTCTGCCCCCCTTCACTGGAGGAACCCAGAGACTAGAGATAGACTCAGACAGAGGGCAAGGGCCACTTAGCTACTGGTCTAGCCTGTCCTCCAGACACAGGCGAGTGTTTCTCCACATACGTCCGTACAGAACGCTCTCTTCCCTGTACTCCTCCTCCACACTTGATCCTTTGTTTTTAGAGAGTTAGCTACTCAAATCCAGTGGCCCGCACTCCAGGAATCTGATAGAGGAGGCTGAAACCAAGCCCAGTTGGAGAAAAAAAAAGTTATGTCTCAAAAAGGTAATATGTTTAATGCAATAATCCAGGCGGCTGTCTGCGTCTTGAGGGATGGGGGACTCCACAGGGGATTGATCTTGTCCAGGATTATCCCCTAATCCTGCATCTCTCCCCCCCCTGTTCCGCCTCCCTCTTTCTGGGCTCGGCCTCAGCTCAGTCCTCCTGGCCCACTGGTTATCTGAGTTGGAGGAGCTCCTCTGAGAACATGCTGTCTGCTGGGGGAGAAGGAGAGACAGGGAGTGAGACAGGGTAGGTCATGGACAAGGCACACAAACACACTGTGAAACAAATCTTCCGGTAGAGGATAGATACAGGCAGTTGTTTAGTTAATCATAACAATTCCGCACACAGTAAGTTTTGAATGTATTCACGTTTATTCGGTTATTATTGTATTGTATTATTATCTTGTATTTTTTTTTAATGATATGTTATTATTTCAATTCAACGGCCCCAACACTCAATTGTCAGGGGCTTTCGTAAACCCACCTACATCACAGACCAGACCCATCCAAGCAGAACCAGAACCCTCCATGTTGCCATGGCTGAGAGGTATGGTATATGTAAACCAGAGAAGCCGCAGCCTAATGGGAGCCGTGTGTGTGAACAGAACAGATTCCAGGGAGAAACATCACTTGACTCTCTCTCTCTATTACAGCCATCAAATATCCAACCCACTTCCCTGATTACAACCAGGTTCAGGTTTGATCCCTCTTTCCTTCTTGGAGGCTGACTTGTACAGTTGGTGGATCTCAGGGTTTACAGGAGCAGCTGGCACACACACACACACAGCTGGACCAAATGACTGGGGAGAAGATACTGTATTCACAGTCAGTCTTTTAAATTCATCTGAATAAAGTTACACTTGTTATTAGAGCTGGCTGTTTACAGGTCACATTCTGAACTGTGTTCAGTAAGTCAATATGTGTCATCCTTCCCCTGTAGCATCCTATCACGTTCATTTTGGATCCAGAATTGACTGTGTGTGTCTGTGGTATGTCCCCCCCCCCCCCCCCCCAATTCATTCCTTCTCGTCCATTTTATTCGTTCCCTCTCCTCCCTCCCTCTCCCTCCCTCACTCACAAACGTCAACCCTCTTTTAAGTCCTTCACTCACTAACTAAGCTAACCAGGTGAACAAACATACAAGATAAGCCCACATTTTTCTACTCACTCTTTGACTTTCAGTTAGTTTTTTTCCCTCAGTGCTCATTTTGAATCCAAGGAAAGCAAAGCAACACTTCCTCCTAAGCCAAGAACATTTTAAATCTTTAACAAATAACCACTCTCTTTCTCAATCCATTTGGTATTTGCCATCCTGTTGTGGACAGACCTTGAGGGGGTCATGAGTTGTGACCATTTGGTGACGACAGGGAATGATGGAGCACATTTCTCCTAAACTTCATGTGTGGCAAGAAGACACCCAAAAACAAGGAGCCTCAGGTGTTAAAATAAATAGAGCAACCGGAATGAGAGTTCACACCTCCACAACTGACCCCTTCCTGGTTGCGTCAATGACACCAAAGGGGCACAACACAAGGGTCACATGGGAGGAATGTGGAGCACAGGTAAAATGGCTGGGGTTCAAATGGAGGAACCTCACTGGATGAGTCTCACAGAAAAGCCAACATTCTACTTTCAATAGTTTCATCAGATGATGCTAGATGATTGGTTGTGACATACTATCAAAGTTAAGGCACTGGGGATATCACACAATGAATGAAAAAAAAAGTGATATATAATGCCAAAAATCTATCAATAAAGTATGCAAGAGTCAGACAGGTCTCCTGTGCATGTGCATACGATTTGAATCAATTAGGCCGGCGGATGTTGCAAGTGCCCAGAGCAGAGTGCTAAGTCAGTCCACTATTGAGTAACCATAATCATGGAGGCTTCTTCTCATTGATCTGACCAGTGTTAATGTTTGTTCATTGGTTTAATGAGTTCACTGCTAGGCTAACAAGTTCTCCAATCAATTCTATGGTCTTGTGAATGTAATTAGGTCAAAAATAGTGATCCTTCTGGTGTGGCTACAGTTGACATTTGAGTTGTTTGGAGTTCACTATCTCATCTCTGATTGGGAGATCAATGAAATGTGCAGACATACCATTATATAGAATGCAAGGGAATGATCAAGGGAATGGAACATGTTCTCTGTGAACAAGGCCTAGGCAAAAAGGAATGATATATTGCAACCCAAGCAACCCTAAATATACTGCAGCACAGATAATGTTTCATGCCAACAATCTATGACCAGTGTCAGTGACCAACAACACTTGTCCCACAAAAAAACAACTGCATGTCACAGTCACAGGACCATCAAAACTCTATGCATTCCTATACTTAGGCTACATTACACACATTATAAGCACGTTATAAACGCTTAATGACACATGTTGTCTCATTAGTCAATCTATAGCCTATCATTTCACAAATGTACAAAGTTATGGACAAAGAAGGTATTGACGCATACAACTTTACATAACTTTGGTATAGCTGACACTGATCCTATAAGTTAAGTTAAGGATAATTTAATTAATACACACATACATGGTAAACGCCTCTACATATAAACACGTTGAATGTAAAACTTACCGCAAGTAAGGGACTTTGGCACAGATAGCATTCAATCAAATGGCAGTCCGTTCAGTGCAAACACAAAATATATTTTGTTTCAGTCATGCATTAAACTCTTCGGACCTTTTCCGACTACACCAGGTTCACAATCGGGCAGTCCCGTTAATGCTTCTATTTCCCAAACCGGACTAGAATGACTTGAGCAGGAGATGAAGAAGGGGGCGGGCTTTACCAAATACCGACAAAGGCATCATCCAATCAGCAACAGCCGGTGAAGATAGGGGAAAATATGAATAAGCATTTGCCACTTATAAATAAACTTAAAAATCACATGTTAAATCACAAGTTTCGCAATAGTATCACCCCAAGTAAATCATCTCTCCTAATCGGAGCAAACATATGCTTTTGGGTTTCTCATAAACTTTCCCTAACTATGGCTGATTAACTAACTCTAATTTATGAAATACAAAATATCTATGTGAGGTCTGTGGGTACATTTACTAGAAGTAGTTATCCATTACTTTTGTTAATTAACCCCTATTGTCTCTCAGATTCCTCTGACTAAAAATATCTACCTTCTGATAGATCATCTTAGAAAATGTATTAAATCTGTCCACAAGTTTGCCCTTGAGACAACGTTTCTGCAGTCCTCACAACAACACAACGTTTTTAATGATGTGGTTATTTGTGAGTGATATGAACCTGAACTCAGTAAAGCACTAGATAGCCAGAGCCTACAATGTGTTTTACATTAAAAGTTTCCCATGCTGACCTCTTCAACAGGATACAGCCTTATCAACAGGAACACAGGAGTATCCTCAAACTGTCCTCAAAGCATTTCATGTGCTGCTAAGTAGTTAAAACTCCCAGGTGGCCTGGGTGTCTGCCAAACACTGTTAGAAGGATGACACCCCTTCCTCATGTTTTACCACTTCCCCCAAGTGCCCTCGCTGCAGAACAACACACGCACACACACACACACACACACACACACACACACACACACACACACACACACAAACATGTCTTAAAGCATAGGCCAACACCCATCCACTCATGTGGGTCAAAGCTCTCCCTATAAGTGCTGTGCTTATCAGTTTTCATATTCAACTGAAAATAGTCAAGGTAAGTTAAATTGGTTTTAGATAAGCTGGTCCCAGAACTGTGCTTTGTGGCAATACTGTATATGTACCTCATACCTTCCCTTATTGGTCACAGTTTAATACACACTTGTAAACAGAGGAGCATCATGTGAGAATAGGGTGGCAGGGCTGTCTATGGTCTGTGTAGTTTCAGCTGCTACCTCTGCCCATGCCAGATTCTGATTAACATGGAGTGGCATGAGGCGCTGGCAGGGCTGATTCCCTTCATACCCCTGACTATGGCCTACTCTGGGTGTCTATCTAGGCCTAATTCATATTAAATAATATACTAAAATGGGTTGTAATTGGGACAACTCACTGCCCAAATTGGGGATCATGTCTGATCAGTGTTGTTGAGACATCTGTGTTGTGTTTGTACTGCTGTCAGCAATTAATCTGTTTGATGCACGCTGTCCCAATCTGATTTAACATGGAGCAGATTAAAGGATTGCACAGCACACTCTCTCTCTCTCTCTCTCTCTCTCTCTCTCTCTCTCTCTCTCTCTCTCTCTCTCTCTTCTCTTTCTCTTTCTCCGTCTCATCTTTCTCCCATTTTCTCATTCTACCTCTTCCTCTATCTTTTTTGTTGCCTTTGCATGATCTCATATGTTCTAATCCATCTCTTTCGTCTTTTTCTCACAGGCTTTCCCTGCTGTATCCATCCTCACTGCCCCTCCACTCAGCTCTGTCCCAAGATCAACAGCCCTCGTACTGAAGCATGCCTGCTATTTGTTAAAAAAAAGCCCACAGCTTTTGGACACTGTTCAGATCTGGGTCCCTGAAGGGAGGCAAGCTTACAAATGTAGCTCTTTCTCCATCTCTCCTCCTCTCTCGTTCTCCCCCTTTGTCTGCCTTGCTCTCTCTTTCCCTTCTCACAACAATGCCTTTTTGCTAATCATTCAAGGGCCCTTCGGACTCTGGGATTGGGGAGTTTCGACACCCAAGACTGACACCCGTGCGTTTAACCCCACGCCCTCTCGATAGCCTTGCAGGTTTACTGTATCGAGCCTTATACTCCCTCAGTGCATAACGATTCTTCATAAATGTCTCTGTTTTCACCACCCAAAATAGAGGGGGAAACCACTGGTTCTCAAGCCTCAAAGGTCTGGATAAACCTTTGCTCCATTCCCTCGGGCTGCATATCAACAACACTGTGGCGGCACACTTCCAATACAGCATTTTTGCTTATCACAACCGTGTTTGGAAAGCTCAGGCGTGATTAATGACCTGGAGCTGCCTTTTCTCTGAGGACTAGCCTTCTTAATGAACTTGAAAGAAAACAAACAGAGTGTGGCGGAGTCTAGAATGTTCCATGTGAAGATAAAATACAGAACATTTAATGGAGTACTTTTCCGACACTCTGCATAGTTATTTTCAGTCACACACACTGGTTCTGGTCCAGATTTCTCCCCCCCACAGTACAGCCAGTTATGTGCAGGCTACAGGAACCTCTGGATTCATATAGTAACACTACATTCTCCTTAAGATTTCTAAGATTGTTTCGATGATAATTGCATATCAATAATCACCTGATGATTTATCTGTTAGGGTCTGCACTTTTTAGTTATTAATGTTTACCTTACTTTCTTTCTCTCTTTTATTCTTTCAGTCTTTCTTTCTCTCCCTCTCTCTGTGTCTGCATCTCCCTCATCACTGCCTCTTCTTGTGTTCCGGCCCATCAGCGTTGTGTATCTGCTCTCCGATTGGGTGGGACAGGGACTGCCGTCCTCCATGCACAGTGACCAGTCAGCGAGGCAAGACGAGGCCCTGTCAGACCCCTGTGGGCCATTGACCCAACAACACCCTCCCCCCACAAACACACAAACACACACACACCACACTGTGTGTTTAGACTGGGCCACCATTCCTATATGGAGATACAGATCACTGTTTGGCTTCCTGAGCATGATGAGGGGTAATTATCCTGTAACCAGAGGAAAAACAACACACGCAGAGAGAGAGAGAGAGAGAGAGAGAGAGAGAGAGAGATATAGTGTGTGTGTGAGAGAGAAAATAGAGAGAGAGAGAGAGAGAGAGAGAGAGAGAGAGAGAGAGAGATAGTGTGTGTGTGTGTGTGTGTGTGAGAGAGAAAAGAGAGAGAGAGAGAGAGAGAGAGAGAGAGAGAGAGAGAGAGAGAGAGAGAGAGGGTGTGTGTGTGTGTGGTGTGTGAGAGAAAGAGAGAGAGAGAAAGAGAGCAGAGAAGGGGAGAGAACGAAAAAGAGAGAGGGACTGAGAGAAAAGGGGGGAGAGAGAGAGACCTAGTGTTTCGTTTAAAGTGGGCTTTGTCGGTCTTTACTAGAGATTTAATGTTTCTCTGGGGAGGTGTGTGTGGGGGGGGGTTGTAGGTCTGTATGTCTGGCAATCCTGTGTTTCTTAAGTTGGTGCATGATGACACATGACAGTGTTGGCCTGCCTTTGTTAACTGTTATGTCCTCAGTTCTGTGTTTTCTCCTGTGTCTGGAAGTGCAAAAGTGCTGGTCTGCCCTGAACCATTTTGTTTGCGGCTTTTTGTGTAGAGTTTCTCCAAGTGTTTGTGTAAGCCTTGTCTAACGATTGTTCGAATATTGTTCCATGATTCCATGATTGTATACAATCATAGATAGAGTTACATACTCTGGGATAGCAGAGTCATCACTACCTCTTCATATTGAGGAGAGTGATTGGCTGAGAATAAAATACTAAGAAATTGCAGTTGACGAAAGAGACTAAGAATAAAAGAGGAAGCGGTTGAGGGGAAAATCGGTGAGCAATGAAGGAGGTAGTGGATAGAGAAGAGGGGGGTGGAGGAGGGAGGGGGGTACTCGAGGAGATTGAGAGGATGGTAAAACAGGATGAATATTTCCCAGACAGAAATAGGAAGTCTTTCCAGGAAATTACTTTCACACATAATGTAAAGTCTGCCAGACATGTTTAACCCATTTGCAGTTCTTTTTTCTTTTTTTTCTTCTTTAATTATTATTATTCATAGGATTTAAACAAATCTAAGCTTACATTGTATTGTATAATGTAACAATTTAATAAGCACCATACCTCCCAATTAGCTCCAATGAGTTTGCACTCGGGTCTTGTACAGAGCAATTAACACATAGCATTGTTAAAAACTACTTTTCACTCAAACCAACATCCCCTTTTATTGCAGCGACACATAATTGAGGTGCATTATGGTTGTAAATATTTTTTTCTAAATCGCCCTTGTTCCCATTGTGTGGACTGTTTAGAATTTCTCCTCCAAAGCTGAAATGAACTGTCATTTTGAGGCCCAGTCTAATTTGACTCCTAAAATAACAGCAGCTACTGTGTTTTTCAGAAGTCTAGGGTAGACGTCTGGAGGGAGCCGTGGACACACAGGTGCACTCTCTCTCTCCAGGATTATGGCTGGCAGAGATGTTCATTTTCTGGAGGGACTGCAGTTGGAAAACTTGGCCAGACGAAAAATCCCAAACGTCTTGTTTTTCATGAAGTCTGTTTCCTGACCTAAACCTTCCTTCTCCAATGCTGTCGTCTTAGTTTAGTGTGTGTGTGTGTGTGTGTGTGTGTGTGTGTGTGTGTGTGTGTGTGTGTGTGTGTGTCACTATTAACCTCAACATCATAAAAAGACACATTCAACATTTCTCTCTTGGCTCTGTATTTCTGTACCCTTTGTGCATTGGGAATACCAACAGTTAACTTACTACTATTATGCTCACCCTTTTGTTTTCCCAGAAAGCAAATATTTGTGTAATGGAGCAGCCAAAGCATGGACCCAGGGACCCTTGGCCAGGCATGGTATTTGAGCTCTTTTAGGAGCTGGAGAGGAGAGCTGGATTTGACTTATTATGAGTCCCAGATGTTGCCAAATGGGGGGGGGGGGGGGGGGGGGTGGATTGGAGGTAGAGATGAGGTAGAGGTGGGGGAATATGCAAGGAGAACCCCTGATACCCAGCAATCAAACAAAGGGATCGGGTCATTGAGGCCTCGGGTCTGAGAAAGATCCAAGGGTTCTCAGGCCTATACGGTATAGTCCAGAACAGACATAATCATTGTAAACCATGGAACGGAATTAGGCTTCTGTTTGAGGTTTTCCTTTCATGCATTACAACGAGCCCGTCCTCCAATTTCTACCTCCACCAGCCTCTGCTGGTGGCCTACTACAGTCCCAAGTTGTCCAGATGTCCACTGACCACTGTGGTAGATCAGTCTTGGTTTCATTTTCAAACTCTCACCAGCCTGTCGTGATGTATTCACACACACCCAGACATAACTGCAACTGCACATGTGGCTTTTTCTCAGGTCAGGGTGCGACGTTGATTAGCTTCCTCTCTGGGACAAGGCCTCCGCAGGCACTGTGTTCCTCTAGCACAGCGGTAGTGAAGCAGGGGTGGAGGTGTAGCCGTTGGTATTTGTTTGGACTGTGTCCCTATTTCCGTGAATTCTGACCTGTCAGGAAACGTGGCGGGGACCAGAGACAATGGGCTATTGTAAGGTCCTGCTTTATGCTCATGTTAGACTGAAACAGGAAAACATACTGGCACACACACACACACACACACACACACACACACACACAAACTAATAGCAATGCTCTGTCGCATACCTCACAGTCTCCAAATAGCTTTGCATTTCTGCCCACGGAACTTTCACCCTTTCATGCCCGTTCTAAACCCATGGGTCATCACAGCTTTAACCCTCCCCCTTTGATGTTCATCTAAAGGTGACGTGCCTGAGTCCACAGGGTAAGCTGTGGCTCTGGGACCCAGTGGTCAGGGATCTGAGGAACCAGCCAGTGTTCACCCTCTAAAGCCTGTATCTGGAGATGTGATAACAGAAGGCAGGAGAGCTTACATAAACTGTGTGTGTCTGTTTACTTAGTTTAGCCGTTTGCTGTGCATGTCCGAGGCCCTGGGTAGGGGCCAGGAGTGTTAAAGCAGAGTGTGTTAGAAGTGTGTGTGTGTGTGTGTGTGTGTGCGCGCTGTGCTGTGAGAATTGAATGTGTGTGACCTTTGATCTCTGGGTATGTGTGTATGGTCTATGCCTGGCTTCACTTACACACACACACACACACACACACACACACACACACACACACACACACACACACACACACACACACACACACCCCCACACCCCCCCCCACACACACACAGATCACACCTGTCAGACAGTCATGCTATCATGCATATCTACCGTACATACATGTCCTAAGCACACATACACAATCCTACTGAAACACATGCAACATACTGAAATTTGTGTGTGTTTGTACATGTCTGTCAATGTGTGGATAACACTAGGCCTTTCTGTTCTGGTGAAGGCCTCTGTGTGTGCTTGTACTCATCTCTGTGTAATTAGTACTAAGCATGTGGTAAAGAGTGGCATCTTAATGGCAGTGTGTGTGTTTGTGGCAGCGGGCATGTAAAACGTGTGGAAATAGCTGCATGCGGTCACTCATTCTGTGGGAGGGTAAATTAACTTTTCTATTCTATCTAGAGAGAAGTACTTAGCTGTCCAGCGTTCTAAGAACAACGGAGTTGTTAAGTGGCCCAACGTTCTGTTGCCCAACAGCTGGGTTTGGTGCTCGTCCTGCTGTAGGTGGCTGTGTCTGGATGGTGCTCGTCCTGTGCGAGCCTTTGCAATTGTGAACTGGTCTCTGGTGGTCTGCGTTAGTCTATATGGTTGATCTGTTCTGGTCTACACTATAGTCTCTGCTGGTCTGGGCCTTCTAGAGAGCCAGATGTGTGTTTGATACCATTCCTCATTCCATCCCATACATTACAATGAGCCTGTCCTCCGATTTCTACCTCCACCAGCCTCGCCTGGTCGGCATGCCAGGCGGAGAAAGACAGGGCCTGGGCCTGATGTTGAGCCGCGGCAGGCAGCCTGGAGACTGTGGTAGCTGTGCTACTGTGATGGCCTGTCTCTCCATGGCTCGACGCCCAGCCACCACTGGGTAACATTCCTTGCCCTGGGTCTGGGCCAGGGGCAGAGAGAGAGAGGCACAGGACACCTCCTTATATAGAGCTCCAACTCTCCTCAGAGAGCTTGTTTTGTTGCGTCGAAAATCCACAATGACCTTGTGGAGAGAGTAAACAAATCAGTTGTTTATGTCTTAAGCCCCTCTCTGTCGTTCTCTAGATTTTGATTGCGCTTCCTTACTATAAATGTTCCTTTCAACAGTTTTGTTTATACTCACATCATCAACTCTCTTAGACAACCACCCAGAGCTCATTACTATATACTACACAGTTATACCACATGGCAGGACAATTGTAGCACAAAAAGGCAATGAAAATACATAGTGCACACACACACGCACGCGCACACGCTCACGCGCACACACACACACACACACACACACACACACAAGCACACTCACACTAATGCAGGGAAAGAAAGAATGTCACATCTTAATGGTAACTTAAGTTATGATGTCTGTCTGGTGCATTAAGGAGCATATTTGCTGAGATGGCAGAGGGGCTCCACCTTCTCCATTCCCCTTCAAGCACAGGGACTCCAGTTAGAGGATGCCAGTGTGCAGATGAGAGTGCATGCCAATGTGTTTGCGCTTTGTGTGATTATGTGACTGTATGCGTGCAGAGAGGTGTGTTATTGTATGGGTGTATGCTTTGCGGAGGAGTGTGTGTGTGTGTGTGTGTGTGTGTGTGTGTGTGTGTGGTATCTGCATTGGGAGCTGCTGGCAGGGGGACAGTCAGACTGTGGATATGGAGTTTGGCTCAGACTTGAAGCCACACTGTAACAGAGGAGCCACACAGGCAGTAGTCTTTACTGCCTAACTAAACACAGGCTTCCCCTGCCCTCCTCCCAGCCTCACCCCTGTCCTCTCAGTCCTCAACGCTCTGATCCAGTACATCTTAATTACCCACCGTAATTGAGCTGTTAATTTAATGGGTGTTTTCAAAAGGTACTTTACAGAGTTGCGTGCTCCCGCCCAATGGGTTCTGGAATGAGAGACCACTCTTGTTATTGTCGAGACTTTTACTGTGGGCAGACAGAGAGTCCAAGAAACATTAAGAATGGCTTTAGGAGTAAGGCAGGCCTGCCACGGTCCAAAACCCAAGCTTTATATCACTTCAATTCAGTCTTTAATATCACAGAGAGACATGTGGTTTGCAGGGAGGGGCAACACAACATACAATAAAAGTACAATACAATAGGATTCGATTGGACTGCTTACTGTCTGTCCAGTGCCCTAAAGTGGCAGTGCTTGATATTGACAACAGTAAAGCTCTTGATAAAACACAAATATGAGTTACTGTATGTAAATGTTAGAATTTAAATTAAGATTGATATTGCAATGCTTTATCGTGCATTTAAATGATATTTGAGGTCCAAGGGTGTGAGGCAATGTGAGACAGATGGAAAAGGAGTCAAATGACTGATCATCATTTGTAATTTATCAAACCTTTTATTTTGTACTGTATAGTGGAATCCTCCCACAGGACATTGCATGGTCTAACCAAGGATATCTGGAAGTATTTACAATGTCTTATAATTAGATCGGTGGCTTCAGACTACTGCGGAAAATATTCTCAGCATAAGGTAATGACAGAGAGGGTGGACGACTGAATGAAAGGCACGTGAGCTCACAAGAAGCATTCATACTGTACTGTGTATCCAACTATACAGAAAAATAATGGGCAGACACAGGTTTTGGTATGGTCACATCTCGACATCATGCAGTATCTTGGAAACGCAATCAGTCAATCCTGAAGATGAAAGACATACCACCAGAGGATGGGTCTTCAGCAGAAGGTGTGTGTGTGTACTATATATGTGATCCCCTATCCGGAAAATCACACCCAGAATGCAAGAATGCTGCATAGCAGTCTGCCCCCTCACTGGGTCCTATCTCTGCCCTGCCCTATCTGAGGATCTACAGAAGCCTGTTCATCTAGACTGGGTTCAAGTGGCCCATGGGCACAGGTCTAGGATCAGCTTAGCCTTTCCAACCCCTATCATTAACCATGATGTGAGAAAACTGACCTTAGAGCAGTGTCTAAGCTTAACTTCACCCTCCTCCTGTTTATCCAGACACTGGACTGGCATTTCCTGTGGGTGGGTCCAAGAGGCAGAGACATTCCTGGGCCAGGCACCTCCACTTCCTGTCTCTCTCTACTCACACCCCCATTGAAAGACGTGTTTCCTGCCTCTCCCTCAACGCTGCTCTGAGGTTTCAGGACAAGAGGAAATATCCATGTCAGACACCATGGACTGTAAGGCCTTAACATATCATACATGCTCACGCAACACACAAAGACATACTGTAGACTAGAGGACACAGAAGCCACAGTAGCTGAGCGTTAGCCTTTGTTACCCGGCTCTCCCTCTCTCCCTCTCTCAGCCTTAACTGGCCTAGCTACTCTCTCTCTCTATTTCTCTGTGTCTGTGGTTGCTATCCAGTGTTCTCTCAGGAGTATTGGTGTCATACATGATAGGTATGATCAGCATTGCAGGCATGCCTCCCATGTCAGTGCGAGGTGTCACAGTGTCCAACAGTGTGGTGTCCCTGTGGGGGGAAGTTTTGGTGTCACTGTACTGCACCCTCAGGCGTCAGCAGCTGCAGCAACGGGTGGGTATCCAACAGCTGGGCTGGGGGATGGGAGGCAGAGGAACAGGGTGTTTCACCTTACATACTGATGATGATGACAACGATGACAAGATGCCTCAGGGGGTGATGGTGAGTATGGGAGATAAATAACTTGTGACCTTGAAGTTGTAAGTTCTTGAGTGTATAATTACACCTATACATTAGGCCTAGGATACTGTAGAGTGGATACTGTCAGTGGCAAACTGTTAGGGATGAACTGGACCAAGGGTCACTGGTATTATAGTCCTTATAACAAGATAATGAGTTTTGCTTTCTTAGCTGATACAGTACTCACGTTACAGTAACAACTGTCTGAAATGATCCTCCTGCATTTCTTTACCCCTGGCGCCCTCTCTTGGTACACATTCAACGGTAAGTGGTGAAAATACCTACATGTATCAATGAGGTTGTTTGACTTCAAAACTAAACCCGACTAGAATTCAGGCGAGGCTTGGTGAGATCAGGCGGAGGCAGTGCATCTGTGCACTCAAGTTGGACAATGTAGTGCAATTCTAACTGCACGGCTTGAAAACGTGGACGTGACAACATGACGACTATGAAATCCTCAATAAAGCACCCCATGAATTATCTTTAACTACCAGTCTTTACATTGTGGCATAAAACACTTTTCGTGATTCAGGTACGCGTGTCAAAAAAACATTCATGATTGGTCATGACAGGTCTTCCACAATGAAGGCACTTGCTGCTTCACGCCAACATTTCTGAGCAAGTCGGACAGATTTGATCCCCATTATGCAACAGATATTGAATGGCACTGATCAGCAAATACTCAAAATGTATCCTCTCAAACACGAGCATTAACACAACTATGCTTCAATCAACTCATTTTTATCAACAGAAACCACATTTTCTCTCCTGAATTCATACAGTGACAAAACAATGAAGATAAAACAACCAAATGAAAAACATGAAAGTATATGAGAGTTGCATCATCTGTTTTGGCCCAAATCTCCAAGGTATTTGTGGACACAAGTGAAGTGAAGGTTGCGGGGAGGTTGTTTAGACTAGGTTGTACTCAGCGTTGCTGTTTCATCCGTTCTTCTCACAAAGGGAGTACAGCAACTCAATCTGTTCAGCATCCCCAAACCCTGGGCTGTGGGACGAGGAAGAAATAAACATAAAAACTAAAAAACTAAAAACACTGTAAACATTGTAGATTGTAGAAACATTGTAGATTGTAGAAACATTGTAGAAGTCTGCCTCCTAACAGTGCTCTGTCCAAAGGACTCCCGCTGCTCTATCCCCCCATTCCTCTCACCGTCCCGGGGTCTCAAGGATCAGTGGGATGTTGTCCAGCCTGGGCTCATTCACAATGTCCTGGAAAGCTGCGATTCCTATCTGACCCTTCCCAATGTCCTCATGTCGGTCCAGGTGACAGCCCAGTTTACCTGTCAATCACAGCCAGACAGGAGGAAACACCCAAGAGGAGCAATTACTTCACAGGTACTGTATTAGGACAAAACTAACTATACTATACTATACTTTTGTCTGACTGAAGCCCAGGTGCTGTGTTTAGTGTTTGTGATTATGATCTGCTGATTAATGGAATGTGGAGATTCTACAGAAACGTCTTGAAGGCTCCAATTGTTTTTATTCCAATACTTTTCAATCATAATACATCTCAATGTATTCAATCATAATCAATCACTACTTGTCTTCTTGTTGTGTGGGAGTGAATCAGCAGCACAGGGTTCCTCAGTTCACCTTTAGAATCATTGAGGTGGATTGCTCTGAGGTAATGCAGTCCGACTGTCTGATCAAACTCGTCCAACATCGACTTCACCCCTCCCTCTGCAGACAGGTCATAACCTGGTGGTATCGTAAACATGCTACATTTGTCTCATCTTGACATTCTTAAAGACCTATAATGATTATGGTTTTATATGCTATATTATATTTTGAGTGATCAAGGATAGATATGAACAAATGCTGAGTAATGATAACTGAGATATTTTTGGAAAAGAAAGTCATAAACCAGTCTGACTCACCATAAGCAAAGGCATGGCATGTGTCCAGACACACACCAACTCTTGTCTGGTCTCGCACCTTGTCAATTATGTTTCGCAGTTCACTGAATTTACCACCCACTGTACTGCCTTGTCCACTCATATTCTCCAGCACTGAGAGAGAGAGAGGTTTGAGGGGAGGCATTAGGAAGATTCAGGAAAAGACCAATTAATTTCAAGGGCTTTACTTAAACTGGTGAAATAATCCACTTAGTAAACCGTAGTTTACCAGTGACGATGGCAGGTATTTGCTGGTGAGCGTGGTTAATGGCCTGGGCTATCTTCTCCACACATTGCTCTGTCGTGATGGAACCCAGAGAGGAGCCAGGGTGAAAGTTGTAGAGGCTCAGACCCAGAGCACTGCAGCGGCCTAGTTCATCTACCAGCATGGCCTGGCTCTTGTCAAACACGTCTGGAATACAACATGAGGAGAATATTAATGGATGAAATGGAATTGACATGGTTCTGTTAAAAGCAGTGAGACAAGAGCACTGCTGGGAGTCAAACCAGGGGAATGGATCTCTTCAGACTGAACCCGGCTCCTCCTCTTCTGACCTATCCCCTTCCTCGCACTTCCCCACATACCTTTTGATTGACCTGCAACTTTGCCATTTAAAGTAGCAATCTCAAGGTGATCTTTGGCACTTTGGACTTATTCAAACTGCTTTGAACTTGGAGTTTCACATTGCACAGAAAATAGTTGTCAAGAGCCCTGTCTGATATGCATTGGAAGGGAAGATTTCATGGATCATGCATCATCGTGAATTGTGTGTGTGTGTGTGTGTGTATAAACCTTCTTTGGGAGAGCCACAATTCATCAGGTAGGACCCGTGTGGTACTATGTGAGCGGAGTCAAACCCATGTTGGGCGCATTGCTCCTGAAACTTGGCTGCTGCTGATAGGTCCAGGGCAGGCCTCTTCCAAGACCGTTGGGAGCCTAGGAAAAGGGCAAAACTACGACCCCCCTGCTCTGTGCTTGCTCCAACCGCTTTCCATATTCCGCCTGAGGGGGGGAAATATATATTTGTCATGGAAAAATTGTGTTCACATATTTAGTTCACACGATTATGACAGTTTCAAAAGAGGCACAGACTAAAGGTTTGATATCATCATGTAGTTTTTTTTTTTTTTACCTGATATAGAGACATGAGCTCCGATGTACTTGTTTTTTTCATGGTCCTTACTTTCCCTCACCCTCATTTCCTCGCTCTTTCTGTCTCCTGAGGGTTCACCAACCCTAGCCTCCTCACCTTCGTTGTCTCCTTCCATTCCTCCCTGTGATTTCCTTTTCATTGTCACTCTCTTCCTTGGACCCATTGCTTCTGTTGAAAGAGGTAAACATTTAACAATTCAAACAGAAGATCTCTGTTACAGAGCCTTTCAAATCCGGTTACTCTTCACTAATGTTTCCAATTCATGGTTGAAATTAATTGAAACGTAATTTGGTAGCTAAAGACCAATCATGGGGAGCACTAACTGGGAAGATACCTCGCTCGAGGTTCCTCTTTTTGATTAGTATTATGATCTGAATTCTTTAAGTCTTGCGCCACTGTCTTGCAGGAATGATGCGCTCCCTATAATAAATGATGTACTGTAGCTGAATCTGATCACTAACACACTTTGCATCACAATGCCTTATATTATATTATAACATTAGTTTCGAGGTTCGAATAGAAATCTCTTCTAATATTACTGAAATCTTAATCATTTTTTGAAATGTGTTATACATGTCAATTTGTATATATGACGTCACCGATCAACCGAATTAAGCCTGCTGCCTTCACGCACATACACACATGTTGCCACTATGCCAGTCGACGCTTCCATGATGCTACCTACGCACTATGACAATTATTAAACAGATTATGGTGACACTCATCAATGTCTAATGGTTAATGCTGTTGTAATGAACTATGTCAAGAGTTTTCGTATAATGAAGGTCAGAACATTGTCCCTCATCCCCCCACCCACTCCCGTCAGAGCCAGACTCTCCATACATACTGAGCAGCAAGATGGCCGACCGGCAGCCAACTGACTTTACAGCGCTTTAAAAAAAAGAAAGAAAAAAAAAGGAATTATTCTGCACATTAGGTTTACATTGTCATAGTACTTACTTACAAATCATTAGCTCGAGTTATATTTCTTTTATTAAGCCACATACTTGATTATTCGTTTAGTGGTCGTTGTTTTTTCATGTAGCCTCGAATGCCTCAAAAAAAAAAAACTGAACATTTCTGCACTGAAGCACTTTAAGCTAAGCTAGCTTATCACGCTAGCTCTGTGATCATATGTGATTCCTGAGGTGAGTGTGCAAGCGACATTATCGTATGACTACTATGTTCAACAGTTTCTAGACAGTTGCATTGTTTATTTTTCATGCATATTCCATAGATTTCGGGTAGAGGTTAGTTAGCAAGCTACGACTTGTTAAATTTCTCCCGACATCGAATCGGTCCGAAAATTGTGTGCCAGTTTTTGCAGCTAGCCAGCCAAGTACAGTTTAGCTGCTAGCCAGCCCAGTACAGTTCTGCTGCTAGTTTAGCTAGCCAGCCAAGTACAGTTCTGCTAACCAAGTACAGTTCTGCTAACCAAGTACAGTTCTGCTAGCTAACCAAGTACAGTTTTGCTGCTAGCCAGCCAAGTACAGTTTTGCTGCTAGCCAACCAAGTACAGTTCTGCTGCTAGCCAGCCAAGTACAGTTTAGCTGCTAACCAGCCAAGTACAGTTTTGCTGCTAGCTGCTAGCCAGCCAAGTACAGTTTAGCTAGCCAAGTACCGTTTGCTGCTAGCTGCTAGCCAGCCAAGTACAGTTTAGCTGCTAGCCAGCCCAGTACAGCTACCCTGCAGGCAGGAGGATGGCTGTCGTCGTGCGATTGATGAACTTAACGTCTTTCCGAAACTAGTATCTATCAATCTTGCAAAGTTCAACCGACTAGCCTTCCTTTGTTTTGCAAGACGCTTGTTGGATAAGCTAACATTGTTGGACATGTTTGTTCGCATTATTACTACATTTCATAAAGATGGTGTGGCATTTTAGCTGCGCAGCTAGCCGTCGTCAGGACGGAGTACTAGCTTGGCTAACGCGTTAGTGTGACCCGTGCGCTCCTAGTCAAGGGATTACGGTAGCTATAATAGTATAGCTATTAAGGTAGCTTGTTCATTAGACTCGTAAAGGACTTTCAGAGCTACGGTGCAGACAGACAGACAGAACTTGCCTCTAATTCTAAGTTACGTGCTTCTTCTCGCCACGGTAAACGGCCGCGGGCGTCTTTGCGTCAAGCTGTGTCTGCGAGATCGATTCATTTCAATTGCGTGTTAGCTAATTAGCTACCGTTAATGGCCCCGTGTGTCGTGTGTCATGTGTCACTTTCAGCCCGCCACAGCTTCATCAATCTCACTAGTAGCCAGCCATTGCTGTTTTATATTAGGGCGTTAAAAGGTAATATCAATATCTGTGTAAGTATTATTATTGTTAGGTAGCTATTGTCAAACTAAGCTAAACTATATGAACAGATTAGAAACCACCCTGTGCTGTGCGCCCACCAGGCCGCCGAATGCAGGTCAGCTAGCTAAGCTAACGGTACATGAAGCTTTAAGCAGCGGGCCAGTCAGAGACATTAGCTACCCCGTTGGCCGTGATGATATTGATATTGAGGACCATAGTCAGCGACATCAGGTTCGTTTTCCGTTACAGGTCATTTTGCATAGCATTGTGAATTCATAGTGATTGAATGTGTACTACTGCCCATGAGAAAATGGACTCTGGCAATGTCATGCCTTGCCTACAAGCGATGCATATTTAGTGTCTATGAATGAGTCTGGTTCCGAATGCATTTTTAATACTTGGTTTGACATATAGAGTATTATTACAAGCGTTCCCATCCATGCCATGGCAAACATGTATGCTAATTGTGTTAGATGTTCTGTGAGACATTATATCAAGGCAAATCAGCCATTTAAATCAGCCATTCAGAACCATTACATTTCTGTCCCTGGACCGTGATGAAGTCATGCGAACATACGAGTTCAAAAACATGCCAACATGATTTGATCAACAGGACTGTATCACACTGCTTAAGAAGCTTTCGCCTTTGAAGCTTATGACAAGACCCGTCCGCTCCTTACATTAGCTAAGGCTTGCAAGGGGAGGATAAGCTTGGAATTTCCTGCAGGTTTATTATGGGGATAATTGCCATATGAGCTGTGCACGTGCCCAGCAATCTTCTGAGCCCTAGGCTGATTCGTCCAATGGAGCGTACAGCTATTGTTGTTCAATAACACAGGAGGATCTGCATTGTTTTTAATTAGGTTTTTCTCATTCAACCCAGAAAGAAGTATCAGGAAAGGGAACAGTAGTTCATGGACGACAAGAAAAGGAAGAAAGACGACAAAAGGAAAAGGGAAGCCTCTCAGAAGGTAAGGATGTTAATTAATTATTACTGTCCTTTTATGTCAAATGTCACTTTGCAAAAACGATCAGTTTTGCTCATTTCGTGATGGGGTTTTTCTTCCTGCTGACGTTGGCACAATAGCACTCTGATGAACCTGAGCTACCACCATGATCTGTTTCATTATGTGCAAAGTTGGGTTTGCCAGTAGGGGTCCATTTAGTATCGCTAAGTCGCTTGTGGTACACACAACAAGTCTCAACAAATATGTTGATAGATTGCTGATTATTCCCCATTACGCCTGGCACTTGACCCAGACCAGGGAATGTTCTTCTCCTAACCAGTGCCATGCATAACTTCCTGTGTTATACAGAATGAGATGTTTGTCTTAGATTTGGATGAATGACAAAAGCACACGTTTGCGATTTCTTGCTTTATGATGTTGGTTTTGAGATTTCCATTTTTGAAAACTGATTCAAGCGTTTCTTGTTTCAGGTTGCTGAGCAAAAAAACAAAGGTAAGCAGTGTGTGTGTTTCTGAGTTACCTGGTTGCTATGTTTACAAGGTCCCACCTGTCTCTCCTTGTCTGTTCACGCCCCTCTTGCCGTTTTACATGTGTTTTTGGATCTCACTGCTTTAGTTTGTTTTCGCTGCACAGTCTTTTGGCTTTGTCACTCCAGTGAAACACGACACAGAAAATCTCTATAAACAAACAGCACTGTTTTTTCCTTTCCCACCCTCGCTATCAACACTCAGTGTGCCTATTATTTAGTGTGTAGAATGTAGCAGTTTTCTCTCATTTTAAAATAATGATGGCTAGACATTTTATTAGTGTTTTGTCTTTACATCCAATCTCTGTTTTGTATACTGCATGTTCGTTTGCTGACTTCTGACTTCTCTCTGTTCCACCTCGCAGTGCCAGAATTGACCAAGCCCACGTCCGCCCAGTCTCCTGCTACCCCCAGCTCTGCATCCCCTAGCCCTGGAACCACCCCCTCTGCGTCTCCCTCCCCTGCCACCGCGGCTGCAGGCGCCCCCCCTCAGGGCGGGAACAATGCGAAGCGGCCGGCGGTGGCCAACGGACAGCCCTCCCCCGGAGCCCAGGCCCCCCAGCGCTACATGCCCCGAGAAGTGCCCCCGCGATTCCGCTGCCAGCAGGACCACAAAGTGCTACTGAAGAGGGGCCAGCCGCCGCTGTCCTCCATGCTGCTGGGGGGAGGCACTGCGGGAGGGGGAGACGGACCCAATGCAACCATGGCTGCTGCCTCAGGTCAGTGTCATCACATGGGTGTGCAAGTTCCTACTGTTTAATTCCAAAGTTTCTCTTTATGAGAATAATGATATTGTCGCGGTTAGAGGTTATAAGGTGTTCGTGAGGGGTTAAGAGGTAACCTGTTTGTTTGTTTGCTACCACTCCAGATTCCAGTCCAGGCTCTGTGGGTCAAGCTGCTCCCTCACTGCCCCTCACCTCATCCTCCTCCTCCTCCTCATCATCAATCGCTGCTGCTTCTTCTACTACTTCTTCTTCAAATTATGCAAATTCCACGTGGGGGGCAGGCTCTGGCAGCCAGCCCTCCTCTCAGGGCAGGGAGAAGGTGATAGTGGACGGCTCGGACCTGGATGAGTGGCCTAGTATCGCCGTTGGTGACGTGGGCGGAGCTACAGTTGCCGGGAGTGCGTCGGGGGAGGGTGGTGGAATGCCGAACAGCAGTGCCTCATGGACCGACAGACACCTCCAGCAGCCGCCGAAAGCTGTAGGAACCGGAGGAGGAGGGAAAGGTGGCGATTCTGGCAATCCTTCTCCCACTTCTTTGTTCTCTTTGCCCAATGAATGTATGCAGTCTGGCAGTGTTGTGTGGGGGTCTGCCTCGCAGGGTCCTGTAGGAGGGAATGCAGCTGCCGCAGGGTCATTGCCCTCCATTTCCAAAGCCTCCCCTCTACCAGGGAACCCTGAAGGCTCCCTTGGTGGCAGCAGTGGGATCCCTGGTGCCAACTTCAACCCAAATGCCAACCCTTCTGCCTGGCCTGCCCTGGTGCAGCAGGAAGGGGCTGGGGCAGCTTCTTCAGATGGTGGCCCCTCTTCCCTCCAGAGCCCTGGGTCTCTGTCTGCCAACAACCCTTCCCTGGGAGTGGGACACCCACCTCTATCTGTGAATCAATCCGCTCATCAGCACCAACTTCACCAAATGCAATCCAGAGACAGAGAGCACGCGGCGGCGGGAGAGTGGGGCGGAGCTGCGCTGGAGACTGGAGCAGGACCAAAAAGTGCGGGGGAGGGGGGCGAAATAGACTGTGGGGGTGGCAACGGGGGGGACAACCTCGCTGCCTCTCAAACCTCGTCCTCCTCCTGGAGAGGCCAGCCTTTCCCTGCTGCCAACTCCAAAACCGGTGCCTCAAGGACTGACGGGTGGGAGGGAGGAGCCGGAGGGGGGTTCGCAGCTGCTGAGGGTGGGGGTGGAACGTCAGGGTGGGGGTACAGAGGTCAAGGGGGAGGTGGGGGTAATGCCTGGGGCGCTGGAAGTGGGGGTAACAGTCAAACCCCCGCGGTATCTCAGGGAGGGTGGGGCGGAGGAGGAGGGGAGAGAGCGGTTCCGGCAGGAGGAGAGTGGGGGGCTAATTCAGGTGGTGTTGGTGGGGGTGGCAATCCGGTCGGGGAGGGTGGTGGTGGTGGCTGCAGCAGTAACAGCAGCAGTAGCGGGGGAAGCATTGGCAAGCCCCCCGCCGCCTCCGCCTCCCCTACATCCACTACCACTACCACAAGAGCTTGGGACAATCAGAAGGCGGTCGGGGGGGACGGAGGGGCAGGGGACACAGGGGACTGGGGGGGAGCCCAGGGCAGCAGAGGTGGAGGAGGTACCTCTTCCTCCAGCGGTGGAGGGAACTCCAGAGCTGGTAGCGGGCCCCACAATCAGCACCACAGCCACGGGCACCAGCGCTCCCACCCGCCTCCCCCCAACCCCGAAGTGGCCTTACAGAACCTTCTCAGCCGCAGTGACTTGGACCCCCGTGTCCTGTCCAACACAGGCTGGGGGCAGACCCAAATCAGACAGAATGTGGCATGGGATCTGGAGGGAGGAGGAGGAGGAGGTGGAGGAGGAGGTGGTGGTGGTGGTGGTTCATCTGCTTCATCCAAAAATGCTTCATCTTCGATGGGTTCTCAATACTCCGCAAGCTCGACGACTACTGATCCAATCGCTTCTTACCCTGTCGCTGGCTCCACCCCCAACCCTTCACTTGTGCCCTCGGCTGGCTCTTCTGGAGAGGGCTGGGAGAGCAGCAACAGCAGCAGCAGCGGCGCCTCCATACCCACACGGGGGCCACCGCCATCAGGCCCCAACATGAGGAATCCTGGCCTCTCACAATCTGGGTCGCAGACCACTGGAGTGGGCATGGGAGGAGGCCTTGGACCTGGGCAAGGGAAGCCCACAGGGGGCTGGGGAGGGGCTGGGCCGTCAGAGAGCCAAGGAAAAGGGTGGGGGAATGAAGGCTCTGACTGGAGGGAACGCAGAGCAGGGGGCGGAGGGGGAGGAGGCGGGTGGGGAGGGGATTCTGGACAACAGGGTAACCCAGCAGGTGGTGGTGGAGGTGGCTGGGGAGGGAGTCAGGAGGAGAAAGGGACAGGGACAGGGGGATGGAAGGAGATGGGTAGGGATGGCAGAGGAGGAGGAGGAGGAGGAGGAGGAGGGTGGGGTGGACAGAGGGGTGGGGCTGGGGGGGATAATTGGGGAGATCGAGAGCCCAAATCAAGTGGTGGTGGTGGTGGTGGAGGAGGAGGAGGAGGAGGAGGAGGAGGAGGAGGATGGGGAGACGAAAGGAAAGGTGGAGGAGGAGACACTGAAGTTGGTACGTGGGGAAGCTGGGATGAGGGAGCCCCTAGACGAGGGGCCGGGGGGGACATGGGGGGCAAACCCCACCAGGGTTGGGGTGGAGGTGGAGGAGGTGGGGGTGGAAAAATGCACCCGTCACAGATGCCAAACAGCCAGACAGCCTCACTTAAAGGCGCGGCACCACAGCAGCAACAATCACAGCCCCAGCAGCAGCAGCCCCAGCAGCAGCCCCAGCAGCAGCAGCAGCAGCAGCAAACGCTGGACCAGGGGGCTGTGCAAGGGGGCTGGGGACGTCAACCGGTTCCCCAAGCCCAGAACCAAAGCTCAGGCTGGACCGCTGGACCCATTCCCAGTGGACCAGGAGAGGTACCAGAGCCAAGTGGTTGGGAGGAACCTTCACCACAATCGATAAGCAGGAAGATGGAGGTCGATGATGGAACTTCTGCTTGGGGTGACCCCACCCGTTACAACAAGAGTGTCAATCTGTGGGACAAGAATGAAGCCGCGCCGAGTCAACAGCAGCAACAGCAGCAACAGCAGCAACCGCAACCGCAGCAGCAACCGCAGCAGCAACCGCAGCCGCCGCCGCCAATGCATGGGCAGCCGCAGGCCCAGCCACAGGGGCCACCCCCTGTGTTGCAGCAGCAGCCTGGCAGGCAGTCTGCAGGAATCGGGGACAGAAATGTCAACCCTGGTCATAGACCTGGGCCAGGAAAAGCTGCAGGGATGGGTAAGAGTTGCTGTTTGTTTTACAGTTTTTCCATCAAATGTTTCGCCCTGTCCACATATCATATTTGCGTGCCGATGACCTACAGTGTTACCAAACCTATAATAGTGCAATTAAACACACCGGTATCACTGATGTACTCACCCCAATGGTGGTCCTCTGTGGCTCCGTTTACTGGACCGTGGCGCTAACAACGCTTGTGGGTTTGATTCCCGCTGGGACCATATATACATACCAATGTATGCACTCATTGCAATGTAAGTCACTTTGGATAAAAGCGTCAGCTAAATGGCCCCCTCTGTCTGCAGCTCCATCCTCCGGCTGGGGCGGAGGCTCCCCCTCGAGCCCGTCGGTGGATGACGGCACCACTGCCTGGGGGAAGCCTACGGAGACGCCCACCGGCTGGGGCGAACCCGAGGACACTGGCAAGTCCTCCGGCTGGGGTAACCCTCCGCCCAACCCTGTCAAATCTGGTGAGGAAACGCTCATATTCCACAGAATGGCCCTGTATCATCCTTTTGGCAACCCAGACACTGGCCCTTACATACACACGGTAAGATGACACTATTAACGACTTGTACTCAGCAGGTCCAAAGTCTATGCAAGAAGGCTGGGGTGAGGGGGAGAGCTCGGTGGCAGCCTCACGCCATTCCAGCTGGGAAGAGGAGGAGGAAGGAGGAGGAGGGGGGGTGTGGAGCAGTACTGGGTCCCAGGGAAGTAGCTCCTCATACAACAGCGGAGGATGGGGCCAGGGCCACGGGGGCAAGAAGCCTGGTGGTAACAACAAGGTAGGACAACTCTGGTTGAGATGGTTTGGGATGGGTTGGGATGGGATGGGTTTAGTTGGGATGGGATGCAATGCCTATTGTAGCTATTCAAGAAGTGGAGTTGGATTGGACGATGGCATTTGTCTGAAAGATGCTTCAACATAATTGTCGCGCAACTGTTGTTGAATGCTGTCAGTTGATTTAACTAGGGTAGGTAGAAATTATGTCGGACTGTAATCTCACGTCTGTGTCTGTCTTTATCCGTCAGGCTCCTCTGAAAAGTGGAGGAGGAGACTCCTGGATGAACCCAATGAACAGACAGTTCTCTAACATGGGGCTCTTGGTAAGGCCTTATTTAAGTGTGGTTCATGATTGAGACAGACAGTAGGGATGCTCCGATCTGGATTTTTGGGGCCGATACCGATCACCGATTATTTTCCTCAAGATCAACCGATACCGATACCGATTTTTTTTTAAATACATAACTGTAGGCCTACTGACTGGATAGCCTACATATTTTTTGCTTTTTAGACAAAAGTTTTGATCCATTAGGCACCAAGCAAACGCAGACCCATTTTTATGTCATAGTAAAAGTCTGGCCTATCACCCAGTTAGGGCCTGAAGCCCAAGTCAGTGATATGGCTGTATAAAAGACATCATAAACGTGGCCTTCATGGTTTACATACTGTTACGTCCTCCTATGTTTTCTGTTCAGTTATCTGTCTTCCCCAGGAAAAAAAAAAGGAAAAAAGATCGTTTTTTGCGATCGGCCATTTTTGCCGATCACCGATCGAGTCATTTGGAGTGAAATCGGCCGATTTAAATCGGTGGCCGATAAATCGGAGCATCCCTAACAGACAGTTTGGGAATGTATTATCTTGGCTAACACAATAAGAACGACATACCAGTAGTCATGGCTGTGATGTTGTATATGCCCCATACCCACTTCACAACCTTTAGCCTCATTGCCTCTTAGCCTCGCACAGCCTACATCATTTATTGTTGTATGCACCAACCTCACCAAGTCCATTTCCACTATTTGCAAAACACTTGCATATTACGTATTTGGCGATACGTGCCAAATAAAAGAATTCTGATGTTGATGGTGGTGGTGGTGGCTGTTGTTTGCAGGGTGATGACCCCAGTGGTCGACCCCCCCTGGACTTGGCCCCTGGCCCTCCTCAGGATAAGAAAATGGAGGCCGAGAAGCGAGGGATGGGCCTGAACGACTACATTGGAGAGATACGTAAAGCGGGGAGAGCAGGAGGAATGGCCTACCGGTCACCTGGTTCCAAAGATGTGGGGCCTGGGGACCCTGGGCCTTACTACGACAAGGTACTTCCAGAACCACCACACCCCTGTGACGTTCTAACTGTTACCCGAGTCCCTCTTGTCTTGTTAACTCTTTCTTCTGTATTCTCTCTCTTCCTCTCTTCCTTTTTGATTTCTACTGCCCCCTCCTCCGTTCTTCCTTGTCTCCCCACTTCTCCCCTGACACTGATTGGCTGCCATCAGCAGACCTTGCCTTTCACCAATCAGGATGGGTGCCTTGGGGAGGAGGGGCCTTGCTCTCAATACTCTCCGCCCACAGTCTACAAGCCCTCCCCCCTCTACAACCACAACACTATCCCCCCTAGACAAGTAAGGCTGTGTCCCCTGGTCTCTCTAAGTCTGTTGCCTCACCCTATACCCCCCCCCCCCCGCTAGAAATTGTACTCACTGTCAAAAACATCATCAGTCAGAAGTGCCCCAAAATCTGTCTCTCTGTTTCCAACTGTTCTTCCTCCTGTGTGTGTCTGTCATTTCCTCTGTCATCTTCTGTTCACAGTTTATAACCCCCCCTCTCTTCTCTTGTCAGGGTGGTCATAATATGTTTGGTAGCGGTGGGATGGCCCAGTCAAGACACCAGCCCGGTGTGCCACCCATAAACCAGTCCCCAGGGATAAGAGCGCAAGTGCCTCATCAGTACCTGTCGCCACAGGTACCGTTAGGTTTTTGAATTTCATCAGACTGTTGACTTGGTCTCCTGTGCCTGTTTCCTAGTCAAGACAATTCTGTTCATTAGTTCACTTCCCCCCTGTGCACAAAACCCTGATCGGTACCATTGATTTTGGTCTCTGCTTCCAAGTAAGTTCTTTCTCAGAAACACATGTCCTGCCCAAAGAAGTGATTTATGTTACAAAGCTGCTGCTGATTAGTAGAACTTACAGGAGTGATTGAACAGTCGATGGAGGAGACTATCTCCACACAAAGCACAAAGCAGGGAGCAAAGCCCTCATCGACAGTGACGTGTTGCGTGCGTTTGAGTTTGAGTATTCTGTGCTCCCGTGGTAACCGGTATGTTCTGTGTATACCAGGTGCCAGGTTCAGTGCTGAAGCAGATGCCGCCCCCCAGCGCTAGCGTCGGTGGGGTGGGTGGAGTGGGCGGGGTGGCAGGTGTAGGAGGGGGTGTGTTCCCCCCTCAGCTGTCCCCCCAGCACATCGCCATGCTCAGCAGCATATACCCCCCTCACATCCAGTTTCAACTGGTGAGTAGCAGGGGACCACACCTCCTCTATTTTGAAGGGTTGCCCGCCCCCAAATCTTAGGTTTTCTTTCTGGCGTCCATATAAGTCCATATCCCTCACCAGCAGTTATCAGGCCTCGGTCTATAAACCGGAGGTGAAATCTGTGGACCCCAATACAACAGAGGCTGGTAGAGGTAGAAATCGTAGGATGGGCTCCTTGTAAATGCAAGGAATGAGGAATGGTATCAAACATGCCAGTCCCTCCTTCAATTCCTGCCTCCACGAGCCTCCCCTGCAATACAATATAAGTGGTAGAGGGGGGCCACCATTGAGGTTGAGGCCAGTTGTATAGCATACCCCTGGATTATTGTTATAGTCAGTTGGCAAGATGGTGCAGGTCTTTCTCTGGTATTTAATGCAAATGGATAGCAGGGGTTTCAGTGGTGAACCTCTCTCCCCTGTCCCCTCCCTCCAGGCGTGCCAACTCCTCCTGCAGCAGCAGCAGCCGCAGACCCAGCAGCAGCAGCAACAGCAGCTCCTGCAGAACCAGAGGAAGTTCCCCCAGAACATCCGCCAGCAGGCGGACCCCCAACAGGTACTGTGCACTTCACACAACCCCCCACCATTTCTGTGCACTGACACAGGAAACATACAGATGCAAGGGTAGTTGTACCGTCACGTGTCCATGGGGAGGGAATGGAATAAGGAATGGTATGAACACTGGAGTTTGGTACCGTACCTCCTTCCATGCATTCCAATGAGCCCGTCCTCTGATTTCTACCTCTACCAGGCTCCCTTAGTACACAACCCCCCACCATTTTGTTGCACTCTGGTAGGCAGGAAATATTACAGATGTAAAGATACAGTCTTGAATACCATCATGTGTATAATCTCTCTCTGTGTCTGTACCTGGTTTTATCATTTGTTTGGTTTTCGCATTTGCTCTCACTGTATCATTCTCATTGTGTTTCATTATCGTGTTCTATCAGAATTGCTTTTATTACATCCAATGTACAGGTACACAAAAGTAAAATTCTTAGGCTTATGTTCATCATCATTGGCATTGCAGCAGCATACAAAATCAACAATAATAGAATAAAGTAAAGTAAGTAATAATAAATTAAAATAAGGTGATAAAGTGATGGTAGTCGTACTACAGCGGGACCAGTCGTACTGCAGTAGCGTCAGTGTGCAAAATGCTGTACAGGTTACAATATGATACAATATGCAATATAATACAGATATGATACAGTACAGGAAGTCAAGTAGTATTCAGGTAGTGTTCAAGTAATCAGTAATCTCTCATTAATTTTCTTTTTATTCCCTCAGCTGGCTAAGATCATGGCTCTCCTTCGGCAGCAACAGCAACAACAGCAGCTGGCAGGCGGGGTGGGAGGAGGCTCCAAACTGTCTCCCTCTCACCTGGGTGGGGGCGGCCCCAAACTACCTATGGCTGACAGCCTCCCCCACCCTAGCATGGGGATCTCTGTGGCTGACTTGCACCAGAAAACACAGGGCATGTACTCTGGTGAGTGTCAGTGACCAGGGACCCTGAGCTTTATTCATTTCTATGGTTGTCTGCCTTTGATTAATTTATGCTTACGGTTAATTTATGTGTTGTCAATCGACACTGCCGACAACTGTCAATCGACAGAAATTATGTGTTGTCGACAATTTGTGGCTTGGCCGAAGGGTGTCCAGCTCCTCCTGAACATTCTTATGTCGCTGACTCCGTCACAGATCGTCTATGACAAGGCGAATGACATTTTGTTTAAGTGAACCTTTAGTCCTACAGTGTAGATGCTCTAAAATATAGTGCATGATCATTTCTCTCTTACAGTAGTGAAAGGAATCCTGAATCTTGTAACGGCACACTGGTCCAAAGCTCTGCATGTGATGGAAACCTGAGTGATTGTACTGTAATGGTCATCTAACCCCCTGGTCCTTCCCTCTCAGGGTATGGTACGGGTGTGAACCTGTCTGGTATGGAGCTGGGGGGCTCTGTGGTGGGGGGGCCAGGGGGGATGAAGGATGTCGGTGGACAGCAGTCCCGCTTCAAATGGATGATGGAGGGTCACTCCCCAGCCCCCTCCCCTCCCGAAAGTGTTCTACACAAAAATGGTGAGATGCCTCAAGAAAATAATTCAGTGAATAAGACTGTGGCTTGCCAGCATCGACAATGTTCACACATCTGTTGTCCAGCCTATATTAGATCAAAGCCTCTGTCTCATTCTTTCTCTTCATCCCTCTCTTTCTCCCATCAGGTCCTATTTCCAACCCTATGAAGATGCGGGGGGGCTCCCCATACTCCCAGTATGATATGCTGGGGGGGGAGGGGTTGGGCCTGCCCCCCCAGGGAGATAACTGGCACCGCACCCCTGGAAACAAGAAGCCCAGCACGTCCAGCTGGCCCCCTGGTGAGCGATCTAGACACTCCAGGATTACTGACCAGTGTGTTCCTCGTATCCTCTCCTCGAATCCCCCCCCCTACTTCTCTGACAGTTTTTTTATAGGAATCAAGTATTCCTATAATTCCAAATAAAATAAATATCTAGAATTGCTAGCAAGTGCTGCAGCTGCATGTGGTTCTATTAACTGGCTTCCATCCATTCCATTTGTTTCTTTTGATTGTCAGAATTCCAACCTGGCGTGCCCTGGAAGGGAATCCCGAGTGTTGACCCTGAGAGTGACCCCTACATGACCCCAGGGAGCATGATGGGAAACTCTGGGGTGTCGAGCCTCAATGACACTGAGCACCAGTTGCTAAGAGATAACACAGGTACCCACTTGTATACCTCGGCCGCATCTTAGTAGTGGAACATTGGTTCCTCTGTCTCCTTTCCTCCCATTGGTTCTGAGGTGAATGAACTGGACTTGTGGAAGCTAACGCCCAATAGGCCTCCTTCATATTGCTTCATCTAATAGATTAGTGCAGACGAGGAGAGGAGGAGGCCGTTTAGTAATATTGAGACTGCAGCCCCACTAGGTATCAGTTGCTAAGAGACAAGACAGGCTGACATTCTGATGTACCCAAGTCCATGTTCAGATGGAGCTATCCTCACATACATAATGTAAAGTTCTAAGTATCAGGGGAGACTGTGGTGGAGGTAGGCATCGGAGGACGAGCTCATTGTAATTCATGGAATGAGGAACGTTATTAAACGTGTGCGTTACAAAGAGCCCATGCATTATGAACCTGTCCTCTGATATCTACCTCCACCAGCCTCCCTTGGTAAGTATGTTATTAGGTAAGGAGACCTCTCGCTCCCACTGCATGTTAAAACGATATGTAGATAACATTGAAAATCCAATCGCCCCCTCCCTCCCTTGTGTTTGCAGAATCAACCCCTCCCCTCAACACCTTGCTGCCTTCACCTGGTGCCTGGCCCTACAGTGCCTCAGACAGCCCCCTCAACAATGCACACAACTCAGGTACCGCACCCTTAGTTTACCCCTCTCTGTTATTTTGATTATTCGGTGCCTATTGTCTGTTTTTGCTTGTTCCTTTTGTATCTATATTGTGGATTTAAGACATCAGTGCAGCTTTTTCATGGTGTCAGTGTTTTCCAAATCGCTATTGTGTCTCGCTTGGACCTGCCGCGTGTCCTCCACACGACTCCTCCTAACAGGGATCCTGGTCTCACACTTGTTCATTTCCTGTTTCCCACAGCAAAATACACAGAGTACAAGACCAGCTGGCCCCCCGAGCCCATTGGACACAACAAACAGTGGAAGGCCAACCGCATCAACCAATCCCAGCTCGCACGCCCACCCCCGGGACTGACCAGTCAGAAGCAGGCATCGCCATCCCCTTGGTCGGGAGGAGCCCCGCGATTGGCCCGGGGCTGGGGAGGCTCGGGCAGTGGCCAGGAAAACAGATACGGCCCTGGTAATGTCATAACACCGTGTTGTGTGTAGACAGAGGGGCCTGTGTAGCAGATTATGACACCCTGTACTGTCCATGAAATATTCAGCAGACCTAAATGTACCTAAGAGATGAAACCTGCCCTGATCTGACATTGGGTGCTCAGAACACAGAACCCATTCATATTTGATTTTGGGGGCCTGCCAAGCTAGAAGCAAAGGTTATTTATCATTCATTGGGTTTGAGGAGCTGCAGGGTTACAGAGGCAGGGATTGTGTTTGGAGGGATAAGGGGAACTTATCCACATTTCTGTGGTCTGGCTGGTTTATTTTTGCAGGCTCTGCTTGGAGTGACGGTGGGACCTCCAGAGGAAGCTGCTGGCTGGTGCTCAGCAACCTCACTCCTCAGGTACACACACACACACAACCTCACTCCTCAGGTAACACACGCCCGTTCTGGCTCTCTTTGTGGGACGTACACCCATGCACAATCTCACTCACTTCACAAAATGGCACACACACACACACACACACACACACACACACACACACACACACACACGCGCACAATAACACATGTAACCTCAACCTATAAGCGCGCACACACACACACACACACACCCTAACCCCTTTCTCGCCATGTTGTTTCTGCAGATTGATGGCTCCACTCTGCGCACCATCTGTATGCAGCACGGCCCCCTGTTGACCTTTCACCTCGGCCTGACCCAGGGCAGCGCCCTGATTCGCTATAGCACCCGGCAGGAAGCCGCCAAGGCCCAGAGTGCACTACACATGTAAGTTACTCCTCGCCCGTGACTTGATTCTCAGTCATTAGATCTGAGTGGGTTGTGGTGCTCAATACACTTGAGGCTGGATAATACCCCTGTGCTGAATTCACAGTTACGTGAATGTGAATTTTCCTCCATAATTGCAGGAAAAGAAATCCTCAACCTGACCATTGTCAAACGACCATCTTTTCTCTCCAGGTGTGTCCTGGGTAACACCACCATCTTGGCCGAGTTTGTGAGCGAGGAGGAGGTCGCTCGCTATTTTGCACATTCCCAGGCTGGAGCAGGAGGGAGCGGAGGGACAGCTGGGGCCCCAGGGTCCAGCGGGGGCCAGGGACCCGCAGGGACAGGCGCTGTGGGGGCCAACAGCAGCGGGAGCCTCCAAGGAGGAGAGAGGGACCGGGTCAGAGGTGGAGGAGATGTTGGCTCCGCCCCTGGAGGGAGCAACAATGGAGGAGGCAGCTCGGGGCACTCCAGCTCTGGATGGCAAAGTTTGGACGGTACAGGCAGCTCCTCGGATCCAAACTCCACGCAGGGGCCTGGGCTGAGTATTTTCGCCCAGTGGAGCAGCAATGGTGCTGGGGGAGGAGGGGTGGGTGGTGGGGGCAGTGGTGTGGAGCCCGGTAGGCAGGGTCTGTGGGGGGGTATGGGTGGCGGGGGCTACCCCAGCAGTAGTCTTTGGGGGTCCCCTGCCATGGACGACCGCCACCAGATGGGAAGTCCTGCTGCACTGCTCCCAGGGGACCTGCTAGGAGGTGGGGCTGATTCCATCTGACTGACCAGCCCATGAACACACGCACACTTTATGTGTGCATACACTATATTTACACATGAACGTAAACTCATACACATACATCAACACACACAGTTGAAATGACGTCAGACTACACTGGTCTCTCTCTCTCTCTCTCTCTCTCTCTCTCTCTCTCTCGCACACACACACACACACACAGTCAGTCAGTCAGTCACAAATATGGTGACGTACTAACATTGCACACACATACGCACACACACACACAGTCAGTCAGTCACAAATATGGTGACGTACTAACATTGCACCTACACACACACACACACACAATACACACACACACACACACACACACACACACACATAGATATTATCAGATTCACCCCCTCCCCATCCACACACCTCTTACCCCTAAATGAAGACTTCAACAACAAGACTTGAACAGAAAGTGAAATCCGTTGGACTCAGACTCAACTGAACTCTTTCTTTACCCTTGAGTAAAAACACAAATCACTCGCATCCTGAGGTCCTATCAACTCAGGCATGCACTGTAAAGGAACCAACAAGTGACGCATCACATGGGATGTCCTCTTATGTGGTGTAGAACAGCAACACAACTACACATGCACAGGGTGACTGGTAATGTTACAGTGCCAGCCTCACTGGCAAACCGACAGACACTCACCAGTTACACACTGCTCTGATATTTGACAAGCGAAATTGTATCTTGTTGTATGTCATTTTCTGTTTGTTTTAAAAATGTGGAACCAGTGGAAATCCAGAGATGTCTTTTTTTCCCCTTCAAATGCTGACCTCGTTATATATTTTTTCTTACTCAATCAAGTTCGTTATGTTGTCATGACGATGACTATGATCACTTATTGACTAGCTGTACAAGGTGCCCTCCTGCCTGTGTGTGCATGAAAGGAGTGTGACAGTATGGAGGAGATGATGATGAGGAGGAGGAGGAGGAGGAGGAGGATATTGGGAGTGTCTGTGTTGTTGCCGTGGTGAATGTTTTTGTCACTGAGAGATTCATGATTAACAAGCGAGGCGTGTTGTCTCCAAATGCTTGTCCCAGTCAGGGAGGAGAATAAATGTTTGTGTGATCGCTTACATCAGGTGTACCATGTGTGTTTGTGCGTGCGTGTGCCTGCGTGTGCGTGTGCGTGTGCGTGTGTGTGTGTGTGTGCGTTTGTGTACTCAATTAAAGAGGATCCAAGTGTATGTCTGGGTGTCTGTCTGTCGTGTGCGTGTGTGTGTGTGTGTGTGTGTGGAAAGTTCAAGAACATTGGCACTAATGCATATTTCTCTTAAGTTGTGGTTTTAGCAGCATTTTTTTGTTTTCTATTTTTGTCTGAATTGCAATAATAAAAAAAAGTTTTTTTTTAAAGAAGCAACTAACTGAAGGCATTCATATTAAGAGATGCCAAAACCTACCATACCAAGCTGAGCTGGAGAGGTGTTTTATGAACACGTTAAAGTTACCAATTGTTTTATTTTTTGTTGTTGTGTATGATACCAATTTAAATTAAGGCGGGCTTTATCACTCCTGTTCAGGTTCTTTTTGTTTGTTTTCAGATTTTACAAAGGAGAGGAAGTTAATTTAAGCAGAAAAGAACAAGACAATAAAGGTTGAATTAAACACAGGGTGCTGTGTCTCTTTTGTCGCCTCAGATTCGCATTTACAGATTATAACTCCCACGTTTTAAGCATTTTAATGCTGCTTAGTTCCTACCTCCTTCCAATGAGGAAGCGCTAGGCCCTTTCACAATGATCTCAAATCCAATAGATTAGTAATTGTAGGCAGGGAGGAAAGAAACTGAAATGTATGCAACTGGATGGAAAACATTTCAGTTTACAGGGCGGATTGAAGGCATCCTATTTTATCAGAATGATTAAGGTTAATAATAGGTAGTGCCGTAAAATCTTAATTAATTAGACTTTAGTCTTTCAATGGTAATCATACCACTAACTAACTTAAAGATGCATACCAAATGAATTACATCTGCAATGATTCAACGTGCAAACAACAAAGACAGTGGAGAAGAACAATAATCTGGTGCACGACATTCATGACAGTAGCAGAGCTCTGCACGGCGTCTTTAAGGCAATCCGGGCATTTCTGATAGTCTGTGGATGACATCATTGATATTGTCAATGGTGTAACTGAGCCGAGAGAGATACGGATTTTTTTGCGTTTTCCCCAAATCTGACATTCGCAGTGCAGACTTTACAGCGGGACGTTCCATCGGGGTCATTGAGGAATGAACCGTCAAAAGTCTGTCGCTGTCCGTGGTCCTGTTTGACTGACAACCACCCGATCAGCACCACCGGAGCAGCAGTCAGTCCCTGAAGCGCCTGGCATATCGGGTGAGGAGACGCGGGTCCATTGGTTATTCAATGGGAATTGTGTCTGGGGGGGTCGTGTGGGGTTGGGGTTTGCAGAGGGACACAAATAGCGAATCGGATAAAGTGGGGAAGGTTTTCTTTTATTATTTTCCGATAAAGATGGTCTCTGGTCAAGGGTGCGGCTGTGCAAATATTGACCACAAACACTGACTGAACGTCAATTATGGAAATCTTTTGAATCAAATGTGACTAACATCACTTGTAAAATGTGAATAGGTTTTTATTTGGCCTGCCAACACTATCGCAGCGATATTTATTGCTTTAGATCTGCAGTAAGGTGACGTACTATTACCTGGAATCTTTACTATCGCGTAAGTACAGCAAGAGAAGGGATCATTTTAGTAACAGTACTCATATACGTATGACTGAGCGTGGAGAGATAATAGGCACGAGCTCGTTCCTGGTCACTGTCAACTAGTTCGACCTTCATTTCATGGATTGCAGTGCACATAGGGCAATACGACCATGTTCAAATGATTGAATCATGTTACTATTTGATATGTAGATCACATTCGTTTATGTCCTCAAAGGCTTTAAGGTAAAGATAGGCCCATATCTCACCTCTTCAACCGCCAATGTGGCAGTATTCTCGGCACTTCGCTTGCATAATAAACAAATGCCAATTAACCAAATGCAACCGATTATCATCAGTCTGTCTGCTGGAAAATTCAAACCACAGCACAGCCATTTTCTTTGACAGTGTGCTTTGATGGGGAAATAATGGACAATGCTAGCTGAGAAAAAAATAGGACTCCTTTAATTTCAGCAGCAACTAAAATGTATCAGACTTCTATATGCTAATTATTTGTATATGTGGTCATGTCCTTTGAAGTGATAGTGTGTTAAATGCAGAATGATTGTCAGATTCACACCATTTTCCCTTGCACTAACCATGCACATATTATATGAAGTTTCTTCAAATACAATATTATCTAACTTGCCTTTGCTAAAGTTAAAACTGTTTTAAATCATATATTTGGCCACTAGTTTTCACTTCACACTGAATTTGTATGTTCTTGTGACATTTTCATTCCTTTGTTGTCCTTATTTGTTGCTTTCCGTCCTAGGTCTCACTTTCTCTTTTAGTGTATCTTCATTTGAGTTGGAACAGGAGCACAAACATGACAGTATGTTGAACTGGGCCTGCCTTGTGCCACACTGTCCCTCCTCTCTGGTCCACACTGTCCCTCCTCTCTGGTCCACACTGTCCCTCCTCTCTGGTCCATAGTCTGATTGATGACAGTTTCCTCTTACTTGTTTGTCCCTTTAGTGAGTCCTGGAGAAGACCAGCATCATGGAGTTGAGGGTGGGGAATAAGTATCGCCTTGGCAGGAAGATAGGGAGCGGCTCTTTTGGAGACATTTACCTGGGTAAGACTTGTGTTGTTCTGAACCGTGGGTTAACTTTTCCTCAGACCACCCATACAATTAGCCCATCACACATGATGTGTATCCTGTTACAAGACATCTAACTACAACATACAGTAGGATACAATTATAATCTCAGTGGATATTATTGGTAATTGATGACATTGTCACATGGTGGTTATGGTGTATGTATGTGTGTATGTGTGTATGGATGTATGGGACTTCCCTGCCAAAATAAAGGTTAAATAAATCAAATGTATGTGCACATCACCCTGCCTTTGTCAGGTGCTAACATCGCAACAGCAGAGGAGGTGGCCATCAAACTGGAATGTGTGAAGACCAAACACCCACAGCTGCATATCGAGAGCAAGTTCTACAAGATGATGCAGGGAGGAGGTGAGAGTGGTGCGGAGACAGAGGATGAAAATGAAATTGAGGGCAAATAATAGCTGTGAAGGGAGAAGATTGAGAGGGAATTTGTCTTGCACAAAGATAAATGAGGAATTCATAATAGACAAATGATGGTACATTACTCAGCAGAAACAAGCCTCTCAGACTCTCGTTCCCTTCCTCATCTAGTGGGAATCCCATCCATAAAGTGGTGTGGCGCCGAGGGGGACTATAACGTCATGGTGATGGAGCTACTGGGGCCAAGCCTGGAGGACCTCTTCAACTTCTGCTCCCGCAAGTTCAGCCTGAAGACCGTGCTGCTGCTGGCTGACCAGATGGTACTGTGTGCATCATCTCCGTCTCTGTTCACCTCCTTATGTATCCACATCCGGGGAGGCCGGTGGAGGTAGAAATCGTTGGACGGGCTCATTGTCTCCAGCCTCCACTGATCCACATAAACATATGTCTCTCTTTCAATGGCTTTTTCGAAAGAAAGAGTGTCCTTTGATATGATTGTGTTGATCAAGAACTTGGAAGTCATTCCACTCATGAAAACTCATGGGGCCTGTTTCCCTGACACAGATTAAGCCTAGTCTTGGACTAAAGTACACTTTCAATAGAAAATATCCATTGAATACACTTTTTAGTCTAGCAATATGCTTAATCTATCTTTGGGAAACGGGCCAGGGCTGTCTTGTATGAACTTCATGAATCTGTAAAAAAATACCACGCTTTACCCTATTTACAACTGTTCATTAATCCTTTTTTATCCTATTTTCACTGTAATTATGACTCCTCTCCTCCTGTCTCTCCAGATCAGCAGGATTGAGTACATCCACTCCAAGAACTTCATCCACAGAGACGTGAAGCCTGACAACTTCCTCATGGGCCTGGGCAAGAAGGGCAACCTGGTCTACATCATCGACTTTGGCCTGGCCAAGAAATACCGGGACGCCCGCACACACCAGCACATCCCCTACCGCGAGAACAAGAACCTGACTGGCACTGCCCGCTACGCCTCCATTAACACACACCTGGGAATAGGTAAGATACCTGTACCACACACGCACGCACGCACGCGCACACACACAAAATAACACATGCAACCTCAACCTTTAAATACACACCCTTACGGGTGTAAGGCCCTGACACGTACATACGTACGCACGCCACACACAAACACACATGCACAGTTTGCAGCCTTCGTTGGCTGTCTGTCGTCATTTTAGAAAGTCAATAGATTTTATGTGATTGCATTGATCAGGGCTGGATTCTCAGAAGTACTGCTGCAGAACTCACACTATATTGACCCTACTCCCTTCTCTCTCCTTTTTCACTCCCCTCCTTCCACCAATCTCTCCTCTCCTCTCCTCTCCTCCATCTCTCCTCTCCCTCTACAGAGCAGTCTAGGCGTGATGACCTGGAGTCTCTGGGCTACGTCCTCATGTACTTCAACCTGGGCTCTCTGCCCTGGCAGGGCCTCAAGGCCGCCACCAAGAGGCAGAAGTACGAACGCATCAGTGAGAAGAAGATGTCCACCCCCATCGAGGTGCTCTGCAAGGGATACCCCTGTAAGTAGTGGACATTTAAGCTATTTGTGGAATTCCTCCATCCTGGTTTAAGCATAGTCAGTTTTAGAGTAGAGAGGGTAGTAGTACTTTAGCAGTTCCTGAGGGAAAATTCCCTTCCGGCAGCAGATGTACAGACAACACATTAGGACAACACCGAAAATACACAGTAGACGTTAAGTAAAAAAAAAAAAAAGAACTTTAGTTTAGTTTTTTCTTTTGAAAGGACAGTGATAGTTTTGACTTTTGTCTAATTAGTTTTGCGTACCCCGACTCTTCTCTCTGTGGAGTGATGCTCTTCTCTTTGCGCCCCACAGCGGAATTCTCCACCTACCTCAACTTCTGTCGTTCACTGCGGTTTGATGACAAGCCCGACTACTCCTACCTGAGACAGCTCTTCAGAAACCTGTTCCACAGACAAGGATTCTCCTACGACTACGTCTTCGACTGGAACATGCTCAAGTTTGTAAGTCCACTTTTCATTTACTCTAAAACCACAAACAATACAACATCTATACTGTTCCATAACATTTACTCAAATACTTCGTCATGGTTCCTGAATTAGTTCATTTTCAAACTCCTTCCATCTCCTTCAATCAGTAAGTTCTCTCTGCCTCAGGGATCCAGCAGGACTGCAGAGGATGGAGAGAGGGAGAGGAGGGAGGGGAAGGAGGGGGATGAGAGGATCGGTAGGGGCCCCAGAGGTGGTGCAGCCCAAGCCCTACCCCCTGGGCCCAACCCCCCGGCTGCCGTAAGGGTCCGAAACGGCCCTGACGCTGCTGCCTCGAACCCCGCCTCTCGTGGAGTCCAACAGTCAGGTGAGTCATACACCAGACAGGAAAGGGCTGTGTAAACAAACTCTTATTTCATGACTTCAGTGTGCTGCTCTCCAGCCCCTCGTTACTCTCTTAAATAATGTTCTGTTAAAATGCCGTTACTTACAAAGACGGTTTTATAAATATATAACCCACTCCTTAACTCTTTTACATGTAGTGTAGAATTGAAGCATGGTTGACTGAATGACTAATAAGTAATTTGTCAATCCATAAACCACATCTATATAGAGGTCTTACAAATACATTTGTGACAGTTGAAACCTCTAAATAGCAGGCAGACAGAAGTGACAATGGTGTGTGTGTGTGTGTGTGTGTGTGTGTGTTTGTGTGTGTGTGTGTGTGTGTGTGTGTGTGTGCGCGCGCGTGTGCGTGTAGGGAACAGGTCTCCTCAAGCCGTGTCCCGTGCCGAGCGAGAGAGGAAGGTGGCCATGAGGCTCCACCGGGGCGCTCCCGCCAACGTGTCCTCTTCTGACCTCACTGCCCGCCTCGACCAATCACGCATCGCCACATCACAGGTAGGCTGCCCTAGAATTAGGATGAAGTTGTCACCAGACATTGATTTATGGTCATATGGAGACTGATCCTGGATCTGTGCTTCCACCCTCAAAGGCTTGATCTCTCTGACCCATTGCCCCTCCCTCTCCCAACCCAGGTCAGTGTGCCGTTTGAACACCTGGGAAAGTGAGTTCCTCTCTCGCCCTCTGGACACTGACAGGTAAGGACAAGTCCGATGGCCACAACCATCTGCATTGAGAAGGAATGTGGAAGGCTTTAAGGAATGACATTTCAACTTTCCCTGGCTTCTTAAGTAATGTTTAGACAAGAAGAAAATATGTTATGCTTTCAGTGAAATGTTCTCCCTTGTTTCTGACAGTTTTGAAGCCACTCCAGGGTTTCAAATACCCCCTACTTTTGAAATTGTTGGATTAAAAACACCAGAGTGGGTCAAAGACACTGAAGACAGAGGGGGAAAAAAGAAAAGATAGAAGGAGGTGGTCTTATTAGAGGAGGAATGAAAGTGAGTGTGTGTGTACGCCTGGCCAGTATGACCTGATTTTCCACCTGGAGAAAAGATGAAGGACAGAAGGACATAGTCTTTAGAGCCTTGCTTTCCAGGCTTCTGAGACCCAGGGCTGGGGAATGATTCTACTCCTGGCTTAGCTCTCCTTCACTCCCATTCACTGGCTACATTGATCTATGTGATCATACATGAAGTTTCATCTTCTCAGAAGCTCAATGTGCATAAAACAAAAACAAACATGCACCTGTCGGTGCAAAAGGACAATTTCAGGTTATTCTAGCTGTTTCCATTGCTGAGGTGTTGTTGTATGGGCACATGTGTAACACAGTTTAAACTCTTTGTCTCACGATGAATTTCCAACTCATGAGAGCTGTTTTACAGCTACAGTAATGGTGTAATTGAATAGATAAACAATAATCATATGGAATTTCAGAGAAGCTCACATGGATCAGAAAACAACTGACTTTAAGAATTTAGGCTAAAGAGGAACTGTATAGAGAGAGGGATAGAGAGATGGGGGCAGAATTAGTTAAGAAATGGGAAAAGGATGAAGTGAATGTAAAAGTGTTTGCAGCTGAGCTGCTTAGGGAAGTGAGTTTGCATCTAGTCAACGTCTGTGAATGTCTTCTTGTCTTGTTAGTTTGTCATTCTCTTGGTTTTAGCAGTGGACTGACCATGAGTCAAGGGAGAAGTGAATGGTAGGAGCACAGAGAGGTGGGCTGTCACCCATTTTCTCTCTCTGTCTTTGCTGTTTAGGCATTCCTAGTTATACATTATTGGTAGATTTTAACCAAATATAATTAAGGACATTTCAATTCTACTCTGTTTGGCTTACTTGACACATTTAGGATCTACAAGCTGGTACCTGCTGCTCTGTGGACACAGCTGGTACTATTACATTTGTCAAAACCAGGTTTGGGATATGAGACCAGATGTCCCATCGTGGGGATGTTATTGGGGAATATTACTTATTTTACAGAAGAGGAAGAAGCTATTTTACTGAAATGGTTGTTTTGGTTGTGTTGTTGGTTAATCTATAAGGGAAGAAAGTGACAGACAAGTAAACAAGCCTTATTCAAACTTCAGAGATGTGAGGAGTAGCATGGAAGATACAATATTATAGAGTGGTGGAACTTACGACTTGTTTTATGTTTATGTTTGATTTTTTTTACACCTGTGTAAATAATTGTTTTGTGTAAAGCCACATTGTTTGAAGATGTCAATGTAGTAAGAGATTTATTAACCTGCATAGGGCTTGGATGGTGGGTTTAGACAAAGAGCCTACAATATTAAAGATGGATCTCACTGATGGGATATGGCTGTGGATACACTGATATCTTGTACATTTCTTTACCATGCTTAGACTTTATAACAATGATAATTTGTGTATATTTATGAACCAATAAAGATGATATGCACAACTTACTACTTTGTGTGTGTGTGTGTTTGCGCGCGTGCGGTGTATGTGTGCGTGTGTGCGTGCGTGCATGGGTGCGGTGTATGTGTGCGTGCGTGCGTGGGTGCGGTGTATGCGTGCGTGTGTGCGTGTACTGCGTGTGTGTCTGTTTATGTTATGGCTATCTATCCGCTATCTTCAAAATGCGATTGGACTCAAAATAGATCGAAGCATGCGCAATTCCCACATCTACTTCCTGCTCCTCGGTGATTGGTGCAGCCAGCAGGCTACTTGTCTACGGAGTGGCCCGAGCACCGTTGATCTGCTCCTGTAATCCGAGGGGGATTGAGACGGGTTAAGAAGGAATGACGGAGTGCAAACTCACAGCAATAAAACATCCATTCTACTTGTGTAGTTTGATAAACTGTCAAAACGGAAGAAAGCACAAAGCTGCGCTAAAATGAGACCCAAACCTCAGAACTGAGATTTTAATTGAACTCTTGGATTTTACGCAAAGATTTCCAACCGAGTGAGCTGCACTGGGACATAAACATGGATGTCGGAGTAACGATGGCAGCTTTGTGGAAATAAGCCGTTTGTGTTTTATTTCTGGTGCTAGACTGTACTGCCAGGGCCAGACAGAAAGTTCTCTGGAAGCATCAGCCGGTTTTAGGTGAGTTGATCGAGCCTGTGAATTTAGTTGTATACATTCGAATACATGACAATGAAGTCGATAAAACGATATAAATAGTGAATTAATCTGATTATATTTTAAACAGTTTATTATTTCCAAAATATCCATAAAAAACATAATCAAGCATGTTTTCCAAATTCAGGTTTCATCTTAATTCCACTTTATCAGAGGGCAATCAACTGCAAAGGTAAGAGCTTCTGTGTTTTTGTTGCTGTGCCCAATAAAAGTAGTTTCTCATATCATTAATTAGTATTAATTACTGATATGTACTTGCTGGCACTCTCTCGTGTGTGTGTGTGTGTGTGTGTGTGTGTGTGTGTGTGTGTGTGTGTGTGTGTGTGTGTGTGTGTGTGTGTGTGTGTGTCTGTGTCTGTGTCTGTGTCTGTGTCTGTGTCTGTGTGTGTGTGTGTGTGTGTGTGTGTGTGTGTGAATTAATGAATGAGAGAGAGACTGACTGCCATTTTGCCTTTCAAATGAAATGCACAGATGTCCCAGGGCTTCGCAGTCATGGCCATTGTGTTTGCCCACCCCCCCTCTCTGTCCGCCGCTGATGCATTCACTTCTGTCCCATTCTGCATGTTGATCTGCTGATTCTCTGCAAACCAATACAAATGACTCCCCGTGGGGCATATGTAACAGGAGGGCTCCAACACCCACACAATCAACCAGTGGCTGCAGAGATCATTCTAATCGAATTGTATTACACTGCACAGTGTTGAGACAGAGGTGTGTGTGTGTGTGTGTGTGTGTGTGTGTGTGTGTGTGTGTGTGTGTGTGTGTGTGTGTGTGTGTGTGTGTGTGGGTGGGTGGGTGGGTGTGGGTGTGGGTGTGGGTGGGTGGGTGTGGGGGGCTTACGTCAGTCCGCCATGTATTGTGCTGCTGTGTTAATGACTCTGTCTGTGGTATTGGTAGTAGAACGTCGGTATGACCCCCCCCTTGTGCGTGTGCGCACCCTCGTCGCCCCTTGCCTCACTAATCTCCCTGATTTTGCTTAAGAAAGGCAGAATGAGTCACAACAAGCTATTTTTAGAGTGTCTGTGTGTTCTTCTCTTCAGTAATATCAAGGACTCCTCCAAGCACAAGCTGACATTTATTACAGACAGTCAAACATGCCAGCAGAATATCCCATCCTGACAGCTGATCAATGTCACATTGAAATAAGTGGCGAATGCTAGTTGTTGCTAGCAACTTGGTTGCTTACTCTTATGTTCGGGTCCCCGTAATGAAGTAAAAGAAGACATTCTGTAGCAGGGTAGGTAGACAGGCTCCCACTCCATTACATGCAGGACAATGAGCCCCTTCTCAGATTTCTATCTCCACCAGCCTCCACTGTTAATAAGACATTTAGCAGATGCTTTTATACAAAGCGACTGCATGAGTGCATACTTTTTTCAGTTTTTATGGTCCCAGTGGGAATCAAACCCACAACCTAGGCCTAAGCGTTGTTAGCGCAACTTTCTACCAACTGAGCCACAGAGGACCACTATCCTCTGTTCTGTGGTTATAATAGGTTTGGTTTATGCTTCTAATTTGGACATGAATGGTACTTCTTGTCGGACCTGCTGAGGTTGAGTTATTATCAGTCAGACATGACGTAGCTAATGGTTGTATGTCTCTCTCTCTCTCTCTCTCTCTCTCTCTCTCTCTCTCTCTCTCTCTCTGTCTCTCTCTCTCTCTCTCTCTCTCTCTCTCCTGGTATCTAGTCCCCTCAACCTCTCCACCTAACTGATACCTGACTCATGTCCTTATCATTCCTCTGCTTTTCCCCTATCTCTGCTCTTATCAGCATAGATTGCATGTCCAATATATCTAGTTGATAATTCCTCAATGTCTCTGCCAAAGGAAATGTACTGTCCTCTGCCAAAATAAATGGACAGTCATCCTTTTGTTTCCATCCACACCCAATATTGAAAACAAATCTGTCCCACAATCTCCCATTGTTTGTGGCCATTGGCATTTGCATGAGAAGTCAACTGGTGGGGTTGAACGTTCAGTTGTCTGTGTTTACTTGTGTTCAGATGGACAGACTGTGGAGGCGTGACGTGCCCCTCTCTGAGCGGCTAGGAGAGGACTCCCCCATGGGTGTGGCCCCCGGCCCCTCTCCCACCATGGCCCCCCCAGGCCCTAACATCTCCTGGCTGCCTGAGGCCCCCCTTCTAACCTCCGACCAGCCCATCTTCCTCATGACCCCTGCGGCCCAGGCCGTGTCTGGCTTCTTCGTCTGGACAGCCCTGCTCTTCACCTGCCACCAGGTCAGAACACAACACTGGCACTGTGACGCTCACTTTTACCAGAGGATTTTATAATGAGCAAAGTACACTCACAATGTATTCAGTATAGTACTGTAATGTATTCTTCATTTTCATTGTACATTTATTACAATGTTAGGCCTATATGTTATGTTTTTATGTCTGCAACCCTGTTAATTGTGTTGCCGTTCTTGTAAACCCAAAAAAATGTTTTCATCTCAATGACACTTTTCCTGGTTAAATAATATATGGTTCCCATGAAGGACATAAACCTTCAACTCTGTGATTGCGAACACTATGCACCATTCCAACCCACTGAGCTGATAGGAAGCCCACAGAGCATGATAGTGGAGTGATAGTGGCTAGACACGTACCCCTCTGTGCTGTGTGCTTGCTGCTGACTAGCTCTAGAGTCTAGACAGACTAGGGGTTGTTCTGATATAAGGAAGAAATAACATTGAATCGTCGTTGGGATGAGTGGTTGTTGCTTTGGGAATGCTGTTTTTACAAACACCATTGATGTCTGTTTTGGCATGTCACGTTGCCTGGAATCCTGGCTCTACTTGTTGTGGTTGTGCATGCATGCGTGCGTGCATGCGCGTGTTATGCAACGAGAGGGTACAGCTGAAGTGATGCTCGAACAACAGATGCATCTGCCCAGTCAGAGAGCACAGGTTACCTAGCAACAGCATGCATCTCTTGTTTGTTTTGTTTTCCGGAGTACTCACCTGATGAACGCTACCACCTGTCTTACACATGAGAGGGCGTGAGGGCTGTTGTTCAGATTGAGGAAAAGGGGCGCTGAACATTGATCGTCCTTGTGATACCTGTTCTCACAGCCATGTCCTCCTCATCACCATTCTGTCAATTATTAACTGGTTGAGATACAGGAGGAATGCTGCTCATGTCCACAACAATGTAAATCGATTCCTCTCTTTCTTTTCTCAAATTCTCTCTTTTCTTCTCTCTCCCGCTCTCTCCCTCTCTCCCCCCCCCCCCCCCCCCCCACCCTGCATCCCCGTCTCTCAGATCTACATGCACCTGCGCTACTACAGCTCTCCCAACGAGCAGAGGCATATTGTGCGGATCCTCTTCATCGTCCCCATCTACGCCTTTGACTCCTGGCTCAGCCTCCTCTTCTTCACCAACGACCAGTACTACGTCTACTTCGACACAGTCAGAGACTGCTACGAGGGTAAGGCCTCACAGAGACTACAGTGGAATACAGTAGAACAGAATACAATACAACAGAATACAATAGAACTTCACAGTCCACCCTGATGCGGAAATTCACCCTTCGCCTCACCGCACTAGTAACAAAACCACCTCATAGACTACAGGATGTGCACTATCATGATGAATGAGAAATACACGGTTGTAATTGGAATGGATTTGCGATGCTGTGGCCTTGGACTGGCTGTGGCCTGCTCTGTCAACAAGTGGATGAGATAAACGGATGTTTGGGAGTGTGTTTTGGTGTTGTTTTAGGGCCAGTGTGGGCAGTATGGTGCAGGCCCATAGACAGATGGCTGCCTACTGGGCTCCTCGCTCTGCCTCTGCTGTCTTGTTGTTGTTCCCAGCCCTGCTGAGATTTCTGGAAAGGGAAAACCTGTTGCGTAGCAACCACGTTCACTGCAAACTGCAGCCTAATGAGGATGCCTCAACCAAACTTGCTGGCAGATAAACTAATAGTCTAACTTCGCATTCAGCCGCGCTCCCACCTACTGTATCACCATAGCAACAGCCGCTCCAGAGAGTCCCGCAGGAAGTGTAAATGAGCTCTGGGTGATAAATACTCGGGTCATCCTCCTAACAGAAGCATGCACACACACAAGCAGAAGCAGATTTTTTTTTATCTGGCACCTAGGTTATTTAATTTTCTCTGTAAAGATCTTCAAATTAACTTTGAAAACAAAAAATTATGATTAAGTACTTTGACATCTCTGAAAGTGTACAATCTTCGACTGCTAGGGAGAGATGGTTAGAGTGGTATCTGATGGTGTCTGTGTGTAGTGTCTAGTCTGCTCCGACTATGGTCTGGTGTCTGATATGGGGTCACCCTGGTTCTGTTTGTTCACAAGAAAACAGAACTGTGCTGCTGAGATTCCATACATCACCTACACACGCGCACACACACACACACACACACACACACACACACACACACACACACACACACACACACACACACACTGAGAGAGACATAGTGTGAGAGAGAGAATGATGGTGTTAGTAGAAAAGAGAGTGAGACCCAAAGCAAACTATATGCCTGTTTCATTGATTTCAAAAAAGCCTTTCATTCAATATTGCACAAGGGTCTGCTATACAGACTGTTGGAAAATGGTGTTGAAGGAAAAACCTATGACATCATAAAGTCAATGTACACTAACAACAAATGTGCTGTTGAAATTGGCAAGAAACACACAAACTTCTTTTCCCAATCCTGGGGGTTAGACAGGGATGTAGCTTGACTCCAACCCTCTTCAACATATACATCAATGACATCAAAGATACTAGAATCATCTGCAGCACCTGGCATCCCCCGTGGTAGACACAGAAGTCAAATGACGATCTGGTGCTGCTGTCTCCAACCAAAGACGGGCACAGCACCATGATCTTCTGCACAAATTCTCCCAGACCTGGGCCCTGACAGTGAATCTAACCAAGACAAAAATCACGATCTTCCAAAAAAGACCCAGCCTCCAACACCACAAATATAAATTATTTTTTAGATACAATTGCCCTAGAACACACACAAAACTATACTTACCATCAGCACCACAGGTAACTTCAACACTGTGAACGACCTGAGAGAAAAGGCAAGAAGGGCTTTTTACGCAAAAGGAACAAGACATTACAATTCAAATCTGGTTCAAATTATTGGACTCCATTATAGAACCCATTGTTGTGAGGTCTGGGGTCCACTTGCCAACCAAGACTTTACAAAATGGGAAAAGCACCAAATAGAGACTGCAAGGAGAGTTCTGCAAATCCATTCTCCATATCAAACGGAAAACACCAAATAACGCATGCAGAGCAGAATTAGGACGATACCCTCTAATTATAACAATTCAAAAGAGAGCATTTAAATGTTATAATCACCTAAAAGAAAGTGACCCTGACACGCTCCACAACAAAGCCCTTACCTACAGAGAGACTCTAAGGAGATGCCACCAGACAGAAACCCCATTAGACTAAACCAAATTATAAGAAAACAAAAAGAAAATTACCTGACATATTGGAAAGAATTAACCAAAAACCAGAGCAAATTGGAATGCTATTTGGCCCTAAACAGGGAATACACAGTGGCAGAATAGCTGAGTACTGTAACTGATTCAAAACGAAGGAAATCCTTGAGACTCAAGTGAGCACAGTCTTGCCATCGAGAGAGGCCACCACAGGCAGACCTGGCTCCCAAGACAAGACAGACTGTGCACCCACTGCACACAAAATGAGGTGGAAGCAGAGCTGCACATTTTAACTACCTACCTGCCAACTGTACAAAGACATCAGAGAGACAGACTTCCCACAGATTACAAACACCCAAAAACATGTTGAAGTCAAGACTAATGACAAACAAACGGCCATATCTGCTGGGTGAAGTACAACAATGTGCAGCTTTGCGAGCTGATGTGACAGTAAAAGGACATCCAATGGAACACTACCCCACTGTACAAACTGTAAATAAGTATCTGCACTATTTGCACCATGCGGATCTCTGTACATAATGTTTTCACAGTTCTCATTTATCTGTAATCATATTTTTAAATGGAAATGTCCACACTTTTCTATTTTAAGTTATCTCTATCTACTTGTATACCATACATACGTATACACATCTCTGTTGAATCATTTCTTTATTGTAGTCATACATTAGTCTTTTTTGCTTGTTTTTTTATCTTCACGCTTGCTTTGGCAATGTAAACGTATGTTTCCCATGCCTATAAAGCCCTCTAAATTGAATTGAAAATGTTATTGAGTGAGAGAGAGAGAGAGATGACAGGTGAGCTGATGCCAGTGGTGCAGCTGAGATTTGGTTGACACATGGTGGCTACAGCTCACAGCAGAGTCTGTTCCCCTGGGCACACAGGCTAAATATAGAGACACACACACATACATACACCCTCTCATACTGTACACACACACATCCATGCACTATACCACAAACCAGCACACAATCTTACCAGTCCAACACACACTCTCACAAAAGGTCACCCTCACTTGCTTGTCCAGTTCACTCTTTCTCTCACTTCCAATTCACATTTAACACACACTCTCACCCTGGCCTGCCTCTTCAGCTCACACACTGACTGAGCAGGTGAGGAGGTGGTGACAGACTGTGCCCCTAGGGGCCAGTAGAGAGCACAATGAGAATGGATCTGGGTTGGCTCTCTCCTTGCTTCTGTAACGGTTACACATTGTAATATGAGGAGAGATAAGGTCATAAACAGGCCACGGGATACAGTCAGGTGGTCTTTCATTGAGTTGGTCAGAGGTGAGAATGGAGAGTGTGTTTCCTTGTGTGTGTGCGCGTGTGTGTGCGCGTGTGTGTGTGTGTGCGCGTGTGTGTGTGCGTGTGCGTGTGTGTGTGTGCGCGTGCGTGCGTGTGTGTGTGTGTGTGTGTGTGTGAGCGTGTGCGTGTGTGTGTGTGTGTGTGTGTGTGCGTGTGTGTGTGTGTGAGTGTGAGTGTGTGTGCGTGTGTGTGTGTCCATCCATTAGAATAGATTTCCGCTCTGAGCCTGCAGGTCAGTGGGAGACAGTAATCCCTCCTGGTTGTATAAAGCTGACACAGAGCCCATCAGTCACAGTGCAGTGGCATACACACATAGCCTAGACCAGAGGAGACACACACACACACACACACACACACACACACACACACACACATACACACACACACACACACACACAGAACAGCAGACATTGCAAAGTCACTGCCACCTGCTGTGTGACTCTCCTAGAGACTTGACATTTCCCACTCCTCCCCCGGGAACAGGGATCTTCTCTCCTTGTTCAGGAGCTGCTGCTTCACTTCTCCACCACTGTCTACAGTGTATGGACCAGGGAGGCCGCTGGAGGTAGAAATTGGAGGACTGGTTCATTGTAACGAAAGGAATGAGGAAAGGTGTCAAACACGTGTTTGATACCATTCCTCATTCCGTTTCATGTATTACAATGAGTCCGTCCTCCAATTTCTACCTCCACCGGCCTTCCCTGATGTGGATGTGTCTTTACTGGTGGTGCTGTGGGCCAATGTGGGTGTTATACAGATCAGTGTTAATGTGCAGGGTGTGTTCGGTCTGGTGATCTTATCTGCTCTGTTTGAACTCCTGAAAACATGTCTGTTGTGAACAGGAAGTGGGATGAGGCTCCCCTATGGGTGCCACTCTTCTCTGGACAGGAAGTCAACCAGTTCCCAGTAGTTATCAGTGGATGGTCTAGTGGGACCATTGTCTTTCCATTTCCTGTCATACTGTCATCTCCTCTCCTGGGAGGTTACAAAGGGACAGGGATTCAGGTCTTTTCCATGGCCATAGCGGCAGAGCAGAAAGCATGGCGCTGGATGTATTGGTGTTTGGATTATTTGATTGGTTCAACAATTGTCATGGAAGTATGTTCATTAAATGTGGTTTCGGTTTTTTATCTATTTTTTACACACACACACACACACACACACACTACATTTACATGGGAGTCCAGCTCTCATCAGATGAGTGTTTTTCCTCCACAGCGTTTGTCATCTATAACTTCCTCAGCCTGTGCTATGAGTACCTTGGAGGAGAGAGTGCTATCATGGCTGAGATCAGAGGAAAGCCCATCGAGTAAGTCTCCTCCACTATGCTTTGTGTGCATGCGTGCGTGCGTGTGCATGTGTTCTCCCAGTAATGCTATCTCTCTCTCTCCCTCTCTCTCTCTTTCTCTCCCTATGTCAGTGTGTATGTCTTGGTTGGTCTTGTGTCTAACATGTACAGTATCTGCTTGCGTCCCCAGGTCCAGTTGTATATATGGGACATGCTGTCTGTGGGGGAAGTCCTACTCCATCGGGTTCCTGCGTTTCTGCAAGCAGGCCACGCTGCAGTTCTGTGTGGTCAAACCTCTCATGGCCATAGTCACTGTCATCCTGCAGGCCTTTGGCAAATATCGTGACGGAGACTTCAAGTATGCCACATAACTCCATCCTATCTGTTCCTAGCCCAAGTCCTATTATTTGTGTGTGTGTCAGCTAAAATGTCCTGTTTTGTGTTTTCTATTAACAATGATGTGTGTCATAAATGCATGTGTCTGTGTGTCCCTCAGTGTGGCCGGCGGGTACCTGTATGTGTCCATTGTGTACAACATCTCCGTCAGCCTGTCCCTCTACGCTCTCTTCCTGTTCTACTTCTCCACGAGGGACCTGCTGAGGCCCTACGGCCCCATGCTGAAGTTCTTCATGGTCAAGTCTGTCATCTTCCTCTCTTTCTGGCAGGGTGAGAGACACACACACACACACACACACACACACACACACAGTTATAGAAGTATTTGACACACACACACACACACACACATAACTATCACACAAACATTACCCTCTAACTTTCACACTCCCATATATAGTCAGTTACCAGATTAAATCCAAATCTAGTGGCACTGAAGGTCATTCTATTCTGAGTGAGGTAATTCACAGTGTGACACCTGGGAACACACCAGTGACATTAATGAGATGTGCATAGACTGTATTTAATTGGCCCCCGTGTGACGTGTGACTGTTTTCCATCAGGCATGTTGCTGGCCATCCTAGAGAAGTGTGGGGCCATCCCCAAGATCAGCTCCCCTGAGGTGACGGTGGGAGAAGGCACGGTCGCCGCGGGTTACCAGAACTTCATCATCTGCATTGAGATGTTCTTTGCCTCTGTGGGCTTGCGGCATGCCTTCACCTACAAGGTCTACATGGACAAGAGCTCCAGGCTGGACTCTCAGGGTGAGGAGAGGGGACGGGGAGGGCGGGCAGGGACTCAAGGAAATGCAGAATAGAGATGGGGGAATGTGTAAAGTCACAGTTTAGACCAGTGGTTATTAAATGGTGGGTCAGAAGACGATGCCATTGGGCCATTGCATAAGACTGGGTTGTGGCTGAAGAGTTAGAAGGTGTATTTTAGCCAATAGGGTTGTTGGCTCAGTGGTATTTCAGCCAATAGGGTTGTTGCCTCAGTGGTATTTTAAAGGATCCCTGCATAGATTTGCAGAACTCGGCTTACTCTATGATGTCACTAGTCTTTTCACTGACTCACTTTCTTTCTTTATTTCTTTCTCTTCTTTCTCTCGTCCCTCAATTTGTCCTCATCCCTTCATTATCCTTCTTTACCCGCTTCATTGAGCTTTTTTATTCCCCCCATTTCTTCCAAATGATCCCCCCCCCCCACCCCCGCTTCCATCTTTTCATCATCTCCTCCCCCTCATCTTTTTGTTGGACTCCTCTCCACATTTCTCTTTAATTTTCCGTATTCTTTGGTCATTTTTCCTTGTTATTCGTTATCCCTTCTGCCTTCTTCCCTACTCTCTCACTCTCTCTCTCTCTCCATTCGTCCCTATGCTGCGTTATAAAGGCCCTGTTCCTACGTATGGAGAGTTCGGTAGGTCTACAACTGGTTGTTTCCACTCCTCAAACCCGCTTCCATCCTATGTTTACATGTTTACAGTCCTATGTTCTGTGTTGCTGTCCTTTCATTAGTGTATTGTTTTTTGTGGTATACTTCTTATTTTTTATTCTTATATTTTTATTAATTTCCCCTGCTTTGGTCAAATAGCTCAAAAAGTCCCTGACCAAAAATGATATACATTTGCACGCCACAACTAGAGAGGATCAGTAACTATGGAAGAAAGAATGACCATGATTAGACCATAGGTGGCGCTATAATAACCAAATGTAAATAATTAACTTCAGAATGCTGGCATTTCCACTCCGTTGGATGAATTGAAATTCATGAAACTTGGTACATATGTGTCTTTCCTCATGGGGAACATATTTGCCTCAATAACCCATAAGGTCCGCCATGATGGATTTTTCTGCAGGTGCAACATTTAGCCAAACCTATAAAAATGTACTTAGAATCTATATCTCAAGATCTCTCTGTCATCGTTATCGAAAAACGCACCCAATCGCCGACCACACGACTCCAAAAACGATACGGCAAATCTAAATGTTGAAATAGCAGTAATACCACGTTCATTGATAAAATTACATAAAGGATGGAAAGGGGGGATGACAGTTTTAGAAGGGGGATGATGAAGTGCGCTGGACTGTGGAATGGTCTAGCATAGGCGCACAGCACATCGCCATAATAGCGATTTTTTTGTTATGCTTGTTGTAAAGAAAAGTTCTGTGATGCATTGAAATTACATTAAACTAAGATAATAAGATGGTTATCATAATTTTTCAAATCTTTATTAATAAATAATTACAGAAAAAATAAATGACATTTTCCGAGATCTGTTGTGGTATTTAAAAATGACGGTTAGCGGTGAACTCTATGAACATGGGATGACGATGTTGTGACAATTTCCATTGACCAATCAACGGTCTGCAGCGTCACACGTCACACACAGCCTAGCACGGATAGTACCTTTCGCTCCTAGTCAGGAAGGGTAGCTAAAACCGCTACGGGTACTCTAGCCCGGTACGGCTCGGTTGGCAGTGGAGAAAGCAAAACAAACCGGGCTCACACAGTACGGTACGGTACGGTACAGTAGTGGAAAAGCACCATTATAGGCCCGTGGTCCTAGGGTACTTCATAATATCATTGCTTAGTATATCATGAGTTCAACTTGGCCCATATTAGGTGAACGGTCTACCCCCCTGTCTGTAAGTCTACCCCCTATCTGTCAATCTACAACCTGTCTGTAGATTTACCCTGTGTCTGTCAATCTCACCCCATTTATGTTTATGGGGGCATATCTGTAGGAACACACCCCATTGCCGCTTGCGGTTATATTTTTCATTTATATTTCCTTATTTATGTTTTTCACCTGGACTCAACTTGTTATCCATCTGTGGATGAAGTTTTATTTTAAAATGTTATTTATTTTATGCTTATCTGTAGGACTCTCCAGCGGTGCATTTCACTTCACTTTGTGTTTTTGGCTGATCTAATTCTCAAGCACCTTAACTCTCATTTTAATCTTCGTTACGCCCCCTTCCCCCAGGTCGCAGTGCTCCGATGAAGAGCATCTCCAGCAGCCTGAAGGAGACCATGAACCCTGGGGACATGGTCCAGGATGCCATCCATAACTTCTCCCCAGCCTACCAGCAGTACACCCAGCAGTCCACCCTGGAGCAGGGATCCGCCCCGCCCGTGTCCCGCACACACAGCACTGTCAGCACCAGAGGAGACACGGAGAAGACCCTGCTGCTCAGCTCTGATGACGAGTTCTAACCCACTTACACACACACACACACACACACACACACACACACACTCCCCCAAACCTTGCCAAACCTTGCCCTCTTTACTGGCCGTGGGGTAGAGTCCGAGTACCCCTCTGTACGAATGTGTACACAATCTCATTGGGGATGGTACAATGGTATTATAGCATGTGTTGATAGAGGGAGAACTTGTCTGTGGGTAGGCACCTCAATACAGTACCATTTAAAGTACAGTAGCCTAGTCCATATTTTCTGTACTACACACACAGAGACACACACACACACACACACACACTTATTTTACAAAGGAACTCTTGACTCATACATACTTGGGTTTAAGCGGGAACATGCTTGTCCAGTGTGGTTGAAACCATTGTCTAAAAAGATTCAGTGGTCATAGGAATTTGGGGGGGATTTTCTGAGACCAAATTATACTTGACTTTTGAGACATACAGTATGTTTGGTTTTGATAAAAGTGTGATTTTATGATGGAAATGGATCTGCTAATATCCCCTCAATTAGATATTCTACACCAAATGTATGAAGTAATTTTAGAATACTCTACTCTGCCTCTGTGTGGTCATTTAATATCTCTGGTTTGAACGTTTTTCAGTTGGAGGCCCGGTCTTTCTCATAGATATCCATGGTGACAGTGTTTACAGTTGGTTTTAAAGGGACAGTGTGAGTGAGTGGAGAAGGGAAGGGCAGCTGTGTGAAGTATGATGTTGTTGTTGTCATTGATTCAATGGGGGCAGATTAGAGATTGGGGGGGGGGGGGGAGGCGGATGAGTGATGGGTGATGATCAGATTATAGATGAAGACAAATCTGCTCCAGTGTGTAGTGGGTGGGCAGGGTGAGTGTGAGCATCGCAGCAGTCTGGATTATACTGGTGTAATTGGGGCATTATTCTTATGGTGAGGATTAGGACAGGCTCTAGTCCATGTTCACTCAGCCACTCTCGACCTCAGGCCACTAATGTACTTTAACAGGATCTGGGTAGAATGTCTTAGTCGTTCTATATCTACAGTTCTATCTATGACTATACAGTAGTCACTGGGCAGAGAGGAGTATAGGTTACAGCTATGCTAGGTATATAAGATAAGGAGTACATTGATGTTTTCAACGTATACATGTCCAGTTAGAGTATAACTGGAGAAATGTAACTAGATGCCAGAAAACCCCCTGAGAAGACATGCTTTTTGTAACCAAGTGTGGTTAAGTTGCTGTTTTGTCTGTTCATTTAGTCAATCGTTATTGCACACAGGGAATGTGATATTGCATTTTCCATAGTTGAGGTTTGAGGTCATTGTGAGTCATACTGAATGGCTGCCATTATACGGTGAAGTAGGATTGAGTCACAGTTTGATGATCAATCCTACCACCAGAGGGCAACATTGACTGTGATATTTGATATGGTCTCTACCACACACACACACACACCCTCTTATCTATGAAATGCAGACAGGTCATTATCCAACATTGTACACATTAGGAGAGAGGTATGCTTTGTCTTAGTTTATCCCCCCAGCTTCTCTCCACCAGTCATTGCTGTGTGGGATAGTTATGCTGCATTCAAGTGCTCCTATATCTCAGAATTTATAATCAATATCTTACGCTCAATCTTGGTGGGATACTTGAGTTTGAATGCTCAATCTTGGTGGGATACTTGAGTTTGAATGCACAATGTGTGCCAGGAAGGCACATGCCTGCATCTGTCTCGTGGTTGGATGTCTTTCATTGAAGTATGATCAGAATGTCTGCTTTATATTTATATTGTTGAGGCCAGTAGGTCAAGTCTCATAGAACTACAGTAGGAATTGAGAGTACCAGAGAGTTGGTGCTTGATACTATATGGTACTTCAACTTGTTCCGTCACATTTTATTGACTTGGATTCTGTCCCAACATTTCAGTTATCAGGACAGCACAGCACAAGAGACCATTTAATTCTCCACTTCCTCTTTTCTTCTGTTCCTCTTCTTCTAGCATGTATTTTATTATTGAGATGTACTCATATTATTGCTGAACACTGAGGATGTTGTAAATAATGTTTTAAATGATACTGGGGGAACATTAGTCAAGAAATTGCTAGAATAATGATGCTGGAGTAAACAAAGAAAGGCTTAGTTTTGTATCGTCTCTCCATAACAGTCTTTACTTTGATGGCTGTTTTTCGTTCTGGTTCTTTGTACTTTGTCATAAAGCTGCTCATTATGCTTCTATTTTTCATCCAAATGATATTCAAACAAATAAATAAGTGAAGAGAAAATAAAGATATTTAGTTTTGTCTGTAACATTGTCTCCTTGTTATTTTTTTATTTCAACGTAATAGCATATTGGTTTTTTTAAGACTTGGTTGTAATGTATCTTTGGAACGTATACATGTAGGTCAGATTGATGAATGTGGATAGCTTGGAAATTCCTTACATGAGATTTTTTTTAGATCTGCTCCTCTTTTGAAACTGATATTACAAGTTTACACATTGCTTATTTTTACCTCTCCTCTCTGCAGTTCTTGTTCCTTAAATAAAACTCTCCCCTACTGGTTTTTACACACACAGTTCTCCTTTCTGCTTCCCCCTCAGTCAGTCAGTATGAAACCCACCAGTGAGCAAACACTAACCTGAACAATGTGATCTGCATGATCAGTTATGACATCATATCCTGTCTTTCCATTTCTAAAAGCTGTTATTATTTACCTCCACCACAACTGAGAACTCAGTTCATATCTACTATGGTTAGGAATGCGTACTGAATAACTTATATATTTCACATTGTTAAAATGATCACAATCACATCATTTTATGTACAATATATACAACATTTAATTCAATTATTAATATATAAAATAGACAATGTACTTAATTTTCACCATAGAAAAAATACATGTAATAAATACAAAGACCATTTTCGTTTTGCAGTATTACAAAACATCCAGCACAATTTGACATAAATCTGAGACATTAGACTTTAGATATTACTGAGGATAAATGCTATGCAACATTGATATTGATATAGCTAGTTATATCTTACGGGGATATTTATCAACACAATATAATGTGTCATATTGACAGTTCTAAATCATATTGCTATTACTATCCAATGGTCTAAGCCCCATTGAACCCCAGTCTATTGGAGTTAACATGGGTTTATTGAAAAATCATGGATGTTAACAAGGCTTTCAAGTGAATTAAGCACCACCTCAATTCTTTCCTCTTACAGTTCTCTTCTTTTACCTCCTAAACCATTCTTCCATCACCTCTCCCCTATCCGACCTCCATGTCCAAATTCTCTCCCTCTTTCTTTTCTTCCTTCACAGTTCTTTTCTTTCCCTCCTTACAGAGCTAGCCTCTCGTGCCATTTCAGAACCAAACTTAATAATTTGATCATAAATAACAATAACACATAATCATCATCACCTTGGTACTTGATAGAAAAATAATATCCCTACAACAAGCCACTATGAAATTAGTAGAAATATGGCGTACACGCATACCAAAATCATCTTTACAGCAAAATGACCATCGGCTTTTAGCATATCTAAACAGCTCATCGTTACGACAGTTAACATTACAAAAATAATCGCCACACTCAGTACAATAATTAGACGTGAGAATTTCCCCAAACTAGTCATACGCAGGTATTTGAAACATACATTACATCACAGCACTCGTTAGCTTTTTGTAATATCTATCTTTAAATACAAATAAAATAGAATACCTCTGATAAATGTTGCTCAACATTTTTGTCTCTTGTACAAACATTACAAAATAACAGATAAAGGAATGTATCAATAGAATTTGCATTGACATAGCATTCTACGAGATGCGGGTTTTTCGACTCACCTTCCAGCAATGACCAACATCTGCAGTTGAGAGTCTAGGTACAACTGAAGCCTTGCTCTTTTACATAGCAAATGTGCACTGTGGTACAGTTGGAAAATACCCAGGTAGCCACTACAGACTGCAACACAGTAAAGCACAATAGTATCGACACAAAGGAGTACAGTGGGACAAGACTCCAGACCAAACAGATGTGATTTGTGAGATGGCATAAAACACAAGACTAACATTGGAAGAAGCTGCAAAAGTGTCCGGTCAACCCTGGCATTTTGTAGTGGGCAAGATGCCATGCTAGAGAGCAGAGCGCTGGCTCGGCCTTTGAGGAGCAGTATAAGAGAGAGCACCAGCAGCAGGACTGGCTTTGTCAAGGGATGGTGTGTGTGTGTGTCTGAGTCCCTGTTTTTCTTGTCTGTCATGCTTCAGTCGGATTTGTCAATGGTTACTGTTTTACAGTCTGTGTGAGTGTGTATGCCTGTGTGTAGGCCAGGTTTGTATGAGTATTTGTCACTGACCATGAAAACCTCACTATTCTCAGTGTGTGTATGTATGTGCTGCGCGTGCACGTGTGTGTGTGTGTGTGTGTGTGTGTCAAGTCATACACGCAGCAGAGTTTTGTAAGTGCCTATTAGTATGTATTCCTCCAATTCTCCTGCGCTCCCTGCGTGTGTATGTGTGTGTATATATCATGTAAGTGCAGTGTTTGTCTCAGCTTGTGTGTGTATGAGTGTGTGCATGAGTCTCTCCCCAGCCCTGGTAGTTCCTCCTAGGACCCTCCCTGCTCTCTCTGGACGTGGGCCTGTGGAGGGGTCTTCACTATGGTAATCACAGAGGCTGTGTTGAGTCGAGGGGCTGTGGCCAGGAGGTTGCCCCCTCCAGATTCCAGCCCACGGGCAAACCTCTGCAGGGCGGCCAGACGAGCCCCCAGTCCCTCAAGCTCTCTCCTCATCCCGGCATTCTCCACTCCCAGCCGCTCCACCTCTCTCTGGAGCTCCTTCTTCTGCTGCTCCAAGGCCTCACGCTGGGACACACGCTTCACTCTGCAACTGGCCGCATAGCCGCGGTTCTTCAGGGTGCGGCGGCGCTGCTTGAGTTTTTGGACCTCCTCGCGAGACAGGCCGCGCAGGTGCAGGTTGAGTTCCCGCACAGACAGGGACATGAGCTCACTGTCTGACAGCACAGGAACATTCTCACCACACTCCCTCTTCACCTGGGAGAAGAGAGGTGAAGGGTGGAGGTGGGGATAGAGGGGGTTAAGGAGGAGAAAGTGGAAGAGAGAAAGAAGGGGAGAGATTTAGGTTAGCACAATCTTTCTCGTTTAACAACTCTCATTCTTTTGATAAGAAATCTATTGACAAAACACATACCTTCAGGGCTTTGCTGGATCTTTCTGACGTCATGGTCTGGCTCTGTCCTCCTGACCTCTTCCGACACAAGTAAACACAGATTTAGACGTTCTAGTAGATAAGGGGAGAAGGAAAGAGAGGATATAATATCAGCTTCAATCTAAGAAAATGTCAAGTAGCCCAAGTTTTCCTTCTGCTGCGCTTACAAAAATCTTGCATATCAGCTTCCCAGGTCCACGAGAGAGAAAACATTTATCACACTTCTAAAAGTGGTCTTTCATATATGTAAATAATAAATTACATTTTAGAAAAATATGTCATAAATAAATACGTAGCCAAGAATGGAAGTAAATTAGGTTTTGAAAGCTGATGATTTTCTCCCCTGAATGGAATTGTGAAAGGAAGTTATCATTTGGTGCCCATCCCACATTGCACAAGGCAGGTGTTCCCCTCGCGAGGTAACCACTTCTCCCTATTACAGTTAATACAGAACTGACCTTTCCAAATGGTCAGATGAAATGAACGTTGTCTTTGTCATACGGTCTTGTAGGATAAACAATGTCTCAGTTGTTTTATTTTATTTTTTCTTCGTGTGTAGGTAGGGTTGTCATAATCACACAAAATGTGTCATGTCCTCCCACGAGGTGCCGATTTCTAGGGGATAGCCTATGTCTTTGTACGTGTCTTGTTTTATTTGAAGGCTGTGGGTGGCACTTGCTTATTTGTGGCCTATTTGTCTTTGACCTTACACAGCGTGCTTCCCGAAATGTGTGGGAAGCCTCCCAGAGAGACCGTACATGCAACAACTGGTGTCCAACCACGAGGCGGTGTTGTAAACCGATGTGACCATTTCAAGACAAGTCATAGTGATTCAGCAATAAACTACCTGACGACGGGCTCTCCTCCCTCAACATCCATAATCAACTACTTGACTGTGCTCAACGCAGTATTATCATAATAATTATGTGTCTACAAACACACGACATGACTGTTTCAGTCAGTACACGAATAATGGATTTTAGGGTGTCGACAATAACTGTTACCTTACATAAACTTGCTGGGATCAGAGACTCTGATAATAATATATAACACAACAAACTAATCAGTCGTGTGATCAAATACGAAACGAAAAGGTTTCTGCCCTCTAAGTCAACATTTAATGCTCAACAACAATCCACCCATGTCCTTATACGGAAGGGGACTGGCGGCGCTAGGTGTAGCATGCTAGCTCGCAGCGGCGATAGTAAACAGACAGCCATCATCACAACTGCGCAGGTCGCAGCCATCCATTTTAGCAGTGCTTTAAATAGAACCTTTTAATTCTTAGAAATAGATTACCCAACACAAATGTAAAAAAATAAATAACTGATGCTTGAGAACTGTCGTTTATACACATAAAACAACAATAAATATAACTACCACAGGGTTCCTATCGTTGTCGCCAAATTGAAGCGATTTTTTGACAGGGGCGAGCTAGCTAGCTAAAAAAAACATGCTAACGTTAGCTAGTCAGCGACATGGACATTACGCCAGCGAGCTAACCCCCGAAAAAGCAAACAGCTGCTTTACTCACTTGTCCTTGGTTATGTCGTTGGTTGAATACCAGTGGCCAGTCCTTCAGTTGTCGACAGTCACAATAGTAAACGGTGTGTTTTTAACCCACTAGAAACGTCAAAATATCAGCTCAGTTCGAAGCGAGTCAAGCGACAAAATGTCAGTCCGCCTTTTCCCGGAATTACTCTGTTCGCTGGGGTTGGATTCTTTCATTCATAAAAAACACAGTAACAATGACGTCAACCCCCAAGAATGAGGGCGGAGCCTCCCGCCCCCACAGCGTACGAGCTGGAAGGATGTAAACAATAAGGAATTTCTGTTTCCTCAATCCCCCTATGATATTACTGCTCCTAGAAATGGACTATAGACTATAGAGGAACGGAAATTGGGTGCCTTTTCTTTTCTCATTGAAGGAGCTTGCTCTTCTGTCTCGAAAGAAAGCCAGGGATGGGGGGGAAAAACATACACACTGATTATGACTAATATTTTCACAGCTAATTAAATATTGCATTTCACGTCTCTTGCATATACACGTAGGAATGTTGCATCTAACTTTTTCCACATGAATGTTTAGATCAAAATTGTGGTAACAAAAATAACTCATTTTTGGCTGGCTGATGAAGATAAATAGCCGTATTACAGTGTTTTCTATTACAAGTCCATCTCTAGTTTTATGGTACGGTTACTTCAGGGCAAAACAAATACAACTGTTTTGTTGATTCCAGAAATCTGCTAGGAGACATCTTGTACGATAGGGGGCGCAGTTTATAATAGCCAAGCAGGCGAATGACCCTTATTCCCCATCATCCACCGCACACATGCAGCCTACCCAGTGACCTCGGATTGTCGCAGGGACCAATGCACGCCTTGTCGGCCCAACGATTCTTCAACCCGGGGAAAAACCAATAATACCACGGTAAAACCACTAAACACCGATTTACCCTTCCAGCGATTTAGATACCTTTAGGGATATTAATCAAACCAGCTGGTAAAGGGCGCAAGAACAGCTTGTTCCATGGCCGGAATCGAGGAGCTATCCCCCGCTGCGGGCCCCGTGGAGACCCGGTCCCTGGAAGACGAGATCGAAGGAGATGATGAGGACGACGACGAGGTAGTTATGGACATGACAATGTGTCTAATGCCCTAACCCTAACACTATATACTATAACCATCATCATTCACAATTACACGTTATTTCTAGTTGCATCAGATTGTCTTGCCAGCAATAGAAGGCCGGGCTAGTAAGCACTTGCTTACACACAGGGTATCCGCGGTGTCTTGAAAAGTATTAAAAGTTGATGAATCCATTTTGGGAAAATCAAGACCCTTAATAAGTATTAAAAAGTATTATCACGATTTTATGAGGTCTTGAATTTTGTAGGTATTTTTCTGAATTAGACTCTGTCCAAAGAGTTTGAGTCCTAAAAACGTTTAGTAAAAGTTCAAGGAACAGGAAAATGTGTTGTCTGATAGTGGTCTAGTCTGTTGCAAACTAAAACTGTTAAGTTAAAGGTGTCACTGATGTCAACGGTTACAGCTCGATGTGGCGGTGAGGTCTGGAAAAATGTTGACAAGGTCTTTAAAAAGTCTTAGAAAGGTATTGAAATTAACCTCAAGATTCCTGTATATACCCTGACACAGTTGCTAACCTCATCAGTAACTTAGTAGCTAGTACAGCCAGGTTTTTTTCCAAGTTGGTATCTAGCTACTGTATGCATGTCATTCCGGGAAATAGGCCTATTGTGAAATTGTTCCCTTGTGAAATTGTCAAGTGTTTGTTGTTCAGTTTACTTTATAGGACCCTCCTATTTTACGTCTAAGTTAAATTCTTCCCCCATGCTTACTTACCTCCATCCTACGCTGTACTCTCTGCCATGGCGTGATGTTTATGTCTGTTCTGTTGCACAAATGTATACTGTTTCGTTCACCCCCAGCTGGATGAGACTCTCATGGAGCGACTGTGGGGCCTCACTGAGATGTTCCCTGACAAAATTCGCTCTGCAGCTGAGGTGTCCGCATACTGCTCGGTCACTGTGGCCAAGAGTCTGTACAGGTGAGCATGTTGAAAAGTTGAACTGCACACTTCTGTGACTGTGATTTGCATCTCTATCTTCAGGCCAATCAAGTAGTTGGACAACTACTGAAAATGTATTATCAGATGCAGATCAATGTAGGTTTCAATGAATGAGTGATAAGTGATTATAGGTTGAATATGTTTGGCAGAATATGGACTCGATTCATGATCGACAATTGTTTTAAAAAGCCCCTCTGGAATTCAAGTACCACTCAGTATGTTATTTTGTCCTCCTTTCTGACTTCTCACGCCTGTGTGTGTTTGTCAGTTTCTCCCGCGCAGCACTCTGGGTGGGCACTACCTCCTTCATGATCTTGGTGCTTCCGGTGGTGTTTGAGACTGAGAGGCTACAGCTGGAGCAGCAGCAGCTACAGCAGCAGAGACAGGTAGGCCTACTGCACTGCCCACCCGATAGACCACAGACTAAACAAATAAAAATTTATTTGCATTAGGATCTTGTTCCTTGCTCAACAACAATCAACAAGTCGACACTAAGAAGAATAAAAAAGTGACAAATTTACTAGTGCAAATAATCACACTCTTATAACCCAGTAAGTAAGGGTTACTTTTAATGAAATCACTGTTTGATTCATCTGTGTGTGTTTGTAATCCATTTACTGATATGCCAGTGAACACTCTGCTCAGTTAGTTAACATGGTGTCCGCCTCTTCATACTGAAAAGCAACGAATGATTGAAATCAGAAGCACACCTCTCAGTATTTACAACGTTCTAAATGCACTAATTAATGTATTTATGATGCCCCTATAAGATTCTATTGGGACCAAACACTGGGATGTCAGGTGGGATGCCAGGAATGATGGCCCCAGCTCCAGGAAAAATGTGACGAAAATGTCGCTCTGTCAGCCAGCCGGCTGCAACTAGCGAGGGAGAGGGAGGGGAGAAGCCTCAGAAGGAGAGAGAGAGAGAGAGACAAATATGAGGGAGGAAAAGGAGAAGACAAAGCTGCATCCGGTCAGCACAAGTGCTCATTCCAACATCCAGGATTGGCATGTGGGGGGGGAGAGGATGATGATGTCACTTCCTGGGTGTTGCAATATGAACGTCCCTCTGGCCGTCTCTCCTACTTCAACGTCCTGCAGAGACTGACTTCTGAGCACTTTCCTGTTACTTCTTTTTTTTATATATAGCGATATAAATATGTGTCTGTTCCAGGGGGCCAGGTGAAGGTGGATAACTGAAAGGGGGATATTGAGTCTATAGTGGTCACCAAGTGTGTGTGTGTGTGGTCTTAAGAATGTCTTCATGTGGGTGTGTTAGTTACATTTGGCCTTGAAACTTACGTCCAGTTTTGGAGGTCATGGTAGACTTGACATTACGTGCATAGACCAGTCCCATTCACAGCTGGTCACTGAGATCACCTGTGTCTGCTGGCGTTCGTTGTCACCTCACCGTTAACACATGACTTACACTTGAGGGGCCAGGTAACGTGACCCTATTTATTGAGTTGATGACTTGGTTGATGTATCGACTTGGGTGTAACAAAGACCACAGCAGGCCAGGATACTCTCTAAAGGCTAAGCCATATAGGGTGTTAAAAACAGTTTATCCATTGTGCGTGGTCCATTTCCCATTCAGAAATGTTGCACAGGGATTCCCAATTCATCAGATTACTTCTGTCATATGTTGCTTGAGACTTTGTTTCATGTAGGCATTAAGCCATCACAAAAATGCCTGCAATAACTCTATTTTGGTAAGTTTCTATCAGCACTTTCCTTGCATTTAATTCTAATAAAATAAGTCAATGTGCCCATACAGTAATTTTAAGATGAGAATGTCAGTAACTTTTTTTCTGTTGTCGACTCTTTGGAATTAACGGTCTCTTACCTCTGCTCCCTGAGCAAATCTATGTCTGTGTTTTCGACATGACTGCAGGAATAAAAACATCCAGAAAATTGTGATTTTTGTCTTCTCCTTTCTCTCCAGTTAGTTTGGTGGGATTATATAGAATACAATATGACTATAATAAACAGTAGCAAAGAGTACTGGAATCTACAAGAAATCAAATGAATATCAAATATCTCATATTTGGAAAAATAATAATACTTTTTTTTAAAGTGTCAACGTCACGTGGTGTTCCGTACTGAGCGTTCTCGCGCATGTCATAATTTGATTGACTGAATTTGACGCTCGAGCGCGAGGTGAGAATTTCTGTCAGGATTCCCGCCGTCTGGAGTAGTAGTCGGTAACTCGCTTCAGGTAGAAAACTATTTTGATTTCAACTATATTTATTATTATCTAGATTGTATGTTCTTTGTACAATTAATAACCGTTAGGCATTTGCAGTGTAATCAAGTTGAGTCTTGACTAGTAAAAGTATCTAGCAAAGTAGTGAAAGAAGAGGTCGGCTGTTGTCAGTCAGTGTATGTCACTGCTAGCTAGCTAAACAGCGGCGGCTAGCCCATAATAACTGTCATCAGAAGCGTCTATGTTTTCGCCTCCCAAATGTTTTCTCTTATTCAATTGATTTAAAAAGAATAAGCCGGATTTATTGACCTACTAGCGCCAGTCAGTATGAAAGCTGCAGGGGACCAGGTGGTGGAAGAAGAGGCTGATTTACACGATGATGAGGTGAGGCCACACTGTAAAAAAATATATTTTGGATTTTAGTTCCTTTAACACATTTTTGTGAGTCAGGTCAACAAAATGTTGCCAAAAAGTTGAAACAACTAGAAATGTAAAGTTTTAATCCATTCAACCTGTCTGTGAAATTAAAATAGTCAGGATGATGAGGTCTAGTGTGATCAAGGTGCCTGGCTGACTGTAGGGGTCAATTGCCTCTTCAGCAATTTACCTTTTGACGTTTACTGAGATGTAATGGACGTTTTGTTGATACATAGGCCTACTGTACACAATGTATTCTATCTTAGTATAATAATAATGCCAGTCAATTAATATGATGTTTAACTTGTGTCAGTTAGGCCTATAGGGGTCAGATCGCATTGTTGGTCAATTCTAACATAGTTTGAAACTGAGTTGACTTTGGAATTCTCTGTACCCACAGGAATCCTTTTTCCAAGACATAGACCTCCTACAGAAGCACGGCATTGTGAGTATCTTAACAGGCTGATGATGGTTTATTTCTCTCTATCAAAACAATAAGTGATAGGTTCTGTCTCTCTCTCTCTGTCTCTGTCTCTCTGTCTCTCTCTCTCTCTGTCTCTCTCTCTCTCTCTCTCTCTCTCTGTTTCTCTCTCTCTCTGTTTCTCTCTCTCTGTCTCTCTCTCTCTGTTTCTCTCTCTCTCTCTGTCTCTCTCTCTCTCTCTCTGTTTCTCTCTCTCTCTGTCTCTCTGTTTCTTTCTCTCTGTCTCTCTCTATCTCTCTCTATCTCTCTCTCTCTGTCTGTTTCTCTCTCTCCCTCTCTCTCTCTCTCTCTGTTTCTCTCTCTCTCTCTGTCTCTCTGTTTCTCTCTCTCTCTGTCTCTCTCTCTGTTTCTCTCTCTCTCTGTCTCTCTGTTTCTCTCTCTCTCTCTCTGTTTCTCTCTCTCTCTCTCTGTGTTTCTCTCTCTGTCTCTCTCTCTCTCTCTCTCTTTGTCTCTCTCTCTCTCTCTCTCTGTCTCTCTCTCTCTCTGTCTCTCTCTCTCTCTCTCTCTCTCTCTGTTTCTCTCTCTCTCTCTCTGTCTCCCTTCAATGCAACAGAATGTGGCAGACATCAAGAAGATGAAGACGGTTGGTATCTGCACTGTGAAGGGGATACAGATGACCACTCGCAGGGCGCTGTGTAACATCAAGGGCCTATCTGAGGCTAAGGTGGACAAAATCAAAGAGGCTGCTGGGAAAATGCTGGTGAGAGAGGACTAACATGAAGGACTTTGGAGCCTTATGACAGGTTATGCAGTCTTCTCTGCCATAAAGATAAGGGCTAGTAGCTGAGCAGGGGAGGCTGCCGTAGGGATATATCCTATCTTCCGCCATAGATTGAAGACTACCACAAGCTACATTGTAACTGTCCCTCCTAAAGACCTCCTCATCCCCACTACCCCCCTGTACAGTTTCTCTACTGTAAATTTAAAAAAGCATTGTAACTTCTAATTAGCATAGATAGCATAGATTCTTTTGTATTATTGATTGATGATTATTTCATAATAATTTCTCTTATGATTACTGATCGATAGCCCTAGATGATTCACCTTCTTAGACAAAAATGGCTTCATTTAATGCCTAAAATGTAAATGTGATGTAAACAATGAGCCAGTCGGCTTGATTTCTACCTCCGCCTCCCCTGAAGCTGAGTTATGGTGCACTGGGCAACTGGCTTCAAAGTAATAGAAATGTATTGCGTACAACTATGATCCTCTGTCATGTAGAAAATAGGGAATTGTTTGATCAGTTATTTACATTCAATTGTTATCTAAAACATTTCACCTTCCTGAATAGGTGTGTCTCCACTCTGTTTACATGTTTTGCTCTTTTATCTTTTCCTATTGTAGACAACTGGTTTCCTGACAGCCTTTGAATACAGTACGAAGAGGAAACAAGTGTTCCGTGTCACGACTGGAAGCATTGAGTTTGAGTTAAGATTTGCCCCAACATGACAAAGTTTACTCTTTGCAGTACTCACTTTGAAAGCAAGGCCTAAGCTATCTGGACACCGATAACATTGTATTACAATTTTCTTCAACTTAAATCACGTCACTTAGCCTCATCACTTCAAATATACAGTGCCCTTGGAAAGAGGAAGCATTCTCTTCTTTTAGCTCTATACTTCAAATCAAATAATTACTATAGGGTCAATGTAGAAATTCTCAGCTTTAATTCAATGTTTTTTTTTTCAGATTGTGTTCACCATTTTGAAACACGTTTTAAACATACTCCCGCTACTTCAGGGCTCCGAAAGTATTGCAAAAAATAATATAATGTCTGTATAAGTAAAGTACTCATGTTTAGTATTTGGTCGATCCTTTGCATGCAATAACTACCTGAAAATGTTTCTAAATTAAACCAATCTGAAGAATAAGAAAAGATTAGAAAGAGCAGTACTACTATCTACATATTACCGGTACTCCTCCTGATCTCTATCTCTCTACAGTAAACTGCTTGGTGGAGGCATAGAGAGTATGGCAATCACTGAGGCGTTTGGAGGTGAGCTCCCATCTGGCTACTCTGTCAGGGTGGAATCCTAACTCGAGATCTGCGTGCTTAAATTGAATCATTACGCAAATGTACAATTGATGTCAATGCAACTTTTATGCAAATGTCGGAGTTCCGCATGTGGATCTCGGAGTTAGGATTCCACCTTCATTGCCTCTGATGTGGTCTTATGCCTGAGCTGGGCTTTTGGCCTGACATGTATCATACTCTTGCAATTGCATCATTGTAAATATGTGACAGGGTGTGTTGAAAAAGTCCCCAAGTCGGGCAAGGTAATTTTTCTGTTTTTTACAGATTATGAAAGTGCAGATTATAAACTTTTAATACATTTAAATAATTTAAGAAGATATGCTTATTTGAATGTTGGTACACCTCAAACCAAATACCAGAGAAAATCGCTCTGAATCAAAACCCAACCCGCGTTGGTAGCTACCTACCAACTAAGAAAGAACATTGCTATGAACATCAACATGCTAAAAACATATAACTACACATAATGTAATGTAGATGATCACACAGTCCTTGCTTTTGAACACGTCCTAAAATGTAAGTTTGTTTACAAGCCATGTATCACTAACCCAGTAGCCACGAAGCAGGATGGCAGACGATACAGTGAATTCAATTCACAAATTATAAGTATTTAGTGATCCTAAAACTGTTGTTTGTTATATTGAGTGGGGTCTTCAACACTTAAACTTTCGTAATATTTAAATACGCTTTTTGGTCATTTGCACGACTTGAGAATTGCCGGCATGCGGACCTTTTCACCAGACCGTATCACATGTGCTTTGTCTTTCAGAATTCCGGACAGGCAAGACACAGCTCTCACACACACTTTGCGGTATGTGAAAGGAGGGTCAGGGGGTCATGCAAACTGGTTTCCGAAGTGTTTTTAGAGAAAATAGGAAATATAATCCCTTCTTGGATGTACTTCTTATTGTTTGAAAAATAAAGAAATAATACTATCTTGAATCAGATACTCTTCAGATATTCTGTTACATAGTGGTTTTGTCCATGTCTTTGTTTTTAGTCACAGCTCAGCTTCCTGGAGAGGACGGCTACACAGGAGGGAAAGTCATCTTGATCGACACGGAGAACACATTGTATCCCAGTTTCACAAAGAGCTGCTTCAGGCCCGTTTATAGAATACTGTTTACACCTTTGATTGATTGTCCTTCTGAGGGCTGTGTCTACCAAACATGGACACAGCCCCTGAGAATACATGGCCAATCTCACAACATGTTTAGTTAATAACAATGTGTTTATTCATGTTACCTAATGCATAGTCTCTAGTTATATCCCATATTCCTTTACTAAACTTGATAACTCCTAGTCGCCCAGACAGACTGAAAGACATAGCAGACAGGTTCAATGTGGACCACGACGCTGTTCTGGACAATGTGTTGTATGCTCGAGCTTATACCAGTAAGACCTCTTATAGTATCTATAGTATTGTCTGGGGAAAGAATACATACCTCTATCTTCTTTGTTATTGGTTTACATTTGTGTACACAGTGTCATATAGCTGAGCTTGACAGATGGGTTTCATAACTGGTTCTTATGACATCAGAGGATTTGGTGTTGGCATTTTGGGCATTTTGGATGTATTGTACTACTCTTGCCCCATCTCTAGGTGAACACCAGATGGAGCTATTGGACTTTGTTGCGGCCAAATTCCATGAAGAAGGAGGGGTCTTCAAACTTTTGGTATGAAACAGGAAGATAATGCTGTAATTATTAAGCAACATTTTTTTAAAACTCTCTTTCAACTGTCACAAATCATTAGCCTGTATTCATTATGACTTACTGTTTCTGTTTTTTCTTCTTTTCTTTCTCAAAGACCATGTAAAGGTTCCAGTAGAGTAGAGTAAATAACAGATTCACTATGTTTCTCACTCAAGTCTCAACTATCATCCCCTCTACTCTGTGTGTAACTCTGAGTCATCTCTTCTGTTGGACCCGTTCAGATCATAGACTCCATCATGGCCTTGTTCAGGGTTGACTTCACTGGCAGAGGGGAGCTGGCAGAGAGACAACAAAAACTGGCCCAGATGCTCTCCCGTCTGCAGAAGATCTCTGAAGGTCTGGACTCGAGGGCTATATATGGGGCTGAATCCTATGTTAGGGTTCACTGTGTGTGTGTGTGTGTGTGTGTGTGTGTGTGTGTGTTACACAGTGGCATCTTCCTTATTGTCTGCTTTCCCTAGAATACAACGTTGCTGTGTTTGTCACCAACCAGATGACTGCAGACCCTGGAGCTGGGATGTCGTAAGTGACCTGTACACACATAACATAGAATTAGTAGAACTAAAATTCAATTCCCACTCTTTGCTAAAGTTTCATGAGAGTTTGAGCTGTGAATCTGATAGCAAGGGATTTTGTCTGTCAGGTTCCAAGCTGATCCCAAGAAGCCGATTGGAGGTCACATTCTGGCACATGCATCCACCACACGAATCAGCTTGAGAAAAGGGCGGGGGGAGATGAGAATTGCCAAGATATTTGACAGGTAGTTACTGCAGTTTGTGCAATGTCATGTGTCTCAAGTTTTAGTCTAAAATGCATCACTCACTCAACGCTTATAGAAGTCACACCTATGCTATGTGAGATTTCCCTCTTCTTACAGCTTCAAACTTTTATCTCCTACAGCCCTGATATGCCTGAGAATGAGGCTTCTTTTGCCATTACTCCAGGTGGAATAGCTGATGCCAAAGAATGAGAAGCCCTTTTACTGTACTTACAGAAGAGAAGAACCACACATCGTCATCTTTGCAACTTCCTTGTTGATATTATTAATAATAATAATATATTTAACTTATACTAATACTGTTTCACTGTATTCTTCAGGTTTGTTCATTGAAGTTATTATACCTTATTAGCTAAAGTATTTATACAAATTAAGTTTTGCTTTGATTAATAAATAAATTAAAACATTAGATGTGTGTCTTGCTTCCATCACTACGGCGAAGAAGGTAGTTTGATATCTGCTTGGTGCTTCGGTCAGGTACTGTAGTTCAGAGAGAGGACAAGAAAGACCCCACGTTCCAGGATGCATTGCGGCTGGAGAGGGGAGATGATGAAGCCGCCTAGCGGTAACACTGGCCTACTGCAACACCGGCAGCACCGTAGCACGTATGCCTCTCAAAACAAGGCTCGGCAGAGACATGGGAACTTCTGTAAACGGTGACCAGACAGTCTGAATACATCGCAAACATAAAAACAACGCAGTTAGCGGTATAAATCAGTCAAGCTGCGCCTAATTTGATAGCTAGCTAGGTAGTCTTAGAGTTAGCTAACTCTCTGGGAGATCTGCGATGGACACAGCGAGAGACACAGTAGCCCCGGACTCGTGGGAGCAGGAGGAGGATGCCGAGGCCCCGGTCAGCGCCTTCGCTGCTCTGAACGTGGAAGCCAAGCCCTTCGTCCCCAACGTTAACGCCACCGTGTTCGTACCGACCTTCCTTCCGAGTAGTCCCACAGTAACTGTGCCAGTGTCCGGATCCGACACAGGTAGGTTGTCCTGGTTCTGGAGGAAAGGGAAAAACAGGGTTTTGGCAGTGGTGACAACAGCTGTCAAGTTAGCTCAATGGCTAAGCTACTCTAGCTAACATCATGTTAACACAGTCTGGCTGCCACACAGTAATCAAGCTATTTGTCTTACCCCGGTCCAACCCAACAACATACCACTAGTATGTCATGTTCTGACTGTCATTCTGTCAATACATTTGCGATGAATATTTAAAAACTTAAGTTGTGTGTCGTCTCATGGTCTTCTTCTAACATTCATTGTCTTAAAGTTCTTCACATTGTAGCCTACAGTGTTCAGTGAAAGTGGCGTCGTGGAAAAGCTCTCAAGCCAAGGAAGTGACTGTAAACATTGTCACGGATAGGGTTGAGAACCAGACTTTCGTCAAGAATAATGTAATATTAGGCCATGTGTCTCCCTTCATAGGTGCTGTGGTCGCCAGCATGGAGGTAGCAGAAACAGCTGGTATGTATGTAGCCTGTATCTGTTTGTTCTGTCATGCTCTAAGGCCTGTACACACATTTCACCCCCACCATTTCATGCAGTTGTGTGGTTAATACGGGCTAACAGTACTACCTGTTATTGTTTTTGACACCTGATGTGAAGTGGGTTGTTGAGGGTAAACAAGATACAGTCATAAAATATATACATGTGCAAGGCAAAGAAGGAAACCCAACATAGGCTTGTAGAAGAGCCTCACCCTTCAAAACAGAAAGACAAACATCAATAATGTGTGCATTGTATTCATTTATTCCACCCATTGAAACATATTCTGGCATAGCTCGACTGCCTTCCTGGATGTCAAGGCCACTTCTGGATGACAGTGACACCCGGCGAACCCTAGATGCACATCTTATGTAGTATGATGCAACGTCATAGGCCAATGCCAAAAATAGACTACTACTCTAAGCACAGAGAGAGACACAATATCAAGCCTGCCAGATGTCCTAACCAAATGTCTCACTCTGTTTATTGTGTTTGTTGAGGGCAGATTGCTGCATAGAGGTACTTACTATGTTCCTCCATGCTTTTGGCGATCAGGCCTCTATGTGCTGATGTCAGTTGTTTACATTTTGGCCAGAGAACACTGCGCACACCTACTCAAGTTACAGGCCAGATTTATCTTAGAGAGAGAGAGAGAGAGAGAGAGAGAGAGAGAGAGAGAGAGATATGAAGCTGTCGTATTCATGTATGTTTTTTTGTGCTATCCTATTTCTAATCCCCAGCCTACCTTGTTATTTAACACTGGTGATGACACATGCCGTTGCCTAAGTTTTTCTGCTGAACATAATGCTACACAGGCTAGATGATGAGGAAATGCGTGCATGCCTCTGAGAGCAGTTCAGTCATAGTCATCAGCACTTTCCTCCATGCCTGATTAGGAACGACAAGCATTGAGAAGAAAACAGGCTTTGTACATGATTAGTGAAGTGCTTAATTTTATGGATGGGGAAATTAAGCTCTTGTGGATTTGTTGCTGTTTGGGAAGAGTTTCTTGTTTGCACGACTAGCATATTTATTTATACCAGGCAATCTTGCTCAGATTCCTTTCATTTGTTCTCTATAGAGATTATATTGTTTGTGTTATTTGATGATTACGTCATGTGGACCTATGCAAACCTCAATGGCATGTATGAGTCCCAGAATGACTTGTTCTGTGGTGTGAACATAGGCTAAATCACACTCATGCATAGTCACATTGTGACTTTTGTTGGTAAATGAATATAGATTAGATGGATTGATTAGTACTTTAAAGCTTTCACTAGGTCCCATAATGCTTTATGATTGTTTGGGGGCATTACTCACCTCATTACTCACCTTGTTGTGGCCCAACACTTTTGGATACCCTGAAAGTGTTGCAATTTCTGAATGGTGAAACCAACATGAATACTATCAACTAAAAGCTGAGAATCTCTACTTTCACCTCATAGTAGTTGTTTGATTTCAAATCCAAACTTTTGCAGTGTAAAGCCAAGAGAAGAAAAAATGCTTTACTCTCTCATTACTTACCCAGGGCACTATATATGATTGTTTGGGGGTACATTGGTGCCGCCATTGGTGTGTGAATGTGTGTGTGAATGGGTGAATGAGAGGCCATTGTAAAGCGCTTTGGAGCAGCTTTGGAGCAGCAAAAAAGGCGCTATATAAGTGCAGTCCATTTACCATTTACCATTTACCTCATCCGCCACCTTGGTGTATCCTCAGCTCCAGTGGAGAACGGAGGGACAGAAGCAGACATGACCACGGAGGAGGAAACGTGGGAACAGAAAGAGGAGCCTGGTGGAGCGGAACCTGGAGGGGGAGGGTCCCTGGGGGTTGGGAGTCCCAGTGAGGAAGTGCAGGAAAGGGAGGCGGCGGTGGTGGAGGAGGACGAGGAGATGGAGGAGGAAGAGGAGGAGATGCCCATGCCCAAAGTCGTTCCCGCCCAACCAGACGCTCCAAAGAAGGAGCATGTCAACGTGGTGTTCATCGGTCATGTGGGTGCGTTCTTGATATTATTCCTTTATTTTCCTCCATATTAAACTCCATGTGGTCTTGTGTGCCTTCGTTGGTAGAGCATGGCGCTGGCAACACTATGGTTGGGAGTTTGATTCCAATGGGACCAAAGCATCTGCTAAATGGCATATTATTATTGTAATAATGATCACCATAATAATTGTAAGAGATGTCAGGTCTTCTAACACAAGCAGTTTTTATTTTTATACCGTTATCTTATCAATTTTGCTCAATTGCTACATTTTTCAGATGCTGGCAAATCAACAATCGGAGGACAGATCATGTGAGTCAGCAAATTTGTAACACAACACTGTGTTTCAGAAGATGGCTAAACGTTTACATATGTTCTCCTGTTAATGTTATGGCTCCTTATTAAAAATATGACTACCCACCTAATAATCGGGCTCTCCCTGTCATCTTTGTTTTCTTTCTTTTGATTTTAGGTACTTGACAGGGATGGTGGAAAAAAGAACGCTTGAAAAATATGAGAGAGAAGCAAAGGAAAAGAACAGAGAAACATGGTAAACCTTGTATTGTGACTAAGTAAAGGGAAACCATAGACAGCCCTTTGAACAAAGTTCTCAACATTTTGGCATGTTTTTCCTCTACAGGTACCTGTCCTGGGCACTGGACACCAACCAGGAGGAGAGGGACAAGGGGAAGACCGTGGAGGTGGGGAGAGCCTACTTTGAGACTGAAAAAAAGCACTTTACTATCCTGGACGCCCCTGGCCACAAAAGCTTTGTCCCCAACATGATCGGTGGGGCGTCACAAGCTGACTTGGCAGTACTGGTGAGTTTGCCAACAATGCTTTGTCATTGTCCTCCCGCAGTAGGCATTGACCACTCTTCATATCTGCTGTGTAGAGGCAAAACACCTCCCTGTGTCCCTGTTAGTTAGACCATTGCTGCTATGAAAGCTGACTGTGACTGCTTTGGTCAGGCATTTGGTGTTTTGGGGGATGGAAAAGACTAATAAACTGAAAAGATTAATGGAGAGAAAGTGGATCATAATGTAGACTGTGTTTAATTAACTAATGTAATGGAAATTTAACCATACAGTCCTCAGGTGAGACAGGAAACCAACAAGATGGTACACAGTATTTACTCGTTAATAAGGTTTAATCAAAATAGTTTGCAAAGTATTGACTTCTTAAACAACAGTACACAACAGAAGTGTTATGAGAGCTGTCCTGGCAAGAAGCCCTCAATTCTGTCTCACGAACATCTTATACTTGGACTGGGCGCACAAGGTCAGCCGGCCCCCCTCCGAGGGTGGCGTGATTTACAGACAATGAGCTGGTGTGTACCTTATCTTTCTCAGTACTAGCAGATGGGCACCCTATCTAGTCAAGTGGCAGATTTAGCACATTCTGTACTGAGAAGTAAGGTAAGATTTAATCAGAACACAATATCCAAACTTGCATTCATGTAGAAACTCCAGAGCAGTTAGATCAGATAACATACTGTTAACCTCTTAGTCTATGACGTTAGTACAGGAACAAATCAACTTAGGATATACTGATTATACACAGGAATAACAGGAAGACACGTTAGAGCATTTTTAGCCATTACACTAACTACTGTAATTCAGAAAATATTAGTATAGGTGCTGATCTGAGTCTGCACCCTATGCTCTGTCAGGTGATCTCAGCCAGAAAAGGGGAGTTTGAGACGGGCTTTGAGAAGGGAGGCCAGACACGGGAGCATGCCATGCTGGCAAAGACTGCAGGAGTCAAACATCTCATCGTCCTCGTCAACAAAATGGATGATCCCACTGTGAACTGGAGCTTGGAACGGTGAATATGTGCATCTTGTTTGAGTAGAAATGAATGGAAAAAGTATAGATTTAGTCAAAGACCTGCCCCATCCAATCCATTAGTTGACTTTTATGCAGCGCTGGTTATCACAGCCATGCAGTAATGAAAGTGTGAAAAGACTGTCCTCACTGAATCCACAATTTCACATTACAGTATTAAGTAATTCTGCCTCCCTCTGACCACAGGTATGAGGAATGTAAAGAGAAGTTAGTGCCATTTCTGAAGAAGGTGGGCTTCAACCCAAAGAAGGACATCTACTTCATGCCCTGCTCTGGGCTGACAGGATCCAACCTTAAGGAGCCTGTGGAAGAGTGCACGTGGTATACGTAAGTTGACCTTCGAATGTACATCGAAGAAAATACTGATGTGTGTTATGGTGGTTGCCAATTGTAATGGAAATTTAACCATACGGTCCTCAGGTGAGACAGGAAACCAACAAGATGGTACACAGTATTTACTCGTTAATAAGGTTTAATCAAAATAGTTTGCAACGTATTGACTTCTTAAACAACAGTACACAACAGAAGTGTCATGAGAGCTGTCCTGGCAAGAAGCCCTCAATTCTGTCTCACGAACATCTTATACTTGGACTGGGCGCACAAGGTCAGCCGGCCCCCCTCCGAGGGTGGCGTGATTTACAGACAATGAGCTGGTGTGTGTACCGTTATCTTTCTCAGTACTAGCAGATGGGCACCCTATCTAGTCAAGTGGCAGATTTAGCACATTCTGTACTGAGAAGTAAGGTAAGATTTAATCAGAACACAATATCCAAACTTGCATTCATGTAGAAACTCTAGAGCAGTTACATGTAGATCAGATAACATACTGTTAACCTCTTAGTCTATGACGTTAGTACAGGAACAAATCAACTTAGGATATACTGATTATACACAGGAATAACAGGAAGACACGTTAGAGCATTTTTAGCCATTACACCCATTTTTGTCAAATAATAGTTTACCTTTTCTGAAGCCATCTTTCAAGTGGATAGAATGTCTTTCTGTGTAGGTCTTTATTATTGACTGTCTTAATGTTTCTGTGTTGCCAGGGGATTACCATTCATACCACATCTGGACAGCTTGCCAAATTTCACCAGACCGACTGATGGCCCTGTCAGATTACCCATTGTAGACAAATATAAGGTGAGACACTGTGTCATCCTACCATGCCTGTATTACACAAATTCAGTTCACATTCTGTAGTGTATTCATTAGAATGACACCTTTTTGAGATTGACAAACAAATGTTTTCACAGTGCTATTGAATTACATGTTGGCATAAGATAATGCAGCTAATCCTGCGGCTGTGGCGCAGGAGGTAGAGCTGGGTGTCCAATGATCACAAGGTGGGCAAATCGGCGGTTCGAACCCTGGCTGGCCACATGTCGAGGTGTCCTTGGGCAAGACACTGAACCCCAAATTGCTCCCAATGAGCGGGCCGGCGCCTTGCATGGTAGCTTGCCTCCATTGGTGTGTGAATGGGTGAATGAGAGGCCATTGTAAAGAGCTTTGGAATAAGGCGCTATATAAGTCAGACCATTTAAATGAATAATGTCTCCCCTCACCATTTCCAACAACACATCCAGATAAAGGTCCACTGGTTTGGGTGAGCATCCAGCTACTCTCTCTGTAGCCAGAGCACAGCCATCTTCTCAGTACTTCAGTTCTCTGCCACTTCAGTTTACCAGTGCGTGGGTGTGTTTTGGAGCAAGTAGAAGGCAGGGAAGGTTATGGAATAAAGATATGTTATTGCTTCCTCAGCAGGTCATGTCCCCCTTGCGGTTGTGCAAGACAGGTGTTATGAAACCAAGGAGCTCAACTAGGTTTGCTGTTCAGTTGAACTAATGAGATTACGGTCCAGTTAATTGGAGCCTGGTTAGGTCGTTAGGCTAGCTGGCAGTCGCCCTGATGCTCACTAGTGACAGAGTGGATCAGCACATTAAGGCAGATAACGAAAAGTGCTACACTGGCTGAAAATATGAAATCTCAGATGATGGGAGCAGGAGGGAGCTACAACAGCCCAAAAACAGCACTGATTTCAACTTGATCTCCTGATTTTGTTTTCAGCATAGTCTCTGTAAACCACATCCGTGGCTAGATGATTCTTCACAAGTGCTCCTCCTAACCTTAAATGTAACCGTAAATCTCATTACCGTTGTGCTTTGTCTGCAGGATATGGGCACGGTGATCCTTGGCAAGCTGGAGTCAGGGACTATTAGCAAAGCACAGCAGTTGATCATGATGCCAAACAGGGTAAGGCTCTTTGTAGGTGGTATGTCCATGGTCCATGTGCCCTGCTCACTAATGAAGTATTCTTTCACCAAGGCCCAATCCCAATTCACCCCTTGGCCCTATCGCTCCGTTTTGCGCGTTCACGTGTAGGGGTAGGGTGTCCCAATTCTTGTTGGCATGGAGGTGAAGGGTGAAGTGGTACGGCTATTTTGGCCATCCAAACGGAGTTTTTCTTTTAGAGGCACACTCCAAAGCGAGGGTTAAAATCTAGTGTTGAAATCTCCCAGAATGCCTTGTGAATAGAAATTCAATGAAAAAAATTATTAATTAGTGTGATCCCATCACGTTACAGTGATCTGTTACCTCGCTCTTTTATTTTGAAGTCGCGAAAACATCTTATTGTTGGAACGTGCCGGTTACTGTCGTTCAGAGAACACAGCTAAATTTTGACCGGTGAAAACCTGACAATGTTTGTAAACAGAGAAGGCAATGTTTAATTTACATATAATAATAACAACAGGAAGAAAACTTGTGCTTGAACATTAGGCAAGAATGATCTATGCTATGGGCAGACATGATCAAATGTACTGCAATTACTTTGCGGCGGTAGCTATAACGTGCAACACACAACTTTGACTAGCTTTGTAATAATTATTTGATAAGCCGATAGCTAGCTATAACGGTCAGCTTGTGCAAAGCGTTACATCTGTTGTTTGAGGAATGCAAATATAGTGCTCCCAGAGCACAGTGCTCTGAATTTTTGAACAGCACTCCGGCAGTGCATTTACAAGTAACAATGTTGTAATTTTTCTTAGTTACATGAAGCCATGCTTTGGACCGTTTTCTTCCTAGACCCCGCCATGACTCCTTGTTGCAAGTTTCCGATTTTTTCCGATTTCGAACTGTCAGCATTGTTCTTTTTTATGTGATGACTTGTTTGATCGACTGATAGTGTGAAACTGAAGTTGTGGACGAATCACGAGCATCCATGCTTTTCTATGAATTATTTCATAGGGGAAGATTTCAACCACTACCCCTTGTAACTCTGTTCCGAGGGGCAAGCCGAAAAGCAAGTGGCACTCCAAAACGAGGGGTAGGGGTAAAAATAAGAAATGGGATTGGGCCCATTTGAAATACGAATGTACTGTTTTTACTTTTGATATTACTTTTCTGTAAATTTCTCAGACACTATTAGTCAATTATCCGCTGTTCCTTGTGTATAAGCTCAGCAATTCCCTGTGTGTGTGTGTGTGTGTCATCCAGCACACAGTGGAGGTACTGAGCCTGCTGTCTGACGAGGTGGAGACGGACGACGCACTGCCTGGTGAGAACCTGAAGCTCCGGCTGAAGGGCATCGAGGAGGAGGAGATCCTCCCAGGCTTCATCCTCTGTAACGCTGAGAACCTCTGCCACTCTGGACGCACCTTCGATGCTCAGGTATGAACAGAACAATAGCCCAGTACCACTTGTCGACACGTGGAAGCTGTTGTTAATGATAGTCTCTGGGTCTCTTTCAGATCGTCATCATTGAACACAAGTCCATCATTTGCCCTGGTTACAATGCAGTCTTACACATCCACACCTGCATTGAAGAAATACAGATCACCGTAAGTTACAATTCTCAACCCGGTCTATTATGTTGATTGATTTTGTTTATTAATTAGACTTGCATTGAACTCTTACACTCTGTCCTCAGGCCTTAATCTGTCTCGTGGACAAGAAGACTGGTGAGAAGAGCAAGACGCGACCTCGCTTTGTCAAACAAGATCAGGTGTGCATCGCCAGGCTACGAGCCGCAGGAACCATCTGCCTCGAGACCTTCAAAGACTTCCCTCAGATGGGGAGGTTCACACTAAGAGATGAAGGTAGCGTGTGTGTGTGTGTGTGTGTGTGTGTGAGAGACTGTGTGTGTGAGACTGTGTATGAGAGACTGTGTATGAGAGACTGTGTGTGTGTGAGACTGTGTGTGAGACTGTGTGTGTGAGACTGTGTGTGAGACTGTGTGTGTGTGTGTGTGTGTGTGTGTGTGTGTGCCTACGTGTGTCTACGTGTGTTAAACATGTAATCATCCCTTTCAGGCAAAACCATTGCTATTGGCAAAGTGTTGAAGCTAGTACCAGAGAAGGACTAAAGCATGGTAGGAGCATGGAAATCCTGTAACGGCCGTCTTTACAGAGGAGGAAGTTGCTGAAGTCTACCTTACCAGCCGTCCTCTCTATCCACCACTATCCGCTGGAGAGGAGGGAGAAAAAATAAGAAAAACGTTTAAAGTGACTGAATCAGTTTTTATGATGAACAATATTAAAGAAAGGCAAGTCCAGTGTGTCAGCTTTCTCATATTGAGAGCTTAGCGATGCCACTAATGTAGCTTCCCGTTACCCGGCCAACCTCACTGTTCTCTGGCCTACATTTGTTTTTGGAATGGAGATGGATGCGGTGTTGCTTCGTTTGGAAAGAAAGGGACTGGTTTTACATCACGTGTGGACCAGAGTTAGCATGTAGTAATGATTTGCAAAGTAAATCACCCATTTAAATCCAAAATGGTCATTATTTGGTTGTTAGTATACCCATATCAAAATCCTAGTCAGGTTTGTCCATACTTTATTTGGATCCACAAAGAAACATTGACATAAAGGTCATAGGTCATGCTGCCCCACACGAACACACACACTGTTCCTGTAGCGAACGAGGGTCTGTTAAGTTACCAATCAATCAACAACCTTGAAAATAAAGTATCAAACTGAGAAACAAGCTTCTGATTCTTCATTTTGTGGACTATTATTCTGACCCCTGAAATTGGATGTTAATTAGTATTTGAAGTATTTGTTATTTTATTGTTGTTTTATTCTTTATTTGCAATATTGTAGTTTTCCCCTTTTACCAGTGACTCTCCTCCTGATGTACTGTATCACAATGCACAGAGGACATCCTCTTTCTCTGATCTTCAGAACTATCTTTGTATGCACAAACTCATATGAATAAAGTTGGACGGATTCAATGGCGAAAAAATGACGTAGGCGATCGTAGTATACAATACGCATGCGTCAACCTGATAAACACGTGAAGCTCCAAGCATGGCAGACAAGACGGAAGGATTGGTTGTGGACCGGGAACAGGTAATAATGTAACATTGCAGTGCATTGGGTACCTGTATCCAACGTGTTCTACAATATAAATCAATTGAGTGTCGTTGGAAAGGTGTTTTGGACGATGTATCACCGGTGATAATATCTAAAACTTGACTAGCCAGCCAAATTAGCATGCAGCACAGTCGGATAACGTTGGCTAGCTTGTCCATGGGAAATGCCACGAGGCAAAAAATAACCATTATCATGAAAAATAAAGCCAGCCATTGGCTCAGTATGGGTTGTCTGTTTTCTTGTAGTAGTATTAACTTAACTTCTGGTCGTGTCTCAGGTGAAGAAGGCTGTGCAGGCACTGCAGGCTTTCCTGAAGTCCAAGCCAGACTCACTCCTCTTGGACGAGAGTCAGCACATCTCCCTGCTCTTCACCCTCTGGAAGATCCCCAGACAGCGACAGACCATCCGCATGTGAGTCCCTTTTAGTGAACTTTGTGCCCTTTGAGTGGCTTGGTGATGACCCTCTTAAAAGTGAAACCGGTAGCTTTTTTTTTTTTTTTTTTTTTTTTAAAGCACATGACTGCACCAGAGCTAGTTCCAGACTGTTCCTCCTAGCAACTTTGAAAGGCACTTCTGATCCAGACTAGTAAACTGCTCTATAGAAGCACAGATGAACTTACCAATACTAATTCTTAGTGCCTGTGTTTTTGTGTTTCAGCCCTCTACCCCATGGCATGCGCCCAGACACAGGTGAGGTATGTCTCTTCACCAGAGACGAGCCCAACATGACGTCAGACCAGAGCCAGAGGTTCTACAAGAAACTCCTGGCAGAGAGAGGTGTAAAGAATGTTACAGAGGTACTATATACTGATGATCTTTTCTGTGTTTTCCGCCATTGAATGTGAATTTGCACCACAGCAAACCCTGTACTCCAGTCTCAGTGTTGGACATGGGCAATGATGGTGCCATAGTGACTCAAAGTATATCCAGATGGACCTCCCTCTTCAATTGGAGCCTGTCTCTACAACTTTGACACACACAATACATGTCCAGTCTCAATTCGAGGTGGTCAATAACTTCAGTTGAAAAGTATAGAATTGCTTCAAGTGTTCTGAGGCAAATTATTTCAGAATGGTATTATCTAAATACCATTTAGATATGGTCCTTGTGTACTTGTCGTACTAGTAGCTGTGTGAGCCGTAGAGTTACTTACCGTGAGGTCTTGTTCCTGTCCCCCCCCAGGTGATCCCTTACCAGATGCTTAAGACCGAGTACAAACCCTTCGAGGCCAAACGGAAGCTGCTGGGCAACTTTGACCTCTTCCTGGCTGACGACCGCATCCGCCGCGTGCTGCCCTCTCACCTCGGCAAGCATTTCTACGGGGCGAAGAAGTAAGCATTCTGTAGCACCTCAATGCATTTATGTTACCTTCTGATCACAGAAGGCTACGCCAGAGTAGTGAATTGCATGAATATTTGTCTTTTAGTATGAATAGATGTCTGCAGTCTTCTCCCTATGATTCTAATAGCGGGTTTTCCCTATGCTTAGGGAGCCTATGGCAGTGAATCTGAAGAGTAAGCACCTGGCCGCATATGTCCAGAGAACTGTCCAGGGAACCGTCATCAAAGTGTCCAGTAAAGGCTGCTGTTGGTAAGGCCTCCCGCCTCCCCGTGTCGATGTGGATGAGCTTGTAGACTAATGTGAAGTTGATACCAACCTGAATAGATGGTCAATTGTACCTATCTGTCTATCTAATTGGGGGCACCCCAGCAAACCCTGTCCTGCTGTCTCAGTGTTGGACATGGGCAATGTCGGGTGCCATAGTGACTCAAAGTATATCCAGATGGACCTCCCTCTTCAATTGGAGCCCGTCTCTACAACTTTGACACAATACATGATATGATTCATGTTTTTTGTTGTTGTTGTGCCATTAATATTAATCTGAATTATATAGTAGCAGAGCTAAAACAATAATTCAGCACAATGTAGTTTAGGAAGTGGCATTGAATGCAACGTTGTGTGTGTGTCTACATGGCCCAGCCATGTAACCTTGTACTGTCTGTGTTGCAGCATGGCTCGCGTGGCCCACTCAGGGATGGCTACAGATGAAATAGTGGAGAATATTGTATCTGCTGTCAACACTGTCGCAGCCAAACTATGCGTGGTAAGTTATTAGGAAAGGTGGAATGCCTCTAATGTACTGTTGCCTTTCTACTTCAATAGGGCTTGGTGTAAGTGGAAACACATGATGAATTGGGGGCACCCCAGCAAACCCTGTCCTGCTGTCTCAGTGTTGGACATGGGCAATGCCGGGTGCCATAGTGACTCAAAGTATATCCAGATGGACCTCCCTCTTCAATGGAGCCCGTCTCTACAACTTTGACACACTCTACAATATGTCTAACTTCAGTCACATATGTGTAAACGCTAAATCAATTGGTGAACGTTCCTGCAGCTGGTTTCTTAACGTTGTACTAATGTTGGCCATCGTCTTTGTCGTTGCAGAAACAGACCGTCAAAGGAACAGCTGTTAAGATTATCCATCTGAAGAGTGAATCATCAGTGGCTCTGCCCATCTACACCTCTGACCTCAGTCACCTGACCCTGATAGAGGAGGCACAGAAGCTGTCCAGAGAAGCCAAAGCCAAGGTGTGTGACGGCAGAGAGGTAGAATGTGAGAGTTGGAGACAAATGTCCCCACTCCTGCTTATACTGAATGCATGTGTTTTGTTTGCGGATTACAGAAGGTTTCAGACAAAAAGCCGGCTAAGAAGCAGGTGTCTACAGAGGAGGAGATTCCACAGCTGGTGCCCATCACACCCCCCAACAAAAAGGCCAAACTGCAGGTCAGTTCCGCACACAGAGTATTTAAGACATGTTTTTATATAGAGTGCTGACAGTCTGGATTGAATCACCAGTATTTGAATTCAATTCAGCAGTAATCAGTTTAGTTTTGAAGCAGCCATAGGCTGTAGTAGATTTTGGTCGCATAACTGCATGAATTCATGGGTAGATATTGTATTATATTTACCCAACTTTACAGACTAGATTATGTAATAATCGTTTGCTTATCGCTTTCCCCCCCCTGTAGATACCATCTAAAAAGAAAGGACTTGAAAAGGCACCGAAACAATCTCGAGGGAAGAAACGCTTTCTGCCTAAAGGCCAAATAGCCAAGAAGCCTAAAGGCCAAATAGCCAAGAAGCCTAAAGACCAACCTAAGAAAAGAAACTCAAGAAAATTGAAACAAGTTCTTCAATCTTAATGTTTGTGTCAAAACAGTGACGCAACTCTTCATTCTCTCCTTCTATTAACCCCCCTTTCTCTATTGGTGTTTCCCCTGACTCTATCATATGGATATACAATTAATGGCCATATTGTGGTCATTTAGTTATGTTTGTTCTGTCCACAGTTTACCTAACTTACCTGCAATTATGCAGATTTAATGGGTTTTGTTCAAAATCATATTTTTTAAAAGCCCAATTTGTACAGTAAAACAATGCATATTATAAAAATGGCTCCTTTTCTAATGTAGAGAAGATTCTGTTGAAATCTCTGCCATTTGTTAGTCAATAAATGTCATGCAAACCATATACTTTTGATTGGATCTGCCTTATTTCTTTTGTGTGCACGGGTATTGTGTTGTTTATATTGGGTCCATTAGCCTTGGGCAGTGTTTACCCTGGGTATAGCCAGTCATCACTCGCTGCCTGTATCAGATGACATGTCCTTTGTTCATGTGATCATGCCCTGGTTGTACAGCTGCTGTCTGCTCTTGACTGACAATGTTAACATTCAAATATCGCAGATGTCATTGTTCACCATGCATGTGGTAGTCTTTCGATTGCAATGCCTGGGTTGGTTAATTCCTTTTTTCATGAGATGCCATGTGTTTTCCCGTGATAGACTTTGAACAATCATACATAGCAATGAGTACTACTGTACAAAAAATACACAAAACTAGAATATAAATATCTATAAACCAATGTTATTTTTGCCAAAGTTTTTTGGGATCCTATTATGAAGTTTCATAAAAAAAATGGTCAGGATTTCTCCAAAGTGAAGATGTATTCTAGTCTTTAAGGGGTTTTAATTACATAATCCAGGTGTTTATAGGATAATTGGAGAAGGACCTCATTATAAGGCATGGTATCAAACACGTTTTATCGTTATTCCGTTCTATGCATTACAATGCACCTGTCCTCCGATTTTCTACCTTCGCCAGCCTCCCCTGCAGGCCATAGATACAGGTGGTCTTATTCTGTCTATTCAGACCTCCCTCCTTGACTAGGGTGGGTGTGGTGGTTGACGTCTGGAGTTACATGAGGTGAGAGGAGGGGTGGGGGGGAAGCAACAGAGCTTTTTGACAGTAGCTGACGTCAGTAGAGGAGGCTACAATCTCCAACCAACCACTCGTGATGTAAGTGCCAACCAGCAGTCAAGTCCAGATGGATTAGATGAGGAGCAAATTGGATCTACAGAAGATCCTACTCTTTGTGCAGGAACATGGAAACTGAATAACAGCTTTTTCTTCATAATTAATTAGTGATAAGCCCTTATCAGGTCCTTTTGCAGAAGGCAGACAAAACAGCCATCGTATCATAATTGTCAAGGAGCTCCACAGAATGGTCTCGGAGGCTGGTGAGTCAGACCTCCCTGGGTCAGAGACTTCTGTGGGACGAGTGCTGTGTCCAGATCCAGACCCCAATACCCCAGAACCTCCACGCTGGGCCTTCTTCCACAAACCCATTATCGTCATGGTAATTGGAGCCCTGATGTCAGGGGTGGGCGCGGTGCTGTTTCTGCTCCACTCCTCTGGAGTGATGGATACACCTCACGCCACAGCTCCTGTCTGTCTGTCCATTGGACTGATGTTCGTGGTAGTGGGGCTGGTCTGGTTACCCATTCTGAAGGAGAAAAGGCGACGTAAGGGGATGGGGGACTGGACCAGGAGTAGATCCAGCAGTGTTTGACGGACCAAATGCGGGAAAATATAAATGAAGTGATTCGATAGACGATGTCATTGTGATTCTCTATGCTGCATGACTTTCCCTTGTGAGCTGTGTTCTGCTGTGAACCTGAAGACCAGGACAAGACACCAGGATTGTAAGGGAGGAAAGAGCAAAGAGCAAATTTGAAAGAAAGAAAAGAAAAGTCAAACTTGCATGTATCTGAGAGGATAGTCTCAAAACTCAATACATACATGAGACTTGTTATATAGCATAAGCATATATAACATAGCATAGCATATATAACATAATATATGTTATTACTTGTATCTACTTGTATAAAGTTACATTTCAGTTTAAAATAAAACCTACATATAGGTTTCTCTCTCAATTATTGTTCAGTTGTATTCTATCAATGTATTAACTAATTTATATTAACCTGGTTCCAACATCAACTAGACACAAAATATTCTGTAAATCAAATACTTGAGGATATATTTGTTAACGTGTGCTATTTTATGAATTACCTCATATTGTTTGCTTCAAGCCTCAAATAAAAACTAAAATCTAATTAAAATATAGTTTTTTTTTAAATTCCTTGCTGTCCTCCTTAACAATAATATGTATATTTTAACATTAACACTGTCAGTATTCTCATGTTTCGTTTATTTTGATGCAGACATGTAGGACTCTATAAATACCCAATGCATTTCTCTCAAACATATTGATAAAGAACTCTGAATTCACACAATACTGTATGTATACGTAAATAGTGTATATTCTCGCCCCCTGCTGGTCTCAATGTTGTATTGCATATTGGAGATAGATCGCTGCAGGGATTTAACAGCGGATAGATGTAACCCGTGTCATAACCAATGATGTATTATGCCTAATGGCCATAACAGAGTTTATGATAGGCTAGTCTTATTTTAAGTTAAATGTGCATTCGTTGAAGATTACAATAAAATCAACAACAACTGTGCGGTGCTATAATTCAATGGACCGGTAGGCCATTGTCCCCAAACTCAAACAAGAGTGATTGAAATGTGAGCCATAACTCCCGCGTGTATCAGTGTACTTTCCACATTCCATACCTTTTGTCAACATTTAGGTGGCATAACTAAGCCCCTAATCACTGCTATCAAATAGCCTCAGTTAAACAGAGAGGGAATTCCTAAACAGATTAAAGTATTGATTTAAGTATTGATTGAATTACGTAGCATATTAGCCTATTTTATTTAATTTTCACCTAGGCTTGAAAATGTTAGGTTCCATAAATAATTCAAACGACTGAGTTAGTCTACTCACCATGTCTGACTTGAATAATTCTCTTTATTTCAGACAAAGTAGGTTTTGGGTGCATGGGGTAATATAACATAAAAAGTGAGTAGGCTATTGGAGAGGTTTGATATTTGAACAGTTACTCCAACAGACCAGTAAACCTGGCCTACGATCATATTTTTTGTGTTGTTACCATCCCATTTCAGATACAAAATACAAATATGCACTCTGCGTTGAAACAACTGTTCTAGTCGACTCATAGGGCTGCACTGCCATCCTGTGGGAGTATGTGGTACTGTATAGTCCGAGGTAGTTTCCTTCCTCTTCTCATCTGCACGGATGGAAAGGACCGATGTGGCATGAAACATTCCACTTGTTGTTTTTTTCCTTTAAAAATATCATCATCATCATCATCATCATCAGAAGTGCAAACACAAACACAAAAGGGGAAAAAAGGCATCCCATTGTTTTTGGTTTTATTAAGGCGGGGCTACGTAGGCAGAAGAACACTTCTGTTCTTCAAAAGAAATCCTTTGCTCTCCCTCCAACCTCTCCTCTCCTCTCCTCTCTCCAACCTCTCCTCCCTCCAACCTCTCCTCTCCTCTCTCCAACCTCTCCTCTCCTCTCCTCCCTCCAACCTCTCCTCTCCTCCCATCCCTCCCTCCCTCCCTCCAACCTCTCCTCTCCTCTCCTCCCTCCAACCTCTCCTCTCCTCCCTCCCTCCCTCCAACCTCTCCTCCCATCCCTCCCTCCCTCCAACCTCTCCTCTCCTCTCCTCCCATCCCTCCCTCCCTCCAACCTCTCCTCTCCTCCCTCCCTCCAACCTCTCCTCTCATCCCTCCCTCCCTCCAACCTCTCCTCTCCTCCCATCCCTCCCTCCCTCCCTCCAACCTCTCCTCTCCTCCCTCCAACCTCTCCTCTCCTCCCATCCCTCCCTCCCTCCCTCCAACCTCTCCTCTCCTCTCCTCCCATCCCGTCCGTCCCTCCCTCCCTGTCCGTCCGTCCGTCCGTTCCCCTATTTCAAGCGCTCTATGAGTTCCTGTGTGAGGCCGAGGTTGAGCAGCTGCATGGTGGAGAGCTGGGCCAGGTGGGGGTAGGCCTTCAGCAGCCGCTCCCAGCACAGCTCCAGCAGGCTGGGCACGGCCAGCCAGATCTTAAACAGGGAGCCAGTCCGCTTGTTCTCGTGGATGGTGTTCACCACGCCGCCGAGGATGTACATGCAGCCAGCCGGGGTGACGGCAGCACAGTGGTGGTAGGCGGGCTCCGGCATCACCGCCGGCAGTCTGGTCCACTGGAACGTCTGCAGGTTCATCTTCCACAGGTCCGCCAGGATCAGCCCCTCGTGGTACCCGCCGCACAGGAACACGTCGTTCCTTATGTGCACACAGCTGTGACCACTCCTAGGAGCCGGGTACCCGATTCCATCATGAGGCTTGGTGGCGATCTCTTCCCACGAGTTGGTCTCCAGATTGTAGGCGTCAATCTTGTCCAGATGGTAGGACGTCCAGGCGGTCCCCCCTCCCAGGATGTAGATCCTCTGTCCGTCGTGTGCTATCTTGTACCTGTACCGTTCCCCCGGCTGGGGGTTGTTGGGCTTGAGGTGGATCCACTCCCTGGTGGTCAGGTCCAGCCTGTGCAGGTCTGTGCGGAAGATGTGCGATGTGGTTCCTCCAAGCACATACAGGAAGCCGTTAATGATGGCCATGGCCTGTCCGTATAGGCTATTGGGCTCCTCCCCTCGGCAGTCGAGCAGCGACCACCGCTTGTACTTGACGTTGAAGACGTGGACGTCGTACCCTATGAATACGAACAGGTTGTTGCCGTGCAGAACGGCTGGCAGCTTCGTGGGCATCATGTAGCCCTCTGTGCGGATCTGTTGCCAGGTGCTCGTGGCGAAGTGGTACCTCCACATCTCCCTGTCTATGTACCCTCCGAACACGTACAGGTTGGTGTTGTCTGCCACGCAGACGGGGTGAGTACGATGACCTACTACTCGGAGAGGAGGCCTCTCTGACAGCTTCTCGAATATATTCAGCTGGTCCTCCATCGTTTCCCCAGATCCAAGTCAACCGAAAAAACAAAAACGTTACATAAAATCTAGACAGAATCCTACTATTACACGACAAATATGAACACTCGAAAACATTCGAAAAATGCACCACCGGGCTGTGCATCTACGGACCAATCAGAGAGCACCACCGGGCTGTGCATCTACGGACCAATCAGAGAGCACCACCGGGCTGTGCATCTACGGACCAATCAGAGAGCACCACCGGGCTGTGCATCTACGGACCAATCAGAGAGCGCCCCCCCCCCTCGCTTCTTCCTGAAGTCCACGGTCAGCTCCTTAGTTTTGCTGATGTTGAAGGAGAGGTTATTTTCTCTTACCTCTTCTCTGTCTCATCGTTGTTAGTGATCAGACCAACCCCAGTGGTGTCATCAGCAAACTTGATGATGGAGTTGAATGAATGAATGAATGGTCTTTATTGTCATTAATACAGTACAGGTCCATACAACGAAATTTAGGAGGAGGGGGCTCCCCTGGTGCTTGGAAAAAAGACTAAAAAACAAGAGGTCCAAGGGTAAAATAAAAAAGGGAAAAGAGCTGGTTTACATAAATAAAGGCTATGTACACTATCTACTATACTATACTACTATACTCAGGACAATTCCTCCAGGTCATTCCTCCAGGTCAATTCCGCTGCTCATTTTTTGAGCCTTGATTGGCTACGAGTAGTTGACAGAGTGCAGCAGCTTGCACTGGGCCTGGTCTTCAAGATACGCTACACCACAAAGACACCCAAGTACCTGTCAACATACTTCCAAAAAGTGAACAACGTCCACACATACAACACCAGAGGAAGCTCCACGAACCACGTTCAACCGCGTTGCACCACAAACAAGGGGTTAAACTCGTTTGCAAACTATGCAGTAAAAATGTGGAACGCCCTTCCTATAATCTTAAAGGAGTGCAAAACACTGCCCACCTTCAAAACCACTCTCAAAAAACATTTACAGGAGGCTGCAATCCGTAACTGGACCCTCTAAATCAAAAATCAGATTAAAAGACCCGAACTACCCACTGTACATACTTTGTGTTTTGTCCCCCGCCCCCACCTGTGGTGTATGTCCCCACCTGTCCTACCCGCTGTACATACCTGATGTTTTGTTGTATTGTTCTTCCCATGATGGATGTATTTTTATCTTGTAGATAGTAATAGTTATTTGTCTGTATTATCTTGTAGATAGTACTAGTTTGTTTTGTCGGTCTTACATGTAACGATGAATTGAGAATCAAGGACCCCAATTGAAATAAGCCAGTGGCTTTCTTGGGTTTTTATCCTGTTAGTTGACCTTGTATGTAATATGTACTTTCATGTACCTACTTCTGCAAATCTTCTAATAAAGTTTTCAATCAATTCAATCAATCAATCAGGTCTCACACATCTTATGATTGTAAGTATTGTGGTGGGTTAACATAATTCACCCCCGGAACTATGGGTTGGGAATATTGTTTCCGCACGGAGGGTTAAGTCCGTGGTACTCAAGTTGTTACATGAGTGTTATAGTTACTGCTTGAAGCATGTGGTCGCAGCTTGTTCATGTTTGTTAATAAACGTTTAGCTGTGACATTTGATACGCCGCCTCCGACTCCCGTCTCTCGGCACTACACTGGTGACCCCGACGTCAGTCCCGTTGAAGTATCCGAGACTGAACCGAACATGGCAAATAACGCCGTTATTCTCAAATTGCCGGAGTTTTGGGAGACGTCCACGGCAGCATGGTTCGCACAGACGGAGGCGCAGTTCGCCCTCCGTGGGATTGCAGATGACACCACACGCTACTACCATGTCGTCTCGGCGCTGGGGAGCTCCACTGCAGCCAGAACGGTGGGCTTCATTACAGTTCCCCCTGCCCTGAATACATATACAGCGTTTAAGGCTCTCCTCCTCAAGACCTTCGAACTATCACGGTCAGAACGAGCCCGACGTCTGTTCGCAATTCAGGGGCTGGGAGACAGCAAGCCTTCCCAGCACATGGACATGATGCTGAACCTACTAGGTACGGAGGAACCTAATTTTCTATTTATGGAACTGTTTCTTCGGCACATGCCTGCACATGTACAGACAGCGCCAGGGCTGGACTGGGACAAAAATTAGGCCCTGGCATTTTTGGCCCAGACAGGCCCACCCCAATCGGTCGGACCACACCAGCACAAAAATACTTGCCTTATATACTCGTCTTATATACTGTGCTGTACAGTCATATGACAAACTGTAGTATTCCCCCAAACCACTACAAAGACGACTACATACAGTAAGCAATGGTACCAGTGCAAGTAGACCAGTGTACTCAGTGATCAGATTCCAGAGCGAATTTACGAACGCAGCCTTGTTGTTCTAGACTTTTTTTCTCCATTATCAACCTATCATTGCGCTTTAGAGTAAAACAAAGCACGCAACTGTCGCGTCTATCTTTTCATGGCAACTCTACATTGTGATTTACAAGGGATATTAACTAATATTAAGTAATATTATTACTTGGTTACATTTTGCAATTGATCCGCGGTACACATGCGTGCCGAACCGTGGGGGGCGATCCGTTACACCCCTAACAGCTACCTACGTATATTTTCCTTACCGGGTCAACGGTTACAGGCTGACTCGGCCCCGCTTCTTCTGTATCCTCTCTATCCTCTGTATCTGTACCCTGCTCCCGCTCCTCCCTGCTAGCCTCCTCTTCAACCCTAACCCTAACCCTAAACCTCTGTATCTGTACCCTGCTCCCGCTCCTCCCTGCTAGCCTCCTCTTCAACCCTAACCCTAACCCTAAACCTCTGTATCTGTACCCTGCTCCCGCTCCTCCCTGCTAGCCTCCTCTTCAACCCTAACCCTAACCCTAAACCTCTGTATCTGTACCCTGCTCCCGCTCCTCCCTGCTAGCCTCCTCTTCAACCTGTTGCTGTTGCTGCTGTGGTAAACTTGAGGGTGCAGCAAACATGTCCCTAATGTTTACACATTTGGCAGCATCTTCCTCGAGTTTCTTTTTGTTTTTCTCTCTAAGTTTTTCCCAGCCTCCCTTCCGTTTTAGTGTGCTTTTGCGCTCCATCTCTCTCAGTATCTATCTAGTAACTATCCAGGCTAACAAAATTTATTTTGCCGGCCGGCTCGGCCCAAAACTACCGCGAAACTGAGACGGAGGTCTGGTGCTGCGTGCGTGTGTGACCCCTGCCCCCCCCCCTCTTCTCTCTGTTGATTGGGCCAGCCCAGACTCTGTATAGAAAATTGACCAATGGGCCGCTGTCCCTGATTTATGGGCCGTTCAATGGTAGCTTTCGATTTATGGGCCGTTCGATGGTAGCTTTCGGCCGGGCCGGCTGGTAAAAAAATAAAATAAAAAAATATTTTTTTTATAATTTTTTAATTTATTTTTTGCCGGTCGGCTCGGCCCAAAACTACCGCGGCCCATCGGGCAAATGCCCGGTATGCCAGATGGCCAGTCCAGCCCTGGACAGCGCTCGCTAATACGATTATCACTGAACCCTGTGAGTTGGCAGAAGAGGCTGACCGCTTCTTCCTAGCTACCCAGCGTTTTACCCCTGAAGTGTTAGCCCCGACACACAATTACACTCCCCCTGGCAGAGACAGGCTAGCTAACAAGGGCCCACCTACCACCGATAGCCGTACTAGCCCAGGCATGTGCTAAGACCGAGCTCCTCTTCATCCCCGGGAAAGCCTGCCCTCTCCAAGACTTCTCCATCACAGTGGAGAACTCTACTGTAACCCCCTCCCTGACAGCCAAGAACCTTGGAGTGATCCTGGATAACCGACTATCCTGTGCGGAGAACATTGCAGCAACGGCTCGCTCCTGCAGATTCCTCCTCTACAACATCAGAAGGATACGACCATTCCTTACCAGAGAGGCAGCGCAACTCTTGACCCAGGCACTGGTCATCTCCCGCCTGGATTACTGCAATGTACTCCTGGCTGGGCTCCCCGCTTCAGCCATTAGACCTCTGCAGCTCATCCAGAATGCTGCTGCCCGGCTGGTATTCAACCTCCCCAAATACTCGCATGTCACCCCTCTCCTTCGCACCCTGCACTGGCTCCCGATAGCAGCTCGCATCAGATTCAAGACCCTGGTGCTTGCATACCAGGCAGCTAAAGGGACAGCCCCTGCCTACCTGAAGGAAATGGTAACCCCCCAAACCCCTGCCCGCTCACTCCGTTCCTCCACCTCGACTGGCCGACTGGCCCCACCTCCTCTACACAGCAGTCGGGCTGCCCGATCACGTCTCTTCACAACACTGGCTCCCCGCTGGTGGAATGAGCTCCCCACGGCTGTCAGAACGGCAGAGTCACTACCCATCTTCCGTCGTAGACTGAAGACCCATCTCTTCAGGTTACATCTTAACTGCTCCTCCTGAGACATCTTCTGACCCTCACCACTACGCCTCCTAAAGACACCCGCTTTCCCCTTTACTGTGTCCCTAAGAACTTCTACTGCCCCCCTTGTACTGTTTCTCAGTTTCTCCAGTAATTCAAAAAAAAATAATAATAAAAATAAATAAATAAATTTCACGTTTTAGTAGAAGGCGATAATAGGGAGAAGGTTTTTCCTTCTATCAGTGGCCCCGGGCCCGAGCTAGAGTACTCTTCCTGCAACGAATAGTGGACTGCTGATTCACATGCTTAGTATTCAAATGTATTGATTGTAAGTCGCTTTGGAATAAGGCGTCTGCTAAATGCCAAAAATGTAAATGTAAATGTAATTTTCACTCACGCTTTGGCGCGAAAGCGAAGAGGTGCCGCTCCCCTTGCAACTACAGCTCGACGGGAAACGGCAAAGCCTGCGCTCTGTAGTGGCTATGAGTGTGGGCACAACAAACCAGCTACTATTCATCAGAGACACTCTCTCCGGGTGCAAATTCCTCTGTGACACCGGTGCTCAGAGGAGCGTCCTGCCTGCGACAGTGGGTGACACCGCCAGGGGAGGTCATGGCCCACATTTAAAGTCCGCTAACGACACCCCCATCCGCACCTATGGCACGAAAGCTGTAGACCTATGTTTCGGGGATCAGCGGTTTACATGGGACTTCGTCACGGCCGACATCTCTTTCCCCCTCCTCGGTGCAGATTTCCTATGTGCTCACGGACTGCTCGTGGACGTCAAGAACAACCGCCTGGTGGACGCACTGACATTCTCCTCACTTGCATGTGTCCGCGGTGAGGCGACATACGGCGGGCTCTCCAGCTCACTCTCAGAGGGTGACAACTATCAGCACCTGCTCAGCGAGTTCCCCAGCTTGACACAGCCCACATTTTCCGCCTCCACTACCAAGCATGGGGTGGAGCACCACATAGAGACCAAGGGCGCCCCCATCTACGCTAGGGCCCGGCGGCTCAACCCCGACAGGCTAGCAGTCGCTAAGTCTGAGTTCGCCAACATGGAGCGCCTTGGTATCATCCGCCGCTCAGACAGCCCATGGGCCTCACCGCTACACATCGTGCCGAAACCAGACGGCGGATGGCGACCGTGTGGCGACTACCGCCGCCTCAACGACGCTACGACACCCGACCGCTACCCAGTCCCCCACATTCAGGACTTCTCTGCGCATCTGGCGGGTAAGCTGGTTTTCTCAAAGGTGGACCTAGTGCGTGGCTACCACCAAGTCTCCGTGCACCCTTCAGACATTCCCAAAACGGCGGTGATCACGCCGTTCGGGCTATTCTAATTCCTACGCATGCCGTTTGGACTTAAGAATGCGGCCCAGTCCTTTCAGCGGCTAATGGATTCGACGCTCAGAGACATGCCATTCCTATTCGTCTATTTGGACGACATCCTCGTTGCCAGCTCCTCGGTGGAAGAGCACCTGGCACACCTCCGAGACCCCCCTCCCATCGAAGGTGGAGGCCGTTTCCGCCTTCCCCCGCCCACACACAGCTCGGGCACTCCGAGAGTTTCTCGGAATGGTGACTTTCTATCACCGGTTCATCCACCGTGCAGCCCACACCATGCACCCGCTGTACGAGGCTATGAAGGACAAATCCCCCAACCAGGCCATCGACTGGACGGCCGAGAGGGAAGCCGCCTTCATGGCCACCAAGACCGCCCTAAGCCAGGCCGCCATGTTGGCCCACCCGTCACCCAAGGCCCCTATTGCCATCACCGCCGACGCGTCGGACTATGCCGTCGGCGCGGTGCACGAGCAGTGGGTCGCAGGCGCCTGGCAGCCGCTCGCCTTTTTCAGCCGTCAGTTGACGCCCAGAGAGCGCAAATACAGCGCGTTCGACAGGGAGCTCCTTGGCCTCTTTTTGGCAGTCCGCCACTTCCGGTTCCTGCTGGAAGGCCGTGAGTTCACGCCGTTCGTGGATCAAAAACCCCTCACGTTCTCCATGTCCAAGGTGGCCGAGCCTTGGTCTGCCCGCCAGCAACGCCAGCTCTCGTACATATCTGAGTACACCACAGACATCCAACACATCGCTGGCAAGTCCAACGTGGTCGCGGACTGTCTCTCCAGAGCGGTCGTCGGGGCCGTTCAACTGGGTCTCGACTACCTCCGCATGAGTGCGGACCAGGCCTCCGATCACGGGGTCCAGACCCTCAAGAATGCGGACACAGGACTACGCTTGGAGGATGTCGCAGTCGGTGACTCAGGCGCAAAACTGCTGTGCGACTTCTCTACGGGCCAACCGCGGCCGCTAGTCCCTGTGAACTGGCGCCGGCCCGTTTTTGAGGCGGTACACAACCTCTCCCACCCCGGCAGGAAACCATCCGTGAAATTGGTTTCTGAGAAGTTTGTGTGGCAGGGACTCAAGAAGGAGGTAAGGGGCTGGGTCGACACGTGCGTGGCCTGTCAACGCGCCAAAGTACACCGCCATACCAGAGCCCCTTTTGAGCCCTTCACTGTTCCTGAGAGGAGGTTCGACCACGTCAACGTCGACCTTGTGGGACCACTGCCCGCCTCTCATGGCTTCACCTACCTTTTCACCATGGTGGACAGGACGACCCGCTGGCCCGAAGCCGTTCCCCTCTCCTCGACAGCGTCTTCCGACGTGGCCCGTGCGTTCATCGGCACGTGGGTCGCGCACTTTGGGACCCCGTCTGACCTGTCCTCTGACCGTGGCTCGCAGTTTACCTCGTGGTTTACCTCGTGGTTTACCTCGTGGTTTACCTCGTGGCTCACAGTTTACCTAGTGGTTTGGGGGTAAAGCTGCACCGCACTACTGCCTATCACCCCCAGGCTAACAGTTTGTGCGAGCGGTTCCACCGCTCAATGAAGGCGGCCCTACGCGCGAGTTTGACGGACGGCAACTGGGTGGACAAACTTCCGTGGGTCATGCTTGGCCTCAGATGTGCCCCCAAAGAGGACTTGCAGTCCTCGTCTGCCGAACTCGTATACGGCCAAACCCTACGAGTCCCCGGGGATTTCATCCCGGATGCCACTGTCCCCTGGTCTACACCTGCTGGAGGCCGCTGAGATGTTCGCACCCGTCCCCACTTCACAGCACGGTACCCCTGCTTTCCCTGTCCCCACCGAGCTGCGCTCGTCGGACTTTGTTTTCATTCGCCACGACGCCCACCGCGGCCCCCTACGCCCCCCTTACGATCGCCCGTTCAAGGTCCTACAACACGGGGACAAGACCCTGGTGGTGGACGTTGGTGGTAGACACAAGACGGTCTCCATTGATAGGATCAAGTCCGCTCACGTGGACGTTTCCCGGCCATTGGAACTGGCTCAGCCCCCACGCCGTGGCCGCCCCCCCATGCCCCACCCCCCGCCCCCGGTCACGGTGCTTTCAGCTGCGCCGGCTGCCCCTGCCCCTGCCCCTGCCCCTGTCCCGGTTTCCCCTGCCCCGGCCCCGGCTGGCCCTGCCCCTGCCCCTGCCCCGGATGCCCCTGTGTCCCGCACCCGCCGGGGTCGGATCGTCGTCCCTCCCCGACACAGGGATTTTGACTATGGGTGAATTCTGGGGGGGCTTGTGTGGTGGGTTAACATAATTCACCCCCGGAACTATGGGTTGGGAATATTGTTTCCGCACGGAGGGTTAAGTCCGTGGTACTCAAGTTGTTACATGAGTGTTATAGTTACTGCTTGAAGCATGTGGTCGCAGCTTGTTCATGTTTGTTAATAAACGTTTAGCTGTGACATTTGATACGCCGCCTCCGACTCCCGTCTCTCGGCACTACAGTATAGAAGTTAATGTCAGAAACATTTCATTGCTTTGTTTTTATTTTATTTATGGGGGGGTGGCTGAGGAGGTGTATATGTCTGTGTTTGTGTGTGTGTGTGGGGGGGGGGCATTTGGGGGTTGACCTTGGGGGCTCTTCTGATGAGCAGGGGCTCAGGCCTGAAGTTAACCCCTCTGACAGGCGCTGCTGGCTGGGCAATCATGTCAGTGGCACTGGTCAGGTTGATGTCAGGCAGCAGCCTCTCCCGGTCCTTCGGGGGGGCAGGGTTGACCTTGACTGAGCTGCTAAGACCTCGTAGTAGGCAGTATCTCAGGAGCTGCTCAGGAGACCGAGTGGGGCACCCAGGGCTGCTAGGCCTCGTAGTAGGCAGTATCTCAGGAGCTGCTCAGGAGACCGAGTGGGGCACCCAGGGCTGCTAGGCCTCGTAGTAGGCAGTATCTCAGGAGCTGCTCAGGAGACCGAGTGGGGCACCCAGGGCTGCTAGGCCTCGTAGTAGGCAGTATCTCAGGAGCTGCTCAGGAGACCGAGTGGGGCACCCAGGGCTGCTAGGCCTCGTAGTAGGCAGTATCTCAGGAGCTGCTCAGGAGACCGAGTGGGGCACCCAGGGCTGCTAGGCCTCGTAGTAGGCAGCAGTATCTCGTGGTTCTTCAGCAGTTGAATGAAGGAGACCTCCTTCTTGTTCGGCAGGGCAGAAACCTGGTTAATGCCGCTGCTGAACCCAGCGGCAGCAGCAAGATGTCTTGTCGGGACAGGAGCCTGGGGTCGCACTTTGCGACAGCTCCGCCTCTTTGGGCGGACATCAGTAGGTGGGGGCGGTCGAGGCTGATGCAGGGACGAAAGCGCTGAAGGCTTGGAAGAGGAGGCTTTCACTGGAGCCCGACTGACACCTCCATTCTCCAAGAGCATTTGACCAGAACGGAGCGGAGCACCGGTGGATCTATTAATGGATGGATTAATTAAATTAATCTCGATCCAGCCCCGTTTAGGCTGGGTAACCGACTCATGTCACCACAATCCTGAATCCAGAAACAGAGAATCTGTATTTATTTATTTTTTCTCTTTAGTTTTTCTCTTCTTATGATGATCACCTGGATTTGAAATAATTTATATAATTATAATTTGAAACATTTTTGAAGAACAAAAGAACATCTTACCTCTTGACAAAAACTCCAAAATGATTGTACATTTTAGAAATTGTTCATAACATATCTTCATCACTACATCCAAAAATTCACGGTGAAGTTCTAACCGCAAATGATTGGCATACTTGATGTTTGATGATAATTACATCTGGACGCATATTGTGACGCAAACTTGTGATAATTACGCAATAATGCATTTTAACTCTCCTGCCGGACAACATTCCATATTACTGCAACATTGTTGCCAGCGCCAGTTGGTTAGCAATCCATCTATAGTTTGATATTAAGAGATTGCTGCATATTAGCATCCATTAGTCTACGGACATAAATCACAAAAGAATGCAAGAAAGAAATTAGGCATAGTCGATATAGGTACCCAATGATGCGTCCTATGATTTAGTTTGCGTCCCATTTCTCTCATGAAGGATTTAGATTTGCTTCAAACCTTCATCCAACTTCAAATATCTGTTTGAAATCGTGGATGCACAATTCACAAACATGGAACTTGATATTTGGATAAATACATGGATTACAATCATGTCTTCATAAATAGCTAGTTTTTTAAAAGATTAAATTAGATTAGATTCAACTAGGCTACAAGTAACGAAATGCAGTTTAGCATCTAACCAGAAGTGCAAATAGTGATATAAAAACATGACAGTGATAGGTAGGCCTACAGTATGGCATGTACGGTAGTTTAGAGGTATACAGTTATGAGCTGTGTACAGTTAAGGTTTATGTACATTATGTAACAGTATAGTACAGTAGGCCTATGTGTGTTTTCCCTACGGGGAGACGTGTGCGCGAACTACATTTCGTTGTCTCACACAGACAGTCAGTGCTCTGTTCAATGACAATCAAGTTGACTCTTATTATCTTATCTGATAAACTGTCCACATGATGCTTCAGCAAGCTGATGAGCACCAAGGTTATTGGACTTTGAACAATTGCGTCTCTCTCTCTGTACCCTACTGGACCTCGCTCTGCGTCCCACTATTCCAAAGGTGCGTCAGCGCACAGCACTGTAGCAATCAGTCCACACTTCTGGAGAATAGACCGGTCTACATCAAATAGGCTAAGACACATCAACGACAACCTCTGTTTTGTTGTCATTAAATGTCGACCATACCGGAGGCTGTCATGGAGAGGAGATATGGGGGAGTTGGCCGCTGTAAATGCATCTTTTGGTTTGCGGTTGCTCATGACATAGTTGGTGCGCTGATATTGCTGACTGGAGTGTTTGCAGACTTTTTCTGCCACGACCTTTTCGTCTATGCAGGAGCTGTCCTCATCTTCCTCAGCCTGATCTGGTGGGTATTCTGGTACTCAGGGAACATCGAGGTGCCGCCTGAGGAATTGGAGGATGACGTCGGCTTGATCAAAATAAGGAACAAAGGACTCAGTGGAGTTGTCCGGAAAGTGTCCAACCGTCTCACCAACGGAATTAGGAACTCGTTCAGAAGGAGCGGGAGGGCCAACGCAGAGGGGGCCCGGTCAACGGATGGCAATAATACCGCTGCTCAGCAAGCTGCTCTTTCAGTTATTTACCGGAACACCACAGCTTCTAATGTCAATGAACTTCAGAGGGAACCTCTGTCAATATGATTTGATGGGTAATTGTATTTCCATCAGACAGTGGCCTATAAGTAATGATATATTTTTCAGGGATTTCTGTTTTTCTGATAAATGAGAGAAAAGTGATGGAGTCCTATGTTCCTGTCACCAAAAAGTACAATTTCCGTCTAAACTAAAGCTAAGTTTACAGGACTATAATTCAGTATTTATTTAGGTAAATAGTTGTCTGACTATTTGGTGATGTAGGACAACCACCTGGTTCATACCTCAGCAAATCTGAAGAGGAAAGGAGTGATCATTCTCAAGTTATGGGCTTTTTTGTCACCTTCCCCATATTTGGCCTGGTCTAATTTGGCTCTTTTTCAGGGATTGGGGTAGCTCTAAAGAACAACCCAAAAAACATATTTTCCCCAAAAATAAAATTTGACAACAATCAATTTCATTAATGGGAGACCCTAAAGATAAGAAAAATCATTGTTGTCATTTGCTCTACCTCGGGTAGGGGTATCTCAAAATCTGAGGGCCCTTCCTGCTAGACTATAAGTGAATCAATTCTCCTTTGTATGCGAAGGAAAAAGACATGTATTTGCCTCACTGGTCATGATTAAGCAACTTCAATTTCTTATCTGGAAAGAATACACATGCCTTTTTATCTTATAGATAAAGTGATAGACTTTGTACATTAGGTTGCATAGGGCCTACATGCTTATAACGATGGAAACCAAGCACTTAATAAGAGTGATTGAGATTCTTCAAATGCTATTTCATTCAACTCTGATAATATAATGTGGGCAACATTAATCCTTCAATATAACTGATTCAATTGTTGTAGAAATTTAGTGAAATGTGACACACTCTTTTGTACAGTAGCTTTTAATGTATTCCTTCCTACTAAAACATGTCTTGTGAATTGTCACCTTTTACCTATTAACTATTTATTGGTAAATAATATGTATGCACATATTACTGTCAATCCTTTGTCAAAGCAGAGGCTTACATAGGCTTACACAGTATAGGTAAACAGAGAGTTGGTCATACTGTATCATGAACTTCTTGCATTGTGGTCCTGTCCATGAGCAATACGTATACTCATTAAGATACTGTGTTAACAAATATTAAATGATTGATGATGCTCCATATTCTCCAAAATTGTTTCCCTATTTCTTTTAGGTTTTAAAGTGATCATTTATCTTTTGGGGTGAAATCTGTGTCTGTAGTTCCTCTTGTTATGTCATCTCAACTCAGTTCTCAGTTTCTCTGCGGTAAAGGTACTTCCCCTATATTAGAGATTATTTACATATTCGTAATTCACTTTTAAAACTCGGCCCACAAGATCTCCCCAGCCAGAAACAGGAAAGCACACCATTTCATATTCCATATAGACACTATTCTACCATCTTTCATAGTGATGACGGAGGGTCAATGTGCTCTAGGCTACTACTATGACGGACTGGTGGAGGAGTGTAAACACTGCTATTTACGATGCAACTCACCACCTAGGGTATGCAAAACATCCTGTGCCCCACGTAAGTACAATGCTACAAGTATACCGTACGGCTGTGTGTATAAGATAGTAAGGCAAACCGTTTACATTACTTACATAGCATGTGGAAGTCATGATGAAGCTGACATGTGTACAATGCTTCCACCTCTGTGAATCAAACAAATCATGTTGATTTGAAGTATATTCCCATGCTATATCTCATTCTGTAAGTAAGCATTGAGAAATGAAAATGGCTTAGTGAATGTGAATATACAGTAGTAGAGACATTATTGGCATCTATCTTTTTGTGGTTGACTAATTGACTGTGATATGTGGATGAACAATCTGTGCATGATCTCCTACTGTAAGTGAGAGACAGTGTGAGTAATAATGTGTAAGAAGATAGGGGTTCCCAAATATTTTTTTATCTCATGACCCCAAATTGACATCAGTCTTTTCCTGTTACCCCAACAACTTCATTGTTGGCTATATGGTAACATACGAATGACATCCAAGTGTATTCTAATTGCTTAAAAGATGCTTTCATTGGTTGGATTTGAACCATTAAACACAATATAGTCTACACAGGTACAAAACATGCAAGTTTGTCTTTATACAAAATATACACGTGTGGGTCTTATTTATCAAATCCTAGAGGTTAGTTTGATTTTCTCTGGGGACCCTAAGTCGCTTTGGATAAAAGCGTCTGCTAAATGCCAAAAATGTAAATGAAGGGGACACTACATGGGGTCCTGACCCCAAGTTTGGGAACTGCTGGCTTAGAAACAAACAACCTTCATCTTTTTCCCTGGTGTGATGACGATCCTATTCAGCATCAGAGAGCAAAGCGCCGGAGACCAACAACATCCGCCTGATCCTGGTGTGGCTGTTCATATTCCTGTGTGCTTTCACTACACTGCTCCTGCTCCTGCAAGTGCTGCGTAAAAAGACATGCAGACCATTCCCTAGGAAAAAAGGTAACAAAGCACATTCAGACCAATGAGATTATGTATGGGTCAGTGGAGGCTGTTGGAGGTAGAAATCGGAGGATGTGTGTTTGACGCCAATCCTCATTCCATCCCATGCATTACAATGAGCCCATCCTCCGATTCCTACCTCCACCAGGCCTCCCCTGGTATATGGGTAATCAACCAGCTGACATGGGTTGTTATTATCAGACAGGTTATCTTTCGGTCCTAACATGTCACAATACCCTCACATTTGATAACTGATCTTGAAAGCGCTTGATTCACTCATCCACTGTTTCTCTGATCCACTCTAGTTGATAATTAATGGTCTACTATCTCTCAAGTGTTTCAACTTGGCTGCCCATGCATAAGAACCATGAAACATACTGTAGAACAATGACATACAATGACATCAGGGGAGGCTGGTGGAGGTAGAAATCTGAGGACAGGCTCATTGTAATGCATGGGATGGAATGAGGAACGTTTGTGTTTGCTATCATACAGTATCGTATTCCATTCCATGCATTACAATGAGCCTCTTCTCAGATTTCTATCTCCACCAGCCTCCCCTGAATGACTAGCTGTTTATATTTGTATCCAGACCAGAACACTTTAGTGAGCTAGAACCTTTAAACAAGACCTAATGAATGTCCCTGATACAACCCATTACAAAACCCAGAGTCTGTGTCACAATGTATAACTCATGTCAATGTTCTCTAACAGCGCCAAGGCCAGCAGGAGCAGAGGGTCACGGAACGGAGAGGGGTTGTGATGTCACTGATCAGGCAGAAGACAGGGGAGGTGGCACCATGAAGAGTGGAGCATTTGTGGCGGATGGAATGGACAGCCAGACTCAGTGCAACTCCAGCCTCCCTGTCCCTTCTACGGAGGAGGGCACCGCCATATTGGTCACCACAAAGACAGTACAGACCTATACCCACTCAGAGATCCACACTGAGGAAAATACTTTGGGTTTATGGAGGTCTGGCTTTAAAGTGTGAAAAGAAAACACGCACGCACGCACACACACACACACACACACACACACACACACACACACACACACACACACACACACACACACACACACACACACACACACACACACACACATTAAACACAATATAGTCGCACGCACACACACACACACACACACACACACACACACACACACACACACACACACACATACACACGCACACACACACACACACACAATAGTAAAACGCTGTGTAGGCCTACTTTGGCATGATGAAACAAAGTAAATAAATCGAAGGAAACTGAGAGATAACATACTTGTCAACAGAGTCAAAGATTGAGTGCATATTAAAAAAAACAAAAGACAAAACAATGGATGAGAGGCCAAGTCAATACTAAACGGGGTAGATAAACTACAGCTCCCATCATGCATCCCAGCGCTGCCCTATCACGTGACAACAGTGTTGCTTTGTCATGTGACCTCGCACAGCTATGCCGTTTCGCTTTGCGGTGGCACAGACAGAGATGTCACACAAACAAGTCCTTTGATTAAGGCTTATCTGTTTGAACAGATTCAGGACAGCCCACTAAACGAATCACCGAGTGCTGCCGGGTTAGTGATTCATACATTGCATCCGCATATGTGACTCGAGGTAACTCTGATTAGCGACAGATCAACATCTATTCGCCAGGCCTCTGTAGTTTTGCATTTTAACAAGCGCTCAGTCACCGACACCTGTCCAGCATCATGTGGTGAATAGTTACATGCATTTGGATATATACACTGAATTGACCCGGGGAAGCTTGGACGTGAAGAGCCATGATGAACTAGTGTCCATGTCAACACTATCAGACTGTGACTGTCAGAATGAACGGTGAGTTGTGGCATGAACAGACATACACATGTGTCACGTCACTTGTGTCTGATTTGCGTAGACTGAGGAGGGCAAATCGTGACGTTAGAATTATAAGGTTCTATCTCAATTTTTGTAAAAAAATGAGTTTTTTTTTACATAATCTGATCCATTAGGTGTTTATTAATGCCTGTGTGGTGTTATTTTTTAAATGTTGACATTTTTGAGTTAGTAATTCATAAAATACAAAGGTTCCATCTCACAAAACATAATGGAATGTGAAAACTTTGACGCTCAATATCTCTGAACTGCCCTAGACGGAGATAGAACCGTATCATTCTAAGCTCACGAAATGTCAATTCATCCCCTGTGTTCAGCCAGGCGTGAACTAACTTGAAAAGGTGTCTCTTCGTTTTGACTGAATCGTGTTGAATCTTCCATGCATGTCGAATTAGCCTACTGTCTGCATGACATCCGAGGTCCTGAATTGAACCTGTTGTTGATTAGTCACTGAGATGTCTGCCTTCTGATCGAGATCCTTCCACATCCTTCCTCTCCAAGATCGTTTTCAATGACAATGTTAGTAAACCCACGACAGTATAGAGTTCACTAGTCAAGTTGTTTTTAAACACAATGTTATTTGGTTTTGTCCCTCTACCCACTAGAATAAAGATTCATATGATTTAAATGTTTTTCTCTTTCTTGACCATCATCATACCATCTTACACATTCACGTTTTAAACACGATGAACCGAAAGTGTGCACAATGCACCTCTGTGATACAAACAGAGTTAAGCTTGGGTGTATCGGACCTCCTTGGGTGTAACAGACCTCAGACCTTGGGTGTAACAGACCTCCTTCTTCCAATAATCAGGCCCTCATCAGAATAACACGAAGAGACAACACCTCCTGGAGAGGCTGCTGGATGCTGTCAAACAGGTGAGTGATTCTACAACAAGCCTAACAAGCAGCTTGATTAAGCCATGTGACTGGCCGCCAGATATGAGTATCATAGTCACCATGACATACTATAATAATGTGTGGATTATTACAGTGCTCTTTAGGGTTAAGACGTGTTGTGTGCTATGCTCTCACTCTGGTGGCTGATCATAGGTAGTTTCCATTGTGGTATTCCCCATCTGATTAGTGTAGACTTCCTGTATGACAGGCTCACTTTGAGGAAGTTAATTCATTATAGTTCTCATATTCCTGAAATGTATCTTTCCAGTGCCAAATCCGCTTTGGAGGACGAAAGGAGATAGCCTCGGACACAGACAGCAGGTAACAATGTGCCTCCGTACTCCACAACCGTGTGTGTGTATGTGTGTGTGTGTGTGTGTGTGTGTGTGTGTGTGTGAGAGAGAGAGAGAGAGAGAATTTTCCATGTGTAATGTGTGTGTCTCATTCCCTGCAGGGTGATCTGTCTGTGTGCCCAGTTTGAGGCTGTGCTCCAACATGGCCTGAAGAAGAGCAGAGGCCTGGCTCTCACGGCCGCTGCCATAAAGCAGGCCGCAGGCTTCACCAGCAAGACCGAAGCAGGTACACAGCATGGCACTACCCACTACCAAGTACCGTACTCCTCCAAGACCTGTTTGATTTAAAAAAGGCAAGATGCAAAAGAAAGGTTTGGGAACCCCTGCATCATAGACCAAGAAGGACAACTCTCTTAGGTCTATGGAGAGACCGTCTGACACCGTTGATTTGTGTTATGAATCACATCAGTGACATCATGTCATGCCCACGCAAAACACAGGAGCCTTTCAGGACCGGTTCAGAGCTTTTAGGGTAGTAACACCCCCATGCTGCAGACCATTAATAGCCCGGGGGCTCACTTCAATACTGACTTCACTATGAGAGAACGCCCATGGTTCTGTCCACACAGGAAACAGATGCTATAAAAACCCACATATTGATACCAGGTGCTGATACTGGCTGTGAAACTAGACAGTTATGCAAGAGGTATAGTCAAAAATTGCATGAAAGGGAAATCCTCCCTCTCAATTTATCTCTCTCTCTTTCTATTGTGAGCTTGACTGGTCGGTGAAGTGAATGCTCTCTATCTCCCCTTTTATCTCTCTCTCTCTCTCTCTCTCTCTCTCTCTCTCTCTCTCTCTCTCTCTCTCTCTCTCTCTCTCTCTCTCTCTCTCGTAGGTCAACCTTACACCTGCTGTGGTTTTGCACTCTTAAAAGTAGAAGGGTTCATTTGATACAGGGACAGATATCGGAGCAATTAGCAATTCCATGCTAATTGTTGATGTTCCAGTCGCCTTCTTTAGCCTGTTGTTCATACCTGGCTGTACAAGTTGTCGAAACTTTGTCAGATGTTATATAATATAATATTATGTCAATTATAGGTTTTTTACTTTTATGTATTCCCTAAGATGAAACTTTTTGGGCTTTATCTCCCAGTCCTTGGGACTCTCCCCTGCCCCCTCCTTTCAGAGTTAACAAGGCACTGGTGATGATAGCTAGGATGGTAGGTGTTCATTTAGGCTGTCCGCTCCCCCTAATGAAGCCTAAAAGAGCCCAGTGCCACAGACTGAAATAGCGTTTGTCTGTCACAGTGACTTCCTAGCACACGTCCGCCTTAATTACCGTGCTCTTGAAATCTTGCAGACCAACAAACTCTCAAACTGTTGTGCAAGTTGAAGGTTACATGGTGGAAATTGTGAAAACGGTTGGCTTATAGGTATGTGTACGTTGTCACTAGATGTTGTGAGGTGAGGGTTGCTGCAGCCTTCATGACAAAGGGAGAAACATTCGGTGTGAAACTGCTAATTAGTCTGGGGATAAATAAGACTTTTTAAATCTTTAATCCTTATCCTTTTAGATTCTACTGCCTGCTTTCTGACTTGGAACGTTGCTCTTTGACATGGGATGATAATTGCCTCTTTGGATCACACATTCTATCTCAAGGAGTTCTAAGCCTTTTCATACTGATCAGGGGACTGACTCAGTATGGATACAAGCCAATGTAGAGATGGGCAAAACCTGTATAGATCAAGCCCATGGATGTGTAATCATGCCTCTCTCTCTCTCTCTCTCTCTCTCTCTCTCTCTCTCTCTCTCTCTCTCTCTCTCTCTCTCTCTCTCTCTCAGAGCTGACCTTCTGGTTCTATGTGAAGGAGCATCTGAACCGCCACGAGCTGCAGCGCTTCTACTCCCTGCGTCACATCTCCTCTGAGCTGGGCCGGGGCCGCGCCTGGCTCCGCTGTGCCCTCAACGAACACTCGCTAGAACGCTACCTACACACGCTGCTCGCAGACCGCATGCGCCTCGGGTGTGTGTGTGTGTGTGTGTGTGAGAGTGAGAGTGAGAGTGAGAGTGAGAGTGAGAGTGAGAGTGAGAGTGAGTGTGAGTGTGAGTGTGAGTGTGAGTGTGAGTCTCGTTATACATACGTGTATGGCCATATCTGTTGTATCTCATGTTGTGTTTGTCTGTGTAATTTTCTAGGGCCTTCTATGAAGACTGGGCATTCATTCTGGATGAGGAGAGGGCGAGCATGATCCCCACCATGGCTGCAGGTGAATATGTCTCAGATGAATGTGGTAAAAGGGGTGGTTTCACAGACAAGGCTTAAGCCTAATTCTAGACTGAAAAGCATCTTCAATGGAGATTTTACATTGAAAGTGTGATTTAGTCCAGGACTAGGCTTATGCCTTGTCTGTGAAACCGGCCCATAATGTTCTATGGTAAACCTGATGTGTCAGTGATGGGTAATTCTCCTGTGTTTTATTTCTATGTATTTATTTAATCTCTACTTAACTAGATAAGTAAATTGAGAACCAAAATCGATGACCTGGCCAAAGGGCATGACATGGCAACAAAGGAAGTCCTGTACTGAACAGTCTACTGTTCTGTTCCGTTCTGCTGATCCGCTCTCCTTCCTCTACCTACAGGGCTGAACTCCATCTTGTTTGCCATCAACATTGACAACACAGACCTGAACGGTGTGACCCGGGCAGGTGGCTCCTCCGTGTCCTACCTGCTGAAGGAGTCCACCCAGGGCATCGAGAGTCTGTGGAAGGAGTCCACCCAGGGGGTCACTACCCTGCTCAGAGAGATCAGCACCGCCACCGCTGTGGTGCCAGGCTTCACCCCACGCACCGACGGCTCCTCAGACCCACTACCTGTACTCCCACGCAGCTCCTCTGCTGGTATGGAGGGGTTACTACACCTCTGATGCAGATTAATTGATTGATTTCCGATGGAACATAAGTACCTTACACCAACTGGCATCCAGCGCTTTGTACAAAAATCAATATCAAAATCTCCATTTAAGAACTGAAGCCATGGCTATTTTAACTGGGTCATTTCATCAACTGTGGGCTCATATCTGTTGGTATATAGTTGTCCCCTCCCTCTCCTACCCCTGCTCATTCCTGTTCAGCTGTTCAGTAATTTCCAAGTTAGGGAAACTTGGGAAATTATCGGAAAGTTTCCCAAACCTACGGGAATTTTGCAACCCTGTCCGTAATAGAACTGACCATAGCCTCCATGTACTCTCCTTTCTCCAGACTCGGGCCTAAGAAAGGAGCGACGCAGGAAAAAGAAAATCACCAACATCATCTCCTTCGATGACGACTTGGATGGAGGAGCGGAGGATGAGGAGGAGATGGAGGAGGAGGCGGGCAAGAGTCTGAGGAAGAGTGTCCCTGCTCCTCAGGGGAGTCTGGAGGAGGGCATAGACCCACTGGGGCCAGCCTTCTCCCTCTCGCCTGCCCAGAACGGGCTGGCTGAGCAGGGGATCGTGAGCTGGGCCGGGTCCCCGCTCCCCAGAGCTCCACTGGACACCAAAAGTATTGATAATGAGGAAGATGAGGAGGAAGAAGAGGGGGAGGTGTACAAGAGCAGGCCAGAGACACAGGAGGAGAGGGCCCGCGCTGATCAGTGAGTACCATTCATAGAACACTCAGTCATACTCAACTGTCCAAGAGCTGGCGATTAAGTTACCTTTCATTGTTGTAGTCAGTACCTTGTGCTCCTTAGGCTTAGTTAGTCAATCACTCCTGACGTGTGTGTGTGTGTGTCTGTGTGTCTGTGTGTCTGTGTGTCTGTGTGTATGTCTGTGTCTGTGTCGTTTGTTTGTTTTCCCACAGAGTGGTGGTGGGGAGCCTCTCCAGTGTGTCTACGTGGAGCCCTTCGCAGGCGATGAATGATAATGACAGCTCAACAACAGACATTCTCATCCCTGTGGCCTCCAGTGACTTCTACCCTCAGCCAGGTGGGCTGCACGGTTGGCAATGACGAGAAATGATCTTCATGCTACCGAGCTTTCAGGAAACTGACCCCTGAGCTACAGATTCAGAATTCTGTAGCATTCAATATGCCATGTCTCATTTGTTTTCCACTTTCATTTTGTTTCAGTCAGCTCCGTTGAAGACACCGTTGCATTTCCCCTCCAGAGGAATACCACAGGGTTTGTGGGCGACTGTGAGACGACCAGATCCCACCTGCAGTTCAAGTACGCCGCCGTGCCATTTTAACATAAAAAAATATTGCACACGGAGGGGGTTTGTTATTGGTCAGAGATATCAACCCTCTCCTTCTCTGATCTTTCCCAGTATGGAGTCCAGCCCGCCGGCCCAGAGTGCACCTCTCTCCAGTGTGCTGCCCACCCCAGGATTGCCAGAGTCCATGACAGTGGGTGAGTAGACGTCATGTCCTTCCTGTCTGACACAGATGATATCCACCAGATGGCACTGTTGATTCATTATTGGTGTTCTACTGATATGCAGTTTAACTGGATAACAAAAGCTCCTACCACTGAGAAGGAGAAGTGGGATTGAAAAAGCCTGTATGCCATCCAGAACTGTAACACGTCTCTCTCAGTCTCTTGGGCTGCGTTTACACCGCCAGGTAGAAGTGACACTATTCCGAATTTTTGCTCCCAAGTGGCACAGATTGGATATGTAACATGTACGTGTAACCAGTAAAAAAGCACATTGAATCTGATGTTCTCAGATCCGATTCAGGTCTCAATCTCATACCGACCTCAATCAGATACAAATCTGATGTGTCATTTTGATCTACCCAGGCAGGTCGCATGTAACTCTCAATTCCGATTTGCACGTCATTGAAACTACGACGTGAGTTTCACTCACTTCAACAGTGAAGTCCTCTTTCTTCTCCGCCTTAAAATGTGCACAATATTTTGCAGACCTCTAAACATACTTCGGAATGCAATGGCTTTATGTTATAATAAATATAAAAGGGATTATAATTTCTGTCTCGTTTGCGTCCATTGCAAGTGCCAGCTGTCTGTTTACTTTCGTTTTCGGTAACCGAAGCATGTACGCATGCGGGACGTTTCAAGTGTTACAAGTGTAAGCACAGGTATTGGATATGGGTCATTTTAAAAAGTAGATGTAAGCAGGCGTTCAAAAAAATCGTATATAGGCACTAAATCAGAACTAGGCATTACGACCTGCGGTATAAATGTGTCTATCTATATCTGTGTGAGCACAGCAGTCACGTCTCACTGTCCCACGATAGGACATTATAGTCAAAGACACACGAGAGGAGCAACTCTCATCAGATGAGCTGTGTGTGTGTGTGTGTGTGTGTGTGTGTGTGTCATGCCTGTGTGCCTGTGCATGTCATGGCATGTAACTGGAGCTGAGTGGGCACGTTTTGACAGGAGTGCAAAGTGAGTTTCCAGAAGGCTGGAGCGTCCAATTCTGCTTCGTTACCGCTCACACCATGAGGTCAGGACATGCCCAGTGCAGTTCATAGCAACATAATATATGTTATTTAAGTACAACTACATGTTTTGGAAATGTTGAGCGTTTCATATTCCTGTCAGCCTATAGTGTGTTGCAAATGCCCCCCCCCCCCCCCCCCCCCCCCCCCCACACACACACACACACACACACACACACTGTCATTTGTCATACCTATCAGCAGTAAGACCGAGGGGTGCCTCTCCAGTGCTCCCTAATGGATCATTGGTCGCCCCCCTCCTGCGGTGAACGCGTGGTTGGACTAAAGGTCACGTTTATTTCTGGATTACTGATGTGTGGATTGGAGCTCTGGAGACAATGGGCTGCTTCCTCCTCTACTCTACCTCCTTATCGTCATCATCATCATCCTCCCCTTCACCTCTTCAATGAGGCTGTTAACAACAGTTTGGTGTTGCACACCCTCTTCTGCATAACCTTATTATCCAGCATGTGAATGCAGTGCTAATTGTGTGCTGTGGAACTGTGTGCATGTCACATGCAGGACAGACTGTGCCTAGGTTGGAGGTTGCATTGTAGTCTAGAGTGGATATGGAATGGATTGTCAATGCAATGAATAGCACAACCATGCATATATATGTCTTATGTTATACATACATATACTACAGTATATACTGTAGTTTTTTTTTTTTAATCTACATTTGTAATTATTTATTTTCTCCAGTTGAGCTTCGCCAAGCCATCGTTGCCATGATGAACAGGAAGGATGACCTGGAGGAGCAGAACACGTGAGTTCATCTGGCTTTTTCCTTAAAGACCTTTACTCATGTAACCCGTAACCATGTTAAATAAGACTTGGCTAGCCCTTCTCGCCAAGTTTCTCCCGGGAACCTCCTTTTTCAAGAACAGAATGGGATTGATGGGATGGGTGCTGTGGTGGTGTTATTTTAGACCGACGGTACGTTGTTGTCCTCTGCTGTGGCCCAGGTCCCTGCGCAGCCTCATGGACGGGGAGATGGAGCACTCTGCTGGGCTGAGACAGGAGACAGACACCCTGAGGCGACGGCTGGAGGAGCTGGAGGAGAGACACACTGCCAAGGTCCAAGCTCTGGCCAGGTGGGTAGCGCTCCGGGGCGTGGGGGTGGGGGTGGGGGGGGGGGGGGGATCAGATGGTTCTTTTGGCAGAACCAGTGTTGAAAGATGAAGTTTGATATTAAAGCTTTTGCTGAAAATGTCCCTCTGTGTCGCCCTTTCGGAAGTGCAATGCGGAAAAAAAGCCACTATTTGCAATAGGTTGAATCCCAGCTTTAGCCTTGTGAGGCTCAACCATACAAAAAAAGGAGCACTTAACAGACACCCCAGTGGAGGATGAATCAGACTCTAGCAAGGATGTTTAAGACTCTTGAAGGGGCTGTGACTCACTGGGATATGGGGTTTAATAGAAATGTCATTTTAGCTCATGTACCGTATGTCAGTAACAGCAAGCAGAACCTGGGACCATTGAATGGAGCCATACTCGTCCACTCAGCAGGGTCTTGGTAATGCTTTTTTCATGTGTAGTGCTGAAGTGGTTTTCTCTTCCCTTTCAAGTTTGTCTGGGTCACGATGGCCCGAGATATGATATATACTTCATATCTCGGGCCATCGTGACCCAGACAGTGACGTCTGCACCAATTATTTTCCTCCACTGTCCTGATTTGCTTGGGGGTGTGGGTGGGTGGGTGTGTGTGTGTGTGCGCGTGTGTATGCGTGCGTGCATCTTTGTGCGTCTCTGTCTGTTTCTGTGTCTCTGTGTGTGTCTTAAGTATTTGGGTAAGTGCATCAGCCAAATTGGTCGCAATGTGCACTCATGAAGTGTGTCTCAGCCAATTTCCCTCTGCATCCCCGAACCCAACAGGCAGCACCAACCACTCAAGTCTCAAGTGTTATCCTCCAACCAAATCTGGCCAGATCAATAGAGGCTATAAATACCAGGGGAGCTGGTAAGCCCCTCACCAGCGGTGCGTCTAACAAAGCAGAGTGGAGGGAAGCTGAGGCGCTCCCATAGATTGGACTGCATTGATTCTCCAGAGCTAAGTAGGCACTGGCGAAGAAGTGGGCCCCACACTGAGCAGCACTTTCTTAGACGTACAGACACGCACACACGCACACGCACACGCACACACACACACACACACACACACGCACACACACACACATACACACACACACACACATACAGACACACACGGACACAAACACACACACACACACACACACACACACTCGCACACACACAGACACACACACTCCCAACCAGCATGCATTCCCAGCCTCGCTGTCCCAGTGACGTTAGTGGAAGCAGAAAGTGATTCTCACGCAGGCGAGCAGGCAGACTGGAAGGAAGCCAGGGGAGTGGGCTTAGGCAAGGAAGTGGTCCTTCGTCAGTGGGTGGGTGGCTGCTTGGAAACACACACAGAGAAAAAGAGAGATGCTGTTTTCTTAGTTGGCAGTGTGTGTTTCTTGAAGGTTGTTAAGCTCATCCAGAATGCTACTGCCTGTCTGGTATTCAACCTCCCAAATTCTCCCATGTCACCTCTCTCCTCCGCACCCTTCACTGGCTCCCGATAGCAGCTCGCATTAGATTCAAGTCCCTTGTGCTCGCTTACCTGGCGGCAAAGGGAACTGCCCCTTCCTACATGCAAACAATGGTCAGCCCCCATATACCTGCCCGCTCCTCCACCTCTGCTGGTTGACTGGCACCATCACCTTTACAGGGTTGCAGCAGTCGCACTACCCGGTCGCGGCTTTTTACAGTCCTGGCACCCCGCTGATGGAACGAGCTCCCCGCCGCTGTCAGGACTGCAGAGTTTCCTCAAGCTACACCTTAACTGTCCCTCATGAAACCTCCACATCCCCCTGTTCAGTTTCTCTACTGTATATTAAAAATAAAATTCTTCAAATCTACTTATGACTGCCAATGGCCCCTGGCCCTAGCATAGATTACTTTTCTTGCGATGACTGGTGCATAGATGATTCACTTACTTAGACAAAATGTATTTGATGTAAGTCGCTTTGGATAAAGGCGTCTGCTAAATGTCAAAAATGTAAATAAGGTAAAGATATTGACGTTCTCTAAAGAGGGAGAGAGAGAGAGGCATGCAATTTGGATGGCTCAATTATGGAGAGGATCCTAATTGTTTTGCCGTTTTGTGAAATCAGTTATACTTCTCTCACAAAGGGGCTCTTTTAAAATGGAAGTTTCCTCCAGACTTAACAACCTTATGCTCTGTTTACTGTGCTCTGGGCAGTGAGGAAAAGTCTTAGTAAAAACACTCAAAACATCCTGTGAAAGCACTGTTGGGTTCTGTTGATCCTCTAAATTGCACTCTAGAGAATTAACTGTCTGGAATATCTCTGCGGTCCCCATTTACCTATTTGGTCTGAAATCACTGTCCTCCTAGGCATACACGTATTGAATACGCCCTCTGAGTGTTAAATGATCTAGAACCTTCTGTTTGTACTACAGTATAGATACCAGTGGATGTTGGTGGCGGTAGAAATCGGAGGATGGGGTCATTGTAAGTGGCAAGAAAAAGTTAATGAACCCATTGGAATTATCTGCATTTATCTATAGATGTGTCTTAAAATATGGTCTGATCTTCATCTATGTTACAATAATTAACTAACACAATCTGTTTTAACTAATAACACAAATGATTGTATTGTTCTTGTCGATGTTGAATATATCATTCAATATATGTATATGATATATATAATTCGAAAAACCCCTAGGCTAATGACTTCTACTGAAGCTAATTGGCGGCAGGAGTTAGCAAACCTGGAATTCAATCAATGAAACGATATTGGAGGTGGGTGTTAGAGATACATTGACTTATAAAAAACACTCAAACATTTTGAGTTTGCTATTCACAAGAAGCATCTGCTGATGTATTTACATTTTTGTCATTTAGCAGACATCTTATTCCAAAGTGACTTACAATCAATAAATTTGACTAAGTGAAGTAATTGAATCATCAATCCACCAGTCGAAATAGGAAAAGTACGCTAGCTCATATTCAGTCAGTCGTTTAGGGTTTTAGAAGGGAAGGAGAGAAGGGATACCGGTCTGTAGTTGTGGACAGAAGACGGGTCAAGGGTTGGTTTCTTGAGGAGAGGCTTGACTCTGGCTATCTTGAAGGCAGCCGGGACAGATCCTGTGGATAAGGAGGCGATGATTACGGTGGTAAAGAAAGAAAGGAAGGATGTAATTGGAAATTGATTGGAGAAGAGGGGAGGGGATGGGATCGAGAGGGCAGGTGGTTGCCCGCTTAGATGTGATCAGTGTAAGAATATCATCAGGGGAGAGGGGGGAAAGAGATGATAAGCCAGAGACCGAGTGTCGTGCAGAGGGTCTGGAAGGTGTGTTAGCAGTGTTGGTGGGAAGAGGAGAGCTAATGTCTAATGACTAATGTCATCAATCCTTTTTTCAATGTAGGTGACAAAGTCATCGGCAGACAGGGAGGAACAAGGAGGGGGAGGAGGTGTGTTGAGGAGTGTGGAAAATGTGGAACAGTTTCCTAGGATTAGAGGCAGAAGATTGTATTTTGGAATGGTAGTAGGACGCTTTAGCAGATGATGCAGAGGAGGCGTAGTCGGAGAACTGAAACCCTACATTCTTGTAGAATAGAGCTCAGGGCAGCTGAGAGGAGATGGAGGAAAAACCGTCCACCCTGACGACCGAAACCTTTTTCCTCCATCTCCTCTCAGCTGCCCTGAGCTCTATTCTACAAGAATGTAGGGTTTCAGAGAGCCAAGGAGCATGTGGAGAGGATTGTGCTGGTTTCAAGGTCAGTGGACAGAGGGCGTCGAAGGATGAGGAGAGAGCAGACAGGAGGGTGGAGGATGCTGAATCGGTGGATGGAAGGGAGAAGGATTCAACAGAGGGTAGGGAGGATAAGATAGAGGAAGAGAGGGTGATGGGGGAGAGGGGACGTAAGTTGCAATGAGAGGCTACAAAGTGGTTAGCGACTGACTGGGAAGAGGTGGATTTGGGTGGGAGGGAGGAGGATACAAAGTGATGATCAGAAACCGGAAGAGGGGTAACAGTAAGGTTGGCGGTATGGGAGGATCTGGTGAAGACAAGGTCGAGCTGATTGCCTACCTTATGAGTCGGAGGACCGCGGGACAGGGTAAGGTCCACAACGATACTGGGAAATTATTTTGGGGACTGATGAAAGTAAGGTTGAATTGTTCGGGAAGAACACGCAGCACTACGTATGGAGTAAAAAGATTACCGCATGCCAACATGAAAACATCATCCCAACAGTGAAATACGGTGGAGGGAGCAACATGATTTTTTTTTTAAAAAAGGAAAAAAAAAGAAGAAAATCCACCTTTTGGAGTGACCCAGACCGTAACCCGATAGAGATGCTGTGGAATGACCTAAAGAGAGCCGTTAACACCAGACATCCTAAGAATATGGCTGAGCTGAAGCAGTTCTGTAAGGAAGAATGGTCCAAAATTCCTGGTGAACGTGGTGCAAGTCTGATCCGCAGCTACTGGAAGGGCTTGCTTGAGGTTATTGCTGCCAAAGGAGGTTCGACCAGGATTTCTTTTGTGAATGTTCAATGGGTGTGTTCAATAAAGACATGAAACATTATAATTGTTTGTGTGTTTATTAGCTTAAGCACATTGTGTTTGTCTGTACTTGTGACTTAGATGAAGATCAGATCACATTCTATGACCAATTAAATTCAGAAAACCAAGTCATTCCAAAGGGTTCACATACCTTTTTTTGCCACTGTAGATACCAGTGGATGTTGGTGGAGGTAGAAATCGGAGGACGGGGTCTTATGCAAGGAATGAAATCCTTCCAATTACAATGAGCCCATCCTCCAATTTCTACCTCCACCAACCATCTCTGATACATACAGTATAAGATTCTGGACCTATCTAAGCATGGTTGCAAACAAA